>NC_141691.1:1554800177-1556000177 GCF_964263255.1 Lissotriton vulgaris | reverse complement strand
CCATTTTAGTGCTTTCACCGCCTCGAGCAAGGTAGTCAAAAGTCAAGCTTGATTATACAGCTCAAACATCCAACAATCTTAAAAACGAGGTATAAAAGAATAAGCTTGTTATACGGGACTTAGCCACCGAGCATGTCCTGCTTGCTTCTCAGTCAATGAGGGGGGCCCAGCCCGCCTCCTCCAGGCGATGAATGGGCAAAGATGGGCCCGGTCTTGGCCATACCCGGGCGTGCCCCACACATGCCCCACACTGCTGGACACCTCTTGTCAGGAATAGGCTCCACAGGATCCGGTTGTTGCTCATAGAGGTCCACCTCCTAATGTTACCAACACCCTGATATGAATATACAGGGATTTCGAACCATTAAGCGAGGGAAAAAAAAGGAAGGGGGAGGAACTGCTGGAACAAGGTTTTGAAAGAAATAAACATAAGACATGATTATGCAAAGCCTGTAACAAACAACTACTCTCATTAATTCTCGCTAAACGAAGAGTTACTGTAGTCTCCCAAAAACATACCTTCAACATAGAACCAGCACACACTCAGCAGTTCAGGGATAAAGTATAATAGCGAGGGACGTTGTTCATTTTCCAGTAAGTACAGCGCGAGAGAGAGCAGAATGGCTGTTAAAGTTAATCTATGTTTGGTTTAGAAACAGGATACACGTTAAAACGGTGGCTATTACGGTTTTCTTTCATGATGTTTTTTAATTTAGGTTTTTGGTGTTCTGGCATATTTAGTAGCATTAACAAACATTAGGTTTCGTGGTATAAACAGAGATACCGTTTAACGAAGAAGGTCATTTCGTGAAGCACAGATGTTTTATTCTATTTTGCATTTAAGAAGTTAGTGTATTATGCATAAATGTTAATGTGTTAATGTACCTGAGTTCAAGGGCTGATAGCAACTTTTTCTTGATTTTTTACTAGAGACCCCCGAAGAAGGGTCACCATAGACCCGAAATGCATTGGGTAAATGGGAGATGATAACTAAAAATGTCCTGGAAATGAAAGAATCCAAATGAATGATAAAGAAGTAATAAACAAAGATCTTTGAAACAAGGAAAACTGCATGGATCATTATTACTTTGGGATACATGTATACTTGAGTAGAACCATTGAGGTTCATGTGAAAGTGTGCTAAACGTTACCATTCAGACATTGGGATCCCCCAGTGTCTCACTTTTCGCAAGATAAAGTATAATAATACACAGTCCAGTTCTCCAGCCAAAAAACAATGAGAAGGCTCAGTCTTCAATAAGGATATTGTTTCTTAATGTTCCATTGAACCATAGAGTTTTTGCATAGAAAACTGAAAGTAGCTATACGCTTCCAACTTCAAGTTAAATGTTCCTAGAATATTACTTCATATTTCAGTAAGTACAATGTACGTGCAATCCCAACATCAAATGAATAGTTTTACACCTGGTAGAACGTAGTGGCCACCACAGTCCTCCGTTGTAAATAACGATACCAGGATCTCCACAACCACACGGCGGCAAGTGGTCACCAAACCACCTTGCTCCGCTGGCGTCTGAGATAGTCTGAGATAGTGTTACTTCATGGAACGGCAACGCATGGTAAACGTACCCACTGCGTTCCGCTCGTACCACCAAGATAAGACACAGATGATATGGCAGCATGTAGCTCCCACCACAATGCTCCGCACCTTCTCCCTTAAACCCCAGTTGTATAGGAATGGTAACGCGTGGTCCGCCGACACACAGCGTTCCGATGTATAATTACACAAGCGCCGCCACGCTGGACAGACGATACAAACTGGGGAGAACAGCAGGGAAATCCGGATCTACACGGTAACGCGTGGTCGGCCGACACACTGCGTTCCGTGTAAGAAGATGGCGCAGCCGCGGCCAAATAACTCATATTCTGCTGGGTCAAGCAAGGATCAACCACTGGAATAGCTGGAAACGCTCCAGGAGAACCGCAAACAGAGAGTCTAGCTCCCGTGACTCCGGTTGAAAGATCATGAAACCACAGAATAACGCGCATTCGTCATAGCGCGTGATGTCAATAAGTACCTCCCACTACAGAGGATCATGGGAGTTGTAGTCAATAAGCGCTAGGTAGGCGCCACTAGTTCCGAATCCTGACACCTCTCAGCAATTTGAGATGTTTCGCAGCCTCCGGGCCAAGCAAAGAGTGCTATGAGGTGTGGTCTCTTGTTGTGTACTTCCTACAAATCTATAAAGGATCTGCACGTTTAGACAACATAAACTAAGGGATTGGTGTCCAGACTGATTCCAGGCACCCACGAAGGATATGTTAGTCTGTACACCAGCTAGTTCACAGTGCCACTATGAGCCCCTCTTACCAAGAAGCGAATGGTTTCTGCCACCTATTGAACATGACAACCCTGACCCCCTCAGGTACCGCAGAAACAGTACACTACTTTTCACTCAGTCACTCCTGTTTAATTTGTCTCAGAGAGACACACAAAATAAACGGTGGGGACGTTTTTCAATAAGTATTTTGCGGTGAGTGGACAGTGGCAGTCTCCCTGCTGCTTTGACGGCGCAAATTTCAGCTTGTGTGCTGCTGATGTTTTAAATAGCTGACTACGAGCATTTTTAAACTGATTTTAAAAGCAGAGGGGCATTAGGAGGTGAGCGCTTGGCATCCTCTGGTTGCTCTCATTACGGTGACACGTAACTTTTTGTTGAGGGCATTGTGCACTGCTGAAATTTTACCTGTAGGCAGGCGCAGGGGCAGTAACATCACGTAGAAGGGCTTGGCTCGTTTCCTCCTTCCCGCCTCGTTCTGACGCCGGTGATTAGCACCGTTCGAGCAGAGGGCGGGGAAGGTCCGAGCAAGCCACTTCCGGCGCGCAGGGGAGGACCGGCAGCGCTCTAGTGTTGCTGACGCTGGGGGGAGATAAAAGGCACTGAACTACGGGCCCTTGTGGCGGTGAGTGGACAGTGGCAGTGTCCCTGCTGCTTTGACGGCGCAAATTTCAGCGCGTGTGCTGCTGATGTTTTAAAAAGCTGACTACGAGCATTTTTAAACTGATTTTAATAGCACAGGGGCATTAGGAGGTGAGCGCTTGGCTTCCTCTGGTTGCTGTCATTACGGTGACATGTAACTTTTTGTTGAGGGCACTGTGCACTGCTGAAATTTTACCTGTAGGCAGGCGCAGGGGCAGTAACATCACGTAGAAGGGCTTGGCTCGTTTCCTCCTTCCCGCCTCGTTCTGACGCCGGTGATTAGCACCGTTCGAGCAGAGAGCGGGGAAGGTCCGAGCAAGCCACTTCCGGCGCGCAGGGGAGGATGGGCACCGCTCTAGTGTTGCTGACGCTGGGGGGAGATAAAAGACACTGGACGACGGGCCCTGGTGGCGGTGAGTGGACAGTGGCAGTGTCCCTGCTACTTTGACGGTGCAAATTTCAGCGCTTGTGCTACTGATGTTTTAAAAAGCTGACTACGAGCATTTTTAAACTGATTTTAAAAGCACAGGGGTATTAGGAGGTGAGCGCTTGGCTTCCTCGGGTTGCTGTCATTACGGTGACACGTAACTTTGTGTTGAGGGCACTGTGCACTGCTGAAATTTTACCTGTAGGCAGGCGCAGGGGTAGTAACATCACGTAGAAGGGCTTGGCTCGTTTCCTCCTTCCCACCTTGTTCTGACGCCGGTGATTAGCACCGTTCGAGCAGAGGGCGGGGAAGGTCCGAGCAAGACACTTCCGGCGCGCAGGGGAGGGCGGGAAGCGCTCTAGTGTTGCTGACGCTGGGGGGAGATAAAAGGCACTGGACTCCGGGCCCTGGTGGCAGTGAGTGGACAGTGACAGTGTCCCTGCTGCTTTGACGGCACGAATTTCAGCACGTGTACTGCTGATATTTTAAAAAGCTGACTACGAGCATTTTTAAACTGATTTTAATAGCACAGGGGCATTAGGAGGTGAGCGCTTGGCTTCCTCTGGTTGCTGTCATTACGGTGACATGTAACTTTTTGTTGAGGGCACTGTGCACTGCTGAAATTTTACCTGTAGCAAACAAAACAGGTGATGGACCGAATGTGGATCAATGTCACACATTCAACCCAGTCCGAAGATCTGGGCCCAAATCCATCGTTTTTTTGCATTCCACACCACCCTGGGTTAGACAATGGCGATATGCAAATCAGCTCTGACCCTGTGCCCCATGGGAACAGTCCAGTCCGAACTACAAAAGCCATGTCCTTACCAGAACGGAATCAAGCATCCGAGGACCGGACCGGTTTCGAGGTAACACCTCTCATCAGCCCGGCTAGCTTGACTCCAAGTGGTGTGGAGTGCCTGGGACCCACGTCTGAGCATCCCCAGCGCACTTATGGCGGCAATTGCAAACAAAACAGGTGATGGACCGAATGTGGATCAATGTCACACATTCAACCCAGTCCAAAGATCTGGGCCCAAATCCATCGTTTTTTTGCACTCCACACCACCCTGGGTTAGACAATGGCGATATGCAAATCAGCTCTGACCCTGTGCCCCATGGGAACAGTCCAGTCCGAACTACAAAAGCCATGTCCTTACCAGAACGGAATCAAGCATCCGAGGACCGGACCGGTTTCGAGGTAACACCTCTCATCAGCCCGGCTAGCTTGACTCCAAGTGGTGTGGAGTGCCTGGGACCCACGTCTGAGCATCCCCAGCGCACTTATGGCGGCAATTGCAAACAAAACAGGTGATGGACCGAATGTGGATCAATGTCACACATTCAACCCAGTCCAAAGATCTGGGCCCAAATCCATCATTTTTTGCACTCCACACCACCCTGGGTTAGACAATGGCGATATGCAAATCAGCTCTGACCCTGTGCCCCATGGGAACAGTCCAGTCCGAACTACAAAAGCCATGTCCTTACCAGAACGGAATCAAGCATCCGAGGACCGGACCGGTTTCGAGGTAACACCTCTCATCAGCCCGGCTAGCTTGACTCCAAGTGGTGTGGAGTGCCTGGGACCCACGTCTGAGCATCCCCAGCGCACTTATGGCGGCAATTGCAAACAAAACAGGTGATGGACCGAATGTGGATCAATGTCACACATTCAACCCAGTCCAAAGATCTGGGCCCAAATCCATCGTTTTTTTGCACTCCACACCACCCTGGGTTAGACAATGGCGATATGCAAATCAGCTCTGACCCTGTGCCCCATGGGAACAGTCCAGTCCGAACTACAAAAGCCATGTCCTTACCAGAACGGAATCAAGCATCCGAGGACCGGACCGGTTTCGAGGTAACACCTCTCATCAGCCCGGCTAGCTTGACTCCAAGTGGTGTGGAGTGCCTCGGACCCACGTCTGAGCATCCCCAGCGCACTTATGGCGGCAATTGCAAACAAAACAGGTGATGGACCGAATGTGGATCAATGTCACACATTCAACCCAGTCCAAAGATCTGGGCCCAAATCCATCGTATTTTTGCACTCCACACCACCCTGGGTTAGACAATGGCGATATGCAAATCAGCTCTGACCCTGTGCCCCATGGGAACAGTCCAGTCCGAACTACAAAAGCCATGTCCTTACCAGAACGGAATCAAGCATCCGAGGACCGGACCGGTTTCGAGGTAACACCTCTCATCAGCCCGGCTAGCTTGACTCCAAGTGGTGTGGAGTGCCTGGGACCCACGTCTGAGCATCCCCAGCGCACTTATGGCGGCAATTGCAAACAAAACAGGTGATGGACCGAATGTGGATCAGATCCTTGTACTGGGGTGAATGTATGACATTGTTCTACATTTTGTCCATCAACTGTGTTTTTTGTAATTTTCACCCCGAGTGTGCTGGGTATACTCAGACGTGAGTCCCAGGCTCTCCACACCACTGGAGTCAAGCTATCCAGGCTGAATGAAGGCTGATAGCCAGAAACCGGTCCTTGGATGCTTGATTCCGGTCTGGGAAAGACATGGCTTGGTAGTTCGGACTGGACTGTTCCCATGGGGCACAGGGTCAGAGCTGATTTGCATATAGCCAGTGTCTAACCCAGGGTGGTGTGGAGTGCAAAAAAACGATGGATTTAGGCCCAGATCCTTGTACTGGGGTGAATGTATGACATTGTTCTACATTTTGTCCATCAACTGTGTTTTTTGTAATTTTCACCCCGAGTGTGCTGGGTATACTCAGACGTGAGTCCCAGGCTCTCCACACCACTGGAGTCAAGCTATCCAGGCTGAATGAAGGCTGATAGCCAGAAACCGGTCCTTGGATGCTTGATTCCGGTCTGGGAAAGACATGGCTTGGTAGTTCGGACTGGACTGTTCCCATGGGGCACAGGGTCAGAGCTGATTTGCATATAGCCAGTGTCTAACCCAGGGTGGTGTGGAGTGCAATAAAACGATGGATTTAGGCCCAGATCCTTGTACTGGGGTGAATGTATGACATTGTTCTACATTTTGTCCATCAACTGTGTTTTTTGTAATTTTCACCCCAAGTGTGCTGGGTATACTCAGACGTGAGTCCCAGGCTCTCCACACCACTGGAGTCAAGCTATCCAGGCTGAATGAAGGCTGATAGCCAGAAACCGGTCCTTGGATGCTTGATTCCGGTCTGGGAAAGACATGGCTTGGTAGTTCGGACTGGACTGTTCCCATGGGGCACAGGGTCAGAGCTGATTTGCGTATAGCCAGTGTCTAACCCAGGGTGGTGTGGAGTGCAAAAACACGATGGATTTAGGCCCAGATCCTTGTACTGGGGTGAATGTATGACATTGTTCTACATTTTGTCCATCAACTGTGTTTTTTGAAATTTTACCTGTAGGCAGGCACAGGGGCAGTAACATCACGTAGAAGGGCTCGGCTCGTTTCCTCCTTCCCACCTCATTCTGATGCCGGTGATTAGTACCGTTCGAGCAGAGGGCGGGGAAGGTCAGAGCAAGCCACTTCCGGTGCGCAGGGGAGGACGGGCAGCGCTCTAGTGTTGCTGATGCTGGGGGGAGATAAAAGGCGGATGCCTTCCCGGCAGCGCAGCAGACGAGCGCAGCGGGCGCGACGAAGGCGCGCCAAAGTCGTGCTTTAGTCAAGCCCGTCGGCGCCCGTCCGCGATCGTACACGCGCCAGGGCCGGACCTTATGCCCTACAGGGGGGGCACTCACAATGGAGTAGAAGGGAGCTGATGTCTCTCCGCAGTGCCACCTCCAGCCCCTGTTTACACAGTATGAGAGTGGAGGAGAATACGGGCTGTGAGCATTGCCACTTTTCCTACAGCTTGGACAGGGATGTGGGTAGCAGGCACCACAACCTGGCCTGCGGTCTGCTAAATGTACGCTCCCTGCGGAAACACAAGCTGAATCTTTACGATCTACTCACTGAGAAGCAGTGGGATCTTGTGTTTCTCACAGAGAGCTGGTTAGATGAGTACTCAGCCTCTGATGTTCTGGAGGCGTTACCAGAAGGCTACACAATGCTTAGGCAGGATAGACCCACCGGAAGAGGAGGGGGCATTGCTATTGTAGCCAAGCAACGCCTACGGTGCCACTTAGACTACTCCCCCATCCTGGACAGCGAGGCGGGTAGCTTTACCATTAAGGTAAATGACGGCTACACGATGAAGGGTCTTCTGATCTACAGACCCCCTGGCCCTATGGCCAGGTTTGGGGAGAGCCTGGTAGAAGGCATTATTGAGGCTGCGCTGCGCAGGGACAAGTTCCTGGTACTGGGGGACCTCAACATGCACCTGGATGACTCCACGGACAAAGCAGCCATGGACTTCTGCCAGGCGTTGGGGGCCCTTCAGTTGAATCAGATAGTAAGTTGCCCCACTCACCAGCTGGGCCACCTGCTAGACCCCATATTCGTCAACTGGGGGGAAGTAGACGCCCTGAGTCCCATTCCTATTCCCTGGTCGGACCATCACCTGGTACCTTTTTCCATACGCATCCCGGGGGTTAGATTACCAGAGCCAGCGCCACTGTACCACCCTAGGCGGAGATGGGCCACCTTCTCCCAGGCTAAGTTTAGTGCGGCACTTATTAGAGGGGGGAGCCCCGGGGGGGATGAAGCGGATACAGCTAATATCAACCTCTGTAAACACATCACCGAGGCACTTGACTGCACGGCCCCACTCTCCCTTGCAAAATTGGGTGGCCGCACTCAAAAAACAGCCCCGTGGTATAGTGACGAGCTTCGAGTCACTAAAGCAGCACTGAAGCGGGCTGAAAGGCAGTGGTGAGGGGCTTTTGCCACGGATGCCAAGGAGATCTATCTAACTGAGAAGCGCGCCTATCATGGGCTAATTAGGAAGTCCAAAGCGGCACACTATGCCACTAGGATTATGGAAGCTGGGAATTCCATGAAGGAACTGTTTTTGCTATACAAAACTCTTTCCGTGGGATGCCCTCCACTGCACCAGATGATTGTTCAGTGGAATCCTGTAATAGGATTGCGGACTTCTTTGCCGAAAAAGTAGCAAAAATATACTCGGCCCTCCCTAGCCATCCTACCGCAGGGTCGGAGTTTGTGGAAACCCGAGGGAATGGGGGGATCGACACATCCTGACCAACTTCGTCACCCCATCCCCGGAGATTCTCTTGAAGATCTGTGGGTCAGTTAAATCAGGCTCCCCTCAGGACCCCACCACGCCTAAACGGCTAGCCGACAGCTTGCCAGTGTTTGAACAGTACATTAGACATCTTTTGGACGTCTCCTTCAGGACCAAGACTGTGCCCAGAGACTGGAAACAGGCGGTGGTGCTCCCTCTTCAAAAGAAGCCTAACATCAGCTTCGAAAAATTGGAGAACCTCCGGCCAATCTCCCTCTTAGCCAACATGACTAAAGTGGCGGAGAAAACAGTAAACACACAACTGATGGATTTCGTGGAAGAGGCTGCCCTCCTGCACGAGACCCAGTTTGGTTTCCGTCCCCGCCACTCGACTGAATCAGCGCTTCTGATGGCAGTGGAGACCTTACGTCAGGGGGTGGATGAGGGCTAGACTATGGCTCTCATCCTACTGGATCTAAGTGCAGCATTTGACACTGTAGCTCACACCACCTTGACGGTGGGATATCAGGAGCTGCACTTGAATGGATCCAGTCCTTCCTGACAGGGAGAGGCTTTCAGGTTCGCCAGGGAGACTTTTACTCTAGGGAGATTGGCTTGGCCCAGGGCGTGCCTCAGGGCTCGTCCCTGAGCCCAACCCTATTTAATCTCTATGTCTCCCCGGTGGCGCCCATCGCTGAAAGCCATGGTCTGCACATAGTGTCCTATGCCGATGACACGCAGTTGGTCATCTCCCTTTCGCGCGCGCCCGGTCTTGTGGTGGACAGATTCAGGGCCTGCATGCAGGAACTGGCTACCTGGATGTCCACCAACTGTCTTAAGCTAAATGGCAGCAAGACAGAGGTGCTCGTGGTGTGGGGAGCCCGTCTGTTTGGTCATCGGCATGGTGGCCATCATGTCTAGGGGAGGTCCCTACACCCTGTCAAGAAGCCAGAAACCTGGGAGTGTGGTTTGACGCGGATCTGTCTTTTGGACCTCAGATAGGCCGTGTGGTGGGGGTTTGCTTCAGCGTCCTAAAAAGCCTGTGGAAGGTATTAGATATTCTCCCCACGTCAGCCCGGAGGACGCTGGTGCATGCCCTCGTCACATCGCGCCTGGACTATGGCAATCTGCTTTATCTGGGAGCCACCGGTAAGGCTATCAACCGCCTCCAGGTGCTGCAGAATGCAGCGGCTCGCCTGATTCTGAAATTCCCCAAGAGATCAGCGTCCAAGGCAGCCCTTCAGGCCCTACATTGGCTCCCAGTAAGGAGCAGGGTCGAGTTTAAGGCCCTTTGCACATGCCACCGCATCTTGGGTGGTAAGGCACCAGCTCCGCTTCAGGGTTTGATCACCCGGTACGTGCCAGCGCGCGCTCTGCGATCCTCCTGCATGGGGCTACTAAAGGTCCCCAGGATAAAAAAGGCAGGCATGGGAGGTAGGTCTTTTAGATACCTGGCCGCGAAAAGCTGGAATGCCTTGCCACTGGACCTTCGCCTGGAGCCATCTGGAGCCATCTGAACTTGGCTTCAGAAAAAAGTTAAAAACTCACCTCTACACGCAGTAAGCCGGGCTGACCTTGCGGTGCGACTCTGCTGATTCCACTCGCCACAGCGCGGGGACACGCCATCTGTGCCTAACCAGGCGCTTTATAAATTTCCCTTATTATATTATTATTATTATAATCAGCGTCATTCTAGTATAAAATACCTGTGCTGCAACAACCATTAGACATAAACAGATATATACTGTTAGGAGCACCAATAGAGTAAAGAAAAGGTAGAATTCTGCATACACCTACGATGCAACCCCTAACTAGATGTACCTAAATGTACCTAGCATGTATGTAGCATGTATGTAGGTGTATAGCCAAGAATCCCCTTAAGAGAGAGTCAACCCCATTACCTGATTGTAGGAGAGTGAAGGACCCTATCTTAGTCTCGAGATGGACAACCCACAAGGGATGTCAGACCACTGCGTGCTAGAGAGTCTGCGTGCAGGGACCTCAGTTCCTCGCATCAACGTGTCAGCATGGAAGTCTTTCTCCTCTGATTTTGCCCAGCAAAGATGTAGTGCTTATATACCTGAAAGGTACCCTCAGGGGTTCTACCTAAAAGTATACTATGGGCATGTAGGGCAAGGATGATGATAGAGGTGACACTTATACAGAGTTATTATGCAGAAGATGGTAATCCTGCTGTAATACTGAGAATCCTCATGCATAATAAATTAGGCTAGTTTTTGTAGAAAACTACACAACATTTATTCAGCATCTAACTAGGTAAAAGGTCAGCGTCAGACCCGTTATGTAGAACAAGGGTAGGACAGATGTAGGTAAAAGGTTGTGTAACAACCTAGGCCGGATGTACGTCATGACAACGTATGCTTTTACAACGCATGCCATTACGACGCAACTTTTACAACGCAAGTCTTTACAACAACTTGCGTTGAGGGGCGCTGGATAGTGAATAGTTTAATTTACTATTCCAACTCCAGGCCCCGTGGATAGTAGAGAAGGTGTTGGATAGTAATTAAAGTATTCCCTATCCTAGAGCGCCCTCCAGCGCACTTCGTTGTAATGACTTGCGTTGTAAAAGTTGCGTCGTAATGGTAGTGCGTTGTAAAAGTTGCGTTGTAAAGGATGTTTCCCACCTAGGTCTATATTGGGGTACATTGGGGTTCATAACACAATTTTCTTCCCAGCACAGAAACAAAGAGTCAGTGATTCGAGGGTCCCGTGCTGCCGGATACCTCTCGGATATTTGTGGTGCTCTGGCACTCAGAGATGATGTTTTGTGGCCTCCGGGCCAAGCAAAGAATGCTAAAAAAATTATTATTTAATTAACTTCACTTCTTTTAATCCTACAAATGTCAGCGCAGCGGACGAGCGCAGCGTGCGCGACGAAGGCGCGCCGGAGTTGCGCCAGAGTTAAGCCCGTCTGCGCCCGTCCGCGGCTGGCAGGGGCTAGGGGCACCCCACTCTGCTTGTTTGATTACATACTCCTCATCTCAACTCTGCTCATATTGGACCCCTGGCACAATCTACCCCTCTGTAGCTACTCATGTGTCTGTCCTTGGTTTGTCTACTTCCCCTCCCTGTTCCCCTCCAGCGATTGTGTCACAGATGATACCCTCGCTTGTCTTCCCATCCCCGACCCTTCCTCATCCCTGAACTCCCCAAATACCGGCATTCAACATCTCGGCCACACTACGTAATACCAGGTCAGCGGTCAATCATCAGCACGAGCTATTTGACTATATTGACACGCATCCGCCCGATCTCTTGTTTTTAACCGAGACCTGGTTCAAGGCTGACTCCCAGCCCAACATTCTAGCTATATTGCCCCCCTCATACTCTGCCATCCGAGCTGATCGGCCGGAGGGCAAGAGGGGTGGAGGAGTGGCCTTGATAGCTCGCACTGATCTCCACTTTCAGATCCTTCCCTCCCCCCTCATTCTGGAAGTGGACTACCTGGTAGCCCGCTCGACCTCATACCAGACACCTTCGACTTGTGTTCTTATTTACCGTCCCCCTCAACTCACCCCCTCCTTCAATTCCTGTTTTCAAGATCTCCTGGCCACACTGGCGATAAATAACTCATCAGTTCTAGTCCTAGGGGACCTCAATTTCTGGCCCAATGACCCCGCTGAAAACTCCCACTCCAAGAACTTTACTGACCTTATGACTAGTCTTAATTTTATACCCCACATCCACAGTCCCACTCACACCCATGGTCATATGTTGGACCAGATCTGGGCTTTAAATGTCCCCACATCACTTCCCACCGTTTCCCCCTGCCCCTGGTCTGATCACTTAGTTATTTCATTCTCCCTTGCCCTAGCCCCTGAGGCCAAGCCCCTACTCCGCAAGAATATTTGGATCAGGAAATGGGGCAAAGCTGATATGCCTTCCTTCTGCTCGTCCTTGGCCGAGACCAGCCCTGACCTCTCAGGCCTCACAGCCCCAGTTCAGCTGGCAACCATTAACAACTGGCTGACCCAATCGGGCGACGAATTCGCCCCCCTGAGACGGATTACGGTTAAAAGGGCCCATGCAGCTAATAGATGGTTTAACTCAGACCTCAAGGCGAAAAAGGTAGCTGCACGGAGAGCTGAGCAAGCTTGGAGGAGAGCTTACTGCCCTGTACTGAAAACTGCATATCTTTCTGCCCTCCAGGCCTATAAAAAAGGCATTCTCGAGGCCAAGACTGATTTTTACTCCAACAGGATATTAGCGGCAGAGTCCCAGTCCAAATAAATTTTCGCCACTGTCCACGAATTAGCCTCATCTGATAGAGCCACGGCAACGATCCCCCCTTCCCAGCATTTATCCAACTCGCTCAATGAATTCTTCATTGAGAAGGTTGCAAAGATCAAAATCAACATACCCCTCCCTTCACCAACATTCGTTAACCCCTCTCCCCCACCCACCGCTTCTAAACTGACCAGTATTCCTCTGTTGACCATGGACTCACTTCCTCCGTTGCTTCAACGGGTAAAGTCGGGCTCCCCCCTGGACTTCGGCCCCGTCCACGTCCTCAGAGAAATTTTCCTGGCTTGCCCTACCCCTCCCCTCACACTCCTTAACGGCTCGCTCAGCAATGGAGTCGTCTCTAACTTTCACAAAGCAGCAGTTGTTATCCCAATCTTAAAAAAACCTGGCACCGATCCCTCATCCCCTTCCAATTATCGTCCCATTTCCCTGCTGCCCTACTTGGGAAAGGTTCTGGAAACCCACGTCACCAGCACCCTGAGCACCCATGTGGAGGCAAATCACTGCCTCTCTCCCCGCCAGGCGGGCTTTCGACCTCTACACTCCACGGAGAAGGTAGTGATTTCGGTAATGGATGAACTTCGCGAGGGCATTGACACCAATCTCCCGCAGGCCCTTGTCTTCCTGGACCTGTCCGCCGCCTTTGACACGGTGGACCATTCCATCCTCCTCACCCGTGTCAAGGCGGCAGGCATAGAGGGCTTAGCCCTCTCATGGCTTGAGTCCTTCCTGTGTGACAGGGCTCAAGCGGTCCACCTTGCTGGCTTCACAGCCGCCTCCCGTAAGGTGGAGTGTGGCGTCCCTCAGGGTTCTTCACTTTCCCCCCTTCTGTTTAATTTATACATCTACCCCCTCATTTTTATGTTACAGCAGCTGGAGGTCACGGTGTTCAATTACGCCGATGACCTACAGCTAATCTTCAATCTTTCCCACTCCCCCTCGTCCGCTCAGAATGTTCAAACTGTTATGTTATTCATTCAGGAGTGGATGAACTGCAACCACCTCAAGCTTAATCCAGACAAGACTGAGCTGGTCTTGACTGGAGGTGGTTGCAGTCCATGGTCCCCATCTTTTTGGCCCTTATCACTTGGTGCCCCCCCACTCCCAGTCCCTAAAGTCAAAACCCTTGGGATTCTGCTTAGCTCTCAACTCTCTGTGCACTCCCAAGTCAGTTCGGTGGTATCCTCCTGCTTCTTCTCTCTCAGGATAATCAGGAAAATATCCCGTTTTTTCTCCCTTCCGGCGCTAAAGGTTATTGTAATGGCTATGGTGCTCTCGCGCCTTGATTATGGAAACATAATCTACAACGGCGCGCCGGCCTACGCCATACACCGCTTGCAGCTATTGCAGAATCAGGCTGCCCGCCTGATTCATGGACTGCCCAAATTCCATCGAGCCACTCCATTGCTGAAGGCACTGTACTGGCTGCCCGTGAGAGAATGGTCCTTATTCAAACTAGGCTGCCTCACCTTCCAGGCCAGGATGGGCACTGCTCCTGAGTTTATTTGCTCAGCTGTCAGGCCCTATTTACCGGGCAGAGAACTCCGCTCTACTCACATGGCACTCCTGACCACACCCCGTTCTAAGAAAAAGAAAGCTGGCGGGGCGAAATTCGCGGCCCTTGCACCTGTGTTCTGGAACTCCCTCCCCCTGGCGCTCCGAACTTCATCCTCTTATTTAGAGTTCCGGAAAAACTTGAAAACTTTTCTTTTTTCTAGTGCTTTTGCAACCTAGTATGTCCTCTCCTGCTGCTGTTTGCTGGTCGTAATCTCCAAAGCGCCATGAAACCGCTTGGTATAAGAGCGCTCAATAAATGTTAGAACTCACACCTAATATATAACATAAACAATATCTTAGGCCCCCTCATAGTGCTATTTTTATCCCCGGGAACTACCATCGCCATTAAGCTTAATTTAAATATAGGAGGGGGCCACATGGACCTCCCTCAATGGGGCTCATTGAGCCCCGGTGGCCACCGCCTCCAGGGGATTTACTACATAGTGGAGAGGGGCAGCACAGGCTTTAATCAGCCATGGGATCACCACCTCCCCAGGACTAAATTCACATCTAAAACTGGGAGGGGGCAGCGTGGCCCACTCCTGGGCCATATACGGTCCCAGGGACCACCACCTACCCGTGGCAGGCCTGTGCTAATTAAAGGAGGGGTGCCGTGCAGCCTTCTTTCTGAAGCCAATAATGGCTCTGAGGACCTCCACACCCCTAGTGCCTGCTCTCCCGAGATGCCCACCCTTGGGAGTTAACTGTTTGCTTTTGCTTGGCTGGAGCACCAGCAAACAGCAAACAGCAAACACTAAATCCATTCCCAGCAAGTGGGAGATGTCAAAACTGTTCCCAATTGCTGGGAGTGACTTTGGGCAGGGAAACAGATGAAAGTTTGCTCTTGGGCTCAGGGAGCTGCAAATTTAGCAGCTCCCTGCGTTCAGGAGCAATGCTGGCTCCAGCAGGAGGCGGGGAGCTGGCTAAGACAGCGGGTGCATTGAGGATCCCCGCAGTCCCAATCAAAGCACACTGACCTGGCCAGGCCCCAGGGGATGTGGTACCTGTGGTCAAAATCAGCCCGGGGAAGAGGGCTGCGTGGCCCCCTCCCCCATTATGTTTTGGTGGGGCTGTTCTGACCCTGATGCTCATTTCACAGAAATTAAACCTTAATGAGAAGCACTGATATAAACATAGTAAGTGCCCAAATTAAATATCCACTTCTGTAAAGGTTAAATGATCCTGACCTTCTGGGCTCGACGAAGGCAAAGCAAATGTGTTTTCTCAGCAATTCGAAATTGAAAGACAATCTGAAATGCGCCATGGTGGTGAATGCATCGTTGATCTATTTGAGCTCAATCTGTAGTAAAAGGGTTTTTTTTTTCTTGTCCTTACCTGGTGAGAGCAGAGTTCATGGTTCTCCCTTTAAATGACTATGACTATGCAAATGTGTGAAATCCCCTGAAGCTATGCCCATTTGGCCCTGCCCCATTCACCTTAGTAATAAGCAATGGTTTTCTCACCTTTTGCCAGGATGAAGGCCAGTTTACCAAAAGCCCCCTAGCTCACTTACTACCGTTTTTGGTGATTCTTTCTTGATGCCACCAAATATGGGGACATCTCCACCAAACATAAAAAAACTTACTTCATATATTTAAGAGGATGAGCCATTGTTTGGTGGAGACTTACCTCGTTGTTGTCTTGTTGTCTTTTCTGGAGAAGGATTTCATGTTAGCACAGATTTCTGGATGAAGACGTATGAGAAACAATCACATTACCAAAATGCACACAAGGTCACTAAAGACATTTCCTCGTCATCCATTACGCAGTTATAATGTAGAATATACTTTAGATATTTACATGAGTGGTTGTTTGAGTGGTTTTGTGGATGATCACTGAATGTAAATTGAGATGTCATCAGTGATGTCATGAGTGATGTCACTGACCATGTTATGAGTGATGTAATATGTGAGGTTATAAGCAGCGCATTGTGGGGGTGTAAGGTATAGTTAGCTAAGGTAACTATGACTGCTGAAATTCTATGGTTTTGTACAAGTGAAATGTGTGCCTAACAATAACATCCCTGTAATCTTTGTTTTTTTCAGAGTGTGTGTATATATATATATATATATATATATATATATATATATATATATATATATATATATATATATATATATACATATTCACTGAAAAAACCATTGGTTTGACACCAGTTATAGTTAGCTGGAAATTTTACTGACATAAAACCATTGAAATTCCCACGTTATAGTTAGTTGGACTCACTATAACTTGCGCGCCTGCAATGCAATGCTGATGACGTCACATAATACATCACTCATGACATGGTCAGTGACATTACTCATGACATCACTCATGACACCATCCAGTGAATGTGTGTCTTTCTGAAAAATAAATATGTTTTATATATGTATATGTAAAGGTCAATGGAAGAATAAATGTTTAAATAAGTGTATTAATGGATGTTTAAAAAAAAATGATTGGTTAACTGGCTTATTAAGTGTATCTTAGTGAATACATATATTAGCAAGTATTGTTTAAATATTTAAATCCTTGTATCAGTGTTTCACTTTGTGTATAAGTGGCTGCATAGGTTGGCGAGTAGCTACATGTGTGTGTATATGGGTTATTAGATGTTTTTTTAGTATCAGTATGAATGTCTGTATGGTTTGGTGGGGGTGTTACTTAGCACATAGATGCATCAATGACTGACTCACTGTTTGTATGTGTTTTGAAGACAGGATATGTGCAGGACTGTATAGGTGGAGGAGTGTGTTTATGTGTGTGTTAGTGAGTGAATGACTGTCTCACTAGTGTCTTTATCAGTAACTACATATGTTTTAATCTAGTATATGTGAGGATTGATGTATATAAGTGAGTATATGTGAGAGTGAGAGATTGAAAGAGTTCTTCTTTAAATAAGTATGTGTTTCTATAAGTGATTGTTTAAGAGAGTAAGTATGTGTAAGTTTCCTTAGAAGTAAGGTGGTAGTGTGTGTATAGCTGTATATGCAAATAAATGGATGTTCAATAGTTTATTTGCATGTGTGATTATGTGTGTGAGTAACTTTTGGATGACTGTCGGTGTGTAACAGGATGTATAGGTGTTTCACTACATATGATGAGTGAATATATGTATGAGTGACTATATAGAACTGTTGGTGAATGAGTGGATGTGTATATAGATGGTGGTATTACTGAATTGGTTGTTGTAACTGGTATGGGTATCTCTATTTTTTTGAAAATTTTAGTTTCTATTTTTGAATATGTGTTTCAAGGGTTACATTACACTGAAAGGAGGTCTGTCACTCTGTCACAAGTATGGTGTCATCAGTGATGTCATGAGTGACGTCACTGACCATGTCATGAGTGATGTAATATGTGACGTCATCAGCAGTGCATTGCAGGCGCGCAAGTTATAGTGAGTCCAACTAACTATAACGTGGGAATTTCAATGGTTTTATGTCAGTAACATTTCCAGCTAACTATAACTGATGTCAAACCTATGGAAAATAAAAGCATTTGAATAAACACCAAGATTCAGGGCTTCAATAAGGACTCTAAGTGCTATGATTTGATTGGACTTATTGTGCAAGTGGTGCTGTGCCAAACTTTGGAATATTCTCCCCTACTCGATACTACTTACTCTCTCCTACTCCACTACTCTCAAATACTCACTCTCTACTACTCATTCTCTACTACTCTACTACTCTCTAATACTCTCTCTCTACCACTCACTCCCTACTACTCACTATCTACTACTCTCTACTACTCACTCTCTACTACTCTCTCTACTACTCACTCTTTACTACTCACTCTCTACTACTCTCTACTACTCACTCTCTACTTCTCACTCTCTACTACTCTCTACTACTCACTCTCTACTACTCTCTCTCTACTACTCACTCTCTACTACTCACTCTACTACTCACTCTCTACTACTCTCTACTACTCACTCTCTACTACTCTCTCTCTACTAGTCTCTACTACTCACTCTACTACTCACTCTCTACTACTCTCTACTATTCTCTCTGCTACTCACTCTCTACTACTCTCTACTACTCACTCTCTACTACTCACTCTCTACTACTCTATACTTCTCACTCTTTACTACTCTCTACTACTCACTCTCTACTGCTCTCTACTACTCACTCTACTACGAACTCTCTACTACTCACTCTCTACTACTCACTCTCTACTACTCTCTACTACTCACTCTAATATTCACTCTCCTACTCTCTACTACTCTCTGCTACTCTCTCTACTACTCTCTACTACTCACTCTCTACTCTCTATTACTCACTCTCTACTCTCTACCTCTCTACCTCTCTCTACTAGTCTCTACCTCTCTACCGCTACCTCTCTACCTCTACCTCTCTACCTCTACACCTCTACATCTCTACCTCTCTACACGCGCACATATACACATATATATATATGCATATGCATTTATATATATGTATATAGATATATATATATATATATATATATGCATACATATATAAACATATATAATCTGTATATCTATATAAATACAAATATAAATGCATGCATACATATACATATATGCATACAGATGCATGTTATTTACATGGAAGTTTTAAAAACACTAATAAAAGCAAAGCTAAAAAGCCACCTCATTACAAACAGAATGGCTTTAACTTAAACAAGGGCGAGATCTGTTGCATTTTCAATGCTTGTTTACTTTGGTTCCATCAAGAAGGCATTCAGTTGTGTCACACATTTGCCATACATTTTGAATGTAAGCACTCTAGTTGCTCATTAGATCACTGTTGTAAAGCTACTGCTCACCAGGGAAGTCTGCTGCTGGTATTCAAAGTGCATGTTTCAGTCTGCATGTCAGACTTTTTTTTAATGAAATAGAAAAGGATTTGAGAAGTCACTCAAAATGATCCCTAATTTTTCTTTCTGAAGCACTAATCATACTTTCTATGGCAAAATGAACCCCCTCATTTTGTTCCTTTTTAAATGAAATGTTTTCAGACTTACCACTTCATTCCAATCAAGATGGCTTCTGGTGTGCCATACTTTTGTCATAAGTAAGACTGTTAGCGCTCTAGTTGTTCTTTAGAACACTCTGGGACATTCTGTCATTGGGCTATACTTGGGCTACATCTGTGTGATATTTGGGCTACATTTAGGCTCTTTTGTTTCTGGTGGCCATCTTGGGAGACTGTATATCAGAATTTTTTTATGAAATTGAAGAGGATTTGAGAAGTCACTCAAAATGTGCCCTAATTTTTCTTTCTGAAGCACTAATCATACTTTCTATGGCAAAATATACCCCCTCATTTTATTCCTTTTTAAATTAAATGTTTTAAGAGTTACTACTTTATTCCAATCAAGATGGCTTCAGTTGTGCCATACCTTTGTAATAAGTAGGACTGTTAGCGCTCTAGTTGTTCTTTAGAACACTCTGGGACATTCTGTCATTGGGCTATACTTGGGCTACATCTGGGTGATATTTGGGCTACATTTGAGCTCTTTTGTCTCTGGTGGCCATCTTGGGAGACTGCATGTCAGAATTTTTTAATGAAATAGAAGAGGATTTGAGAAGTCACTCAAAATGTGCCCTAATTTTTCTTTCTGCAGCACTAATAATACTTTCTATGGCATAATATACCCCCTCATTTTGTTCCTTTTTAAATTAAATGTTTTTAAGAGTTACCACTTTATTCCCATCATGATGGCTTCAGGTGTGCTATACCTTTGTAATAAGTAGGACTTTTAGCGCTCTAGTTGTTCTTTAGAACACTCTAGAAGGCTGCAGTAGAACACAAAGGAATCAACTGGCAGTCTGTCCTTGTTGGATGCACATGTGTAACTGAGAATGTCAGACGTCATTCTCACATGACTGAGAAAGATAATGTGAATTTACAGAAAATATGCTTTCAGTTTAGCTTATAGATCCCCTTCCAAACCACTGTGGGAAAATCATGAGATATTAGTTTTCTTTCAAACATGATTCATGATATCACAGCAGAAGGCTTTTTCACATGGTAAAATCAACTTAGAACACACCACAATTCCTAAAATGAGTATGGTACCATCAACAAATGATTTGTAATGTAACTAAAGTCCTAAAACCCTCTATTAACTACAATGCTTTTTAATGAGGTGCTATCATGTATATTGGTCCCAAGATGGCTGCCAACACTTCTTGGATGAAGTGCTGACAGCCAATCAGATCAGATGTGTGGTTAGGCTCCGCCCAGATATATATATTTTTTTGAACCTAAATTACTCAAAATCCACTGGAGCACATATCTTGAGACATAGCAAAGGCACATCGGGCTACCAGTCCCTACAATTTTGCCAAGTTTTGTGGAAATCCATTCAGCCGTTCGGGCTAAAAGTGAGTCCAACCCCCCTATGGAAATTAACATGGGGAAAACACATTTTGGGACCCCCTTTTATCTCGGCCCCCACTTGACGAATCCCCCCCAAACTTTCAGGGAAAGAGCGCAGCGCAGCGAGGCAAATTTAAGGAAAATTACAGGCAGATTTCTCAACCGGCGCCAAAGTTATTCCCAATAGAATGTTGCGGATTTCCTATAGAAAACAATCCTAACTATATATATATTCACTGAAAAAACCATAGGTTATAGACCATATATAGTTAGGAATTCGCATTTACAAAACCTTATTTTACTCACACAAAACCATTGAAATTCCATATATAGTTAGTTGCACTAACTATATATCGCGCACCCGCAATCCACTGCTGATGATGTCACATATTACATCATTCATGACATGGTCAGTGACATCACTGATGACATCACTGATGACATCTCAAATGACATCACTGATGACACCTCAAATGACATCACTGATGACATCACTGATGACATCTCATTTGACATTACTGATCACATCACTGATGATATCATTCATGTGATAATACGATGAACCTCTTCAGACTCTAATATAACCTTAGATACAATCAGTGTAAACAGACACCCACAGACTGTCACTCATCCATGGAGTTACTCACACACCTAGTCAGTCATGCAAAGAATCAATCCCACCTCCATTTCCTCAACTATACAGTTATACAAACTTTACTTATTCAAACATATACTAACACATATTTACTCTCTTATACAATCCCTGATACAAGTTCACAATGATCCATACAGCCACTCACACATTCACTGGCTCTTATGCACAGTTATTTATATATGTCAACTCTCACATGTACTGTGTTTTACATATGTACTTACTTTGACATGTAGCACTGAGATATCCATTCACTCACCAATACACTCATGCACACAGTCAACCGCCCATACAGCTGTTTCCACATGCACTTTTGAAACCATACATCTAGTGAATCAACTGCTCACACATCTATGCACAGAGTCATACACCTCCCAGCCACCCACACACACACTCAGTCTCCCATACAAATACTTGGGCAACCAATCAATAACCCATAAAGTTACTCATATAGCTACTTATCAACACATACAACTGTTTATAGAACAACAGACATAATGATGCACAAATTAAGACAGTTTAGTCACTAACCCATGCACTCAGTGAGACACATTTAATCACTCACTCATACAGTCAGTCATGCACCTACTAAATCCTTCATCCAGACACTTATACATCCACTCATTCTTCAATATGTAAGACATATTTTAACTTTACAGAAACATACAGTCACTGGATGTTGTCATCCGTGATGTCATCAGTGATGTCATTTGAGATGTCATCAGTGATGTCATCAGTGATGTCACTGACCATGTCATGAATGATGTAATATGTGACATCATCAGCAGTGGATTGCGGGTGCGCGATATATAGTTAGTGCAACTAACTATATATGGAATTTCAATGGTTTTGTGTGAGTAAAATAAGGTTTTGTAAATGCGAATTCCTAACTATATATGGTCTATAACCTATGTTTTTTTCAGTGAATTTTCAAGGTTTTGTAAATGCTAATTCCTAACTATATATGGTCTATAACCTATGGTTTTTCAGTGAATTTTCAAGGTTTTGTAAATGCTAATTCCTAACTATATATGGTCTATAGCCTATGGTTTTTTCAGTGAAGATATATATATATATACATACATATATAAACATATATCATCTGTATATCTATATAAATACAAACATAAATGCATGCATACATATACTTATATGCATACAGATGCATGTTATTTACATGAAAGTTGAAAAAACACTAATAAAAGCAAAGCTAAAAAGCCACCTCATTACAAACAGAATGGCTTTAACTTAAACGAGGGCGAGATCTATTGCATTTTCAATGCTTGTTTACTTTGGTTCCATCAAGAAGGCATTCAGATGTGTCACACATTTGCCATAAATTCTGAATGTTAGCACTCTAGTTGCACATTAGATCACTGTAGTAAAGCTACTGCTCACCAGGGACGTCTGCTGCTGGTATTCAAAGTGCATGTTTCAGTCTGCATGTCACAATTTTTTTAATGAAATAGAAGAGGATTTGAGAAGTCACTCAAAATGATCCCTAATTTTTCTTTCTGAAGCACTAATCATACTTTCTATGGCAAAAATAAACCCCTCATGTTGTTCCTTTTTAAATTGAGTGTTTTCAGACTTACCACTTCATTCCAATCAAGATGGCTTCTGGTGTGCCATACTTTTGTCATAAGTAAGACTGTTAGCGCTCTAGTTGTTCTTTAGAACACTCTGGGACATTCTGTCATTGGGCTATACTTGGGGTACATCTGGGTGATATTTGGGCTACATTTAGGCTCTTTTGTCTCTGGTGGCCATCTTGGGAGACTGTATGTCAGAATTTTTTAATGAAATTGAAGATGGTTTGAGAAGTCACTCAAAATGTGCCCTAATTTTTCTTTCTGCAGCACTAATCATAATTCATATGGCAAAATATACCCCCTCATTTTGTTCCTTTTTAAATTAAATGTTTTAAGAGTTACCACTTTATTCCAATCAAGATGGCTTCAGGTGTTCCATACCTTTGTAATAAGTAGGACTGTTAGCGCTCTAGTTGTTCTTTAGAACACTCTGGGACATTCTGTCATTGGGCTATACTTGGGCTACATCTGGGCGATATTTGGGCTACATTTGGGCTCTTTTGTCTCTGGTGGCCATTTTGGGAGACTGCATGTCAGAATGTTTTAATGAAATAGAAAAGGATTTGAGAAGTCACTCAACATGTGCCCTAATTTTTCATTCTGCAGCACTAATCATACTTTCTATGGCAAAATATACCCCCTCATGTTGTTTCTTTTTAAATTAAATGTTTTAAGAGTTACCACTTTATTCCAATCAAGATGGCTTCAGGTGTGCCATACCTTTGTAATAAGTAGGACTGTTAGCGCTCTAGTTGTTCTTTAGAACACTCTGGGACATTCTGTCATTGGGCTATACTTGGGCTACATCTGGGTGATATTTGGGCTACATTTGGGCTCTTTTGTCTCTGGTGGCCATTTTGGGAGACTGCATGTCAGAATGTTTTAATGAAATAGAAAAGGATTTGAGAAGTCACTCAACATGTGCCCTAATTTTTCATTCTGCAGCACTAATCATACTTTCTATGGCAAAATATACCCCCTCATGTTGTTTCTTTTTAAATTAAATGTTTTAAGAGTTACCACTTTATTCCAATCAAGATGGCTTCAGGTGTGCCATACCTTTGTAATAAGTAGGACTGTTAGCGCTCTAGTTGTTCTTTAGAACACTCTAGGAGGCTGCAGTAGAACACAAAGGAATCAACTGACAGTCTCTGTCCTTGTTGGATGTACATGTTTTACTGAGAATGTCAGACTTCATTTTCACATGACTGAGAAAGATAATGTGAATTTACAGAAAATATGCTTTCAGTTTAGCTTATAGATCCCCTTCCAAACCACTGTGGGAAAATCATGAGATATTAGTTTTCTTTCAAACAATATTCATGATATCACAGCAGAAGGTTTTTTCACATGGTAAAATCACCTTAGAACCCACCACAATTCCTAAAACGAGTATGGTACCATCAACAAATGATTTATAATGTAACTAAAGTCCTAAAACCCTCTATTAACTACAATGCTTTTTAATCAGGTGCTATCATGTATATTGGTCCCAAGATGGCTGCCAACACTTCTTGGATGAAGTGCTGACAGCCAATCAGATCAGATGTGTGGTTAGGCTCCGCCCAGATATATATCTTTTTTTGAACCTAAATTACTCAAAATCCACTGGAGCACATATATTGAGACCTAGCAAAGGCACATCAGGCTAACAGTCCCTACAATTTTGCCAAGTTTCGTGCAAATCCATTCAGCCGTTCGAGCTAAAAGTGAGACCAACCGCCCTATGGAAATTAACATGGGAAAAACGTGTTTTGGGACCCCCCTTTTTTCTCGGCCCCCCCTTGATGAAATCCCCCCAAATTGTCAGGGGCTGCTCAGAAACAAAATGTTCCATTTTCCTGAAAATTTCAGGCAATTCCGTCCACAAACGCCAAAGTTATTAGACATAGAATTTTCAAAAATCCCATAGAGAAAAAATCCTAACTATATATACCTACTGGCGACTGCCAGTAGGTAATATATATATATATATATATATATATATATATATATATATATATATATATATATATATATATATATATATATATATATATATATATATATATATATATATATATATACATATATATATATATATATGTACAAATTCTCGCCAGACGCCAACGGCGCCACCAACTTTTCTGCCGGTAAGGAATGACGAAGAGTAGAAACCCAATCTGGTGCCAAACAAAAGTGCTTTATTCTTGCCTTTCAACGCTCAGCATGTCCGCCATGACGCGTTTCGCCTGTGTCCACAGGCTTGATCACATGATGTGTTTTGTTACATCAGAGGGAGGTACTTATAGTGAACATAAAAGGCGGGCTAATCTTGCCACCATTTTTTATTTAAAGTGGCAACATGGAAACTATAAAAAGACTATGGCTGTAATCCATTTAACAACTATAATAGCCAAAATGTCATTAAAAATTTCTTCCAACCTTTTACACACTTTATACAATGTAATAAATATGTGCAAATCACGCAATATTAATAAATAAATGCATAATAATATACTATAACAATATCTATGTACACATTTCCGTCTTTTTAGTTTGTATTGCTATCTTTTTAATTTCCAAGTCCAAGAAATGTCCATGTAACCCAAGTGGGTTAATATAAAGTGCCTGTGCAAAGTTCTTATAGTATGTAAACCATTTGTACCTCATCCTTCAGTGCAGAACAGTAGTGCAGAAATAGTGCAATTTTTTTTGCCATAAAGTGTATAGTGCATATAAAAAAAAGAATTGATTATGAATAAAGAGGAGCTGCCTATGCTTGTATTTGTTCATACTGATGTTACTATTAGCAATCTATACTCTTTCATTTCACTATGATTTCCAGGTGTTAAGTGTCAAAAATAAAGTCAACATGGCCCTTTGATTTATCTTGATACATCCCACCCTAATAGGTTGACTCTCCTGGGAGACTACAAGCAAGTGTAGAGATCTTCACTCGCATTGAGGCCCCCAGGGGTTCTGCTATCGAGCTCTAGTATGTATCTGGTTTCAAGGACCCGCAGTAGCGCCTCCCTATTGCCACCCCATTTCAATGGCATCACACAATCGATGACATAATATTGCAGATGCTTGGGGTCACTTTCGAAATGCCTGGCCACCGGATACGTCTGATCTTTAGTTACGATGGCCCTTATGTGTTGCAAGATACGCTTGTGAGCTGGTAGACGGGTGCTCCCTACATACCGTAGCTCACAAGGGCATTGCAACACATACACCGCAAATTCTGATTTGCAGGTGAGTCGTTTGGTTATGGGTACAGGTAACTCCTTGAATGGAACCTGGTAGTGGGTTTTGTTACAGCCATATCGGCAGGCTTTACAGATTAAGCACTTTTTGAATCCTCTGCTTAGTGCCATCCAAGTTTTTAAAACCGGTGGCTCCAGGTAGTTGTTAACCAATTTGTCTAACATTGATATGGATTTTCTATAGGTCAGTTCTTGTTTTTCCCCTACCAACCCTCCAATGACAGGGTCCCCTGTCACCAGATTTCAATTTCGAGAGAAAATCCTTCTGATTTCTCTATGCTGTCAGTTGTATGTAACAATTGCCCTAGATTGTACTGATGTAGTAGCTTTGTTATCTGCCTCATGGGAAGCTCTAGATGTTAGAGCCTGTGTTCTAGTAATGGCTCTAGAGCGATCTATTGCCTTTGAAAGGATCTCCTCTGAGTATCCCCTGGCCTGAAACCGCTTCTTACTGGCTTTTTGCGCCCTAAAAGACTCCTGTTCAGTGCTGCAGATCCTCCTGATACGGAACATTTCCCCAAAAGGAATGCTGCGTATCAGGTGGTGGGGATGCTGGCTGGCCGCATGGAGGACAGTGTTGCCTGCTGTCGGTTTCCTATGTAACCTGGTGGCTAATCCCACATTTTCTATGTACACCTCTATATCCAAAAAGTAGACAGATGTCCTGCCAATTGTAGAGGTAAATTTTAAATTCAGATCGTTGATATTTAACTGCTCTATAAATGACTGTGCTTCTTTTTGGGGACCCTGCCAGATCAAAAATAGGTCATCTATGTACCTAAGAAACAAGGGAACATGGTTCTGCATTGTGGCTAGATGTTGTCCCATGAGGACCTGCTCCTCCCACCAACCCATATGCAAGCATGCTAGGCTGGGGGAAAAACAGGCCCCCATAGCCACTCCCCAAATCTGCTGGTACACTTGATTGTTAAACAAAAAATTATTTTGTTCTAGACAGACCTTGATCATGGACAGAAGCATTTTGTTGTGCGAAGAAAAAATGATGGCACGTCTGTTTAAATAATGCTTCACCGCCTTAATACCATTGCTATGTCTTATAGAGGTGTACAATGAAGATACATCCAATGTAATGAGCAAACATTCCGAATTCCACATAACATCATTCAATTTTTGGATAAAATCCGAGGAGTCCTGCACATATGATCTCAAACCTTTCACCCAATCCTGCAAAAAATAATCGATGTATTTCGAAATTTTCTCAGTAGAGCTATTTATTGCGGAAATGATAGGACGACCAGGTGGCATGTCCACACTTTTAAGACTTTAGGTATCAATTAGAAGGATGGTATCACTGGGTATTCCTTCTTGAGAAAGCCAAACTCTCCCTTAGAGATTAGGTTCCCACTCCTCCATGCCATCAATTTCGAATTTGATCTTGCCACGCTGTTCTTATTGCGGCCAAATTGCTCTTTCTATAGCATGAAGGGTCCTGTAATTGTTTTTCTGCCTCATCAATGTACATTTGTCGCGGCCACAAAACAATATTTCCGCCTTTGTCCGCCTGGCGGACAATTATGTTTTTGTTTGAATCAAGTTTTTTCACCAAGTTGTTATAGCTTTGACTCATTTTACTTATTGCGGCATGTTTTCTGTTAGTGGCTGTGTACAATTTTTTCAGGTCTTTGGTAACGAGTTACTGATACACGTCCAAGTTATCGTGTGTCATGATGGGTAAGAAAACCGATTTGGGTTTGAAAGGAGTACTACATGAAGCTCGATCTCCACTTGATGTTGTTAGTGGAGACGACATTGACGGGCCAGATTCTTCCTGTAGAGCCCAAATTTCCTCAAACCCTGTGCGATCCCCTGCTTCCAATAACGTTGGACTGCTGGGTATCTCCACACATTTCTTTCTGGTGGGTTGTAACTTGAAATATTTCTTTAGTTTAAGCTTCCTTACAAATCTGTAAGCGGCCATTCTGTATCCGCGTAGTTGAAGTTGCACGGTGGGTAATATGACAACCCTAAGCTTAGGATTGTTTTGTCCTTTTTTGTAAGTTGTAAAGTTGTGAGGTTTATTATTGAACAGGAGTTGACCCCTGTGTTTTATTCTGGGGTTGCTTGTTCCAACGGCCCCTTTGTGGCTTTTTCTCGTTGTTTGTTTTTCCTTTTGCTGCATTTGCGCCTTTCACTGCGCTTCCTGTTTGCCCTTTGTTGTTTCCTTGTCCGCCTGCTTGCACTCGTGATCTCAAAGTGTCTCGCGGTCCTGGCACATGCAGCTTACTTCCTGTGCCATAGACAACTTTGTAAACCCCACCGTTGACGGGTTAGCCGCCTCATTTTCAGGGTCACTTTCTGCTGCAGAACTTGCATCAGTGGATGATATTGTGGCCGAGGTATCTTCTGCTTGTACTACGCGAGTCTTCCTAGCTCGCGCTTTCACGTTTTCATACCTCTTGACATTGGTAAAGATTTGTCCGTTTAAGTAATCTAGGCGGTCTCGCTCAAATTTGAAAGCTTTCCGTTTTTTAATAACGTCCTCCTCTTTGCCCAGCCTTACCATCATGCCGGCCCTTAGTTTGTCCATCGCTTCACTTGTGCACATACTAGCTATTTCAATTTCAAGCTGTTCAATTTCCGCTTGTAATTTGCAGCGATCACTTTCTGCGTATTTCACAAGAATAGTCATTAATTTAGCTGATGACTCTAGATTCGCTGCAGCCCATTCCGTAAACATCGCTGGGTCGGGTGTCTCATAGCTTGGGGCCAAGCTTATGCGTAGACCTCTGGGTACACGACCCACCTGCAAGTATCCAGAAAGTGATTTGTTTTCCCACCATTTAGATTGTTCTTTTAACATCAACTTCTCTAGCTTCCTGAACAAATCCCTTGCAGTAGGATTGGTTACTGCGCTCGTAGATTGCCTTATAAAACCAAAGCCCCCAGCCGGGGAATCTACAAACACCAAGTCGGCTGCCTCCTCCCTGCTCTGCAACACATCTACGGACATTTTATTGCTGTGGCTTGTATCGTCGTGCCGAGCACTAGACCAATGTTAAACGGAATGACGCTGTTCTCAAACACTTGAATATTCGCATCACCGTCTAGGTAAACTCCCCACTGGAAAATCCGTTGTCTCCTACCTCAACTGGGCTACTGGTTCACCGTCCGATCTCCTGGTTCGGGTGGCGCCGACTCCCTTCATGCGGCAGGCAAATTTTCAGTATCCAGGGTCTCTAGGCGGCTCACTCCTCGCCGGAGTCTCATAAAATCAGTTCTGGGACACGGAACTAACTGCTTCCTGCCGCCGAGCTCCCGTTGGAGGAGGGGTTTCACTCGCACCACCGAAAGCTTCCTTGGTGCTTACAATGAACAAATTCTCGCCAGACGCCAACGGCGCCACCAACTTTTCTGCCGGATAAGGAATGACGAAGAGTAGAAACCCAATCTGGTGCCAAACAAAGGTGCTTTATTCATGCCTTTCAACGGGGAAGGTCCTTTCATTGCGAAAAGAAAGGAGAAACTCCATGGGGCACTGTGAGAAGGGGCTATATTACTCGAGCAAGGGCATGACGCGTTTCGGCATTTTGCCTTTATCAAATGCCAGCTCTCACCCCAACATTAGCAGAAATCCATTTGAATACCCCCAGTCGCTGCGCCTTTCATGGTCATCCTGATTGGTCAGCTGGAGTCACGTACAAACCTGTAATTTATGTGGTAAACCACAGATCTCATCATGCACTGCCACTGCATGCGAGGTAAGTGTTCCTCCCAACAACGGTGTAGTCCGTAATTATCAGGTTTTGACAGGAGCACTGTTAAGGGCTGCAGCTGACAGGGTAATTGAAACAAATCTTCCCTCCCGAGTCCCCAAAACGACTCAAACCACACAAGTCTGCTCCTGAAAGTGGCCTGGAAAACTCGAATGCAGTGAATGAGATTCCTTTGTGAAGTCACCAACCGCAATCTGCAGCAGCCAGATAACGATTTCAGAGCTTTTCACTACTGTGAAAGAAGAAAAGTTGCAGAAGCTGTCCGGTTCGCTCTTTCCCTTTGCTGAGATGGGTCTCTCCCATGCGCGCCCAGGACTTGCACGCAGAAAATGCCAGGGAAGGTCCTTTCATTGCGAAAAGAATGGAGAAACTCCATGCGGTACTGTGAGAAGGGGCTTTATTACTCGAGCAAGGGCATGACGCGTTTCGGCATTTTGCCTTTATCAAATGCCAGCTCTCACCCCAACATTAGCAGCAGTCCATTTGAATACCCCCAGTCGCTCCGCCTTTCATGGTCATCCTGATTGGTCAGCTGGAGTCACGTACAAACCTGTAGTTTATGTGGTAAACCACAGATCCCAGCATGCACTGCCACTGCATGCGAGGTAAGTGTTCCTCCCAACAACGGTGTAGTCCGTAATTATCAGGTTTTGACAGGAGCACTGTTAAGGGCTGCAGCTGACAGGGTAATTGAAACAAAGCTTCACTCCTGAGTCCCCAAAACGCCTCAAACCACACAAGTCCGCTCCTGAAAGTGGCCTGGAAAACTCGAATGCAGTGAATGAGATTCCTTTGTAAAGTCACAAACCGCAATCTGCAGCGGACAGGTAACGAGGGCGTGTGTGGTGGGTCAGAGCTTTTCACTACCGTGAAAGAAGAAAAGTTGCAGAAGCTGTTCGGTTCGCTCTTGCCCTATGCTGAGACGGGTCTCTCCCATGCGCGCCCAGGACTTGCATGCAGAAAATGCCAGGGAAGGTCCTTTTCTTGCAAAAAGAACGGAGAAACTCCATGGGGTACTCTGAGTAGGGGCTTTATTACTCGAGCAAGGTCATGACGCGTTTCAGCATTTTGCCTTTATCAAATGCCAGCTCTCACCCCAACATTAGCAGGAGTCCATTTGAATAACCCCAGTCGCTCCACCTTTCATGGTCATCCATGATATATATGTGTGTGTGTGTGTGTTTTTTTTGACTGAAAAAAGAGTTTCAGGATTGTACATTTTCAACGGTATGCAACCTTTACAATGCAACTTTTAGAATGCAGTGCTGTTACAACGCATGTATTAAAACGAAAACCATTACAACGCATTACACTGGGGGGCGCTCTAGGATAAGGAATAGTTTTAATTTACTATCCAACACCTTCCCTAGGGCCCACGGGGACTGGAGTGTGAATAGTAAAATAAACTATTCACTATCCAGCACCCCCAAGTGTAATGCGTTGTAAAGGTTTTCGTTGTAATACTTGCGTTGTAACAGCATGCGTGGTAAAAGCATGCGTTGTAACGTCATACATCCATTTTCAACAGAGGGACATGAAAGGTGGAGTGTACAGGGTATTCAGGGGCTAAATCCAAATGAACTGTAAAGGGGCTTTGAGTTTATTTATTGAAAATGGTCCACTATAACGTGGCTGTAATTGTCTTGGCCCTACAATATTAAAGTTGTTAGTCGATAACCAGACCTTATCTCCAATGTTGTAACATGGAGTGGAATTTCTATGTTTATCTGTTTGTTTTTTCATTAAAGTCTTATAGTTATTTAAATTTGTTTTGGCTTTTTCTTGAATGTCCAGTAAATTTTGCAAACAATCAGTGATTGCAGGTATAAGGGAAGACTTTACAGAAATTAGCAACACCTTGGGATGATATCCATTTAAGAAGTAAAATAGGATACAATGCAGAATGAACACTGTTGTTATAAATGAACTCTGCTAATGGCAAATCCTTATCCCATTCACTAGTAATGTCAGTCATTAGGCAACGTAAGGTCTGAAGTAGTGTCTGATTTGCCCTTTCTGTTTGCCCATCCGTTTCTGGATGGAAGGCTGTAGATAGGGCTATTTCCATTTTTAGGTTTTTACAGAGTTCTTTCCAAAACCTAGACGTGAACTGACTTTCAAGATCAGAAATAATCTTAGATGGGAGGCCATGCAAACAGACAATATTAGTCATAAAAACATTACTAAATTCTACTGCAGTTAGTATTTTATGCATTGGAACTGAATGTGCCATTTTTGACAGATAATCTACAACCACAAGGATGGTGGTGTACTCATTGGCTACTGGTAAATTAGTAATAAAGTCTAAACTAATAGAATGCCATGGGCTTGGAGGAGTAGATAAATGTTGTAATAGCCCTGCTGGTGCTTTATGTAAAGATTTGTTTCTGGCACAAATGTGACAAGATGATACATAGTTTTGAACATCTTTAGACAAGGAGGACCACTAAAATTGTTTCTTCCAATTATCTAAGGTCTTTTAATATCTGGGATGATGTGCTAAGGCTGAATCATAATTCCATGCGAACACTTTATTTTGCAATTCGGTAGTGGATGTGAATAAAAGACTATTATGGTAGTATAACCCATCCTGAATTGCATTTTTTGGATTTGCTAACCATTCCTGAATATTTAACTTAATGTGTTCTTCTTGTATCAGAGTCATGAAACTTTGTTGTACAATAGGTACTACAATTTTGTGAGGAGGAATAATAGGAGGGTTTTCCATCTCTTTCCTTAAGTCAGCTGTATGCCCATAATGTGACAGAATATCTGATTGGATTTGTTGTGAGCCTGGCCTGTAAGTAATGGCAAAGTCAAATGCGCTACAGAAATTTAACCATCGCATTTGATGAGGTGTAAGTGCCTTGACAGAACTTTTGCAAATTCTTGTGATCACTAAAAATGGTCACAGGATTCCATTAAATGATGTCGCCACTCTGTAAAGACAAGTTTAATTGCTAGTAGCCACCTCTCAGCCACCGTATAGTTCTGCTCAGCAGAAAGTCATTTTTTGGAGTAAAACGCTACAGGCTGTAATTGCTCATCCTATGAATCTCTCTGGGAGAGAACTCCTCCCACTCCAACCTGTGAAGCATCCGCCTCCACAAAGAAGGGGAGCTCAGGATCAGGATGCCTCAGTAACGGTGCTGAAGTACATTTTTCTTTCAATCTGGTGAAAGCTTGAGCTGCCTTGCCTGTCCAAGAAAAAGCCTGTCCTTTTTGCAACAGTGTAGTGATAGGTACAACAGTTTCTGCAAACTGAGGGATAAAATGCCTATAAGATTGGCAAATCCTAACACTTCTTGTACTTCCTTAGCAGACGTCGGCTCTGGCCAATCCAATATGGCACTCACTTTCTTTGGATCCATCATAATGCCAGCTGGTGACAAACAATACCCTAAGAATTCTATAGTATCAGTATTAAATATGCAATTCTCCAGTTTTGCAAAGAGGTAGTTTTCTTGTAAATGTTTCAACACCGCCGTTTACGTGCTGCACATGATCTTTTTTATTTTTTGAATAAATGAGAATGTCATCAATGTACACTATTACACAGATGTCAAGAAACTCTCTTAGGACCTCATTAATAAAATATTGAAAGGCCGCAGGGGCATACTACAGACCAAAGGGCATGACAGTGTATTCGAATAAACCAAATTTGGTTCTAAATGCTGTCTTTCACTCATCATGCTCTTTGACCCATCTAAGATAATAAGCCCCTCAAATGTCTAATTTAGTGTACACAGTGGAATGACGCAGCTGGTTAAGTAAGACTGGGATCAATGGTAACGGATACTTATTTTTGGTAACTAGTCAAAATATTGAGTTTTTAATTTCGACAATACATAATATCGAGTCAAAAATATAGAATAGACATAATATCGACTAGACATAATATAGACTACGAAAATATCGACTAGAAAAAATTAATATCGACTAGAATAGCAAAAATATTGATTAAAAAATATAGAATGGACATAATATCGACTAGATAGAATATTGACAACAAAAATATTGAATTAAAGGTAAGTAAATATTCATATTTAATTTTTGTGTAATATAATTCTGTAGCGGGTTGTGGGTTTATAGGGGAATAGGGAGGGAAGTAATTTAATTATAATTAATTAAATATGTTATTTTATTTATTGGTATTTATTTACAATTAATTGATAAATTATTATTAATTGGCAGTTAATTAAAATATAATTGCTAATAATTTTTTATTGATTAATTGATAAATATTGTGTTTTTAGTAATTTATTTTTTGTAGCGGTTGTGGGTTTATAGGGGAATAGGGTGGGAAGTAATTTCATTATAATAAATTAAATATGTTATTTTAGTTATTGGTATTTATTTAGAATTATATATTAATTAATTACAAATTTCCAATTAATTAAAATATAATTGGTAATTAATTTTAATTGATTAATTGATAAATATGTTAATGTTATTAATTTTTTGTCTGTAGCGGGTTGTGGGTTTATAGGAGAATAGGGTGGGAAGTGATTTTATTATAATTAATTAAATATGTAATTTAATTTGTGGGTATTTATTTAGACTTAATTGATCATTAATAATTGATTGGCAATTAATTAAAAAATTATTGGTAATTAAATGTAATTGAATAAGTGATAAATATGTTAATTTTAGTAATTTATTTTCTGCAGTAGGTTGTGGGTTTATAGGGGAATAGGGTGGGAAGTAATTTCATTATAATTAATGAAATATGTTATTTTAATTATTGGTATTTATTTAGAATTAATGGTATATTAATTTGTAATTAATTAAAATATATTTTGTACATTATTGTAATTGATTAATTGATAATTATGTTACTTTTATTAAATTAATTTCTGTAGTGGGTTGTGTGTCTTTAGGGGAATAGCTTGTGAAGCAATTTAATTGTAAGTAGTTACATTTTTGAATAAAAAATGTATTGAGTTAATTTTTCAAAATACTTTTAAATAGGTAAATATTTTATTATTAATAGGTAAATAATTAGTATTAGTAGGTCATTTTTATTATTAAATAATTTTTATTTTTATTTTAAATTGATTATTCAATATATTTAACACAATTGTAAAATATTTTAATTAATTTGTACTTGGTGTTACTATTTATATTATTTATATTTAAATAAGAAGTATTTACTTGCGCTACTATTGCACTCACTGTAGTTGGAATAGTCATTTTAGCCCTACGCTATCCAACGCTTTCCCTACTGTTGCACTCACTGAAGTTGGAATAGTAATTTTTACCCCTACGCTATCCAACGCTTTCCCTACTGTTGCACTCTCTGGAGTGGTAATAGTAATTTTTACCCCTACGCTATCCAACGCTTTCCCTACTGTTGCACTCACTGGAGTGGGAATAGTAATTTAAACCCCTACACTAGCCAACGCTTTCCCTACTGTTGCACTCACTGGAGTGGGAATAGTAATTTTTACCCCTACACTATCCAACACTTTCCCTACTGTTGCACTCACTGGAGTTGGAATAGTCATTTTTACCCCTACGCTATATAACGCTTTCCCTACTGTTGCACTCGCTGGAGTGGTAATAGTAATTTTTACCCTTACGCTATCCAACGGTTTCCCTACTGTTGCATTCTCTGGAGTGGTAATAGTAATTTTTACCCCTACGCTATCCAACGCTTTCCCTACTGTTGCACTCACTGGAGTGGGAATAGTAATTGTTACCCCTACGCTATCCAATGTTTTCCCTATTGTTGCACTCGCTGGAGTGGGAATAGTAATTTTTACCCCTACGCTATCCAACGCTTTCCCTACTGTTGCACTCTCTGGAGTGGTAATAGTAATTTTTACCCCTACGCTATCCAATGTTTTCCCTACTGTTGCACTCTCTAGAGTTGGAATAGTATTTTTTATCCCTACGCTATCCAACGCTTACCCTACTGTTACACTCACTGGAGTTGGAATAGTAATTTAAACCCCTAAACTATCCAATGCTTTCCCTACTGTTGCACTCACTGGATTGGGAATAGTAATTTTTACCCCTACGCTATCCAACGTTTTCCCTACTGTTGCACTCTTCGGAGTAGGAATAGTAATTTTTACCCCTACGCTATCCAACGATTTCCCTACTGTTGCACTCTCTATAGTGGGAATAGTAAATTTTTACCCCTACGCTATCCAACGCTTTCCCTACAGTTGCAGTCTCTGGAGTGGGAATAGTAATTTTTACCCCTACGCTATCCAACGCTTTCCCTACTGTTGCACTCGCTGGAGTGGTAATAGTAAATTTTTACCCCTACGCTATCCAATGCTTTCCCTACTGTTGCACTCACTGGAGTCGTTACAGTAAATTGAACCCTTTCGCTATCCTACGGTAAAAATATTGTATATGTTTTGTAAATAATATATATATATATATATATATATATATATATATATATATATATATATATGTATTTAAAATATATATATTTTTTTGTTACATTAATTATTTCTCAATTTTACGTTTATTTAAGTATTTTAAATATGTTTAAATTAATTTAATTTAATATTATATTACTTTTAATTTACTTTTAAGACATTTTAAAAAATCGATATTTTGACAGTCTATATTTTTACACTCGATATTTTGGAGTCGATATTTTTGTACTTACCTGTTTGACGATAGGAAGTCGATATTTTTGCAGTCGATATTTTTGCTTCAATATTTTGTCCTCTCAATATTTTGGCTGTCGATGTTGTGTCAGTGATCCCTTATTTTTAATAGTGGCTTTATTCAACCCGTGATAGTCAATGCACGCTCTTGAGCAACCATCCCATTTTGGGATGAAAAATAGTGGCGAAGAGACGGGGGACGAAGAATTTTGGATAAAGCCTAAGGCCAATAGATTATCCAAATAACTTAGTAGGTATTGTGTTTCTTCCTCTGAATGAGCGTATACTTTACTACTGGGAAACGGAGCTCCTGGGATTAAATCTATATGACAATCGTATGATCTATGTGGGAGTAGAGTAGTAGATTTTACAGGGTCAAAAATGTATTTAAACTCCTGATATTCATTAGGTATAGTAGGAGAAGGTGTTGTGGTGGTGGCACAATGTAACATTGTCATGGAGTCAATGTGTGCTTCCTGGTAACAATGTGACTGGCAATGTAAAGAGTCTAAAGTCTCTGTTCTTAAATCCCAATGAATTTTAGGATTGTGCACCATCAATCACGGTATACCTAAAATAAGTCCAAATGTGGGTGTGTCTTTGAGGTCAAAGCTTATTATTTCTGTGTGACCATCCTGACAGACCATTGTGATGGGACACGTCTGATTGAGTATTAATCCAGATGTAAATGCAGAAACGTAAACAGCACAAACTGGTTCAGGTTGTGCCTTAGATACTGAGGTAATATGCAATTTTTGTGCTAATCGGATACCTAGGAAGTTTCCGGTAGCTCCAGAGTCTAAAAGAACTGGAACTGAATGTCTGATTTGTGCACTTAAAATCAATGTCACCTGAATGATGAAATGTCTGGGTATACGAGCTAATGTGTTGGCTAAATGTTGGGAGATCTGTGAAACTGTGCCTCTTGTCAAGGCGACCTCCGTTCCGGATGAGCTCTTTAGTTTTCCTGCTCTGTATTAATGGAAGCTGTGTCATTAATCTTTTTAGGTACTTTTGTTTTAAAAGAGCAATCTCTGGCAAAATGTCCAGACCGACCACAATATAAGCATAAATTTAATTTACGTATCCTATCCTTTTCTTCTGCAGATAATGGTCCCTTGATCCCTCCTATCTGCATCGGTTTGGGTTCTGGTAATTTGCTTACAACATCTTTCTTGGCATACCTAACCCCAATAAATCTAGTATCTATTCTAGATCTTTCCCCTTTTTGTTCTCCAAGGTGATGATCAAGTTTTACCACTAAATATACGAAGTCAGAGTACTCTTCTGGACCTCAACAATAGGTGCAAGAGCGTCTTTCAAGTCATCCCGCAATCCCCTATAGAATAGGGAAGTGCGTTTTTCCTCTGGACATTGGGCCTCAGTCAGTAACCTGTTAAATAACTTAACAGGTCCTTACTTCCTTGTTTTAAATTTAATAACTCATTATCGCTAGTCTGAACATATGTGTGCTTAGCAAACAGTTTGGTCATGGTGGCTTTAAACAACTACCAATTGTACAAGGTGGCGTGATTACTATCTATGTATGGGATAGACCAATTAGCGCTCATCACCCCAACTAAGACAGCACAAAGGCCACTCTGGATGCTTCAGTAGGGAAAGCTTGTGGCTTACAAATAAAATGCTGTTGGCATTGACTAATAAAGACATTAAAATTAGCATTATCACCAAAGAAACATTCCGGTGCAGACAAAGGTACAACAATAGGAACCGCTACTGTTACATGGCCTGGCAATCATGCTGCATCAGATGCCATGAAGGTGTTCAACGATTTTGATCTAGCACCAGTTTCTGCAGGAGTCTTGAAGGCTTTATGAAAGGGACTGTCCCATAGAGAGTCCCTGGGTATTTTTTTCTTTTAATCTTTGCATTTCCAACTGCAGATTCTGTAGCATTTCTTTTACAGTTTGATCTTGATTACTGTCCTCAATCAAAGCTTGGGCCATGGCTTGAACATCAATGAGATCATTCTCTGGGTCCATAGCTCTCAAAAAGAACTTGAGTTTTTGTGAAGGCTTGCGCTTCTGTCAAGTCTCCACTCACCTGTAATCCAGGATGCTCGATTTGAGAGCTGAGACGCTTGTTCTCTACGCCCCTGATAAATCTACGCCTGTCAAACCGTATGTATAACACAGCTTAACAGGAACAGATCTTCAGGGGAAGGGGAAAAATGGGACAAAATAAAAAAGAACTGAAAGAAAAACACTCTGCTGGATTCGGATCTTGGCACGACTGTTGCGCTGATCATGATATCTTAACCACTCTGTGAACACAGCAATTATTTTAAGATTAATAAACTTTCATTAACATTTCACTTTAATTTGCTGCTCAATATATAGCTGAGATAATAAACCTATTATAAGGATATATAAAGTCAGTTTCCATAGACAAGACAAGAATTAATTGTTCTTCTCATTCAGATTTCTCAACAAAGATGTATATGTGCCTACCTTACATAGACTTGTGCTTGTCCCTTACTAAACTGTAACAGCTTAGCCCTGGATACCCCCAACTCATCTTCCCTAGAAATGAAAGATAACACAGAGTCCAGTTTCAGTTACAGATCCATATAGTCCTATATCAGTTCTCTGTAGTAAAACATCTGCACTGGAAATGCTCTATGCCATGTGCTCCATACAGTATTCACAAGTACTTTGGTATCAACATACACCCATATCCAGGAAAAAAGGGTTTGACACTAACCGCTCTTAAGGTAGTTCCCACTATTACTTCATAGTGAGATGAAAGGATTCCAAAAACAAAGAGTTAACCCACAAAAGTGAAGTTGGGCTCTAGCAGTTCCCTCGCAACTCAAGCATATACTAAGCAAAGAGTCCAGGTACAAATCAAGGTTCTTTCTCCCGCAAGAGACCACAAGTGGTTATGTGTCTCGCCAACAGGGCGAAAGCAGGCGTACCTGATCTTCCACCCGCAAGTGACCACGAAGGAAGCGTGTGTCTCGCCAACGGGCGAAAGCGGGTGATAATCTTGGAAGTCTCCGGGATTCATGGAAAACAATGCAACAAAGCAGGTGGTGGAGCATCCACACCCTTACTATCCGGATTCTCCTAAGCAGCAAGAACATCACGAATAATCGGCGTCTTCGTCTGGGCGCCATCTTGAATTATACTGCTCCGGTGACAGTACGTCTGGGAGCGTGGCTCGACAGTGCGTTCATTGGTAGCGCAAATGGCACAACAGGAATTGTAATTTCGCCCCTTTAAGCCCGTGTCCATGTACCGCGCTATCTCGCCTGATGAGCCCTGACAACTCTTGAGACTTCATAACAAGCTTCTCCTGATAGCTTTTGAAATTCCAATGTATTATCATGTTCGACAGGTAGCATAAGTAACCGATGTAAAGCAAGTTGGAGTTCCTATGACACAAGATAAACGTGATCCTGTAGTCCTGTGTAGATATGTTGTCAGAATTTTAATTAGGACACTTTTTCCTGTTCAAGCTTGACCACTAATACACAATAGAACAGCATAAGCTGTGGAATCAGCACCCATCTATAAAGTACAATTGTAGATAATGTCCTTTAGAACAATGGTAAGCATCCGTATCAAATGAACAGGTCCGAGCTTGGCAATCGTATATTTTCAATCCCAGTGGCGGCTGGTGACATTTGAAAGTGGTGGGGCGTAAAATTATTGTCATACTGAACCACTGCGAGCGAGCCCGGCCTACCCGTCCCACTTAGGGCAAACATAGCAAACTGGCAGTTTGTGCTGGACTGTTCCCATGAGGAGCAGGTTCAAGACTGATATGCATATGACTAGGTCCAAACTAGGATTCCACGGTGAGCAAAAGAGCAATGGATTAAACCCAGCTGTCTTCACTGAGGGTGAGTGGTTGAAAAGATTCAGCACTCCGTCCATCATCTTGTGTTTATTACAGAAATCGCAGCACTTGGTCTCTCTCTCTCGTCTTCCCTGATTCGTCTTCTCTCTTCCCTTATCCTTCTAACTCTTCTCTATCTTTCTGTCTTTTTCTTTCTTTATACTCCTCTCCTGCTCTATCTTCATCTTCTATTCTTTCTCTTTTACACTTCTGTCTCTCCCCTCTCTTCCTCCTTCCTCTTTCGTTCCCTCTCTCTTTCTCCACCTCCCATTATTTACCTGTCTTGCTCTTGCTTACTCTCTCTGCTTGCTCACTCTAGTCTGCCTCTTTCTCCTTTCTTTGTGGTTTGTATTTTCCTTTCCCTCCGTATCTCCTGTCACTCTTTCCATATATTTCTCTCTCCTCCAAGTGCTCACACTTTTTCTCCTCCCCTCTTCCACTACTTTTCTCTCTCTCCCTCCACACGTTCTATTCTCTCCCTTATCTTTCTCTTGTCGCTCTCTCACCCCTCCTGCATACTCCTCCCACCCCTTAATCAGTACTGAGTCGGCACCTTATCTTCTTAGACACAATACACAGCACCCTTACTCCATAAACTGAAGACCCAGCACTCTCTCAGTGCCTTAAACAACACATGCTTTTGAATTAATGGTATTTACTATAACAAAAGTATGAAAGGCGGAGTTGGATAACAGCGTGTAATCTGAGACAGTTTAAACGTAGAAGATTCAAAGAGTATTACAAACATAATGTACATTTGGTAAAGGAATTATGCAGATTCTAATATGAAAACACAATTACAATCTTCATGTGAGCATTTACAAAGATCGCTTAGCATAATAAACAAAGTGGACTAAATCATGGCTTTAGATTTCTGTGCTCAAAGTAAATATGTAAATACGCGGCCTGTATGCCGACAGGTGTACAGTCCACCTGCTGTAGACAGAACAAAATTTGTTTTGGTATCAACACACCTAGTAGTAGCTGAAGGGGAGATTTGGTAGTAGGCTCCGCCAGTGTTACCTGAGATTGAGAATACACAATAAATAAACGCAAACTGTCTCATATTAACAAAGTAAAACAAGGGTGGAACACTGCTGTGGGCTAACCACACATATTATGTGTGCGTGTGAAGACAAGTGTCACCGCATGTCATACACACAGAGGCATGAACAAAGGCACACAACGCCCTTCTCATTCGTGTTTGTTACTCGAGCTACTTGCTTAACACAGGTATGGTGTGCACAAAAATCCGAACCGCCTGCAGCTTGACAATATCCCTGTTGGTTAACCTAACCTCCAACAAGAGTGGTGAACCCCATCAAAATGTGTGCTTTCCACAGATAACGTCAGGCCACATCATTTCCAGATCGGAATTGCAAGACGTTTTATATGTGCATATACACGACTGACCACCTTTTAGCTCACTGGAAGTAAAAGCAACAGAACTGGTCATTTCAAAGTATCATAACATCCTCCACAAACATATGTTTAAAAGCAGCAGTCAGTTACTTGAGAAGGAGTCGTTAATCCAAAAGTGTCTATATAAGGTGGAATGCTATGCATCACAGAACATTACACCAATTGGAATTATAAACACCAGATTGTGGAAACATGTCCGCTCTTTGCCCCTAATTATCAAAAAAAAAATCGGCACAGTTTTTATTCGTCTTCGCTTCCACGTGCACACTAGAAATAGAGACGCCACCCATCTTCTTCATACTAAACCCGAGAGGGCCTTTTATTCAACTTGGTACTGGGGTCAAGGGCAGTCAGAGTTTGTTTGCAAAAACGTAACCCCATCCGGTCATTTTAACCTCAAGCTGAAATGCGCTGGCGGCAGGACGGAGCACTGTGCATCACCTGCAATTCCCAGGTTAAATGTGCCGTTTGCATGACATCTCAATATTCACTTAGCGCTCTCGCTGCTTTGATCTGGAGTGATTGAAGTCCACTACACACTGTCTCTCTTACTAATACTCAATCTTATTTCTTTACTACTGGCAAGTATTTTTTGTTTCGTTCTTAATACATTACATTTATTAACTCTATAAATAAATATAAAAAACTTACCTTGGCAATGGCTTCCCGAGTTCCCGCTCTGACTCTTGAGTCCCGAGACTGCTCCCGCCATCCTGAAATTCGAATGCCTCCGCTCTCGTCACGGAAGGCTGCAGGCAGCCTCCCTCCCCTCCATGGCAGCCGGCGCTGATTGGTTCGGCCGGCTGCCCTAAAAACGTCATTCCACTTAGTCTGCATCCTGCAGAACAGAAAGTGGGAGGAGGCTTGGGGGAGCGGCTTGCCCTCTGTTGCTAATACTGTCTGTTTGGACTGCCTCTCAGGCTGTCCAAACAGTCCGTATTAACAACATTGGGCAAGCCACTCCCCCAAGCCACTCCCCCCTTCCCTGAGACTCGAGTCGAGTTAGTAACCAGGAAGGAAGTTCTGTTCTGCTGACTGTAGTGTTTTCTCGCCGTGCGAGAAGGGCAGGCAGAAACAAATGGTAGTTATAAATAAATAACTACCATTTGTTTCTGCCTTCTTCTCGCACGGCGAGAAAACAGGGGGGGCGGCGCCCAAACGCCCCCATGGGGAAACCGCCACTGTTCAATCCTTTATTTTGATTTCACAGTAGAAAAATGATCCAATTCACAATGGATTTTCTTTTTTTCTTTTTTTCTAGCCAACGCGTTTCGTCTCTACAACTGAGACTTCTTCAGGGCTCAAACATCTGTCTTATGGTATGCAGTATGAGCTGGCGAGTTCTTAATATGCTTGAAAAACTTGTGAGAGATCTGTCATGTCCTACGAATATTCAGAAATGACTTGGAAACGGCATGGTGACCCGCTGAAACGAACGGCACGGATTCAAAAGTAGCGAAGCACCATCACACTACTCAAGAGTCACTGACTACGACAGGTGCAGGCATCTTGCTCCAACCCTTCTTTTGCTAGATTGCTTACACAATAGAACAGGTTGAAATAATGAACATTAACATTCTTTTTTTCATGAAGGATACCATGTTCTACTTGTTTTACATGTAGATATACTTCTTTTTGTTAAATATTCAGTTGTTCCTCTACCTTTTCAAACTGAAAAAAAATCCTGTTGTGCTTGCTGCATTGCAGTTTCTACCTCATTCATGGCTATTGCTGCTTCATTTTCAATAATTGGTTGTCCAAGTGGATCTTCAGTCATTGGACCAGATCTTTGACTGCTTTGTGAACTTTCTCTAGTTATTTGTGTGTGTTTTGTATTTATATAGCACACTTCTACCCTGAGGTCTTGCAGGGCTGTATTCATATCGCTGGGGAACCCTTCCTGGCTTTCCTGTGAGATGTCCACTCCTGGGCACCCCCCAAGGTGAAGCCAGGCATCCAAGCGCTGCTGGGGCCATTGTGGAGATTAAGCAAGCTATTGCCCAGAGTGACAGAGTGGGACCCTTGATTAGACTAGGCACCGAGACGAGAATTATCAGGTCCGGGGAGATTGAGTCCAAAAGCCGCCGAGGCGGGAATTGAACCCTGGTCCCGGGCCAGACCTCTGCATCAGGTTCTGCCGCTCTAACCATTGAGCCACGCTTCTCCATTTCAGCTGCAATAGTTCTTTCTTGTTCAATTTCATCATTTATCATTTTTAAGTAAGTTTTGTTGTATTAAAAGAATCTTTCTAGCAGTCAAAATCTCTAAGTAATTCTGTTTGAACAGTTGCAGAAGTGCTAAATAGAAACATTCTCTCTTATCTAGAGTTTCACAACTGAGTTTTCTATGATTAATAAGATTCTCTTTGACATGTTTCACTAAACATCCATCACATCCAATTACTGCATATTTTTTGTGTTTTATTTTTTCTGAATCATTCTTTTTAAGCCAGTAATGTTGAAGTATTTCATACAGACATAGGTTTTCAAGGTGTGGACTCATTTTGGGATAGTATATATCCAACATATTAGTTTTGACAATATCAGAGCTTACTGCCTCATACTGTGCTAAGTATTGGATTCATGGAAAATATGTCAATGCTCTATTTCATGTGGAGGCTAGGCCTAGACTTATCCAAATTATTCCTCATGACTTTGAATAAAAACTGCCTGAACTCAAGTGATCCGAACACTCATAAGTTCCCATCTCTTTAGGGGAAAGCATCATCAAGCTAAAGCTGTACAATTTCTTGTCAGACTCTTTTCCGCAGAAATCTCTTCCTACATTTCTTTCTTCTCTGTTTTTTCAGATTTTGTAATATATGATATGACATAATGAGCAACAGCAATTGAGTTGTCTGCAACAAACTGAATATGCATCTTTGCATTCCACATTTTTAAAATGACTGAACTATAGTCATTAATATACTTTGACGCTTCTGTTCTTCTTAAGTTGTATGTAGTCTTGGGGACATTTCCAAGTTATTGTATGTCTTACTGCTGAGAAAAACCTATTTACTCTTCCTTTAGAAATTATAGGTCATGGGAATCCAAAATGACATTTTGTATAAAACTTTACTTTACATTTGCATTTCTATCTGCAGTCTTTTCCACACCTATGACTTTGAAACCGTAAAACTTGTTGTCTCAAGCTGTTTTCTTCTGTCTCCTTCTCTTGGAATGGCACATGTAATATACGGTTCAATAAAAGACAAAATAACTTCATCAATATCTGTTCCAAATGATGGTGCATTCTTTAACCAAAATAGCATGTGTATATGAGTAGCAGCTCTGGCTTGGTACTCTTTTTGCCAAAAGAAATCATTTACCTCTCCAAGAGGTGGAGTGTTTTTATTGCAGATAAATGACATCGTAGCTTGAAACCTATGGTTAAAATACCTGCAAACATTTCCAGGATCCAAGGAACAGAGTTCCTCAGCTGTCTTCAGTTCCATGTCTTTTACATTTGAGTTTTATTCTCATATGAATTCAAGTAAATCACCCCTACACATATTCAGCACTCCTAAGTGTTAGAAATCATGTGTGTGTACCTAGGTTTCTTAACATGCATTTAAGTTCACCATGAGGGTGATACCAATATTCATTGGTGCCACGTTGGCACACCATCAAATTGATTAACTGAGATTCCAAATTTTTATCTCTTTGTTCAACTTTATCCATGAACTCTTTCGCAGAAACATGTTGAAGATGAACTCCTGTTTTTAATATATGGTTCACTGCATATGAAAGTGCAGACAAATCACTCTCAAACAGAAGATGAAATATATATGGAATGCACTTCTGAAATCTTGGATCTTCAGTCTACAATCTTGCTGATCTGTATTCTGATGCTAGAATCCATACAGCTCCCTCATCAAATCATTCACCTTATCCAATGGGAAATAGCTGTGGAAAACAACGAGCTTCTAAACTTTTTTCCTATATACTCATGGGAGCTCCATTTGCTTCTTTCATTTGAAACAATTCAATAGTGTTTCCTATAATTTATTTTGAAGGGAGAGGACGTATTGTATAATGTTCATAAATCTCTTCACTCCTGGATTTGTCCACTTTTTCAATTTGGCCAGTTGAGATTAGTGTTTCATCTTGTAAGCACCTTATTTCTTCATCAACATTTACATTCTTGTAATAAATATTGTTCTGTATCAGGTACAATGTAGCATTTCGGAGTTTATTAATATCTACAAACTCTTGCCAGATTTTTTAAATCTTTGTTGGTACACCATTTAGAATAACTACTGGCTCATTTCCCTCTCTGTCTACACCAACATTTTTAATATTTTTCTAAAACTCTAAAGGTAAGTACACAACTCTTCCTTTGAGACCTTTTTGAGAATCCGTTGATGACAGCTTACCTGTCTTAGGTTACTTATGAACTAAGGCCTGGAATGGGTGTACAGATTGGATAAGAATAGACTTATATACATTTAAATATACCAGTTGCTGAATGAGGACCAACTCTAAGTTGTTATGAACTGTTCTAGCTGGCATTTTTATTTTCTTCTAAATTGTTGTAATAGTACATATAACTTAAGCACTGGACAACTCAAATTGTCCTTCTACAAACTAAGAGCACATTGCTGCCACTTATTATTGTTTTCTTTATCACTTTTTAAATATAAATCAACATTCCTAATTTAACTTCTGTAGTTAGAACGTCGGCAACAAATACAAACACAGTTTGGTTTTTCAGAGGAAACAGTGTTAAACTTTGTAATTTATTCTCCAAAATCATCAATAATAATCTCTTTGTCCTATTCTAATACACCGAAAGTTATCAAACCCTCAGTTTTTCTACACTCCTCTTCTGAACCAAAAAAAACCTTTACACCATCACAAACTTTCTGTAAATCTGCTACAGTACCATGCAAAAGAGCTCATTTCACTTAAACATAATGTAAGAGTTTTTACATAGTAAAGTCTCCTTACCAATGTCCGTATTTCAGAGTGGTGTACATCTAACATTATTGAATGATGAAAAGTGCTTTGACACACATTTCTCGAAAGATAAGCCAGAGTATGACCCTGCAACTTATTATATTTTCATAGTTTACATGGATCTATTCCTTGCAACATCTTAATCTTCCGTTTAACACTTTTATTTGCGTTAATAAATGTGTAATATGTCAATAGACTCCTATTGAATACTGAAAATACTGCTACAATCCCACTTATATACAGGAACTCCCATGCCCCCTCCTGATTTTTTTAATTGCATTTTTTTAAGTCAGACCCCGGGCATATTTAAGGACAGTATAAAAATTATTGTCACTTTAGCGTTATGAAAGTGTAGTTAAAGCGGCCATAATGGTTTAATATTTGGCTTTTGAGAATTTGTGACAATTCCAATAGAAGCCCAGGTTTACACCAGAACATGTTAACGCTGTCTTTGATAATAGGCCCCCAACTTTCCTATGGCAGGTGGAGAGCTTCGGCTCTCACTCTTGCATAGCAAATAGCAATGTTGAAAAAATCTTCCGTTAAGATAACAAAGGATTTTGAAGTCCATTTTCACAGTTTTTGTTGTAGTTTGCCTTTGTTAAAGCGGCAAAAATTTTAACGCCGTATTTGTAAATATGCCCCTAAGTTTTGTAATGTCGACAATCCTGTCTCCCATTTAAATAGGCACAAAGTATTTAGTGAAGTGCACTGTGAAACGTGAAGCAGTGGCGTCACTAGGGTTGGTGTCACCCTGTGCGGGTAACTCATGGTGTCACCCCCTCACAACTTACCGCATGGACCATCTCACTCTCTGCCTGCACCATATCCCCTCTGCCTGCACCATCTCTCCCTCTGTCCGCACCATATCCCCTCTGCCTGCACCATCTCTCCCTCTGTCCGCACCATCTCCCCTCTGCCTGCACCATCTCTTCCTCTGCCTACACCATCTCTCCCTCTGGTTGCACCATCTCTCCCTCTGCTTGCACCATCTCTCCCTCTGCTTGCACCATCTCCCTTCTGCCATCTCCCCCTCCGCCTGCACCATCTCTCCCTCCGCCTGCACCATCTCTCCCTCTGCCTGCACCATCTCTCCCTCTGCCTGCATCATCTACCCCTATGCCTGCACCATCTCCCCTCTGCCAACTCCCCCTCTGCCTGCACCATCTCTCCCTCTGCCTGCACCATCTCTCCCTCTGCCTGCACCATCTCTCCCTCTGCATGCACCATCTCCCTTCTGCCTGCACCATCTCCCCTCCGCCATCTCCCCATCCGCCTGCACCATCTCTCTCTCTGCCTGCACCATCTCCCCTCCACCATCTCCCCATCCGCCTGCACCATCTCTCTCTCTGCCTGCACCGCCTGCACCATCTCTCACTCTGCTTGCGCCATCTATCGCTCTGCCTGCACCATCTCCCCTCCGCCTGCACCATCTCTCCCTCTGCCTGCATCATCTATCCCTATGCCTGCACCATCTCCCCTCCGCCAACTCCCCCTCTGCCTGCACCATCTTTCCCTCTGCCTGCACCATCTCTCCCTCTGCCTGCACCATCTCTCCCTCTGCATGCACATCTCCCTTCTGCCTGCATCATCTCCCTCTGCCATCTCCCCATCCGCCTGCACTATCTCTCCCTGTGCCTGCACCGCCTGCACCATCTCTTACTCTGCTTGCACCATCTATCCCTCCGCCGGCACCATCTCTCCCTCTGCCTGCACCATTTCCCCTTCGCCTGCACCATTTCCCCTCCGCCTGCACCATTTCCCCTCCGCCTGCACCATTGCCCCTCCGCCTGCACCATCTCTCCCTCCGCCTGCACCATCTCTCCCTCCGCCTGCACTATTTCCCCTCCGCCTGCACCATTTCCCCTCCGCCTGCACCATCTCTCCCTCTGCCTGCACCATTTGCCCTCCGCCTGCACCATTTCCTCTCCGCCTGCAGCATCTCTCCCTCTGTCCGCACCATCTCCCCTCCGCCTGCACCATCTCACCCCATGCATGCACCATCTCACCCCCTGCCTGCACCATCTCACCCCCTGTCTGCACCATCTCACCCTCTGCCTGCACCATCTCACCCCCTGCCTGCACCATCTCACCCCCTGTCTGCACCATCTCACCCTCTGCCTGCACCATCTCACCCCATGCCTGCACCATCTCACCCCCTGCCTGCACCATCTCACCCCCTGTCTGCACCATCTCACCCTCTGCCTGCACCATCTCACCCCCTGCCTGCACAGTGCAGGCAGGGGGTGAGAGGGTGCAAGCAGATTCCTAAAGATTGTCACTCAAATGGGTACGAAGAAAACTCCATGATCTATCGATGCGCACAGCAACTAGCCCCTAAGGTTTCAACACAATAATTATTCACTTAAACATGAATTCAACAAAGACTCCGTGAATCAGATTAGTAAATACATGTTTTGAATATATTTACAATTAAATCTTTGTGACAACAAGACAGTACATGATTGAAGAATCAAATCAGATTGTACAATATTATCAAAACATGATATAACGAATCACTGATTCGTTATATCATGTTTTGATAATATTGTACAATCTGATTGGATTTGTCAATGCCCATGGCCCTAACGTTCGTGGCTTAAAGTCGAGCAGCTCTTATAAGAGACAGAAAAGAGAGAAGTGAAGATTGCAAACATGATTCTGGTGGCGGCCAGTGAGTTCCTATGACGTTTGTCAGTTACAAGGATCAGTAAAAGAATGTTAACAGTTAACTAGCTTTGCCCAGAGGTTGTCTGCAGGGCTTTAAGTGGGTCGGGTTCTGCAAGTGCTCAGCACCGGCAGTTCTAAAAATCACATGCTGTAACAGGTCTCTATCGGGCTCTCCATTTTTGCCCTCAGCCCTGGTTTTAAAAAAAAAATCTTAACTCAACAACAGTACCACCCTTCACTGCCTCTGTTGTAACTTCAAAGAGGCTCGCTATAGTACTTCCAGTCTCATCATTTCAAAACTGAAGCATTTTCAATATTATATGCAACTAAGCCATACTTGCTGCTTTTTTTTAATCTTATGCAACTACCAGCCATTGACAAAGTCAAAAGTCCTGGCTTGCTGTAGGTGGAATGTTACTTGGGTTTGATTGTGTGTACGTGCATGTGTGGTTTTGATTCAGTGCTGGCCTTCATAGCGAAGAAGAGGGGTCACATGCCTGAGCCCGTGTATGGGAGGGGTTTCCATGCTCTCTGTGAATTTTTGTCCCAAAGAACTCAACATCAGATATTGTTATATTAGTGCCTCCTCCTGGTTGTTCTTTATAGCTATAAAATAAAAGCTCCGATACACTTTACTATGTCCCATGAACAGATATTCATTATTAACAGGTCCATGGAATCAATCAATGTTTTCAGTTGCGTATTTTTCAGTGACCAAAATGCAAAGAGCTATATCAAACGAGGATATCCTCTGGAAAAACTGGATTCTGCCAAGGACTGCACAACTCAGAAATCCCGGCCGCAAATATTTTGTATCATCGACATAACGATCCAGAAGCAAAAGAGAGACGTTATCGTGTAGAAGTTCTCTCACCAGGCTGCCAAATTAGAAAAAAATAATTTCACGCAAATGGGAAGTCTTGGACCAAGAAGCCTATTTCAAAACTGTTTTCACACACAAACCCTTATTCGTGCACACACGGTATAAGAATATTAGAGAAATTCTGAAGATAAAAGTTTCTGTGGCACCACGTATTCATACCTGCATTAAAAAATGCTGGTATTGCAGCCAATGTGGGAACGTGATACTTGGCAACAAATTTTTACATCCACACACAGGCAGTCCGTGTGGACTCACTCACAACGCACATGTTATGTTATGTTATGTTATATAATTTGTTAAGCGCAAACAGCTGCCCCAGCAACGGAGCGTCCCGGCGCTGACCTAACTAATACCAGAGGGGAGGGGGGGAACCAATAAAGGAATTAAATGACAGAGAAGAGATGGGTCTTAAGTGCTTTCCGGAAGGCGATCAGATTGGTTTGGGCACGGATGTGTAGAGGCAGTGAGTTCCATAGCTTAGCTCCTAGGACTTTGAAGGAGCGTCCACCCTGTCTACAGAGCTTAGTTCGGGGGATCACGTACAGATAGAATCAGAATTACTGACCATAAAAGTGTCAACGTTTTATTAGGCCCAGGGTTCATTATAAAGCAAAGCAGAGCAGAGGTGAGGTGAGGCTGCAGCGTAACGGTGTCACCCCATGAGATGGTGTCACCCGGTGCGGTCCGCACCCCCCGCACCCCCTCTAGTGATGCCACTGACGTGAAGCAACACTGTCTGATTGTGATCGATAAAGAATTGAAAGAGTTGTGTACTTCTTTTGCTCGTAATGTGCATAGGGGCAGATTTACAAGTTCCTTGCGTTACTATTGCATCACTTTAAGATGGGAAAAGTGACGCGAAAGTGGCGCAAGGGTCTTGTAAATCTGCTACAGTGTTCTGTCTTAGTTTGCTTTCCTTTCTGTTATGTAGAGGATCCTGGGTAAATATAACGGTTTCTGTACAGCCAGTACCTTTCAACCCTACCCCCAAACTGCTTACTGCCTGTTACCATAGTAACATTTCATGGAACACTTAAGTGAGCACACGGGGTAGAAGTTCACCACACAATGTTGCTAATCAAAACAGTTACTGTGCTGTAGTTTAAATTTTTTTTCCATAGGAACCATTAGTCACAGCAATAGACTCTGGTAAAGAGCTCGTAAAGAGTTAGCCTCAGTATTGTACTTCTAGTTATATACATCATTTCTATTTTTAAATGTTTTTAAGCACATGATTATCATATTAAATAATAGTGAAATGTTGTCAGAACAAGAAGTATATACTTTTTTATTAACTTTTATTAAAACAATAATAAATAACTAGAAACGTAACTTTAGGATAACAATTTAATAAATAACTAGAAACATAACTTTAACAAAGCAATATAATAAACAAAATGTGATATGGACTCCAATAGAAGGAGGGTAGGTAATCTGCAAAACAAAAATGAAAATAAGTGTTTAGATCGATGTGACTGAAGGAGTTCAAAGATTACAAGTTAAGGTAATACTTGGCAACATTTGTTAATTTGCAGTTCTGCAGTGTGCCTGATACATTCCACCTCTCTTATAGGCCCACGTTGAAGAAGTGTCTGTACGGAAGTACCTCTTGCGTCAGATTTACAGCATGGACCAACAGGTCTTTAAAATGATTCAGACATGAGACAGAATTAGGTGAGAGATCACGTCATTATGCAGGACAATATTGATTCTTTTCAACACATTTAATCGGAGGTATTGTGTATCTAGGCTGCTCTGCTTACCTTGTGTAAACACTGTGATGAATAGAGTTCACAACTTTAACTCAGCTTTGGTTCTACACTGCAGACGATTAAATTCAGCCTTGAATTTTTTATCAGCAGCTCACCTTTCTGTCACCTGTGTGTCTTTCACCAGATGCCAGGACATAATGCACCCTGAAGCTTTACATCTAAAAGATAGTAAAAGAAAGATGTTATGATTGGTAATTATTACTACCTTAATGTGGAGTGGAATTATATCGCCCTTTCACACACCTTCCCTCCGGCATTTAAAAACAATATTTGTACAGTTCCAACTTGTTTAATAGGCTTCGATTTTTGAAAAATTACTATAGTAGTAATGTTTCTTATCCGGTTGTGAAAGCAAGTGGTGCGCAGTGATAAACGTGCTTTCGATCATCACAAGCGATTGACATTTGACCGATCATAAAAGCTTTCCTGCTATTAGAAAAAAAATACAAATGCAATAAGATACGGTATACAGGACTGCGTACGCCTAAATTGCTGCATCGCCTTTTTGTATCCAGTCTGCTGCACCCCATCTACTCCCTCCACTGCGCACTCAGGCCTCATTGCTCACCTTTTCATGGACAGGGCACCTTGTACATCATGCAGTCCCGCTCTTCCACCAAGAAGTCTCACATATGGTGCCGAGTCTTGATATTGCTATGGTTAAGGACATACTCGTACTCCCATCATCATTGTAGGTTCCTCACCCGCTCAGTCCTTGCGGTACCACTAACTCAGTGACCAAAGAGGCCATGCACATAGTGGTGGGCCCACCTACTCGGTGGTTTAGGCCTACATAAGGTGTCTGAACCACTAGGACAGGCCATTTCAGCGCTTGGGGTGGAAACAACTCTAAAATGGCGTAGAGCACGTGTGCCCCATCTTTTTTATTGGTAGGGTCACGTGTGTAGTTACGCTTGTGGTGGATGGGTGTGGTGTGGGTGTAAACCAGCCATGAGGGAGTGTATGTGTGCCGTTCTGACAACTAGACCTGGAAGTAAAAAATCACTACAATGGAAATCTGGGCCATGTAGCGTTGTTGTGTTTTCCTGGTAGCGTAAGCGGAGTGGGCTGGACTGACGTATGCCAGTGCTGCACGAGGCTCTGAATCATTATTCCAGAGCTATGGGCGTGTTTCCGGTGTGAGCTATATGAGAAATCAAGTGATTCTGGTGTCCGTCTTGTAGTGATGACTTCACCCGGGTCTTATTTGCAAATGTTTCATTATATCAGTAAAGTCCTACAACATGGCCAACATTGAAGGTACGGGGTATCCATGACTCTATTTTCATTCATAGTGGCATACATAAAAGATGGTGGACATGACGCATTTCTGTGTATATGAATGTTTGTTATACATTCAGTGGAGTGTTGTAGCTGTAATAATACTGGGCTATGAAAGCTTTAGGATGCAGTTTTTGGCACATGAAGTGCAGCTAATATATATACGTATGTATTCATTCTCGTATAATTTGAAAGTTGGTGCTGAAAATCAGTGTTCGAGCCTCTGAGTCGCGTCCACATTCTGTTATTGAAGAGAAATGACGTAATCTATGCATGCCTGAAAATGTACTGTAAATACGGTGGTCATGTAAAGTGTTGATATAGTTTTGGGTTGACTTCGCACTATATATATATATATATATATATATATATATATATATATATATGCTAAAAAAATAAACAAGAAATAGAACACATTTATAAATTGGCCATACAGTTTCTTTGCAGTATTGTAATGATCCATTTTGTAGGTTCATATTTGTAGAATGATCAAGAGAAAGTTATATAATAAAAGTTTTTGTTATTGGCAGAGGTAAGATGGTTGCATACGCTGTTTACAGCAGAATATAATGTGGTAGTGTGCAGGAGCAGCATTTTACAAACATAATAAGTACACTGACAAAGATAGATATTGAAGTGGGTACGGGCACGTGTGATCGACTCCATTTTAATACGATTCTGTTGTTAACAAGTAGAATAGTAATCATGATATCATACACAGATATTCAATCATAAACGGTTTATAAATTCTGCTGTACAAAGGTAGGAGCACTATATGTGAAGTAATACACAGATTCTATTGTAAAGGGTTTATGAGTAGTGGTACTCTGAGGTAGGGACGGTTTGTATAGAGCCTGCAATGATCCGTGGTTCAAGCAGAGTGCACTGGTAAAAAAGTATTTTCGCAACTGAATTTTGACTTAATAAGACCACTGGGCGATTATTTATGGTGCACTGAGTTAGTGGTACGTGTGGTGCTCAGAGTGTGCTCACCCTGCGATGATGCGTGGTTCGAGCGGTCTGTACCCAAAATATTGAGTGTTGCATACTGAAATGCATGAACTTTGAGGTTAAAAAGAAAAACTACCATCTATGGTTATCAATTGCTCTGCAAACTAGGTCTACTGATTGTCCCACATAACAAATTAAACTATTGCATTTCAAGCAGTGCATTCTAACTTTCTCAAAATGGGGACGTATGTCTTGTGGCGTTGTTCAAGGTGAAACCCCAGAGGTACTTGGTATTGCCGGTGGTGGAGGTACATTTTGGCGCTGTGTTCTACACTTTTTGTAAACGTAGTTCACAGGATGTAGGGATTAAAGGTGCTTGCGTGTAGTAGCAGTGCCACAGGAGCATTATTTGTCTGTGTCTTAAATAAATCAAGGCTAAATCCCCTACTGTCTGTAGTGTAGATCCAAAGCTGAATTCAAGTTGTAAACCCTGCTGTCCACAGAGTAGATCTTAGGGTGAACTGCATTATCTGCAATCCTGATTGAAGTGAAAGATAGAACATGTATGTAGCGTACATTTTATTATTCAACTAAATCTATAAGTGATATAAAAGAAGTTTTTGAAGGAAGCATACTAAAGGGATTTTGTGTAGGTTTGATAGGTGTTATACTTAGTTTAGTTTCTGAAACAACAAGGTTCTGTGGAGCCTGCGATGATGTGTGGTCCAGGCAGGCAGTACCGATAGTAATGTTTTTTGTGTTGTGAATGCTGCCTTAGTAAGGCCATGTGATATTGTTTTTTGATTGCACTGAGTTACTAGTACCTTTGGTGCTTAGCATGTACGTAGCCTGCGATGATGCGTGGTCTGGGACGGAGAAGGAGGAGAGGGGGGCACAGTAATTGGAGTAATGTCTTTTGTCGATTCGATTCTGCATGAATTCCACTTAAAAGTGCTAGTATGCCTCATTGCTGACATAAAACTGTTCACTCTTCTTTCTGATGATTTATGGTGCACTGAGTTAGTAGAATCTTTGGCGTTGAGCTTGTACTTACCCTGCGATAATGAGTAATATAGGGGGGCTGTACTGGGAGCAATGTTTTTTGCCTAGTGAATTCTGCTCTAATAAGGCTAAGGGGAAATTACTGAGGTGTAGTGAGTTAGTGGTACCGAAAGAACTCAGCGTGTGCATACCCTGCGATGATTTGTGTTTCGGGGGGGGGGGTCGCAGCGGTATTATGTCTCTTGTCTACTGAAATGCGTCAAGTACAATCGTCATTCTACCTGAATTGTGAGCCCTCACAATGTAGATCGTAGGCAGTAGTCATCACTGACATCAAGAAATTCTTTTTGACGTATCTTTTAACAAAATCTGAGGACATAAAGTACAATTAACTCTACCTTAAAAAAAAACAAGGCTAAATTTCATGCTGTTTGTAGTATAGTTTCAAAGCTGAATTCAAGATGTGAACCCTGCTGTCCGCACCGTAAATCGAAGGCAGAAGTCAGCAGAGATTTCAACGAATGATTTTTGTCACTTATTTTAACAAAATCAGAACACATAAGGTCCAATTGTCTCGGCATTAAATAAATCAAGGTTGAATTCCTTACTGTCCATAGTATACATGCAAAGTTGACTTCAAGTTGTGAACCCTGCTGTCCGTAGTGTACATCGATGGTAGTAGTTGACACAGACATCAAGGAATGCTTTTTTTGTCACATACTTTAACAAAAATCTGAAAACACAGTACAATTTTCTCTGCCCTAAATAAATCGAGACTGAATTTTATGTTGTCTGTAGTGTTGATGCGCCAAGTGGTAAACTCTGTTGATCGCAGTGTACATTTGAAAACAAAACTCAGTACAGTCATTGAGGAATGGTTTTTGTGGCATCCTTTAACAAAATAGTCTTTGTCTTACATAAATAAAGGATAACTTGAATGCTGTCCGTAGTGTAGATGGAAAGCTGAATTGAAGTTGTGAACCCTGCTGTCCGCAGTGTAGATCGAAGGCAGTAGTCGACACAAACATCGATGAATGCTATTTAGTCACAGTGAACAAAATCTGAGGACACAGTACAATTGTCTCTGACTTAAATAAATCAAGAATTAATGTAAGCTGTCTGTAGTGCTGATGCGATTCTGGTATGTAGTAGTGAACTCTGTTGATCGCAGTGTACATTTGAAGGCAGTACTCAGTACAGACACTGGAGAATATTTTTTGTTGCATCATTTAACAAAATGCTCTCTGCCTTACATAAATCAAGGCTAACTTCAATGCTGTCCGTAGTGTACATGGAAAGCTGAATTCAAGTTGTGAACCCTGCTGTCCGCAGTGTAGATCGAAGGCAGTAGTTGACACAGATATCGAGGAATGCTTTTTTGTCACATACTTTAACAAAATCAGACGACATAGTACAATTGTCCCTGCCTTAAATAAATCGAGACTGAATTCAATGTTGTCTGTAGTGCTTATCCGCCACTGGTATCAAGTTGTAAACTCTACTGACCGCACTGTAGATCGAAGGAAGTAGTCAGCACAGATATTTACAAAGAATTTTGTCACTTATTTTAACAAAGTGTGAGGACGTAGAGTAGAATTGTCTCTGCCTTACATAAATCAAGGATAACTTCAATGCTGTCCGTAGTGAAGATCCAAAGCTGAATTCAATTTGTGAACCCTGCTGTCCACAGTGTTGATCGAAGGCAGTAGTCAATACAAACATAAGTCTGCGGTGCTGTGGCGATGAGTTCGCAATGGGCCTGTATCGAGGAGGCACGTGGTCATGGAGGCAGCCATGTGGCAAGGTAAGGACCTTCGCTGTGGTGGAGTTTCTTCTCTTTGCAGAAGTGAACCACGCTTAAGTCGTAGCCTAATTATTTATAGTCTTACGCTGACGTTGCGTACGTTGGACCAGTCCACTCCGCTTCTGCTTCAAGGGGAGGGGGGACACAGCTACATGACTTAGATATTCCCCACTGTCTGAGATAATATGGTTGCTTCCACTATGCAGTACACTACACGTATCAATAGTATATCTACACACAGAATAGTTTTTGGTTTCTATAGTGAGTTGTGTATAGCATTTCACCGGTAGTCTTGGCATTGTGTAAATTATTGTTGATGTGCGGGTTCCTTCCCTTATACATAGTTGCTAGCCACATCTCTGAACATTGAGCTAGTGTGCTGTTGAGGGGATATATTATTTTGGGAAGGTCCGTTGTCCTGTTTTGCGCTGCCTGTGAAGTAGTAGAGGGGGAGAGGTTAGGAGGTGTGGTTCTAGTGGTGGTGGCGCTGGGTATTGTGATTTTGTTTGGTGTTGGAAGTGTATAATTAGTACCTCTATCACATATTGCTCTTTAAATATGGGTGTGAGTTGAATGTAATTCACACAGTACATAGTCAACGTCCTTACACTAGTTAAATGTTGATGCTAAATTGTTTGTGGCAAGTGGAACTATTTCCTGTTATTTTAGGTAGCATTGCAGATTTGGTTTCTTGTTGAAAATATGGAAAAGTTGTCAACATTATAATTAGGAATTGTCATTTAAAAAAACCTTTGAAATTTACTGAAAAAAGCCATAGGTTTCAGGCAGGTTATGGTTAGGAATTATCATTTAAAAAACGTTTGAAATTCCCTGAAAAAACAATAGGTTTCAGGCAGGTTATAGTTAGGGATTATCCTTTTAAAAACCTTAGAAATTCATTGAAAAAGCCATAGGTTTCCGGGGTGTTATAGGTAGCTGGACATTTCACTCATACAAAACCATTGAAATTCCTCTGTTATAGTTAGTTGTACTAACTGTAACTCTCGCGCCCGCAAACCACTGGTGATGATGACACATATTACATCATTCATTACATGGTCAGTGACATCACTGATGACATCACAGACATCAGACAGGCTCGCAAAGAATTGGTCTACATATTCAGGTGACAGTTTGACCAAGTTCGATAATGCTGTAACTTGGCAGTTGTGAGAATGATTGCATCGATTTCAGGATCAGCAATGCTCACAGAAGGTCGTACCTGGGTGATGTTGCTTTCATTTCTAGCTTCACTACCACCACCTAGTCGTAGCGCAGGAGTCTCAACGAATGCCGTCATCAGGATTGGTAACCGCTGGGGACAACACGATGTGTGAGCCGTTACCGGACTTAGCAAAGTATCGACGTCCATGGGTACTGCTGATTATTGTGCAAGACAGGTGTCTAACACGCATTCCTCTCCGCATAGCATACATCAAAGCACAGGTAAGATGCAGGTCTGCCATATAGGTCTAAATGAAAGAAACCAGTTCATATTCAGATCTCTTAGCCGGGCTATCCCAAGGACTTTAGTTATGCGGTCCCGGTAGCGTATTGCTAGGATTGTTTCTTCCATCCTTGCCGGAGTCATGTCTGCATTTTGGTTTGCCATATCGGAGCAGGAGAGTCAAAAATAAAATACCTGCTACGAGTCCCAAAAGTAGTGGTAGGCCGCCAAAGATCGAATGGACAAAATTGGGAAAGATGCCCGGGTCTGCTTCAAATGGTGTTAACAGTCCCGAAAAAATTGTCTTAAATACATTCGAGATACCACTGGCATTCAACATATTTAGGATTTGGCTGAGCATTTCTGTGAAATGCACGGGGCAATTTGTTGATAAAAGTGTATGTATCTCTGCAGTTGTCCTTGCAACTTGGAGATCATACTTCTCTTTTGATGACGTGATGGGCACTGTTGTCTGCAAAAGCACAGACTTCATTCTGCTTAAAGTATCAATTCGTATAAAAGAGATATTCAAAGGAGGCCAAATCGGAGCCACTGAGTCTCCAGGGCCAATTGGATACAATGCTGGCATACAGCAAGTGACCATGGAACTCACGCTTAAGAGATATGGTTTCCCTGGCACCAAGCCACAACAGCTGTGATCCGTTATTAGAACATAACTCCCGTTAGAAAGTTGCCTAAAGAATGGCTTTATTTGTGCTGCAGGTGTGCCGTGCTGGTGGCATGAAAGGTTATTCGAAGTACCCTCACAGTCCACATGCAAGTTAATACCTTGGAACAAAAGTATACCACTTAGTGAATGTTTACACTCATTACCACTAAGAAATACATTTTTGTTGTTGTCACTATAGCATGTGTGTGTATAAGGTAATTTCCATGATGACTTAATGTATCCTTTACCCAACTTTTCATACTGGCCTGCCGGTACATAGTCAAGGCAATTTTTAAACTGGAAAGTTGTTATCGGAATTGTGATAATCCTGTGTATTATCCATTCAATGACAGGTCTTTCTGACATTGTCAATGGTAATCTCTCAAGTTTTTCGATGCTCAAGATTGTATAGTCTGCTCCTTTCTGTGCCAAACTGATTTGTTTATCAGTAAGGTTAAAGATAGAAAACAATGGCGTTGTGTTGATTAAACGCCATGGTACATAGCCTGAACAGAGATTTTGCAACGTCCAGCCTAGCTGTACTATAGAACGTAATTGGAACTGGCCATGTGGTAACATTAGCAAGTCCTGGTCTATAATATCAATTGCAGATGATACAATACTGTCCAGTGAATATAATCTGGAGGACAGAGTCATTAACCCATTGTCCACAACAGAAAGTGATTTTTCCAAATTAATACGATCAATTTCTCGTATTTTCTCGGCTGTTTCAATTTGAGTTTCTTTCCATGCCTCGTTGTATGCAGCATATATGCTGGCCGCTATGAAACGTTTTTGACGCTGTTTGCGTGGTCCCATTATGAAATCGCGCAAATCAGCACCATCTTTAAGTAAAGACAAGTGTTGCTTAATTTGTGCCAGTGTGGATGTTTATAGCCATTCAAGGCATAGTTTCCCTACACTGTAAGTTGTTACTATCCCTGGATGTTGTCTCTGGGAGTATCTAGGGTCTGGTCTGGTCATTTTTAACCCCTGTAATTTGTTCAGGAATCTATCTTGACAGTTATTCGAGTCTGTAGGCCAGATTAACCACTTTTTCCAATCAGGATGTGTTCTGTTTTCATTTAAAATTTGGGATACGTCTACTTCAATATCTGTGGTTGCATTATCAGGTATTGGCTTTGGAATAGACGGTTTGTTAAGGTCTTTAATCTTGGCTAGGCCAAGACAGGTTGTTTGTTGAATTGTGTCATTCAGGAACATTATTTGTTCTGGGATCATGCAGGCTCGAAATAATGCTTCTAGGCCTTGTACCTGCCAATCTTTTGTACCCCAGATGGTTTTTGTTTCAATATTATTTTTCCAGAAATCAAAACCAAATGTAATCATTTTTTCATAAAATGCTTCTGAATATATCAATTTAGCATTTGTCAGCATGGTTTTTGTCCCTGTTTTATGCAACAGTTTATAATAAAATGTTTCTGCATTACTTGTGTTAAACCCTGAGAAGTATTGGAATTTCTCATAGAATGTTTTTGAACTGCTTTTAGGTGGAGTAGCACAATGTTCCCATTGGTTATATTTATAGTATATATAGTATATAGAATATTTCATAGTCTGTCTTGTCCCAAACTATCCCGCTGGGTATTGGAATGGCTGTGACATTTACTGATGATAGTTCTCTTTTCTCGATGTGAGATGATTTGTGAGGCTTCAGAACTAAGTTGATGTTCTCACTTGCTGTGTCCATTGAACTGTATTTTCCCTCAATGAATTTTCCCAAACAAAGTACCATGATGAGCCAAAGCAGAAGGAAAAATGCACGTAGCCCAATCCAAAATTCTAACCATGGAGAAATAGGATAGGTTTCTTTGAGTTGATGAAAGAGTTCTGTTGCTTTTTCTTTAAAAGTCTTTGTTTCTGGCGACACTTCAGGGTCGCTTTGATCTTCCGAAAAGTTGTCGAAATTGATGAAGTAGCCAGATGCAGTTCTGTCGATTGTTGGAATTGTTTTCTCAATTTGCCTTTCATTAGCACATTCTGATGCTACATCATTGTAGACTGGTATTTCATGACGAACTGTTTCAATTTGGGTTTCAAGAGGCACAAGTTCCATGGCATTTCTGCATAGTCCTTTTTTATTCACTGCAGGTTTATCAAATGTGATTAGTCTTTCAGTTTGAACCTCTTGGATACTAGCAAATTTGGGTATTCTGTTACTTCTTGGGAGTCCACTGGGCCTGCTATTGATTATAGGCCACATGATTGTGGTTTTACCAGGTCGATGGATACAATTCGGTTCTCTCTTTTTACCAGCAAGGGGCGGTAGTACAACTGATCTTGTTCCGTTTATTGCTAAGACAGGTTCTGCTTTTCTGTAAGAAGGCCCAAATTCCTTCTTCACCGCTATTTTTTCTCTGACCAGATCCCCAATCTTTGGAATCCAGACAGGTCTTGCTGGGACAGGTGGTGTGTCTTCAGTGGTTGTTGGCTGTTGCTTTAACTTTATGTTGCTCAGGGCTTTTCTTGTTTTATTTAAGTCCTGTAAAACAGCCAAACGATCTTTGATGTCAAAGTCTTTTTTCTTATCTTCTACCACTGAAGCAAGACTATCTAAGTACTGAACATACATTCTAGTTCCGAACAATTGTTCGTACGGGCTGAAACCTTGTAGAGAATTTCTTGGCAAGTTGTTAAGACTACGTTGGACACTTGTTAAATGTTGGACCCACCCATCACCCGAACCGAATACCTTTGCCGTTATAGATTGCTTTATGTCTCGTTTTTTTCTTTCCACTACCCCGTTTCCCTCAGGATGGAAGGGACAAGAGAACCGCAACCCAATGCCCATGCTGGTCATGGCCTCCTTATAAGCTCTAGAGCTAAAAGCAGGACCCTGGTCAGAATGAAGCATGGCAATTGCGTATGTGCCGATAAAGACTCGCAAATCTTTTATAACAGTTCTGGCGTCAGCCGAGCGCTGGGGCCATATCCATATGAATCTCGTACAGGAATCCACTGCGACCATGATATATTTATAGTTGCCATCCCTTTGTAGGGGACCACAGTGGTCCAGGTAAACACATGCTAATGGTTTATCTGAGATGAGAAGGGGTGTCTGTGCTGGTCCTTTCACTGTTGATACTTTCATTTTTTGGCATTTTTCGCATTCTGGCACATATTTCTTAGTTTGTATTCTCATGCGGGGCCACCAATATCTCTGTTTTAATAATGATATTGTTGCGGAAACACCAGCGTGTGCAGAAGCAAGCCCTTCGTGTGCCGCTGTAATTAGTCCTAACCTGTGTTCCATGTTTGGAATTACTCTATCCCCCACTCCAGGGATTCGAGCAAAAGTAACATTATTCGTATCTGTTAAATATGAGTACTTATCTGGAAAGCCTTTTGGGAGTGTTTTTCTATCATCTTTTTCTGACGCACTGACAGCTTGTAGTATATTGCTGTCTATTTTTGTTTTTGACCGGGTGTTAGCAGCTACGGAAGCCGTTTACACAGCTGCCTTCGCGGCTTCATCAGCCAATGAATTCCCTGCAACGTGAACGCCATCACGTTGATGACTCAGAGTGTGTATCACGTGAGTCTTTTATATTTCCTTCTGTAAAAGAACTACTTGTTTCCAAAGCATTTTATGCTTGATTGTGGTACATGTGTCGTCTTTGTAATCATTTTGAACCCAGTTCTGCAAATCATTATTGTAAGAATTGACGCAAAAATGCGAATTGCACACGATTAGGGTCGGGAATTCACGTTCGGCATTTTCAAGCGCCATCTTTAAAGATCTGATTTCAGCTCGCTGAGCCGAACATTTTCTCAGTGATTAAGTTTTTGTTATTTTCGGTCTGAATTTACCGCAGAGCCAGCGACCTTTAACAATCGCGCAGGCTGCATCGTAGGATTTATCTTCTACATTGTAATGCTGTACAAATCTGTCTGTATAATCTGTCCTGTAAAACAGCCAAACAATCTTTGATGTCAAAGTCTTTTTTCTTATCTTCTACCACTGAAGCAAGACTATCTAAGTACTGAACATACATTCTAGTTCCGAACAATGGTTCGTACGGGCTGAAACCTTGTAGAGAATTTCTTGGCAAGTTGTTAAGACTACGTTGGACACTTGTTAAATGTTGGACCCACCCATCACCCGAACCTAATACCTTTGCCGTTATAGATTGCTTTATGTCTCGGTTTTTTCTTTCCACTACCCCGTTTCCCTCAGGATGGAAGGGACAAGAGAACCGCAACCCAATGCCCATGCTGGTCATGGCCTCCTTATAAGCTCTAGAGCTAAAAGCAGGACCCTGGTCAGAATGAAGCATGGCAATTGCGTATGTGCCGATAAAGACTCGCAAATCTTTTATAACAGTTCTGGCGTCAGCCGAGCGCTGTGGCCATATCCATATGAATCTCGTACAGGAATCCACTGCGACCATGATATATTTATAGTTGCCATCCCTTTGTAGGGGACCACAGTGGTCCAGGTAAACACATGCTAATGGTTTATCTGAGATGAGAAGGGGTGTCTGTGCTGGTCCTTTCACTGTTGATACTTTCATTTTTTGGCATATTTCGCATTCTAGCACATATTTCTTAGTTTGTATTCTCATGCGGGCCACCAATATCTCTGTTTTAATAATGATAAAATGGTGCGGAAACACCAGCGTGTGCAGAAGCAAGCCCTTCGTGTGCCGCTGTAATTAGTCCTAACCTGTGTTCCATGTTTGGAATTACTCTATCCCCCACTCCAGGGATTCGAGCAAAAGTAACATTATTCGTATCTGTTAAATATGAGTACTTATCTGGAAAGCCTTTTGGGAGTGTTTTTCTATCATCTTTTTCTGACGCACTGACAGCTTGTAGTATATTGCTGTCTATTTTTGTTTTTGACCGGGTGATAGCAGTGACGGAAGCCGTTTACACAGCTGCCTTCGCGGCTTCATCAGCCAATGAATTCCCTGCAACGTGAACGCCATCACGTTGATGACTCAGAGTGTATATCACGTGAGTCTTTTATAGTTCCTTCTGAAAAAGAACTACTTGTTTCCAAAGCATTTAATGCTTGACTGTGGTACATGTGTCGTCTTTGTAATCATTTTGAACCCAGTTCTGCAAATCATTATTGTAAGAATTGACGCAAAAATGCGAATTGCACACGATTAGTGTCGGGAATTCACGTTCGGCATTTTCAAGCGCCATCTTTAAAGATCTGATTTCAGCTCGCTGAGCCGAACATTTTCTCAGTGATTAAGTTTTTGTTATTTTCGGTCTGAATTTACCGCAGAGCCAGCGACCTTTAACAATCGCGCAGGCTGCATCGTAGGATTTATCTTCTACATTGTAATGCTGTACAAATCTGTCTGTATAGATTATACAGGAGTACTGTTCTAGAGGGAGAATTTCGATTGGCAGAGGATATTCTTTTTCATATTTTAAATCATTCCGTTTTTTCATGTTCGGTACGAAATAGTATTTCACGTTTTCTGCAGCAAGAGAATTTTCCCACTGTATCCATTTCGGATCTAGTGCCACTGTTTTTAGATTTACTGGGCTGAATAGCGCCTCGAAGGCTAATTCTGCTGTGAAAACAGTTATTCTTTTGCCTTGGGCTAAGACTCGTTCTCTTGCTTCAGCAGTTTGAACTGCCTTTACAGTATTTTCTGTGAGACCGAATGTTTTTTCTGCTTGTGTGTACAAATGTGATTTGTAAGCTATTGGTACCGTTTCTCCCTCATTAGAGGTCAGGTACGTGAATCCGCATCTTCCTGGGATGACCCGGATTACAAGGTTGCGTATATTGTCACGTGTTTCTAATTTTGTTTTAGCTAACATGTCTGTTTGCAGTGATCTCAAAATTTCTGTGTGTTTTTGAGTCCAGTTGATTGGTTTAAAATCAGGTTTTATTAATTCGTAGAGAGGTTTAATCCTCTCTGCATAGTTTAGAATGTAAGTTCTTTGGAAATTCAGGAAGCCTAGAATCGATTGTAAGTTCTTCAGCGTTTTCGGTGCTTGGAGTACAGCGCACTTCTCTAGGAAGTTGTCTGTTAGGCATTTTCCTTCACTTGATAATTCGTATCCTAAAAATAAGACTGTTAGATGAGCAATTCTTGATTTTTTAAAGTTGAATTTGTAACCCTCTGCTGCGAACCCAAGTATTATGGTGTTCACTCTTTTTAAGTGAGTATCCAAGTCGTCGTTTGTGAGATAGATGTCATCGACATAAGATAATGCCTCATCATCATACATTTGTAGTAACTATGTTATTCTGGCTGAGAATAGTCCTGGGCTGTTCTTGAATCCTTGTGGGAGCCTACAGAAATTTTTCTGTGACCCCATTATTGAGAAAGCGGTCAAGTACCTGCTTTCTTGTGCAATATTTTGACAAAAGAACCCATTAGATATGTCTAATGTTGTTTTGTATTTTTTGCGAACTATGTTATTCATTAGTGCAGCACTATGGGAATTTTGTACTGCAAATGTTTTGGAACATGAGTTAAGGTGTCTGTAGTCCAAGACTAGATGATACGATTCGTCCGGTTTGGAGACAGGAAACAAAGGATTGTTCATTTGAGAGGTACATGTTTCAATTACCCCTTGGTATTCAAGTTGATCTAAAATCTCCCTGACCTGTTTTTTAGCTTCTTGCTTAATTGGGTACTGCCTTTGTGCAGTTGGTTGACATTTTAACTGTATTTTGTGAGGAGGAGAGTCCTCATCCCATCCTACATGATTTTTATATAATGCCGGTGCCTGGGCTACTGCCCATTTCCTTGCATATATATATTTAGTGTGAATTGGAATGTGATTTGAGAAGGCAGGCATAATCATTTCTTCGCCATGAGGGCACTCCCTGACAAACTCTGGGGGCCAATCTTTCTCGGCTAACAGGATGTCATAGCCTTTTGAGAAGTTATCCCAAAATAGACCCCTTATTTTTCTAGTCTTATCTCCCTCTATACACAGTGTTATTTCGTATATCTTATGAGGTTCGCTAACTCTGGTGTCTGCAGTTTCTACTTGAATGTATTCATTCGTGTCCACTGTCTCCAGATGACTCATCAGGATCTTGCTAGCTATGCTGATTTCTGCTGCGCTGTCTAGAATGGTCTGTGCCCAGTCTCCGCTTTTCAGCTGTGTCCTCAGTATTCTCGGCATGTTCGATTACTCTAATACTGGCTACCTTCTTTCTTGGAAAGTGTAATTTTTTACTTTGAGCAGGTTCCTTGTCTTTGGACTTGGTGTGCTCTTCCCTTGGGTCTGACCGTCCTCTTCTTTCCGATTTCTGCGAAAAAGATCGAGAGGGACGTGTATCAATACTTTGATATCTATCAGGCTTTTTCAAGTTATCCCTATTTCTAAGGTTATATCTTTTCTCAGAGTGCTCCCTCTGGGGAGACTGGTGTTCTCGATTCGGAGTTCTTTCCCTCCGCCGAGGAGACCTTCCTCTGGACTGGAAAACTTTTTCTTTGGGAGTGGATTGTTTATTTCCATCCTAGCTCTTTTTAGGAGTGTTTAGATTATTTTTAATAAATAATTTTTCAGGATTTTCAAGTAGTTGGGGTTTTACTGGTTTCCCACCCAAACTATCTCTACCTAATTCTTCATAGCATTTTTCTATGATTCTGGCAAGTTCAATTGGTTGTTCTGTTATATCTGTTTCTTTCAATTTCTGGTGGATCGCCACAGATGCTGCTTCTCCCTTTATGTTGGCTAGTAATATAGCCGAGACCTGCTTGAAGTCTTTCAGTAATTTCATACCAAGAGTTAAAGCAGGTTCTGGACCGTATTCATTCTGAATTTTTTTTAGCACATCTGGTATTACCGCTATGGACGGAACACCATGTGTTTTTGTGTAAATGGAAGCAAAGACTGTACCCCAAGTGTCACAGTCCTCCATATGTGGTGCGACCCCCATTGGAAGGCAGATAGTCAGAATTCTGTGTTTCTCAATAAGGGTAGTATTCGGGAATACTGCCTCTATTTGGGTAATTTTCTGTGCTAACCAGAAAGGAATTTGTTCCCGTTTTGCGGGAGTTTTTCCAAGACATGATTGTATGTTTTGTTGTGTCATTTTATTTGTGTTCCCCTGATGAGGGGTTAGCTGTGGAATATTAACAGCTGTTTGGACTGTTGCAGTCCGCATTACATATTGGACTAACTGTCTGTGTATTTTAATTAATAATTTTAGCTGTGCTAAAAGTTCTTCTTTTGACATTTTTTCAATGTCTGGATGTGGTGTGTAGCTGGCTAGAGCCGGCCACGTTGCTCCTGGTCTACCTAGTGGACCGAGCCTGGTAATGTGATCATTATGTTTTAGGGCGCCTTTAAATCAGAGCAGGTGCTCTTGGTATTTTAATGGGATTTCAATCTCCTCGAAAGGAGCGTACTCTTCCGGTGGTTCCTCTATTTTGTAATAGTGGAACTCGTGTGTTGTAGCGTTTGCCGCTGGAAAGTTTATCCAAGAATAGAATACCTCTGTCTGCCGATATTCGTGTGCCTCTATCTCGAAAATGACTGTACCACCTTGCGATGTCAGTCCATTTTCTATAAGTTTTAAAGTTATAGTTTTTCTTATGTTGACCGGGATGATAATTTCACCCGGTTCATTAATCCCTGTAACATCGAAACAATGTTGATTTGCATCTATTGCGACCTCATTGGTTCCGTTGTTATCGTCATGTTCTGACATTGTATTAATGAAGGTTTGCAGAGCAGGTTTCCAAGGAAACAAAGATTAGGTGCACAATATTTTGGAACACTGTATCCTTCAACGTTGACTAAACCAGAAACTCTACATAGGAATCTCTTCCTACTAAGTTCCGGCGGATTTTAACCTTTCACCCACTCCACACGTCTATTGGAGTATTTACGGGAGAAAGGGTCTGTGTGAAAAAGCACGACTGAGTTACTCTAACGTCTTGCGTTAGTTTTATCGCCTTACCAAACGTTGAGCGCCATGTAGTGTAGTTCCTATTTTCCCTATAGGCCCTGCGCATTGGAATAACATAAACAGCAGTGTAGACGTAGGACTGCGGTCTTCTAGGTCTCTACTGACTATGTTAGACTTAATTTAGGTTTGCGCCAGCTAGCTCAGAGGTCACTGGAAACTTTCTTGACTGAATAGGAAGTGATCAGCTTCCCTGGCTCAGACAAGAAGGGATTCAGCTTCCGACAACCGCATAAACATGACAACTTTGCTCCTCAGAATAAGAGTCAATCTCTAGAGTTGTGTGAAACAATAGACAGCTATTTCACTCAGTCAGTTGTGCAGATTTACTTTCACCAGAGTGCAGAGAATGGAGAGACGGGCGTTTTCAATAAAAGATATTATTTATTGAGCAGTCTTCCTTCTCATGCAAGAGAAATGAATTGCCACAATTGCAAGACTTGTTATTATGAAAAGTGCGTACAGTAAAAGGAGTATTATGAAATAATACTGTAAAAGCATTGATATGGTTTCTTAGCCATAAGATAGTTAAAATTAATAAAATATATACATTCATATATACATTGGCTTGAGGTTCCGTGACGATTTGAACCCGTGTTTTCAACATTGTCGTAAATACATAATTTTGGTATCAGTGAACCGCAAATGGTCCATTTAGCGTATCCTGGTGTTTTCGCTGTGCTACGAGCAAGAGTACTCCTGTTACAAACACATTTCTGATCTACCCATGGCATCCATCTTAGATCATGGCAGCCATTTTGCGTTTCTTGCCCTCACATAGACAATGGACACGCAATGACCTCTGATTTCTTCATTTCGATTAAGGACACGTAGGCTTAGCCGGAGATTCACCTCTCTAGTGACACGTGCACCTTAGAACAGAACACGCTGTGGCCGCATGACTCGACAAAGGCTGCCTCCTCTGCCTGAGGCCAGTCCTGCTATACTGGTTCTCGTGTTCGTTGGCCTGATCATGATTAGGCGGCCGAAGCTGGTAGACTTGCCCATTAACAACCCACAAACATCTCTTATCCTGCCTTTCTATCTTCTACACCTGGCCCTGTTTCTTTCTTTCTGGACCTTTATTAGGGGGAGGTAACGAAATTTACGATGAGGCGGTCCGGCTCTTGAATGAAATGTTGACATGGGATTGTGATGGAATAGTGGGAACCCCTCTTCGTAATGTTTGACACCAGATATTATCGACGATTCCTGTGCAACGCCAAATATTTATTGTTTAGGACACAAAGGTTTGGGAATGTAACAGCATGTAAAGAATTTGCCTGAAGGCCAATATTTAGTATATAAGGAGCAACCCTTCTTGTACAAATCGAACAGGCTCCTAGATACTGCCCGTGTGTAGTTTCTGTGACTTCTGTGTCCCTGCAGTAATAAACCTTTGGTCTTTGACGCCACCATCGAGAAGCCCGTGTTTCTGTTAATTTGTGCACCGAGACAGGTAGAACTCCGGGGTCTTCGGGTGTTATCCCTGACACCTCTGGACGGAACCAAAAAGTCCAGAACTCCAATTGGCGCCCATTCGGTACCGGTCCAAAAGCCTGAAGAGTTCGAGAAGCTTTGTGTGAAGATTCCTGAGGGAGGCGCCCCACTTCATCGATCCCGGCATATCGCAAAAGTGGCCCGATGTTCTCTTCCACGAGGGTTCCCGTTCAGGACGGCTGCAGTGGTCCGTTGCCTTGACCGTCGCCCTGTCTTGGACCTGAGGTGCAGTCCTTAGTACGGCGAGACGAGACGGGTTTCTCCTTGGTGACGTCTTCAGTGCCTCAGTTAAGTATTTAGTGGTTGCTAGTTGGTTGCTTCGTAAGGGTTGTTAAAATCCTTTTAGTTCTTGGTTTGGTTTGGTTTCGTAAGATTATCACTGGTTGTTCTGGTTAAGATAATCTATTGGTTTAGTTTGGGTATCGATACATTGGTTCGTTTTTGGTAGGCCTAAGGTCTTGGTTCGAGTGCACATTTCTGTTTGTGTTTTTGTTCATTCTGTGTTCCGGATTACAAAATGGTAAGTCGGAAAAATTGTATGTTGTCGTGTTTTGGTTGCAACAGTGATTCCCGGTTGGAGGACTCATGTCTGGTTCCTCCGATTGGAACTCCTCTATATGATCTTTATTGTAAACATGGTGTGGGTCCTATATCTTATAATGAGGTGTGGGTCCGTTATACAGAAAAAGACGGTGTCCTTAGTTGGCCACTGCATGGTAGTTTTGAACCTGAAGTCCTTGACAATTTAGAAGTGAAATTGTTTAAGAAGAAAGCCCGGCCGGCAATGTTTGATTCTTTTCGTTACTGGCGAAAGGAATCTAAACAGAGAGAAATTAAAAGATTGAAGAAAGAACAGAAAGAGCAGGAGTTGACTTTAGAACAGGCTGCTAAACAGCTGCAAATCAACGAGTCTGAGAAGGCAATGGAGGTGGCTACTAGAGAGCGTAATTTAGCGATCGACAAATGCTACCCTGCCTTGCCATCGAGTACAGCTAAGGCGGTAGAGGACTCCGAGAATGATCCTTTGCTGTCTTATTTGTTACAGTCACCCCCACCGTATGCACAGGGTGCTATGGTTCCTCCTTTACCGAATGTTCAATTGCCGGTTGCTGGACAACCTGGTATTCCTGCTCCTGCTCCCCTGAATCAAGCTCCTGTACCACCTGTGGTCAATGTGAATGTTCCTTCGGCACCCCCTCTTCCTGGGGTGCCGGTTTCTTTGCCTATACCTGTATCGCTTATACCTACTGTTTCACAAGCTACCTTACCTGATACTCCTACTGTTCCTGTTATATCTGTTCCAACTGCTACTGTGTTTTCTACATCTGCTAGTATTATGACTCCGCTTTCTGTTCGTCGGAGAATCACTGATTCTGTCTCTAATATTCTGTCTCCTTTCTATAAAACTTTAATTAAGACTCCTGCCTCTGAGTCTGTACAGAGACGTAGTCAGCTTCCAAGCACTGAGGAACGGGGAATCTTAGATTCCACGGCTCTCAGATGGATTTCGAAGAGTAGGAGATATAGTACGAGAGATGTATTGGGTACTTTTATGCAGTGGAATGAACCAACGCAACGATATGTGTTCGACGAGATGTGCTCCCTTTTGCGTGATGAATTAGAAGAAGATGATTCTGAATCGAACTTAGAAGAATTAATTAATGTTCAGAAAGAGTTTGCTGCAGGTACAATAATTGGTCAAAATATAAAGGAAGCGATGGAACTGATTTTAAGCTATAGGAATGATCCGTCTCTTCATTCTCCGAGAGATTTAGAAAAACGTAGTACGAAGCAGAATTGCCAATATCCAATGAGGGAAGTTCCACCAATTTGGCGTGAAGCTGTGCAAGCTGATGCAGTGAATGGTATTGCTGCCGCTCCGGCGCAATTCCAGAGAGTGTGGATACACATTCCATGGAAGCGAGCTGAAGTGCTAGCGGTGAAACAGGCCTTGCCAGATCCGCGTAAGAATCCTGCTGGATACTATAAAGAATTAGCACAGACAGTTGAGGCTTGTGTGATGAGTCTAGCGGACATTGACATGTTATTTGGGAATGTAGTTCCGCAACCAATTTGGGCCAAAATTCGTAAAGAGAATCATCCAGTTGCCCTAGGTGGTGATTGGGCAGCTATCATAGCAGCGGATGGTCAGCAAATAGGTGGTTCCAAACCCGAACCTCTAATTGCTAATCTTCCAGGTAGGATAATTGACTTAATGAAGACTCTGATGCCAGCATTGCGCGTTAACTGGGACAAGTTGTCCGCATGCAGGCAGAAGAAAGACGAAAGTGTCTCCGACTTTTTCACGAGGTTTGAAGAGACTTTTGTGGATCACAGTGGTCAGGATATGAGTACAGAAGGAGGACAGAGATTGTTTGTCGATAAATTTGTACACAATCTGCTACCAGAGCTTTGCAATAAATTGAAAGATTCCGAGAGTGCGTGGGCTGTCTCCACAACTGCGCAAATACTTGCAACTGCACAGTATTATGAAAATAGGGATAAAGAGGAGAAAGAGAAATCAGATAAAAAGACGAAAGATTTAAAAACTAAAGTTCTTTTGCAACAGGCATATCCGCCTCGCATGAATCAAACCAATACACAGCAAGGGTCATATCAAAGGACAGATTATAGTTCACCGAGGCCGCAATATCAGTGGAACCAGTGTGCCTACTGTAAGAAAGAGGGTCATTATAAGAATGACTGTCCAGTCTTAGCGCAAAATAATGCTGCAGCAGCTCAGAGAGGTCGTGGTGGTTCTATGCAAAATTCTAGAGGTCGAGGACGAGGTGCTATGCCTCCACAAACGAATGATCGCCCTTCTAATCACTTTGATCAACGAAATGGACAGTCTGCCCAGCAAAATAGATCCCAACAGTATCATGTTGAGGACTATTGTGAAGTAGATGAGGGATTTCAACAAACTGAATACTAGGACAGCCGTGGACAGAGAGAGGGAGTAGTATCAGTTCCAGTGGATCAGAGTGGGCCTTATGTCGCAGTAGCAACATCAGGTGTAGTCGAACCGTTTCTGTTGGATACTGGTGCCGCAAAAAGTTCTATCATGCATGCGAAACTCCCTGGCGCACCTTTGTCCGGCTTAACAAATGTTTCTGTAGGTTTTTCAGGCGCCCCTGTTTACAATCCAGTATCTGGTCCTTTGCCTATTTCTGTTGGACCGTGTCAATTGAAAGCACCCCTGATTTTGACGACAGGTTGTAATGAAAATCTGCTTGGTTTAGACTTGTTAAAACGCCTATATGCAACATTGTACTGTTCTCCGTCAGGAGTACAGCTTACATTGGGTAAAAGAATCACCTCTCCGATGTACTTGTCAATGGATGCACTCCCGCCAGAGCTGCATTCACTCCCTGATACTCTTTGGGCGACTGGTCCTAACGATGTAGGCCTTTTGGAAATACCACCATATGTAGTCACTTTGAAAGCAAATGTTAAATTTCCACGAATTCCTCAATACAAGATCTCTAGTGAAGGTGAACGTGCACTTTTATTGATTGTGCAAGATTTGATTAAGAAAGGTGTGGTTGAGGAAACTAGAGGAAATGTCTGTAACAGTCCTGTATTACCGATTTTGAAACGTACTGATCCTTCAAAGCCTCCAGTGTATAGATTTGTTATCGATCTCAGAGAGGTTAATAAAATTGTGGTTCCGCAGTTTCCTGTGGTTCCAGACATTACTGCATTGTTAACGTTGATTCCTGCTACAGCTACATGGTTTTCAGTCATCGACTTGAAGAATGCCTTTTTCAGCATTCCGATAGCCGAGGAAAGCAGAGATTTTTTCGGCTTCTCTCTAGGAGGTCGAAGCTTCAGGTTTAAACGTGCTCCACAAGGCTATTGTGAGAGTCCATCTATTTACAGTCAGGCATTAAAAAGTCAGTTAGATTCTTTTGTACTTCCTCCTGGTTCTGCTCTAGTACAGTATCTAGACGATCTTCTGGTGGCTGCTGATGACAAGGAAACTTGCAAAGCAGCTACAATTTCGTTATTGCATCATTTGTCTAATTTGAATCATAAGGTGTCACCTTCGAAAATGCAATACTGCTGCCAAGAAGTGACCTATCTAGGTCATCTCTTGTCAAAGGAGGGAAGGAAGTTGACCCCAGAGAGAATAAAAGCAATTACGCAGATGAGTGTTCCCCGCACACAGAGAGAAGTACGTGCCTTTTTAGGTATTACCTCATACTGTAGGCAGTGGATCCCAAATGTTTCTCTTTTAGCAAAACCATTGGTAGCTTTGACTGGGAAAGGTGTTCCGAGTCCGGTGCCATGGTCTGCTGAATGTCAGGAGAGTTTTTCTGAGTTACGTAATGCACTATGTTCAGCTCCTGTGTTGGGTACACCAGATTACAGTAAACCATTCACGCTCTATGTTCACGAAAGAGAAGGTTGCGCGTTGAGTGTTCTGACACAGAGATTTGGTGATAAACAACGCCCTTGTGCGTATTTTTCATCAACATTAGATCCGGTAGCTAGAGCATTGCCTAGTTGTTTGAGAGCTACAGCGGCAGCTGCAGCTTCCATTCGACAATCTGCTGGTTTGGTGATGAACAACATGCTAGTGGTCATGGTTCCTCATGCTGTGGACACACTCATGAACCGAACCAAGACGCAACACCTTACTAGTGCTAGATTATCAGGCTATGAGCTGACACTGTTAGCGAGTCATATTCAAATCAAAAGATGCAATGTATTGAATCCAGCAACATTGTTGCCGACTAATCAGGAGTCGAGTGATTCTGAACCCCATGATTGTTGTTTCAGAACCGAGGAAGAGACTAAAGGACGAATTGATTTGAAAGACACTCCATTGTCAGATCCAGATGGCACGTTGTATGTTGATGGATCGTGCTTTAAATTGGAGAATGGTGATGTGACTGCTGCCTACGCAGTAACGACTTTGAGTACGATTGTGGAGACTGCAAGAGTGAGTCAGAATTCTGCCCAAGCTGCAGAATTAATCGCTCTAACGAGAGCGTGTTTTTTAGCAAAGGGAAAGAGAGTAAATGTGTTCACAGATAGTCAGTACGCATTCGGCGTGGCCCATAGTTTTGGCCGTTTGTGGAAAGAAAGAGGTTTCATTACGTCCCATGGGACTAAGATTCAACATGGTCAGCTAGTTAACGACTTGTTGGAATCTCTAACCTTGCCGACTGAAGTTGCGATTGTGAAATGCAGTGCTCATAAAGCAATCGCGGATGATGTTGGTCGTGGGAATGCTTTTGCTGATGAAACCGCTAAACAGACAGCTTGAAATATGATGAGTAGGATGTATGTTGCAACGTCTGCAAGATGTATTTCCGAGTCTGGAATGTGCGAGGATACAGTGGAAAGTGTGAAAGAGATTCAAAAAGAGGCAACTGAGGAGGAAAAGCTTGCATGGAAAGAGAGTACGGGTAAATTGGACTCGAGTGGATGTTGGATTGATTTGTCGGAACAACAGCGTTGGATGTTGCCTGATGCGTACGTGCTTGCAGTGGTAACGATGGCACATGGAGTAGCACACATTAGTTCTAAAGGAATTTGTAAGATGTTGGCTCCAGTTTGGAAGAATGATGGGATTAGTAAATGTGCAGAGAGAGTGGTGAAAAATTGTATGGTATGCCTGATGCATAATCCTGGCAAGGGAGTCCCAACTCCTACTGGTCACTTCGCTCCTCCCTCTTGCCCCTTTGAAGTGATTCAGTTAGATTTCATTCACATGGATCGTTGCAACAACCTAAAATACGTCCTGGTGGTAGTTTGTGCTTTCTCCAGATGGATCGAAGCATATCCACTAAAGGACAACACTGCCCTATCAACTGCCAAAATCCTTCTCAAAGAATACTTCCCTAGGTATGGAATGCCACGGATTGTATGGTCAGATAACGGAAGTGAGTTTGTAGGGAAAGTTATGCAGAGTGTGTGTGCCGGTTTAGGGATCAAGAAAAAATTTCACAGTGCAAACCATCCCCAGTCTGCTGGTTTAGTTGAGGGTTACAATGGCACCCTCAAGCTGAAACTCGCTAAAATACAGGCATCCACGGGTTTGTCCTGGCCAGACGCACTACCCTTGGCTTTGTTATCAACAAGAGCGACTGTACATTCTAGAGTAGGGCTTAGTCCTTATGAAATAGTCTTTGGTCGTCCTGCGAATATTTGGGGAGTGCCAAGGCCAAAAGAATTCTGTTCTCTGGAATATCCAATGTTGATTGATTACCTTTACGACTTGACTGCTAAATTGAGTCTTATTCACCAACAGGTTTTCGATGCATTGCCAAAGCCACCGGAGAGTCCAGGTCATCAGCTGAAACCTGGCGACCACGTTGTTGTACGGAACTTTGCGAGGACGAAGAACCTTCAACCCAGATTTGTCGGCCCCTATCAAGTACTGCTAGCAACGAGAACTGCTATTCAAGTGGCTGGCCGCAAGAACTGGATACACACGACGCACGTCAAACGTGTGCCCCTGCCGCTTCCTTATGATAACTGGGTGAAGAAGGGAATTGGTGCCTCTGAGTTTGAACGAACGCCCAGGTTTATCCCTTTCAGCGATGCCGAATTGATAACTGACACATCGAACTCTAGCTCTCCTCCTGAAACTACTTCTTTGACTTCTGAACACCTGCCCTCTGCATCAGAAGAAACTTTGCCTTCTGCGAACTTGAACATTGTAACCTCTGCTGATAAGACACTGTTTCCAGATCAAACAGCTCCTGCAAAACTGAGATACAATTTACGGTCTCGCAATATGGACAAATAAAGCAGGAAACTGCCTATTGTAATATTTGAATTTTGACACTTTTTGCCTTCAGCCGGGAAGTTTGCTATTGTTTCTATTGTTTTAAATTGCCTTGCCGTCTGGGTAGCCGTAGGGTCGTGGCTGTGTGCCTAGTTGAATCTGCGGGGGTCAGACACAAGGTCGATCTTTCTGTTAGTTCTGGGAACTCCCAGGGCTGATAGAGGCATTTTCATCTACGTACACATCATCAGTGGTCGCGAGCGGATTGTAGAAGATGGAGCTTCCTGAGCTGCAACGAGAAAATGTGATTTATGTTCGCAGAAATAGACTTTACAGAATTCTCTACAGCAAATGCTTTTTAATGCAATGTGCTATTACATTTTTAATTGTTTTGATAACATTGGTGGGTGGAATCGTCTTTGGTGTGAATTTAATTTTTATGCCAGTAACAACAGTACCTCCCCTTGATCCTGCTACTTCTACTGTTTCTTCTATGCATTCTTTTCACTCGTTTCCTGAACATGAGCAAGCTCGACGCTCAGAATTCATTAATAACACTTTTGTACAGCTCTTGAACCAACACCAACTGGTAGTTAACACTACAGACTGCTGGGTGTGTGGCTTGATACCCCACACTATGGATAAAAGCATTCCCTACCTGGTTTTGCCTTTTAGCTATAATGGATCATTCCAGGCCCTTCAGACCATTTTTGCTTATGCCCTTGAAACCTATCCTCCGCGTCCACCACGTTCCACTAAATATAACTCTGCCAACAAAGCTTTAGTTCAGGGAATTATTGACATGATTAGAGACGTCAATAATACTCCATCTTACCCTAGAGACGAATTACGGGTATATTTGAGTTGGAACTCTTCAGAGTATCGCCTTAGTTTGGGAGAAAGCAAGCGTAAAGGCTCAACTCCAATCTGGGTCGTGCCTCACCGAGGTCAGGTCTGTTTGCAAGGAAACGGGAGAAATCCGAGAGCTCAGCTAGGGAGGAGTGAATGCATTGAGACCTATGTGTTTCCGTCTAACTCTTCCCCTGCCTTCCTTACTGCTAGGGGTACCTACTTCATCTGTCAAGACAGAGCGTATACATGGTTGCCTGCTGACTTTTCAGGTTAATGTTATATTGCTCGATTGTTGCCTCCAACATACACTGCTTCTTCTGATTATCACAAGACCAGAGTAGCAAGAGGTGTTTTCAGCAAGGAAGATACCGCTGGTCAGGAAGCTGGAGACTTCTTCAAAGGTTTCCTTCCGTTCTGGGGGCCTATGGCCAATAGTAGAAACATACGTCAACTAACACGGGTAGTTGAATCTACTATTACCGAAACTGCTGGTGCCCTTAGCAACTTGACAGCTGAGCTTCAGGCGGATCGACTCATGACGTTGCAGAACCGTATGGTTCTAGACGTGATACTTGCAGATCGAGGTGGGGTATGCAGAATGATCCAATCGAGCTGCTGTGTTTTTATTCCCAATAATGCTCCAACTGTTTATGAGGCGATCTCTAAGCTACACAAGATTTCCGACTCTATCCATGTAGACAAGGGAAACTGGTCCTTCATGGAGTGGTTTTGGACTCTGATATCAGCGTGGGGATGGAAGGTTCTGATGGTCATTGGTGTCATCCTAGTATTCCTGTTCTCGTGTTGCCTGATTATCCAGTGTGGTCCCGCTCTGTGTAGTCTCTGTGCTGCAACCTGTTTTAGAAAACCACCTGTGTTTGGAGAAAAGGCGCGAGAAAGGATGATGATACAACAGCATGTCACTGACCTGATGAGCATAGAACTAGATTCCGACATAGACTGAGTAATTGCCTATGTAAGGGCAAAAGGAGGGTCTGAGGTTCCGTGACGATTTGAACCCGTGTTTTCAACATTGTCGTAAATACATAATTTTGGTATCAGTGAACCGCAAATGGTCCATTTAGCGTATCCTGGTGTTTTCGCTGTGCTACGAGCAAGAGTACTCCTGTTACAAACACATTTCTGATCTACCCATGGCATCCATCTTAGATCATGGCAGCCATTTTGTGTTTCTTGCCCTCACATAGACAATGGACACGCAATGACCTCTGATTTCTTCATTTCGATTAAGGACACGTAGGCTTAGCTGGAGATTCACCTCTCTAGTGACACGTGCACCTTAGAACAGAACACGCTGTGGCTGCATGACTCGACAAAGGCTGCCTCCTCTGCCTGAGGCCAGTCCTGCTATACTGGTTCTCGTGTTCGTTGGCCTGATCATGATTAGGCGGCCGAAGCTGGTAGCCTTGCCCATTTACAACCCACAAACATCTCTTATCCTGCCTTTCTATCTTCTACACCTGGCCCTGTTTCTTTCTTTCTGGACCTTTATTAGGGGGAGGTAACGAAATTTACGATGAGGCGGTCCGGCTCTTGAATGAAATGTTGACATGGGATTGTGATGGAATAGTGGGAACCCCTCTTCGTAATGTTTGACACCAGATATTATCGACGATTCCTGTGCAACGCCAAATATTTATTGTTTAGGACACAAAGGTTTGGGAATGTAACAGCATGTAAAGAATTTGCCAGAAGGCCAATATTTAGTATATAAGGAGCAACCCTTCTTGTACAAATCGAACAGGCTCCTAGATACTGCCCGTGTGTAGTTTCTGTGACTTCTGTGTCCCTGCAGTAATAAACCTTTGGTCTTTGACGCCACCATCGAGAAGCCCGTGTTTCTGTTTATTTGTGCACCGAGACAGGTAGAACTCCGGGGTCTTCGGGTGTTATCCCTGACACCTCTGGACGGAACCAAAAAGTCCAGAACTCCAGGCTAACGACCTCAACTGGTGCTTCTAACTATGCCTACCCCGGTGTACCTGACCTAAGCCTAATACATGGGAGGGAGTAAGTAAGTAGCAATTTAAGTTAAGTTGGTTTTGCCAAGAGTTTGTTTCAAGAATTCTCTCTAAGGGTTTAGTCAGTACCGTACCTCTGGAATAGAATGTAGGAGGTCTGGTATCTCCTTCCTAGGACCCGATATCCCAGTCACCCGCAAGGGTAGGCTGGAAACGCCGGAGCTGGATTTTCTCGGCAGGAGAAAAGACAGCGTCTTTCTCAGCATGTCAAGGAGGAGGGGCAGTGTCCGTGGGCTTCTCGCATCTGCTGGGCTCTCTGCAAGGGGACAGCTGTTCTGCTCCAGTATTCACCCCCACCGTGTGTTTGCTTAAGGCAACGTTGGTAAATTTATACCTGAAAGGTGCCGAGTTTGACGTACGTTTTTGGACATAAGACGTCAATAAAGATGTGACTAAGAACTGGTCGTTCTTACAGTGTTCGCAGGAGTTCTATTACTAATCAAAACAAAGCAAGCGGGGCTTTCCCAGGTTGCTGGGGGTTTGGTATGTCGAAAGAACTAGGTGTGCTATCTAGGAATCTAAGGAAGTGGCTTCTGCTGTGTCATGGACTGTCATGGACTGCAGAGGCGAGTTACTGAAATATAGCTCTGATTCTTATGCCATTATAGGGATATGTATTGATTATAGCCGTATAGGGGCATGAGGTCACAATATTGATCGGGGTCCTAGATAAAACACATCAAAACCACCTGGCAGCCAGACTATCTGTTGGTCACCATTGACGTTGTGTCATTATACAAATCCATTAAACACGATGTTGGAATAAAGGCCACTTCCTATTTTCTTAAGCAGAGACCAATAGGTGAACAAAAACATGCAGTTATGTTATGTTATGTTATGTTATGTTATGTTATGTTATGTTATGTTATGTTATGTTATGTTATGTTATCAAAATTTTATAAAGCGCTCGCACACCCAAGGGTTTCATGGCGCTAACCAACAGAACACTAACTCTACTAAGGAGACCATCATGCCTTAGGCCGTAGTCTGGGTAAACAGCCATGTCTTTAGAAGCTTCCTGAATGGAAGGAGATCAGTGCAGGAGCGAATCTCCAAGGGGAGAGATTCCACAGCATGGGAGCAAGGGTAGCGAACCTGCGGCCTCCCTTGCGTGATAGCTTATAGCGAGGAACAATCAGGAGAGATTGGGAAGCAGACCGAAGGCTGTGAGAGGGGGTGTATCTGAGCAAGAGTTTCTGAATAAACTGGGGACTACGAGTGTGTAGGGATTTGAAAATTATACAGGCCAATTTGAAGGTGACACGGTGTTGAGTCGGAACCCAGTGGAGTTCCCTCAAGAGAGGTCTGGCTGACTGCCATCGTGGAAGGCGGTATATAAGTCGAGCCGCCTGATTTTGTGCCATCTGCAGACGTCTACTGAGTGTGACGGGAAGGCCTAGATAGATGGCCTTGGCGTAGTCTAAATGAGACAACACCAATGCTCTTACAACCTGGGTCAGAGCTCAATGCGTGAGCATCTGGCTGATCTTTTTTATTTTCCTCAATTGGAAAAAGCAGGTGGACACAACTGAGTTGACCTGTGGTTTTAAGGAGAGCTCACCATCAATGTGTACCCCTAAGCTTTTAACTGATTTCGATGGTACAGGTGAGGGGCCCAGTTTAGATGGCCAGTAATGAGAGCCCCAAAATAGTTGACTATTGCCAAACTGAACCAGTTCCGTCTTTCCCGGATTTAGCTTAAGTTGGTTCTCGCCCATCCACTGACAGATATGGAGCAAGGTGTTTTGAAATTGATGGATCGAGTCAGGGGAATTGTCAATTGTAAAGGTGAGTTGCAGGTCATCTGCTTAGTTGAAAGTGGTGACTTTAAAGGATTGGAGGGATTGAAGCAGCGGAAGCATGTAAATGTTGAATAGCAAAGGTGACAGAGATGAGCCCTGGGGGACTCCACAGGTGGTCTGAAGTTTATGAGAGGAGAAAGGGGTAGACCGACCGCCTGCATGCGGTCACATAGGAAGGATCTGATCCAATCATGGGCATTATGCTGTTGGATATGATGGAACTCTGCCTAAAGAACAATGTTTTCCTGCTCAACAAAAAGCTGCACTCCCAGAACTGTGGTACTGCTTTGGGAGTTTCTTTCTCGCCAAGCTATGCCAATCTCATGATGGGGTGGTGGGAGAAGTGCATAGCTTGGAGAGAGGAAAATAAAGACCATACAGCGAAGGTAGCCTTATGGTTTTGCTTAATTGACGATCTTTTTCTTCTGTGGAGAGGAACTGAAGCTGAATTTCTAATATATATGGCAATCTTGAATAACAACGAAGTGGGACTCAAATTCACCCACAATATCCATCCTACAGAAATTGAATTCTTGGATACAAGGGTCTATATCAAAGCAAATAAAATCCATACTTCAGTATTAAAAAAAAAGACAGCTACCAACACCCTCTTACATATGTCGAGTGTTCACCCCCAATCCCTCATAAGGAGTATCCCCTATGGGAATTCATTAGGATGAAGCGGAACTGCTCAGAACCCGTGGAAATGAAAACAAAGTTTGAAGAAACAACTGCACATTTCTTATGCAGAGGATACAAATATAAAGACATCCAAAAAAGTGAAAAAAGAGCAAGACAAAAAAGCAGAGCACAGAATCTAGTGGAGAACAAATCAAAAAATGAAAAAATCAGGATGACAGACCACGTCTAATTCTAACATATAGTAAAGAAAGTTACAAAATCCCAAAAATACTGAAAAAATATTGGAACGTGCTAACTAAAGATCGGATATTGGGAAAGCTCTCGGGGATTGGCCCCTAATCACATACAGGAAGGCACCATCTATATCTGATATGATAGTAAGAGGTCATTTTGAAAGTGCCAAAAATCTACATGGCTAGGGACACAACAACAAGGATTCGGAAAGTGCACAACGTGTAAATCATGTAAAATTGTAAAAAAATGTAAAATCTATCAAAAATCCAAGGGAACGAACTTTCGAGATCAGAGAAAATATAACCTGCCATGTTGTGTATCTTTTAGAGTGCTTCTGTGGTAAAAGATACATCATAAGCACCATATGTCCCTTAAGGAAACACATTTTGGAGCACATAAGAGCTGTGAAAAATGATGACACTACGTATGCCATGGCCAAACATATGAGAACACACGTTAATCGAAACTGGATGGACATGAAATATACTGGACCGGCAACCATACCAGTGCATGAGAGAGGAGGTGATTGTACCTTGAGGCTGAGGTGCATGGAATCCAAATTGATAATTTGCTTCAAAACAAAGATCCACATTGGGCTCAACGGGGATGAAGAAATGTATATACACCTGTAAATAATCCTCACACATGTCTAACACTGAAATGTGCCTACAAAGAGAATCATATAGACAGTGAAAGACTGCTTATAATCCAATTTCCGCAACTTTGAATGAACCCCTCCTGGAATTGATAGGATGCTTTATATGATCACAACTGCAGTGATCTTTTTTCTTTTTCTGTTGCAACTACTCTAGATAGATTATATTGTGTAAATGTCTGTAAATAGGTAATATATAGTAAAAGGACACTCCGCCCATGCAAAGAAGTAAAAACGAACACTCAGTCATCATGAATAATGAGAGAATCTCTAAGGTGGAGAAATCAATCACCGAATGTCTGATATGAGATACAAAGTATCAGACAAAAGACTTGAAATGCATATATCAATGAATAGTATAATTATATACTTGAAAGGTAACATGGGATGTATACGATTAGAACAATGGACCCTTTTTTGAGCAACACAAGTATAATTTGGACATTTGCAACAGAAATTGGTTGTTTGAAAGATGATAACATTTTGCTTTATATGTAAAAACTACTGGACCCACAATACCTCATTATGGGTAATGTGGAGAACCATTATAAAATGCAGAAATTGAAGAGGGACTCCCTATACTACAGTGATCAAGAACCCTGTGTTTAAAACGCGTAAGGTGGAGAGAAGGAGATATGAATCAAGAATAATTACTAGTTATAGTTAGAACCTAGTTTCCATAGAAATTTTATTTTTTGCTTTGCTAATAACTTTGGTGTCGTTTGACGAATGTTCGCGAAATTCTCCAAAAACAAAGTCTATCAAAGTCATCTCCTATCCTGAACGTTTGGGGGTGATTTGTCAAGCGGGGGCTGAGAAAAAAGGGGGGGTTCCAAGTGCATTTTTCGTGTATTAATTTCCATAGGAAATTTTAAAACAGGCTACAGCCCAAAATGCTGAACAGAATTACCCCACATTTGGCAAAAAGATAGTGCATGGTTCAGAAATGGACCTTTTTTTAAATGGTGTAAATCCATTCAGTAGTTGCTGAGAAATTCAAAAAGTAAGAAGCAAAAAATCAATTTCCCATAGGAAACTTTAGGCAAGGCTACAGCCTGAACTGCTGAAAGGAATTACACCAAATTTGGCAAAAAGATAGTGCTTGGTTCAGAAAGCGACCTTTTTTTAAATGGTGTAAATCTGTTCAGTAGTTGCTGGGAAAATCCCAAAATAAAAGTTTCAATATCTATGGCCGAGGAGGGTTCGCGAACCCTCCCAACCACAAGCTTTATTTTAACTGGCTGTCAACACTCCAAACCAGGAAGTGTTGGCAGCCATCTTTTTACTCTGTAAAACCGAGTCATAAGCAAACAGTAAAATAAAGGTGAAAAAAAGTAAAGGGGGCAGGGTAGAAACACCCTGCTCAGGGGGTTCCACAAGGACCCATAGGGCCCAAAAAAGATTTTTTTTTTAAATTTGTGGTGAAATTCGAGCAGGGGATGCGAATGCCATCAAATTTTATTTTTTAAATGGAGTGCGGGCTACCAGGCTTCATTTAATTGAGGCCCCTGGGTGGGCCAAGTCCCAGGTCCATTGTCAACAAAAATATGTGGGGGCCCGTGGGGCCCCCTCAGCCCCAGGTAAAGCCACCTTCCTGGGGCTATGTTTAAAATATGCAAGAGGGCACGTGGCCCTCCCGCAGCCCTGGGGACCGCCACCCCGGGATTTTATTTTTTAATGTGTGGGGGCCTCCAAGGCCCCCCCCAAGCCCAGGGGACTGCCACCCCTGGGGCTTTTATTAATTATTCGCAGAGGCACACTGTCCCCCCACTGCCCCGGGGCTTTTAGAAAAAATAAATAAAACCAGTGTGGGGGCTTGAGCCCCCCCACACGCCCCAGGGACTGGCACCTCTCCAGGGCACTATTATTGCAAATGCGGGGGTCCCTTACGGACCCACGAGCCCCGGGGACCACCACATCCCCGGGGCTTCAATCACAATAGGAGGGGGCCACGTGGCCCCCCTCCATGGTCCTTCATGGCCCTGGGGACCGCCATCCCCCAGGGATTTTTTAAAATTTTGTGCGGGAGTGCACTAGGCCCTCATACAGCCCCCGGGGCTTGCTTAAAATTATGTGTGGGAGAGCGCTTGGCCCTCCAGCAGCCCCCGGGACTGCCACCCCCAGGGCTTCTTTTTTAATGTGTGGGGGCCTCCAATGCCCCCCCAAGCCCAGGGGACTGCCACCCCCGGGTCTTTTATTAAATATTCGCGGGGGCACACAGTCCCCGAGCTGCCCCAGGGTTTTAAAAAAAAAGAGTTGTGTTGCAGAGAGGTGAAAAAAAGGGGCGTGGCCTCGGACCATCTCTCTGCAACGCAGCTCTGTGGTGCTTACTGTAGGTACCTGGTGGGCTAGTTGGGCCCCAGGGACCCTCAGGATTCAAGGGGACTTAATCCCCCAACTTAAAACACACCACGGGGTGTGTTTGCACACTTGTCACATCAGGCCGCACCCCCTCCCTTCACCACTGTGCAAATGAGCCCTCTGGTGCATTGTAAGTTGGGGGATTGAGTCTCCTTGAATCCTGAGGTTCCCTTGAGTCCAACTAGCCGACTAGGTACCTCCAGTAAGCGCCACAGATCTGCGTTGCAGAGAGGTGTAAAAAGGGGCGTGCGCTTGGACCACCTCTCTGCAACACAGCTCTGTGGCATTTACTGGAAGTACCCGGTGGGCTAGTTGGCTCCCAGGGACCCTATGCATTCAAGGGGAATGAATCCTCCAACTTAAAACCTGCCAGGGGGCTCAATTGCTCAGTGGTGAAGGGAGGGGGCGGGACTGATGTGACATGTGTGCACTTATCCAATCACTCCACCAAAACAGGAGCACTTATAATTTCACCATGCACTCTCCTAGCAGTACTCCAATCATCCAGTCAGTACCCATGCACTCATGCAATGACCCATGCACTAACTCATGCACTGCTACAATATCCTGAGCACTACTCATGCAGTCCAGCCATCGCCCTGTCATTACCCATGGACTCCTTCAATCACCCAGCCAGCACCATGTACTTATCCAATCTCTCCACCAAAACCCAAGCACTTATATATTCACCATGCACTCTCCTTGCAGTACTCTACTTTTCCAGTCAGTACCCATGTTCTCATGGAATGGCCCAGGCACTAACACATGCACTGTTAAAATCCCCTAAGCACTTCCCATGCAGACCTCTAACCACCTACACACTACTGATTCACTCCTCTAATGACCCAGGTAGTACCCATGCACTCCAAAAATCCCTCTATCACTACCCATGCACTCCTCAAATCACCCAACCAGCACAATCTACTTCTCCAATCACTCAGGCAAAATCCAAGCAGTTATAAAATCACCATGCACTGTCCATGCAGCTCTCTAATCTTCCAGTCACTACCCATGCAATGACCCAGTCACGAACACATGAACTGCTGCAATCCATTAAGGACTTTCTATGCAGTCCAGTAGTCTCACTGGTACTACCTTTGCAGCCCCTCAATCATCCAGCCAGTCCTATGTCCTTATCCAATCACTGCGCCAAAATCCAAGCACTTACAAATTCACCATGCATTCTCCTTCCAGTACTCTAATCATCCAGTCACTACCCATGTAGTCATGCAATGATCCAGGCACTAACACATGTACAGCTATAATCCCTGTGTACTACCCATGCAGTCCTCTAACCACCTACAAACCCTGTCACTTCCCGTGCAGTCCTCCAGCTACTACCATGTACCAATCCAAACACTCCGCCAATACCCAAGCACTTATAATTTCACTCAGGTACTCTTGTTGCAGTATTCTAATCTTTTAGGCAGTAGCTATGTACTCATGCAATGATCCAGGCACTAACTGATCACTGTTACAATCCCATATGCCCTACGCATACTGTCCCCTGTACCCACATACACACTTTTCATTTGCTCCTTCAGTTCCCCAGGTAGTGCCGATGCAGTCCACCAATCACACTGTCAATCCCTGTGCACCCCCCCAGTCACCCAGTCACCGAGCCACTACCATGTACTAATCCAAACACTCCTCCAATACCCAAGCACTTATAAATTCACCATGAACTCTCCTTGTAATACTCTAATTATCCACACAGTACCCATTTACTTATACAATGACCCAGTCACTAACACATGCACTGCTGAAATACCTTGAGGACTACCTATTTAGTCCAGTAATCTCCCTGGTACTATCTATGCAGTCCTCCAATCAACCAGCCAATCCTATCTGCTTATCCAATCACTGCGTCAATACCCAGACACTTATAAAATCACCATGCACTCTCCTTGTAGCACTCTAATCATCCAGTCACTACTCATGTACTCATGCAATGACCCATGCATTAACTCATGGTAAATACAGAGGAGGTCATGCTAATCACAGGGCTACCCCAATGCATAGTGTTCCCTAGTGTATGTAGGTGTTTTCACTGTATTCTAAGTGTTTTTTAGCATACAACTGCTCTAGGCCTAGTTATTCAGAGTCAGTTACCACCAGTACCCATCTGAAAAAGTTGAGGGTACTGATTGGTTTTGCAACAAGGCCTCTTTCTGCTCCTCTGTTTGTTCTTTCTGCACATCTGCCTTCTTACTGCACTTTTCTTCATCTTTGAGGACTTCTGTTGCTTCTTTCTGCATTTCTATTTCTTCTTTATGTGTGTTTTTTCTTCTTTCTTCACATGTCCTACCTCTGTAGGCATAGTTAGAACCTAGCATTTAAAAAACCTATGAAATTATCTGAAAAAACTATAGGTTTCAGGGACGTTATAGTTACAAATTAGAATTAAAAAAACCTTTGAAATTCACTGAAAAAACCATAGGTTTCAGGCACGTTATAGTTACAAATTAGCATTTAAAAAACCTTAGAAATTCACTGAAAAAAACATGGGTTTCAGGGGCGTTACAGTTAGTTGGACATTTCACTCGTACAAAACCATTGAATTTCCCCCATTATAGTTCAGCTAACTATAACTCGCGCACCCGCAATGCACTGCTCATGACATCACATATTACATCACTCATGACATGGTCAGTGACATCATTCATGACATCACTGATGACATCTCAAATGACATCACTGATTACATCATCCTTGTGATAGAGTGGCAGACCTCCTCTCACCCAAATATAACCTTTGATACACACACTCAAAAATACAAACTAAACAATGGGCATATCAATACCACTTGCAACACACCTTTTCAGTAATTCCAAGATCTACACACACATCCACTCATTCACCAACAATCCTATGCAGTCACTCATACTTGTACTTACTCATCATATGTACTCATACACCTATACATCCTGTTACACACTTACACTCATCCATAGAGTTACTCACACACATAGGCACACATGCAAACAAAGTATCAAACATCCATTATATTGCATATACAGTTATACACACATCACCACAATTACTTCTACAGAAACTTACACATACTCACTTTCTTAAGCAATTACTTGTAGAAACGCGTACTAATTTATACAGGCACTCTTCCATATACTCACTTATACTCACATATACTAGTTTAAATCATATGTAGTCTATACTACTATAATAAAGCAGAAACTTTCAGGCTTTGAGGCGGGTAAACTCGGGAACCACTGCACCAATCTACACACCTGATACACGTTGAAATCGGCAGGGTGTGTAGATGGATATAGGCTACATAAATTAAAAAAATAAACGTTATTTAAAATTTTAGATTAAAAAAAAGTAGTCCCTCAAAAGTAGGGCCGGCCGCGACATGCGTGGTCACGTTAGGAGCACGGGGAGGAGCGGTGTCCGAGGAGCAGCGGACATGGCGCGGGAGAGGAGCAGTGATGTCAGGAGCAGAGGACCGGCGTCGGAGGAGGAGCGGCGGACATTGCGCAGGGGAGGAGCAGTGGTGCGAGTGGACAGGCGGGAGAAGCGCCGGCGGAGGTAAGGGCACTCATGTAGGGGCAGGTGGGGGTCGGGGCAGGCGGGGGCCGGGACGGGCCAGGCGGGGGATGGGACGGGCGGGCGGCGGTCGGAGAAGCCTGAGGACAAGAAAGAGGAGGCAAACGGTGCACTACAAATGTCAGACAAACGGTGCATTACAGGAGGAAAAGGAGGAAAAAGTGACGTGTAGCCAGAGGGGTTTTAGATGCTGTAAATGTTTGAGCCACCTCAGCTTCCGTAGGATAATCCCATGCTCTTCTCAAAGGGACTCTGTGCTCCGCCGTTAACAAAGTGCGCAACGAAGGCCTACACACGGTCAGGAGAAAAACGGTACCCCCTCGAACGAGGCCACCTTCTGTCAAAAAGGGGGAAGTTTGCTCACATAACTGTCAGAGGTGAATATGTTATTGTTTAGATGCGTTTGCTTCACTATAGGAGATTATATTTATATAGGAATATTTCCTTCACAAATACCTGCGTCCCTTGGGCGGAGTGGAGGGAAGGGGGTGGATGACGTGTGCACGAGGAAAAAGTAACGTGTGCAGGTTACAAAAAGTGGGGCGGGCGGGGGCCCTGAAGCAAAGTAAATTACAGGAGGAAAAAGTGACGTCTGCAGGTTACAAAAGCGGCGCGGGAGGGGGACCTGAAGCCTAATTGCTCCTGGGCATCGTCGGGGCGGGCTGCTAGTTACTCATAAAGACACTATTGAGACAGTCATTCATTCACTAACACACCCATACACACACTCATCAACCCATACAGTCCTGCACACATGCCGTCTTCAACACATACAAACAGTGAGTCACTCATTCATGCATCTATGCACTACGTAATACCCCCCACCGAACCATACAGACACTCAGACACTCATACTGATACTCAAAAAAAAACTAATAACCTATATAGACACTCATGTAGCTACTCACCAACCCATGCAGCCACTTATACACAAAGTGAGAGACTGATACAGATATTTATTTATATATTTAAACATTACTTACTAACCCATGTTTTCACTAAAAAACGCTTAATCAGTCAGTTATACAATCATTTTTTTTTTAATATCATCCATTTAGACACTTATATACCCATGTATTCTTTCATCGACCTTCAGATATACATATATAAAACATATTTTATTTTAAGAAAAACACACATTCACTGGATGATGTAATCAGTGATGTCATCAGTGATGCCATTTGAGATGTCATCAGTGATGTCATGAGTGATGCCACTGACCATGTCATGAGTGATGTAATATGTGACATAATCAGCAGGGCATTGTGGGCGCGCGAGTTATAGTTAGCTGAACTAACTATAACAGGGGAATTTCAATGGTTTTGTACGAGTGAAATGTCCAACTAACTATAACACCCCTGAAACCTATGGTTTTTTCAGTGAATATATATATATACATACATGCATATTACTTACCTTATTTATATTTACCTGTGTACTAAAGGCAGATGCGTGGTAAATATAGCAATGTAAAAAATGTGTGTTAAAAGTAGGCGTGTTAAAAGCAAGTGTTATAACATCATACAGCTGGAATTATATGGGAAAGCATCGGTGCCAATGTTGGAGGCCTGGTTTTCGCAAATCTGGTCCTCAAAGGGGATAGAAAAGGTGGCCTATAATGTCCAATGAACGGACAGGACTTCGGGAAAATATGAGACCAACTTGACTGCTATTTAGCTAAATACTAAAAGGAACTAAGGGCCAGATTCTGAGAATCTGGCCCTTTGCGAGTGCGATTTTTGCATTTGGGATTCAGCATCCCAAATGCAAAAATCGCTAATTGCGATCTCGCAATTTTGCGAGGAATTACATTTAAGGAATCTCTATTTGAGATTCCTTAAATGCAATTCATCATCCAATTTTTTTTTGCGAATTCGCAATTTCTGGCTGCAATTTACCGCGAGGTCAGACCTCGTGGTAAATTGCGAAAACTCCGAAAAATGCATTTAAATGCATTTTTCTGAGTTGCATGTTACACACACACATGTCCTTTGGACATGTGTGTGTGCAACACCTGTGTAAAATTTCATTTGAGGGGTACTACAGGGTGTCCTTTGGACACCCCTGGCACCCTTCAAATCGCTATCTTATTTGCGATTAGCAAATTGCTAATCGCAAATAAGGAATACTCCCCATTCATTCCTATGGAATGAATGGCGAGTTATTCCTTATTTGCGATTAGCAATTTGCTAATCGCAAATAAGGAATATGTAGGAATCGCATTTCTTTATGCAATTTCTACATGAATCCCGTTTTGCGAGTCCTTAAAAGCGATTCGCTATGAATCGCTATTAGGGGCTCGCAAAACGGGAGAATGATGAATCAGGCTGTAACAGCCAGATTCATCAAGCGAAATTGCGCTCGCAAAGGGCCAGATTCTGAGAATCTGGCCCTTTGCGAGTGCAATTTTTGCATTTGGGATTCATCATCCCAAATGCAAAATTCGCTAATAAAGAATTTGCAAATTTGAGAGGATTAGCATTTAAGGAATCTCTATTAGAGATTCCTTAAATGCTATTCATGAAACATTTAAAAATTGTGAATTCGCAATTTTGGGCCGCTATTTACCGCGAGGTCAAACCTCGTGGTAAATAGCGAAAACTTAGAAAAATGCATTTAAATGCATTTTTCTAAGTTGCATGTTACACACACACATGTCCTTTGGACATGTGTGTGTGTAACATCTGTGTGAATTTACATTTCAGGGGTGTTACAGGGTGTCCTTTGGACACCCCTGCACCCTTGAAATCGCAATCTCATTTGCGATTAGCTAATTGCTAATCGCAAATAAGGAATAACTCCCCATTCATTCCTATGGGCCTTTCGGCCCATAGGAATGAATGGGGAGTTATTCCTTATTTCGGCCCATAGGAATGAATGGGGAGTTATTCCTTATTTGCGATTAGCAATTAGCTAATCGCAAATAAGGAACCTGTGGGAATCGCAAAAAATATTGCGATTCCTACATGAATCCCGTTTTGCGAGTCTGGAATAGCGTTTCCTAATTAATCGCTATTTCAGACTCGCAAAACTTCACAATGATGAATCAGGCTGTAAGTTGCCCCAGACAGCTGAGAGTCTTACACATCACGAAGACACTGTTGACTTAACAAACCTTAGGTGACGGATACAAACCCCCTTAGAAAGACAAAAGGGGACATGCGCCGAGCAAAAAAGTAAACCGGTTGAGAGACGAGGGACGGCTGGTGGGAGGAGGGCAAGGAGGGAGTTGAGGGTTTTGTTAATCTTTCACATTACAAGATGGATTCAATAAATGTTATTGTGTACTTTTAAGACATGCTAGCTGATCCAAATAGGAAGCAGAACCGCTGTACACCTTTAAAGCACTAAATTATATCTATCACAAATAAAGGCGAGTGAAACATAAAAAATCTGTTTGCCTGTAGCTTTATTAAATCGATCATCTTTTATATGTAGTAGGATTCTGGTTTTGGACCTGCAAAGGCTTAGCTTATGTCAGTCAGTGCGCTACAGGTCCAAGGAAGATGTGAACTATTTCGAAAGTAAATTTAATTAGGATAATTACATACTTGCTTTTATGTTTCTGCAATTTATATCTCAGAATTTCCCTTTACTGTTTTTTGTTGCCTGGCTGTAAGAAACAAAAAGAATGCCCGGGCTAAATTATATTTCCTATCATGCTGCTTCTAGAGGAATCTTTCGTACTGTCACGTAGTCGAGCGATACAATTGTAGGATGCTTTTTATGAAAGTAACGAAGCAGTCAAAGTAAAGAGCATCGGCGTTCTCAGTGCTCCAAAGTACATTCGGTCACATTTCCATACTTTAAAACGTCAAACCTTCTTGAGGTAAAATTAGATAAATCCTTTTCTGTCGTCTGGAGCCCTGCAGGTCATGTCTAAGCCCTATTGCTGAGAGATTGCCACTACAAAGTCAGTTTAAAATATAAATCGAGGCAAGTGAAATATATTCTCTGCTTGGCCTCAGAAAGATGTGCTGAACTGTTCCGACAGCTCTGCTTTAATGTACAAGAACAAAATAATGAAAAGTAAAGTTTTCGAAATGCTAAATTAAATATCGCAGAATGCATTTAAGAATTGTTTTGAAATGATGATGCAAACAGGGAAAACATCCCAAACTTCCATGCAGCTGCAAATAGGTAAGTTAAGTCACAGCGAAAGGTCTGATTGACTGAGATGTATTCTGGAGCATCTATGATAGTGGTTCGCAAACTTTTGACTCCTGAGAACCCCCATTAAGTCACTACTGAAAGCCTCGGACCTCGAAGCGATTTGAACGATTTACATTTCAAACATTAAAACAGTAATTCAAAAATATAAACACACACATGTGCATACCAAACAAACGCTTGAATTACTAAACATTTTAGTATTTTATATTGAAAAAATGTGCAAAAATCAAAGACTTTTAATGGAAAGGCTGGTGTTTTATCTCAGCGACTAAACTTTTCAATGTTTGGTTTTATTTTGCTTTATGAGGCTCTTGCTCCTACCAGGGCCAGACAGGAAACCCAAAGCAGCCATGGCAAATGATGTCAGACCAGTCTCCACACGGTGTAAACCAAGTGCAGCAATTGAGTCTGGCCATAACAAACAGGGCCTTGGGGAGGCTCTTCCCCACGAAATGTGGGAAAGAATTGTGTATACCTTACAAAACATTTGGAAAGGGGCGACCAACTCGGTCCCCCCGAACTTATGGCAGAGTGCCTCGATCCCCCCGGGAAGCCATTTTTGGGCGGGGGGCGCGTCTCGGCTGGTATGCCCGAAGCGGCGTAGCTGGGGCGCGCCCGTTCCCGCCCTAGAGTGGGCTGGCCTAGACACTGACGCAGCCAGCCACGCCCTCGGGGCAGGCAGGGGCGGGTATACGCCCGCCCTGAAGACGGATAAAGAGGGACGCAAGACCAGAAGACATCCTCTTGTTCTTGTGCCCTGAAGCTGCACCTCCTCGCTGCACGTGAGCTCGGGACAGAACGAAGAGCCAATTTTGAGCGTTTTAATCCTTCTTTTTGTCTTCTAGATACTTCGTTTGAAAGATGCCCAAGAAAGGCGCGAAGAGAATGACGACTGACCAGATGGTTCGGGTCCTCATGAAGGAGATGTCCGAAATAAAGAAGCGGTTGGCGGAGCGAGACGGGGAGGAGGGATCGGGGCGTCCACCGGCTGGAGGGAAGCCAAAGAGGCCGAGAAGGGGGCCAGCCGGGGGAGACGTCCCGGTCCCCAGTTCCCCGCTCGAGGCGCCAGCCCCGGTACCGGCCCCGGTACCGAAGGAAGGGAATCCGATTCCCGTCGTAGTCACCCCGACATCCACTGAGGATATGCCTCCTGAGTTGGCGGCACAGTTAGCAGCGTGGTTGGGGGACAGTAGCGAGGGCGCCACGGCTGCCGAAGCGCAAGCACTGATGAAACAGTTGCGCGAGAAACGTGATACAGCCAAGGTACCCGCGCCGGCTGCGGTGATAGACAAGCCACGAGTGGCGGAAGCAGCGTTCGGTGCAGGTAAGCGGCCATTGCCGATCGCGAGGGATGAGTCAGCACCCTCTCGTAGAGAAAAATTGGGGCAACATGTTCCTTTGGCAATAAAGGAGAAGATTTGGGCGGGGGAATATGTAAACATTTTCTCCTTGCTTGTTGATCATTATGAGGTTGAAACTGTTAAGAGTCAAAAGGATCTGATGCATCCAAGTGTTTGGCGCGCAAAAATGGCCGCCTTTAAAGTAAATGAGAATATTGGCAACTGGGGCAATGCATGGGGAATTTTTACGTCAATTTTGGGGGAACGCAGGCCTGAATTGCTCCCTGAGTTTCCAGTATATCAGTCACGAATTATGGGGTACTCGACATCGCACCAAGGTAACCAATGGTTCTGTTATGACAACCTTTTCAGGAAAGCGATGGAGCATAACAAAAGTCTAACCTGGGACTGTTATGATTCTTTGACATGGGATAAAATGAAAGAGTCAGGGATGTTGAAAATGCCGTTGGTGGGGAGTACTGTTGGTGAATCCTCCCGCCAATATGGGGGGACGCCCTTTCGGTCGGGTACGGGTACCGACGATTATCCGAGACCCGCCGGCAATGCAGGGAAGAAGGGTTTCTGTTTCAATTTCAACAAAGGTAAATGTGCTAGGCCCCCGGGATCGTGTAAGTTCAAGCACGAATGTAGTGGTTGCGGGGCACCCCATCCTGAGTCATCGTGCAGAGCCAGAACGGGTGAGAATGGGGGTAGAGGAGGCGCCAAACAGGTCTAATGTAGTCCGAGGGGCGCCTTTACCAACCCCGATTGATACCTTGGCGATGATTCCCTGGCTCAGCGAATACCCAGATCGTACTTCTGCTGGGGTGCTGCGGAACGGTTTTTCATATGGTTTCCGCATCCCGGTGGGGGACTTTCAGGGTGTCGGGACGTGCAAAAATCAACTTTCCGTCTTGCAGCATACGACTGTAGTGCAGGATAAGATCCGGAAAGAGGTTATCCGAGGTCGGGTTGCCGGCCCGTTTAGTGTTCCCCCGGTACAGAATTTTGTCTGTTCTCCTTTAGGGGTGGTCCCCAAGAAGGACCCAGGTGAGTTTAGATTGATCCACAATTTATCAGCTCCTCATGGCCTTTCTGTGAACGATGCAATTGATCCAGAGGTATGTTCGGTGCGGTACGCATCATTCGATGAGGCCGTAGCCATTTTAAATCGCTTGGGGCCCGGGACGCTGATGGCGAAATCAGATATCGAGTCAGCGTTCCGTTTGCTCCCGGTACACCCGGACGACCAACGTCTTCTGGGATTCACGTTTCAAGGTTCGTATTACATGGATAGGTGTATGCCGATGGGGTGCTCTATATCTTGTGCATATTTCGAGAAATTCAGTAGTTTTCTACAATGGGTTTACACGAAGGAAACGGGTTTTCGAAATGTGATGCATTACCTTGATGACTTTCTGTTCCTTGGGGCCGCTGGGGATGACGAATGTGCCCGGGCCTTGACTGAATTTTGTGTATTAATGGATCGATTTGGCGTGCCATTGGCACCAGGTAAAACTGTGGGTCCCTCGACTTGCCTCGAGTTTCTGGGGATCGAGTTGGACTCTAGTGAGGGTTGTTTTCGTTTACCAGCTGCCAAAGTGTCGAAATTCAGGGCAGCCCTGCAAATGTGTATAAATGCATCTAAAGTTACGCTGCATCAATTGCAGCAATTAGTGGGGAAGTTGAATTTTGCCCTGAGGGTGATCCCAATGGCCCGCCCCTTTTCCCGTTCAATTGCCCAGGCGATGGTCGGCCTAAACGAGGGTCATCATCGCACGAGACTATCGGCTGAGGTCCGCCAAGACATGCGTATTTGGTTAGCATTTTTGGCGGATTTCAATGGTCGAGTCGTCTGGAACAAACCAGCCTTGTCCTCTGAAGAGCTTGGTCTATGGACGGATTCAGCGGGAAGCATGGGCTTTGGCGCCATCTTCGGCACAAAATGGTCGGCACAAAGGTGGCCAACATGGTGGCATGAAGAGGGGCTGACGAGTAATATTGCTTTCCTTGAACTGTTTCCCATTTTGGTGGCCCTCAGAACCTGGCCCGATGGATTCAAAAATCACTCTGTCATATTTTGGTCTGACAATATGACCGTTGTAGAATGCATCAATAGTCAGGCAGCACGTTGTAAAATGATTTTAAGGCTGCTTAAAGAAATTGTCTTACTGTGTATGCAACTGAACGTGGTATTCAGAGCGAAGCATGTCCCAGGGGTGATGAATCAGGCAGCTGATGCACTGTCTCGTTTTCAAATGCAGGCTTTCTCGGGTTTCCTTCCCTCAGCGGACCCAGAGCCGGCACCCTTTCCCGAAGCTCTCTGGTCTCTCGGTGCCCCGAACTTCGTTACCTCGTGGGAGAGAGTCTAGCACCAAGGACGAGGAAGGCATACGAAGGGGCGTTTCGGGCCTATTTAGCCTTTTTGGGGACTGAGAGAGGGGGGCTTTGGGGGCATGAGGATTGGGTAGTGCATTTTCTGATGTCCTTGCGTAGGGCTGGGAAGTCGGTGGCTACAGCCCAGAGGCATCGTGCTGCCATTTCCTTTGTTGCCAGGGCTCATAATATCCAGGACCCGACAGCGTCGTTTGTGGTACAGAAAGCGCTGCGTGGGTGGCAACGCCTTGAGGGTCGCAGAGTAGATGAGAGGCGCCCGATAGGTCTGGATAGGTTGTCCCAGTTGCTGGCCACACTCCCCGCCACATGCTCGTCTCAGTTCGAGGCCTGTTTGTTCCGAGCTGCTTTTACGCTTGCATTTCACGGGGCGATGAGGATAAGTGAGCTGGTGGCAAGGAATAAACAGGATGTGGTGGGGGGTTTGTGCCAGGAACACGTTCAGATCTGGGGTGAGACGATGACTGTATCCTTTGTCAAGTCCAAAACCGATCAAGGTGGGGTAGGGGACTGCATAGTCATTCGCAGGATTCCAGGGTCCTCCATGTGTCCGGTAAAGTGTTTAGAAGACTACCTAGCACGAAGGGTGGCATCATGGGGAGGGACATTGTTGAGACACGCGGACGCCACCCCACTGACGAAATTTCAGTTTCAGCGGGTGCTCGCGATGTCAATTACCGCAGCGGGCTTGGACCCGGGCGAGTTTGGGACCCATTCCTTTCGGATAGGGGCTGCCACTGAAGCTACAGCCAGGGGTCTCAATGTGGAACAAGTGAAACGTGTGGGGCGCTGGTCCTCCAATTGTTATAAGAGGTATGTGCGGTTGCACATGTTGTGAAGCTATGATAATGTACTCACGCTTCTTGTCTTTTGTTTGGTTTTCAGTTACGCAAGCCTTCGAGGCGGGGCGGACTATGCAGTCGACCCAACACCAGGCCAGCGGTCAGACATCACCGGCTGTGAGGAAAGAGGTGTGGGTCGTGGGCCACTCATACGTGAGGCGTGCCGCTGACGTATTCAAAGCAGGTGACATGATTCACGTAGCTGGGGAATACGGGTACAGGGTGTCCTTCTACGGAAGGGGCGGTCTCTGTATTGACCAGTTTCAGGCATTCTTTGAGGGTTTGTTAGGGCGGACGAGGTCACCGCCGTCTATAGTCATAGTACATTTAGGGGGCAATGATTTGGTCACCACCGGTAGACGACTTCTCCTAGAGGCAATGCTTTCCACTGTAAGTTGGTTGGCGAGGAAAGTTCCGGGGTGCATAATTGCGTGGTCTCATATGATCCCACGAAAAGTGTGGCGGGGGCTGTTTCGATTCCTGCTTTGAACCTGTTAGAAAACTTAATAACAAAGTGAGTAGGTTGTTCCGTTCCAGGACATTGCATTCTATCTCGCATGGTTGTATTAATGATGACAGTATGTATCTAGGGGATGGTGTGCATTTGTCTCGGGTGGGAAATGAGTTACTCATAGGAGACTTCTTAGCATGGTTAAAAAACGTTGAAACATGACCTTTAGGTAGGAGTTTTGTGGGGGTCCGGATAGCCGGTCAACTATCCGGCCTGTGGCGGTAAGGTCATGATCGGTGAGCACTAATTGGTAGATCCCTATGAGTGGGCGTCACCCAACACGGATGGGAGCGCTCGGGAGAGGTGGCCATTGGCCCCTCAATGGGGAGGCGGTCCCTTCTAAGGATGGGTCGCCGGAAGTAAAGGAAAAGGCGGTCAAGGCCCCTTCCTTTGTAGGAGGGGTTACAGCCCCCTCCTGGGGAATTTCCCGGGGCCAGTGACATCTGCGACGGCAGATGCGGTAAGTTGTGTGGGGTTGGGATAAGGTCTACGATACCTTCTAGATACCTCACACGAGTATTCGAACGACCTTTAACTGGCGTCGAGTCTTTAGGTGCCCCCGTCAAGTCAAGGGAAATTGGTAGTAGTTGCACTTGAGGTACGCCTCCGTGCTGTCGCCCCTCCCAAGTGGGAGGGGTAAGTCGGGTTAGGGATCTTGACACCGGTTATGACCTTGCCGTTGGCCCTTAAACGTTAGGATGTACAATTTCAATATGTCAAGAAATGTTTGTAGGATGCTAGTTTTAGATTAGAGAATCTGTTAAGGATAGCCAAACATCGTAATGTGGTAATGAAATTGTACATAACATGAAACGTTTAATGTTTTAATTTTGTTTTAATAAATACGGCCGGGATGGTCACTCCATCCCACTTCCAAAAACTTCAAGAACTGTTTCCGGTTTCCCTCCTTTTGGGGATTGTGTTGAGAGGGGGTGGCGGGTATCTCGGCCATATGTCATTATATATTGAATTGTAATTGTTTTAAGGCATAGCAAATGATGACCTTACTGTGCACCAGGATACGACAACCTTTGTGTGGGCTCTTCAATGAACCCTTACTATCACACTTCAACAGTACCTCTCAACTCTGCATAGCCCCTCTCTCTTATGTATTTCATTTGTTTTATAGCACCTCTCATACCAGTGTAGGATGCCAGAGCACTTTAATTCACACACATACAGAGAAAATGAATCATACGTGTGAGAGATCAGTATATAGAAAATATTACATTAGGCAAAGAGGACTACAAGGTGTAGGATGGATTCACAGGTCATCTATACTGGTAGGCATTTTTCAAGAGTGCTCCGTCTGGAGAAGCACAAACTCAGGATTCAGAACATAACAGAGTGGTTAGCGTTGGCTTTGCTAAGAATAATGTATTTCTTCCCTGCATCAGGTTAATGAAAGACTGGGAAAATATAACGTATTAACGTATACCATGCAGTTTGTATGCAGCTCTTTGATTGCAGTCCATAAGTCACTGTGCTAGATAGAGATTGTAACATGAACTGCAAAGTAACAAAAGAATCTCTGTCACAAAAGCAGTAACTCACTCAGCTATGAACACAAAATACAGTTTTCAAAAAATTGCATGGTACACGTTTTTTGCAGCAGGAATATTAACCCTATGCGCTACCTTAGATGAGTCAAATCTGCCACTGGACAAAACTTCCATCTCTCTCTGTAGCAGGTACATTAATATTATCATTTCTATTGCCTGAAAACTGCTGATTATAAAAAGGTACTTTGCAGTGCTCTTAAAACTGCTGCATGAGGAACCCCCTGGTAATGTGTCACTGACCTTTCTATTAAAAGTCATCAATTTTTGCATAATTTTTCAATTTAAATTACTAAAATCTTAAGTAATTTGAGCATTTGTTTGGTGTGCACGCGTGTGTGTTTATTTTTTTCAAATTACTGTACATATGTTTGAAATGTAAATTGTACAAATTGCTTGGGGGTCTCTGGCTTCAAGTAGTGACTTAATGGGAGTCCTCAGAATCAAACGTTTGAGAACTACTGCCTTAGTTCAAATCTTGAGACTGGTCTGCAATTCTTGTGGTATAGTAAGTCTGCACCATGCTTGGGAATAACTTTAAAACTGTCCGGTAAACATTTGGAAGTGATATTAGAACTCTGTATTTCCATGAAGATTGCGAACAAGCTAGAAATTGAAGGTTTTTTAGAACTGCTTGTTGAAACAATCTGGTCTTGGTGATTTGTCTTCTTTCACAAGTATATGGCCTTGAGCCCAGACCGGAACATCCAGATATATATTATCTTCCTCTGGATGTTTAGTAATAGTAAATTAATTCAAATATTCTGTTATTTTTGTGGGATCAATTTGTTTATTTTGAAACGAATCAGTATAAAATTATCTGAAAATGTATTGCTCTTTATTTTCCTCAGCTTTTCTTTAACATTATTTATGCATTTGCTTTTGTTCAAATGTTTAAGTCCATATACCAAAAATTATATATACTTTTTTGACTCACTGCAAATAGGATTGTCAGATCTTGAGCAGCACCCTATCCACTTTCCTGATAGGAAGAGAGTAAAATTTCAAGTTGTCTTTCCATTCACTTTGTACTTTGTGTAGGTCATCTACTCCTAATTTCTAGATTTTTTGTTAAATGCAGGTGCTGCATTACATTTGCAGTGCATTGCTATTTTCTTTTCTTATCAAACCAGATTTACATTTTTAACTGAGTCCATATTTTCTTTCCGAAAGTTTGCCAATCCTTCATTTCTTGATTTAGTTAGTTCTCTATTTCTCTGGAGTATAGGCTCCAACCTCCATTGCCCACTTCCTGTGGATTACACCTCAAGGTCCACTACAAGTTCTGGTGGTGTATGGTCAGACAAGAAAAAGCAATCTGTAGTGGCATGGTTAGTTTTCCTATGATTGAACTGTCAATAGAAAATAGGCAGTTTTGGAGAGTGGAACGTGGGAAGCAGAATGGAAACTCATGAGTCAGATTGATCGCCCTCCAAGTATCCACTCATCCCAAGTCACCTTGGAGGCTCTATCTCTTCTATTCCTAATCCTAAAGATGGATCATTTTTAGCAAATAGAGGACCTGCTGGAATATTGAAGTCTCCTGCAATGCAATGAACCAAAAAAATAAATATCCATTGATGAGTTACTGATTGGAAAATACAGATTTCCAATGAGTATTTCTTTTCTGTTCACTCATAATCTTAACAAAGTCTATCTCTTCCTTCTGTATCTTTTTTCATACATAATATTTTATTAAAGGGTATTCCTCTAGTTTGTTGATCACTAATGCGTGAAGTTTATGCTCAACCCAATGTCTTTTCAATATCCTTGTTTCTTCATCTTCCAGTTGTATGCTTTTTGAAGTAAACCTATTTCTACTTTCCTTTATTTAAAAAAGTTGATGATTGTTTCCTATCAGCTGGTTGACTGATACTGTTATGAATACAATGAAACCAGGGCACTTGTCTTGCGCTCCCCACATTTGCACTGCAAAAGATGGGATTGATCCCCAAATGTAACTGATTCATCCCGGTACTCTTCAGATAATCCATTGATTCTTTTGATTAATACTGCTCCTTATTATTGACTTCTCATTATTTAACTCAATTCATCACTACAGAGACAGTGAGATTCCATCTGAACATTTTATTAAACTTTTCATCCACCAGCTGTATGCCTATTCTGGCTTTGTACAATGGCTCGTTTATTACAGATGCATCAATGATGGAGTTAACACAGCGTTTGCTGACCCAACGCATTTCGAGCCTTCTAAGCTCTTCGTCAGGGGTTTCTTTGACAAAAATGGAAAGAACAACGTAACTGACCAATGCGCAAAAATAAAATAGCGACCCATTACTAAAAAACAACCCATTACTTAAACAATAATAAGAACTCAATCTGAGTGAATAACAAAATCTCCACCCTCCTGAGTCTTATCCGTGATTCAAAGCAACATCCCGTGCTAGTTCTCATGCTCCAATTATCCCCCACGATACTCGAACACCCATGCATGCTTATCACCCGAATCCTAGGCTTCAAAGCGTCCCCACTCCAAAAACTTCCCATGTGTACAACCCACTAACTCGAACTTTCACCCTTCCTCATACACTCACTATCACGCTCACTTTTTAATTCGATTACCTTTTGAACGCCGCGATCAACGGCCCCTCATACTGATGTCCAACAACGTCCTCTTTCCTGAAAATCCGCCCATGTCCTCAATTTCTTCTACCCATCATGCTTTAAATAACCAAAACCTTTGATGGGTTCCCGCCTATACTTTACTCCAGATAACCACGCCCTCTAACTGAAAAACTCCACTTCCCACAATTCTCTGAAGAACCCACCCTGCGTAACCAAAAAAACACCAGTCAGTGTATCCCCACAGCCCGACTCACAAAATATACTCTTCTCAATAACGCTAATAATGTCATAAATATGATGCTGTGCCAGTATTAACCATTATCACCCTTCCTCATACGCTCACTACCACGCTCGCTTTTTAATTACATTCTACTGATACTGTTGACATTCCAATTTATAGAGAGAAAATAAAGTAACATAGCGCTATATTTGGAATAGTCATTTTATATGTAGTTAGATGGACAAGTGAGAGATCAGTAAAGCTAAAAGGTATGGGAATATATCTATGTATAAAAAATGTATATCTGCAATGAATTGTGTAGTATGCTTTACAAAAAGCAACACAAATGAAAACTGAAACAATATAATAACCTTTAAATAAATTGTATGTTGCCTTCAAACACAAGTTTCACTTCTAACAAAGATTTAAATTGAAATATACAACTTTAATAAATTGATAAGCATTAATTGTAAATACATGTCAGGGGGTATGGATTACAGCTTATTGCAAGACTGGCACGGGGGCTTAATTCTCCAAACCTGCTTCTGCCAAGTCAGAGTAGGAAAGACTGGAGATCTCCAGATGGTGTCAGCACTGTTTAGTGCAAGGTTTCTTGTGTGTGGATAATGCATTATGCGATGGCGTCCCGATGACAAACTGTAGTTTCCAACAGTACCTGAACTGTCACATTGTTTGGAGACAACTGGTTACCATCCTGAATTATTGGATATATCTTTTCTCGTGTTGATGGTGTTCTTTCTAGATAGTTATGATGAAATGTTGCTGCAGTTGTTATGTGGATTTAAGATTTATTTTGCAAAGAACCACTTCTTACCTTGGTGATTGTTTGAATATATTGGGAATCTAAACAAATATCCTGAAAATCAAGATGTGTTGAGAAAACTAACTTTGTACTGTTTCTTTTAAAACATTTGACTTTGGGGTAGCTTGAAGCATAATGATTGTTTAAGTTGAAACAATGTTAATGTGACCAAACAGAAAGTATTCTAATGCGAAGCTATAAGACAGACAATATATTTTTGTGATTGAACATAAGATAGTCAGAGTTCTGCATATTCAGAAGGTCAACCACAAATCAAGGAAGTACGCTCTTCTGAACACAACAATGGAGTTATACTCCTCTGTTACTCCCAACATTATACAGCTGGGCTGTGAAAATATGTTGTGTTTGTGCTCGAGCTAGGCCACCTTATAGTGTGGGTAAGTTTATGCTTGAGCGTGTGCTTGTGTTCTGTGTGTGTGATTCGAGATTGGAATGCAGATTGCTAGAGAAGATGTTTGCCTGCTGCTGTGCCCGCACTTCCCTGCTGTTTGGGGGTTTAAGCTTCAATAAAGATATATCTGATAACTCATCGTTTGGACATCTTTCCGAACACAACAATGGCGACGATGGTTGCCTAAACCCCAGAAAAGAATCCACCCAGACATTCTTCAAAAAGAGAAAGGAAATTTAAGAAGAAAAGTAAAGATTTTCAACTGAACGTTCGTATATGCTCATTATTACAGCGTTTAAAAGGGAAGATGAAACTGCATTCTAAGTAAGTCACGACTCTTTGTTTAATTGCAAGTGTTTCCACACATGGATCTATTTTCTTGTTACTTATCTTATCCGTGCGAGAGAAAAAATGAGGTCTAAAATTAAAAAAAGACTGTATCTCTCTTCATCACTCGTGGTTTCAGGGTAACGTTTTAAATATATTGGACTGTGTGGAAGTACCTTGTTTGATGCAGGGACGACCGTTTGGAGAACTGTTTGTCGGCTGCATTTTTCTAGCGTCAGCAGTGTTCGGGTGTCCTTGGTCACAGCCGAAGTCCAAGCACGACCTTCTTCAGCTGACATCACCAGGCATTAGTAACACGTATTGCTACACATTGCCACGTTGATTATGAGGTCACACAAGGTCACGTTACGTGCCAGCATTTTGCTAATCACAGTTCACTGGTTATTTTGTGAGTTTCTCCTTCTGATTACACAAAGAGGATCGATAAAGGATTCAACTATCACGAAGAGGATTCGTTAAAGGATTTAACTGCCATCCCACATTTCAACGTTGTGTTATTCATCAGTGATACGCACACTGCTTGTCAGTTTAAACATTTTCAAGTTTTCAAGTTTTCGCCTACAACTGTATCACGCACACAGCGTGTCAATTGAGGTACTTCTCTATTCATCCCTTTTGTTGGTTTACAAAACCACTGGTGATGTATAGATTTCCGTCAACAATATTGACACATTGTGTGTCAATCAAGGTACTTGTTTATAATTTTTGTTTTACTTTCTCTTTATTTTCCCTTACATTCATTAAGCGCGTTTGCCACACACATATATTTTTTTTCCTCCCCTTTGTTCTTTTACTTCTGCTTAATTACACATATATTTTGTTAAAACAGGAATGGCAACCATGAATTTGCCTGTCCCACAACAATTTATGGTAAAAGATTGAGAGGTGTCTATCCAGAGATGGGAAGAATGGAGGGATTAGTTGATTAATTACCTTGATACCTTCGAGAGTAAAGAATTGCCTCTAGAAAGGAAAAAGAAAATCCTGTTACATTGTTGGGGCCTTGGTGGGCCTTGGTGGTTTAAAAGTATACAATAGAATTGAAAAGAAAACTTTAGCCGGTAGCGAAGTGCACGTTTTCACTCAAGCTATTGCTGATCTAAATGCATACTTTGCTCCCACGGTATGTAAGGCTGTGCACAGATTTAACTTTTACCACAGAAAGCAAGAACCTTGTGAGAAAGTAGAAGATGATATTGCCTCTCTTAGAAGATTAGCGTTATCCTGCAAATTTGGTGTCATTAAAGAGGAATTGATTCGCGACCAATTGGTCTTGCACCATAACAACCAAAATCGGCAAGATAAACTTTGGATTAACGGAGACGCTAGTCTACGAGAAATTTCAGCCATCATCAGCAAAGCGGAACTAACATCTAGATGTGCAAAAACTGTCATAGCCAAAGCAAAAATAGACAACAGTGACAAAGTTGTTAAAGTTGTAACAGTTACAAACCACAACAGTTCTGAAAAGATGAAGAAGAAATATGATAAACAAACATTTGAAGGGAAAAGCAAAAAGAAAGAGTGTACTGACAGATTTTCAGACATGAAAGGGATATGTTATTGTGTCGTAGCTCTTTACATCTGGCTAATGACAGGAAATGCCCAGCTTTAGGCCAGAGATGTGCAAACTGTAAAATGACTGGTCATTTTGCTTGTGCTTGTCGCAATACTAAATCTGTAAATGCATAGTGGATGAGTGTGAACAGGAGGATAAAAGTGCAGACTCTGATGGAAATTATAATAAGGTTTGTTGTATCAATGATAATGAAACCATCGTACAGGGTAAGTTAAGAAAAAAGCCTGTTTGTATGATAAAAGCAGGAGGTGTAGAGGTAACATTGATGGCTGGTTCTTGATCACCCTACACCACTGTAAACAAAAACAAATGGGAGGAATTGCTCAGTTCCAGAACTGTTTCTAATCTTGAGAACCCTGATGTACACCCAGTGAGCCACACAGGTGAACCTATAGACCTTTTAGGTTTCCGCAAACTCACGTTTGAGTTTACAGTAAGGGTAGCCGTATGTAAATTGTATGTGTCTAAAGCTGCACCCTGTGTTTTGGGTTGGTGGGATCAGGGTAAACTTGGGATACGTTTAGATCCAAATAGTCAGAACCCTGTTTTGAGTGTTGATCCAGTACAAGAAGACCAGTGTGATGATTTTACCTTGAAGTTCTCTAAAGTTTTCTCTGGGGGTGTTGGTGAGCTTAAAGGATTTTCCCATAAAATAATCCTCAAAGATAATGCCAGACCATACATTTATAAAGTTAGGAACATTCCCTTGGGGGTTAAAGACGAATTTCAGAGTGAAATACAAAAACTTGTTGATAAGAATATAATTGAAGGCATAGAATCGTACGATTGGGTCGCCCCCCCTGTCGTCGCACGCAAGGCCAACGGTAAGATCCGTTTGTGTGTGCATCTAGGAGAACTTAATAAGAACATTTTCATTGATGTATTTCCCCTTCCTAAGATATCTGAATTACTTTCTGCTACTAAGAATATGGTATGGTTCTCCACTATTGATTTAACTTCCGCGTATCATCAAGTTCCCCTTCATGAAGACAGTAGACATCTCACAGCCTTTGTCACCCAGATTGGTTTATTCTAATTTAAACGTGTTCCATTTGGGTTGGCATCAGCTGCGGCAATGTTTCAGCGAATCATGTACCAAATTTTCAAGGACATGAGAAACGTACTGTTCTTTCAGGATGATATCCTGATTATGGGGAAAGATAGAGAGGAACATGACTTTGCCAATAAAGTGTACTGTATCAGACAATTAGTTTAAAAAGGGAGTGCCTTTCATTGGTCCAACGAATGTCAAGCATGTATGGAAAGCAAAAAAAGTGATATCTGTTCTGTACCAGCCCTCAAAGGTTTTAATCCCAATCTCAAAAGTTTCATCACCACAGATTTGAGTGGTAAGGGGCTGGGTGCAGTTTTGTCCCAATTGCAAAGTGATGGATCTGAGTGTGTGGCGGCGTTTGCGTCCAGAGCTCTTACGATCAAGGAAGACAAATATTCTGTGATCGAAAGAGAGGCTCTTGGTTGTTTGTGGGGACTTAAACACTTTAGACAATTTATTTGGGGAACATGTGTCACGATACGCACTGACCACAAACAACTCACAAAAGTTCTCACATCTCATGGTCTTAATAACGTTTCTCCTAGAATTTCCCGTTTCTATGCACAACTTTTAGTTTTTGTGTATGACATGGTGTATGTTCCTGGAATTTGCAGCAGAATCGCGGATTTCTTAAGTAGATGTCCCCTGTCTATTGTTGATAGTACTGATAGTGATTGAGACCAATGGTTTGTAGCTAGTGTTTTCAGCAGCGAACTAGCAAGTATACCCCATGGTGACTGGATTAGGAATATTTCTCTTGACCATGTTATACAAGAAGTGTGCCAATTTATCCACAAAGGTTGTCTGGAGAAATAAAGTCTAAACATAACTCTCATTCCATTTTGGGAGGTGAGGAATCAGATTTCAATTGAAAGTGATTTACTACTCAGGGGAGGCAAGTTAGTTCCACCTAAAAATGTTCATGACAGAGTTATTAACCTTTGTCATGAGGGTCACTTAGGGATTGTCAAAACTAAGTGCAGAACTAAACAATCCTACTGGTGGCCTGGTGTTGACAAGGACATAGAGAGTTTGTACGTGAGTGTTTCGAAAGTGCTAATTCTGATAAGAATTGAACTACTTGCAAAACCATGTTACATCCCATTGTGATTCCTAACATGCCTTGGGAAAAGGTTGGCATTGATATATTTGGGCCAGTTAAAACTGTATATGGTTTGCCAAAGTACATCTTAGTAGTAGTACATAATTTTTCTAAATGGCCTGAGTACAAAATAATAGAGAAAGCCGATACAGAAAATGTGTTGTACTTTTTGGGAGAGGTTTTTGGAAGGGAAGTTCTTCCTAAAGATTTAATTTCCGACAACGGTGGGCAGTTTATGGGTGAATGTTTAAAAAAATTCATAAAAGACACTGGTACTATTCGGAGAACAACCTCTGTATATCACCCAGAAAGTAATACAAGTGTTGAGCGCTTCAACAGAGTGATAAAAGGCATTATTGAACTTTCAAACAGTAATGAAAAAGATTTGGAAGATGAATTGAGAAAAATGATTTGTGCCTATAGAGTCACCAAATGTCAATCCTCTGGGTATTCTCCATTTGAACTTATGAGGGACGCTCTCTGCTTACTAAGGATAATATGGGTTGGCTTAACTGTACAAACATCGTTCCCTTGTCTGTTAAAAATGCCAAACAAGCTCTTGAAACCAATCAACATCACTTAGTTTAGACACATACTAGTAAAGCAAGGAGAGTTCATTTGCTAGTTGGTGACCCTGTCAAAGTTAAGAAGGGGAGAATTGTACATATAGGTGACAGTATGTATTTCGCACCTCTCAATGTTATTAAAATTCTTTGTAATTCCGGTCTGTTGAGTGATGGTAAGGTGTGGAATGTTAACAGAATTGCTTTATTCAAAGGACATATCAATGTGGAATGACAAGCAAAGAGGTACGACTGGATTGATGACACTGATAATACCAGTGTTACCTCCCAATCCATTAATATTCCAATTGAACCTTCGCGCAGTGGTGAACAATGTTCTACGTTTGACTCTTTTACTGTACAGAGAGATGTTCATATGAACAACGATGCTGTAGTTGTTCCTCGTACCAAGCGTGTATGCACCGAACCAAAGATATTTGATGATTATGTTGCACACATTTATCGCTAATGTGTACATTGTATTTTGCGGTATGTAGTATTTTAATCCATTCTGGTTGTTTTTTTACTTTTTTTTATTTTGTTTTTGTTTATTGTAGGGAAAGCCAAGTGTTGTATTTGTGCTCGAGCTAGGCTCGAGCACCTTATAGTGTGGGTAAGTTTATGCTTGAGCGTGTGCTCGTGTTCTGTGTGCGTGATTCGATATTGGAATGCAGATTGCTAGAGAAGCTGTTTACCTGCGGTTGTGCCCGCACTTCCCTGCTGTATGGGGGTTTAAGTTTCAATAAAGATATATATGATTACTCCTCATTTGAACATCTTTCGAAACACAACAAAATACACTTCAGAAAACTGTTTGGCAGATGGAGCTCACTATAAGAAAGTACATGGTGAGTTCATGGGCAGGATGTCCTCTAGCTCGATAAACACCTTCAGCAAAAAACTCGCAAGCCTAGTAGCAGATGGCTGGTCATTAGATGTCCCACATACATGTGGGGATGGGTACAAATGCAAGCAAGGAAGAAGCTGAAGGCAGGCAACAAATTTGAAAGTCAACTTCTCCACCTCTTACCCGATGCCACCTTAAACCATTCATAGAAGTTAACCCATGGTCACCATCTGTCAGCAAAAGATCCACAACGCTGGCAGTCTTATCAATGCTTACTTGGACAAAGCTGCTGACTAGAACTACGGGATAGAATGAAATTTACGTGAAGCAAAGAAAGGGAAGATGACAGAATGCACAGCTGACGGGTGCTGAATGGCTAGAGGCATGCTTGTGCTCTAACCGTAAATGCATAGCCTGCATTCTAGAGAATTTATGTCACTACCTGCTCAGAGACACAGCCTCAACACAGCTTGCTCATGGGGACATTCTCGCACAAGGACGCACGCTGAAACTCCATGCAGCACAGTACTCCGACATCAGTGTACCTCCCGCTGCCTCTTCCGGTGCCCCAAGGAAACGGTAAGGGGAAGCGCGCGCCATGGCTCCACCCCAACTGTCAGGATCCTCGTGAGTAAAATGGAGCATGTCAGCCTCGCGCAGGCCTCTCGCGTAAGCAATGGTTATTTATTTAACACTCAAACAACTGCATCCACGAAATTAAAATTCTAACGATGTACTCGCAGTTGCCCAACAGCATATGACGTTAACTCCTCGCACACTAATGGGGTTTTGTTGAAACTTTGACAGAACTGGCACACGTACAGCTGTGTCCAATAGGAAATTCCATGTCATATAACTCCAGAATGATCCTATCGAAATCCGCAGTCATACGAAAATCGAAACTGCTGGTGGATTATAGGACACTGAATACGTGACAGTGCTCATATTCGAAAGCAGACAAAAACCTATCCCAATAGACTGCTATCGCTGTGAGTTGTACGATGAGACAGGATACTTTTCCCTGTCAGACAATTGAGCTTCCATAAATAAAACACAGCTGTTGAAGGACAGCATGCCAATGCTTGTCACCACAAACTTGCAGCCCAAACCATGTAAAATAAAGGACACCCTGGCACAGGCCATCCGACGAAAAGGACACTGGTGGGGCTGCAGGGCGTTCTTTGTTGCAGTGTTCACCTGTCTGTTAACTCATATCTTTATTAGATTACTTCTGTTTCTTTAAATCTTAATGTTTGTATTGTTTCTTCAGTTGAACACAGTTCTCCTCTGTGTCACCTTCCTCTTTATTATGACCAGTTGTCACACATGAGTCTGTCTCCAACTCGTCGCCAAAAATATGCAGTAATGAAGTAAATGGCAGAGATGTAGTTATGAGTAGATTTATTAGCTTTGGTTACAAGTTGTAAAGATCAAGTAGAACAACCCTACCAGGAGCTCAGCCCATCGTCAACTGTCAAGGCTCAAACCAGACACCCATACATTCCAAACAAGTCCATCATACCAACATTCAACACAGAACACTCACACTGGCTGAGCAGCTAGGAACCAGGTACATTGGAATAATATAAACACAACAACAGGATATCACAAATTGCTACTATCGAAACCACAGAATATTAATGACTGTTAATTGTCTTTTTAGTGGTACAACGAGTCAAGCAGTCACTGATCTTATCTTCAGGAGTGAGCACAGTGTTAAAAATCTCGGGCAAGTTATTAATTTTAAGAGGGTAGTGTAGATGAGCATATGTTATGTTATGTTATGTTAATGATTTGTTTGAGCGCACAGCTGCCCCAGCTAAGGGGCGTCCCGGCGCTGACCGTATCATTGTACCGGAAAAGGAAACTGCAAGAGAGAAAAACCTAAGTCAGAGGGAAAAGACAGGTCTTAATGGCTTTCCGAAAAGGGAGAAGCTCATGTATGCTACGAATAGATACAGGCAAGGAGTTCCACAATTTGGCCGCCAACAGTCGGAAGGAACGCCCTCCAACACGGCAGAGTCTGAACTTGGGTATGTTTACCAGATGTTGATATATGCTAGATATTTATCTGTTGTATGCTTTGTTTAATGCATATCAAGCTTTCTTTTGGAAAACAGAGAGTTGGTTACACAGACACAGAGCTATGTTTTATGTTAGCAAGATGCAGGACTTTAAAAACGGGTTACTGATAGATGTTCTGTCCTGTTTAGATACCCACACCAACCTGTAGACATCACTGACCAGCAAATGTGACAAGTCATATTGATGGTGACTTTGTTGTCTCTCTGATCCATTCTTCTTTCCCTATTACTAATATTGGTTCACATATCCTTGTTGTATGTGGTCACTGGTTGAGGCATTAAGAGACAGAAAATTGCATTGCTCCTATTGGATCCCGAGTCCAAACTGACACTACACACATGTTATACTGAATCCTTTATACATCACTCACAACTTTTATATTAGATGCTGAAGCACATGACCATGCTTACAGTTCATGAGGTGTGTGGTTGGAAGAGTGTTGTGTATTGTTGTGAACCTATGTGGAAACTGATTCTGTGTTGTGAGTGAGTGACCACTAAGGTTCTGTTATCATGTCTTTTGTCGCAGTGCATACTGTTGCAGGGAGAAAAGTGAGAGAGAAGTATATAACAGCAACTTTCCCAGATATCCAATATCAACCAACCTTATAAAATGTACGACTTTCTTCTAAACTGATTCTAGACACAGTCACTTGTCTACTAACCTCCACTATCATTGAAGTAATGAGCAGACTACCTAAACAGAACCTTACTCATGTTGGAAGGCAGGATGATTAATGAAAACAATATTAATGCAAGAAACTTTAGGATGGGCGGGGAAAACATGGCGGCCGGCTAGTTAGCGGGTCGCGGATGTCTGGAGCAGTGGCGGTGCCGGGATGAGGTAGCTGTCAGCGGCGGTGTTTGTACGCGGTTCCAGGAGGGGAGTTTACTAACCTAAGGAGCGGGCTTCGCCTGCAGAAGTTTCACAACGAGTTATAGGGCGATACTGGAGGCCGTTTGTCGGCCGATTGCTGGCGCTTCAGAACGTATGGCGGAGACCTCAGCCCAGCCGGGTTCTGAGAGTGAGGAGGCAGAGTCGCGTACTTCGGTGGATTCACCGGCTGGGAGCTGGGGGAGAGCAGCTCAGGGTATCGGCAGAGGATGCCGAATACTAGCTAAAATCGGAACGCCGACTTGTGGAGGTCGAGGGAGAGGAGAAGAAGATCTTAGTAACTCACCCGCTGCCCCCCCGGTGGTGAGAAGCACTGAAGGTCCGCTAGTGCATTCACAGGCAGTGGTGGCAGATTCAAAGCAAGTAAGGAGAGGGGCAGGCACGAAGGGGCAGTTGCGGGGGCACCCCAGGTATCCATTAAGGAAAAAAAAAGTGCTCGGAAACAGAAATTAATTCCATCAAATCTGGAGAGGGTTCTTTAAGAAAGGGAAAAAAAAGAGGCAAAAAGGGGCAGGATATAAGCTTTCAACAACCCCTTCGCTAAGTTCTTACTTTAAACCAGTTCCTAAGGTACTGGTTTTGAAACCACATCCCATATCTCAAGATCAAGACTCCACCTGTGAGTTAGTGCAATCCCCGCTGGAGTTTATAGAAGAAGAGCAAGACTGGTCGACTCTTCTAACTCCAAATCCGTTCCAGGTACTCGCAATCGAGATGGAAACGGATAAGGGGGAAAACATTATAATGTCTGCAGAAGCGATCAATGAGGTTACAATAGGAGAAGAAGTATCAATAGTCTCAGAAGAGATGTTGGGGATAGTAAAAGATATGGGGGATGTTACACCCTCAATGACAATAGACAGTTTAAATAATGGAAAAGCGTTGATACCCTTGGAAGAACCCGAAATAGGGCAGCTTTGCTTCAGCAAGATATTCTAGACACACCAGATTCGTCAGTACTGGCACTGCTAAAGAAATTGGAAAAAGATATTCATTTAGGGTTTGAAGCTTCCAGAAGAAACCAGGAACGTATAAGTGCTACCTGTACGTTACTAGAGGATAAAATTGATAAACTAAGTACTCGTACGGAAGTTATTGAAACAGAGATGAAAGTCATGCAGGGAAGACTATTGGATAACCGCAAAGAAATTGAGATTATAAAAATCAGAGACAGAGAATCTGATGAGAGAATTGAGAGGTTGGAGAATATGCAAAGGCGTAATAATTTGAAAATTCTAAAAGTTCCTGAAGGGAAGGAGGGGTCAGATATAAAAAGTTTTGTAGTGCAACTGTTGAAGAAGGAACTACAGATAGTTGAGACAGAAGAAATGCTGCTACGTTACATTCAGAGAGTGCATCGAGACCCCTTCCGATTTAACCCAAACCGCGCCAAACTAAGAAAAATTTTAATTAACTTCTTAACTTATTCTCTAAAGGAGAATATTCTGACAGCAGCTCTTAAGAAAAAGAATATAATGGTGGACGGAACCACAGTTGATATCAGGTCAGATCTGTCACCAGCTACAGCTAGTAGACAGTGGGAATTAGGAAAACGTTTGGCACCCCTTAGAGCAATGGGGGCAACGGCCCAGTTGAAATTCCCTGCTTTCTTGAAAGTAATGTGGCAAAATAAGATGCATACGTTCCGTACAGTGGAAGAGGTAGATGCCTTTCTGGACCACTCTCAAGAAGGTTAATAGTAAAATGGTCTGATCGCTGATTATATATAGATAAATAGAGGCACCGCCATTGTGACATCCACTGGCCTAGGCCTTGGGAGTCTTGGTTGGGTTTTCCAGGGAGGGAAGAGGGGTGGGAGATAATGTAAGTAGGTTTTGGGGTGGGGGTAGGGTTAGGAGTAGGAGTAGAGGTAGGGGGAAGGAGGGGAGGGGGAGGGTAAGGGGAGAAAATAAGAAAAATATTCCTCAGGAGCTCTCTAGCTGCCAAATGAGAAAATGGGAAATACGGGCGAGCTATTATGAGTGGGGCTAAGAATAAGGAGCTAAGGTTCCTTACATGGAATGTGAACGGTCTTAGAGTTAAAATTAGGAGATTATCGATATTGAAGTATTTAGAAGACTCCCTTGCTCATGTGATTATTTAACAGGAGACCCACTTAACTGAGAAAGAAAGTAAGGAGATTTTTAGTGCCCAAAAGTGGATTGCTAATGCCATCTTTACATCTCAAGATATAGTAACAAAGGGGGTGGCAATTTTGATTAAGAAAGGGGCTGACATTGTTATTGAGGATAAATCTGTAGATAGAAGGGGAAGATGGGTGATTGTTAAGCTAAGATTGGCAGGGGAAGCCTTTGTAATAGTTGGATATTATGGCCCGAATGTCGATGACCCAACAATATTAGATAAAATTGAGGCTGAATTAATGGAATTCTCAGGAAAAATAATCATGGCCGGAGACTTTAATACAGTTTTAGATTGCAAACTAGATAGAACTGGAAATAACAGGGCTATAGTAAATGGTAAAATGGCAGCCAAGTTAAGGACGATTATGGCACAGCAAGGTCTATGCGATATATGGAGATTGAAAGCAGTACAGCGAACAGGATTTACCTTCCATAATAAAAAATACAAACATCGTTCCCGAATAGTTTTTTTCTTAGTAGATATTAGGTTGAGAGATCGGGTCACAAAAGTGGTACATATGTTTTTTTGTGAGATCATTCAGCTGTGGGTCTAAATCTAGAACTAGGAACAGATGAAATGAGCTCTGTCTGGAGGCTGGATCGTACTATCTTAGCGGATGAAGAGTATTTAGAATCTCTAAAGGTTGAGTTACGAGTCTTTCTGGAAGTGATTGTAGGATCAGCAAAGGAGGACATAGTTTGGGAGACTTGCAAGGCATTCCTGAGAGGGAGATTAGGAGCTCAGGGGGCAAAGAAGCAGAGGCTATATCATAATACAATTACCAATCTGGAGAAAGAAATTCGAGTTTGGGAAACTGGTCAAACCACACAGGGGGGGAAATATTTCTGAAGAGGTAGCCAAAAATAAACTTCTAGATCTAAAAATAGAACTCACAGCAGTACTCGCACAAAGAGTTAAAGAAAGATGGGAAGCCAGTCAGCTGGCCCACTTTTCATATGGGGAAGGATGGGGTAAACTACTAGCGTGGAAAGCTAAGAAAGATCTTATGCGTAACCAAATAAAAGAGATCAAAAAGGTGGATTCAGGAGAAGTCATAACAGAAAGTAAAAAAATTGCAGAAGCATTTTATGATTACTTTGTAAATGTCTATACAGAGGATCTCTGCCCAAATAAAACAGAGATAGAAAGTTGGCTACCCCTGGTGAAACCACTCTCAGATAATTGGGTGGGAGAGTTAAATAAGGAAATCACGCAAGATGAAGTGCTTAAAGTGATTAAGGAGAACAAAAGAGGGAAAGCTCCCGGTCCGGATGGCCTCCCAGGTGAGGTATATAAAGTGTTAGGGGATATAATTGCTCCCACTCTATGTCAACTATTTAATAAAGTTTTTAGAGGGGAGGTAATAATACCAAGATCATGGAACGAGGCAACAATCACCCTAATTCTTAAACCAGGGAAATCTCCCAGTAGTTTAGATGCTTACAGACCTATTTCACTCTTGAACTGTGACTATAAACTTTTCTCAAAAATTTTAGCTGATAGACTTAGCAAAATTATCCATAAATTGATCCACAAAGACCAAAGAGGTTTCATCAAGGGGAGATAGCTAAAAGAATTGACCTATACGCTGATTGGCATGATAGATATGGCCTCTAGCTTTGAGTACCCCTTGGCAGTGATCGCTTTAGATGCTGCCAAGGCTTTCGACCGAGTTAATTTTACATATCTGAAAATATTATTGCAATATCTCAACCTAGGAGAGAATTTTACACAATCTCTTTTTTCATTGTACTGCTCGCCAATATCGTGTGTTTTAGTTAATGGAATCCTCACACATCCCATTAAAGTAATGCGGGGCACCAGACAAGGGTGTCCTTTATCACCCTTGCTTTTCAATTTGTATATAGAGCCTCTCGCTTGTAGAATTAGAGCTTCAGAAGATATACCCCCTTTTGTTGTTAAGGATTGGTCAAACAAACTTGGCTTATACGCAGACGATATTATTATCTATTCTTCTAATGTGAGGTCTTCTCTGGATAATCTAGTTAAAATAACAAAAGAATTTGGTAAGATTTCTGGTTATCAGATTAATCAGGATAAGACCGAAATAATGGCCTTGAATCTCAATATGGTGGGGGTAAATACTAAATCAGAAATGAGATATCTGGGAGTTAGGATTACACAAAAGCTAAAGTTAATTTTGATAGGATTAAAAAAGAAGTTGTGGCCACATTAAAGGGATGGATGAATTTACCTCTTTCATTATATGGCCGGACTAACCTTGTAAAAATGGTGATAGTACCAAAAATCACATTTTTGTTTGAGACTATTCCACTTGGTTTTAAAAAAGAATGGCTGGTTAAATTACAGAGCGAGGTAACATCATTTATTTGGGCATAAAAGGGCTCTCAGATATCATGGAAAAAATTAAGGAGGAGAATTAATAAAGGAGGATTGGCGGCCCCAGACATTCAAATTTATGCATGGGCTTTTTGTTTAAAAAACTGTAGGGTGTTGCTGGTACCTTACTCAAATCTACAATTGGAGAAATATTTGGAATCTTGTTGAAAAGTTCTGGATATCATGATTTTGGTTTCCTATATAAGTTTGCAGGCACTAAATTCTTTAAAAAGGTGAGACTTAAGACTTTGCGGGATTGGCTGAGACATGGTATAAAATAAGAAAGTTATTAAAACTACCTTACTTTAGTTATATGGCTCCAATATGGGAGTCTCCTGGTGCTCCATTCTGGACAAAAGATGCGCTAGCATTACACCTGAAAAAGGAACCTGCTTTGCAAAGATGGAAAGACTTGTTTCAGGATGGTCAACTCATATCATGGGGCCTCTGCCAACAAATGTGGGGGTTGGTCTTCTCAAGATACAAGTATTTACAGATTTAAAGCTGGGCTAAAGATTTGGAAACTGTGATTGGAACTAAAAATGATTTTGAGTTGAAGCTGGAGATAGGGATTTTTAAGAAGGAAGTGGCCTTTTGGTACTGGACGATATTGGAAATGGAAGATGGACCATTTGTTCTACCAGAGACCCTGTGGATGGACAGCTTGCCAAGGATCGCGACAGAAAACCAATGGCAAGTAACAATGTCTATGCTTTATAGTATTGTCAAACCTGCAAACCTAAGGCAAAATCTTTTGTTTACCATCCACAGGGCATATTGGTCTCCTTATAGACTTTCCAAATTTAAAGCTTGCGGAATTGTTGGGTGTCCGAAATGCAAAGCCCCAAATGTGGATGACTTGCACATGTTCGTTTCTTGTCCAAATATTACCCAATTGTGGCTGGATGTAAGTAATTCCCTATCCAAATCATTGAATCAACATATTGAGGTAAGCCCTGAATTAATTATAACAGGAAGATATGATTTAGAAAATAAAAACATGAATAATAATGTTAGACTCACTTTTTATGAGAGATATGTAAGTTATGGGTCTCACCACTCAGCCCTAATTTAATGGATTGGATTTTAGCCATGAGGTATATGGCTAAGCTTGATATTGCAGATCATTCTAAGAGAAACCGAGGATTTTGGGTACCCTTCCTTCTATGTTTTGGCTGAATAATTTTTGTTATGATTTCCAATGATTAAGCCCGTGCCTATCTCGCTGGTTTATGGCATTCCAGGACGGAAAAATAGAGAAGGAGGAAGACACACTTGTTGAGTCAGGTGGCCAAGAAGGACCGTTTAGAGAAAGGCCGGATTAAAAAATAGGTGATGTCTACGCCTCACTACTCTAAATCCAGCTTATGAGATAAAAAGCCCAGTGGTAGCTCCAGATAGAAGTTATGGGTGGCGAGGTGGCAAATGAGGAAAATAAAAAAAGAAAAAAGAAAAAAAAAGAAACTTTAGGATGAGTGATGTTACCTGGCTGCTGCTTGAGCTGGTAGGAGCGTTTGTTAAATGTTTTCCAATAGTTGAGAGGGGGCATATTATCACTGAGTGGCTATTTTCCAATAGTTGGGGAGGTGTTGAATGCTATTGTAAAACACACAAGATGATGAACGGAATGTTGCACATTGGCAAAACATTCACCCCCAGTCACAGATCTGGGTTTAATCGCAAATCAGCCTTGACCCTGTCCTTCATGGGAACAGTCCAGCCCGAACTGCCAAGCCATGTCTTCCCTGGACCGGAATCAAGCATCCCAGCACCGGTTTCTGGCTATCAGCCGTCATCAGCCAGGATAGCTTGACTCCAGTGGCGTAGTGAGCACGCGACCCACGTCTGGGCATACCCTTCCCACATAGGGCGCACAGCAAAACACACAAGATGATGGAAGGAATGTTACACATTGGCAAAACATTCACCCCTAGTCACAGATCTGGGTTTAAACCATCGTTATTTTGCTCACCACGCCACCCCAGTTCATACATGGCCATATGCAAATCCGCATTGACCCTGTGCCTCATGGGAACAGTCCCGCCCGAACTGCCAAGCCATGTCTTCCGTGGACCAGAATCAAGCATCTGAGGACCGGTTTCTGGCTCTCAGCCGTCATCAGCCAGGATAGCTTGACTCCAGTGGCATAGTGAGCACGGGACCCACATCTGGGCATACCCTTCCCACATAGGGCGAACAGCAAAACACACAAGATGATGGACAGAATGTTGCACATTAGCAAAACATTCACCCCCAGTCACAGATCTAGGTTTAATCCATCGTTATTTTGCTCACCACGCCACCCCAGTTCAGACATGGCCAAATGCAAATCAGCCTTAACACTGTGCCTCATGGGAACAGTCCAACCCGAACTGCCAAGCCATGTCTTCCCTGGACCGGAATCAAGCATTCTAGCACCGGTTTCTGGCTATCAGCCGTCATCAGCCAGGATAGCTTGACTCCAGTGGTGTAGTGAGCACCGGACCCACGTCTGGGCATACCCTTCCCACATAGGGTGCACAGCAAAACACACAAGATGATGGATGGAATGTTACACATTGGCAAAACATTCACCCCTAGTCACAGATCTGGGTTTAAACCATCGTTATTTTGCTCACCACGCCACCTCAGTTCATACATGGCCATATGCAAATCAGCCTTGACCCTGTGCATCATGGGAACAGTCCCGCGCAAACTGCCAAGCCTTGTCTTCCCTGGACCGGAATCAAGCATCCTAGGACCCGTCTCTGGCTATCAGCCGTCATCAGCCAGGATAGCTTGACTCCAGTGGCGTAGTGAGCACGGGACCCACGTCTGGGCAGACCATTCCCACATAGGGCGAACAGCAAAACACAAAAGATGATGGATGGAATGTTGCATATTGGCAAAATATTCACCCCCAGTCACAGATCTGGGTTTAATCCATTGTTATTTTGCTCACCACCCCACCCCAGTTCAGACATGGCCAATTGCAAATCAGCCTTAACCCTGTGCCTCATGGGAACAGCCCAGCCCGAACTGCCAAGCCATGTCTTCTCTGGACCGGAATCAAGCATCCTAGGACCGGTTTCTAGCTATCAGCCGTCATCAGCCAGAATAGCTTGACGCCAGTGGCGTAGTGGGCACAGGACCCATGTCTGGGCAGACCCTTCCCAAATAGTGTGAACACCAAAACACACAAGATGATGGGTGAAATATTGCACACTGGCAAAACATTCACCCCAGTCACAGATCTGGATTTAGTCCATGTTATTTTGCTCACCATTGTGAGAAAAATAGACAATTGATAATACAACCAGGGAGGAAAAATATGGAGAGCACAACAACCAATTAAAAAGCACCAGATTAAATTTATTTCTAAGTGTACATATTCACATTAAAAACATTTAATGCAAAATCATGAAAACCAAATAATTATAAAAACAATCAATCATATATAAATAATGTATTTATAACACAATTACACAAAAAATAGTCAAACAGTGGCGAACAATATAAGTCATCGACGCGCGTTTCGGCGTTATCACGAGAACGCCTTCATCAGGAGCCACAATCAAATCCAAAGAGAACACGGGATGAGTGTTCACTGTTTGTTCCTTATATGTGTTGCAAGACCTATCGTTTAGGTGGAATTACACCTCACCCGACTGAAAGTATGATCGAATATGTTAATGGACGAAAAATTACGTCAGGGTACTCGAAGAAGTAAACCGTCGGTCTTTGGTACAAATATAATTAAAGGTGACCAGTGGCATAATCAGAGGGAAGCCGCATTCAGGATATCTGCTGGCGTCCCGCAATATTATCTTCAGTACGGATATGCTAAAGACTATACGGTATTACAAACACGAGAGAGCCGCACATAGGATTTCTGCTGGCGTCCCGCAAATGTTCTTTCAGTGCAAAAGGTGATAAAAGACGAACAGTGCCGACAACCTGTGGGAGCCACGTTCAGAATATTTGATGGCGTCTCACAGCCATTGGAAAATGTGATTTCGGTGCAAAAGGTGATAAAAGACGAACAGTGCCGTCAACCTGTGGGAGCCACGTTCAGAATATTTGTTGGCGTCTCACAGCCGTTGAAAAATGTGATTTCGATACGAAAATTATTAAAAGTTGAGCCGTATCATCAACCTGTGGGCGCCGCGTTCAGGATATCAGTTGGCGTCCCGCAGCCGTTGGAAAGGTGGGGGGGTCCTTGTTATTTACATTAATTTTGCTCACCATGCCACCCCAGTTCAGACATGGCCATATCTAAATCAGCCTTGACCCTGTGCCTCAAGGAAACAGTCCAGCCCGTACTGCCAAGCGATGTCTTCCCTCAACCGGAATCAAGCATCCTAGGACTGGTTTCTGGCTATCAGCCGTCATCAGCCAGGATATCGTGACTCCAGTGGCGTAGTGAACACGGGACCCACGTCTGGGCATACCCTTCCCACATAGAGCGAACAGCAAAACACACAAGATGATGGACGGACTGTTGCACATTGGCAAAACATTCACCCCCAGTCACAGATCTGGGTTTAATCCATCGTTATTTTGCTAACCACGCCACCCCAGTTCAGACATGGCCAAATGCAAATTAGCCTTAATCCTGTGCCTCATGGGAACAGTCCAGCCCGAACCGCCAAGCCTTGTCTTCCCTGGAACGGAATCAAGCATCCTAGGACGGGTTTCTAGCTATCAGCTGTCATCAGCTAGGCTAGCTTGACTCCAGTGGCGTAGTGAGCACAGGACCAACGTCTGGGGAGACCCTTTCCACATAGGGTGAAAAGCAAAACACACAAGATAATGGACGGAATGTTGCGCATTGGCAAAATATTCACCACTAGTCACAGATCCGGGTTTAATCTATCTTTATTTTGCTTACCACGCCACCCCAGTTCAGACATAGCCATATGCAAATAAGCCATAACCCCGTGCCTCATGAGAACAGTCCAGCCCGAACTGCCAAGCCATGTCTTCCCAGGACCGGAATCAAGCATCCTAGGACCGGTTTCTGGCTATCAGCCATCATCAGCCAGGATAGCTTGACTCCAGTGGCGTAGTGAGCACAGATCCCACGTCTGGGCAGACCCTTCCCAAATAGGGTGAACACCAAAACACACAAGATAATGTGTGGAATGTTGCACATTGGCAAAACATTCACCACAGTCACAGATCTGTGTTTAGTCCATTGTTATTTTGCTCACCATGCCACCCCAGTTCAGACATGGCCATATGCAAATCAGCCTTGACCCTGTGCCTCAAGGGAACAGTCCAGCCCGAACTGCCAAGCAATGTCTTCCCTCGACTGGAATCAAGCATCCTAGGACTGGTTTCTGGCTATCAGCCGTCATCAGCCAGGATAGCTTGACTCCAGTGCCGTAGTGAACACGGGACCCACGTCTGGGCATACCCTTCCCACATAGGGCGAACAGCAAAACACACAAGATGATGGACGGAATGTTGCACATTGGCAAAACATTCACTCCCAGTCAAAGATCTAGGTTTAATCCATCGTTATTTTGTTCACCACGCCACCCCAGATCAGACATGGCCATATGCAAATCAGCCTTGACCCTGTGCCTTATGGGAACAGTCCAGCCCGAGCTGCCAAACCATGTCTTTCCTGGGCTGGAAGTAAGCATCCTAGGACCCGTTTCTGGCTATCAGCCATCATCAGCCAGGATAGCTTGACTCCAGTGGTGTAGTGAGCACAGGACCCACTTCTGGGCAGACCCTTCCCACATAGGGCGAACAGCAAAACACACAAGATGAAGGACGGAATGTTGCACATTAGCAAAACATTTACCCCCAGTCACAGATCTGGGTTTAGTCCATCGTTATTTTGCTTACTACACCCCCCAGTTCAGACATGGCCATATGCAAATCAGACTTGACTCTGTACCTCATGGGAACAGTCCAGCCCGAACTGCAAAGCCATGTCTTCCCTGGACTGGAATTAAGCATCCAAGGACCCGTTTCTGGCTATCAGCCGTCATCAGCCAGGATAGCTTGACTCCAGTGGTGTAGTGAGCACCGGACCCACGTCTGTGCATACCCTTCCCACATAGGGCGAACAGCAAAACACACAAGATGATGGACGGAATGTTGCACATTGGCAAAACATTCACTCCCAGTCAAAGATCTAGGTTTAATCCATCGTTATTTTGTTCACCACGCCACCCCAGATCAGACATGGCCATATGCAAATCAGCCTTGACCCTGTGCCTTATGGGAACAGTCCAGCCCGAGCTGCCAAACCATGTCTTTCCTGGACTGGAAGTAAGCATCCTAGGACCCGTTTCTGGCTATCAGCCATCATCAGCCAGGATAGCTTGACTCCAGTGGCATAGTGAGCACAGGACCCACTTCTGGGCAGACCCTTCCCACATAGGACGAACAGCAGAACACACAAGATGATGGACGGAATGTTGCACATTAGCAAAACATTTACCCCCCAGTCACAGATCTGGGTTTAATCCATCGTTATTTTGCTTACTACACCACCCCAGTTCAGACATGGCCATATGCAAATCAGACTTGACTCTGTACCTCATGGGAACAGTCCAGCCCGAACTGCAAAGCCATGTCTTCCCTGGACTGGAATTAAGCATCCAAGGACCAGTTTCTGGCTATCAGCCGTCATCAGCCAGGATAGCTTGACTCCAGTGGTGTAGTGAGCACCAGACCCACGTCTGGGCAGACCCATCCCACATAGGGCAAACAGCAAAACACACAAGATGTTGGACAGAATGTTGCACATTGCCAAACATTCACCCCCAGTCACAGATCTGGGTTTAATCCATCGTTATTATTCTCACCACGCCACCCCAGTTCAGATATGGCCATATGCAAATCAGCCTTGACCCTGTGCCTCATGGGATCAGTCCAGCCCGAACTGCCAAGCCATGTCTTTCCAGGAACGGAATCAAGCATCCTAGGACTGGTTTCTGGCTATCAGCCGTCATCAGCCAGGATAGCTTGACTCCAGTGGCTTAGTGAACACGGGACCCACGTCTGGGCATACCCTTCCCACATAGGGCGAACAGCAAAACACACAAGATGATGGACAGAATGTTGCACATTGGCAAAACATTCACTCCCAGTCAAAGATCTAGGTTTAATCCATTGTTATTTTGTTCACCACGCCACCCCAGATCAGACATGGCCATATGCAAATCAGCCTTTACCCTGTGCCTCAAGGAAACAGTCCAGCCCGTACTGCCAAGCGATGTCTTCCCTCAACCGGAATCAAGCATCCTAGGACTGGTTTCTGGCTATCAGCCGTCATCAGCCAGGATAGCTTGACTCCAGTGGCGTGGTGAACACGGGACCCACGTCTGGGCATACCCTTCCCACATAGGGCAAACAGCAAAACACACAAGATGATAGATGGAATGTTGCACATTAGCAAAACATTTACTCCCCAGTCACAGATCTGGGTTTAATCCATCGTTATTTTGCTTACTACACCACCCCAGCTCAGACATGGCCATATGCAAATCAGACTTGACTCTGTACCTCATGGGAACAGTCCAGCCCAAACTCAAAGCCATGTCTTCCCTGGACTGGAATTAAGCATCCAAGGACCAGTGTCTGGCTATCAGCCGTCATCAGCCAGGATAGCTTGACTCCAGTGGCGTAGTTGGACAGAATGTTGCACATTGCCAAACATTCACCCCCAGTCACAGATCTGGGTTTAATCCATCGTTATTATTCTCACCACGCCACCCCTTTTTTAGATATGGCCATATGCAAATCAGCCTTGACCCTGTGCCTCATGGGATCAGTCCAGCCCGAACTGCCAAGCCATGTCTTTCCAGGACCGGAATCAAGCATCCTAGGACCGGTTTCTGGCTATCAGCCATCATCAGCCACGATAGCTTGACTCCAGTGGCGTAGTGAGCACGGGACCCGCTTCTGGGCAGACCCTTCCCATATAGGGCGAACAGCAAAACACACAAGATGATGGACGGAATGTTGCACATTGGCAAAACATTCACCCCCAGTCACAGATCTGGGTTTAATCCATTGTTATTTTGCTTACTACACCACCCCAGTTCAGACATGGCCATATGCAAATCAGCCTTGACTCTGTACCTCATGGGAACAGTCCAGCCCGAACTGCAAAGCCATGTCTTCCCTGGAGTGGAATTAAGCATCCTAGGACCCGTTTCTGGCTATCAGCCGTCATCAGCCAGGATAGCTTGACTCCAGTGGCGTAGTGAGCACGGGACCCACGTCTGGGCATACCCTTCACACATATGGCGAACAGCAAAACAAACAAGATGATGGACGGAATGCTGCACATTGGCAAAACATGCACCCCTGGTCACAGATCTGGGTTTATTCCATTGTTATTTTGCTCACCACGCCACCCCAGCTCAGACATGGCCATATGCAAATCAGCCTTGACCCTGTGCCTCATGGGAACAGTTCAGCCCGAACTGCCAAGGCATGTCTTCCCTCGACTGGAATTAACTGCATCGCTGCTGCGGTGATTTTTGTGCTGTGCGGCTGTTTTCCCTTTTCCGCGTTACATGACGAGCTCAGCTCGTCATCAGCACACGCCACCCGTGGCTGATGACGAGCTGAGCTTGTCATCAGCGTCTAAGGGGTTAAGCATCCTAGCACCGGTTTCTGGCTATCAGCCGTCTTCAGCCAGAATAGCTTGACTCCAGTGGCGTAGTGAGCACGGGACCCATGTCTGGTCATACCCTTCCCACATAGGGTGAACAGCAAAACACACAAGATGATGGACGGAATTTTGCACATTGACAAAACATTCACCCCCTTTCACAGATCTGGGTTTAATCCATTGTTATTTTGCTCCCCACGCCACCCCAGTTCAGACATGGCCATATGCAATCAGCCTTGACCCTGTGCCTCATGGGAACAGTCCAGCCCGAAGTGCCAAGCCATGTCTTCCCTGGACGGGAATCAAGCATCCTAGGACCGGTTTCTGGCTATCAGCCGTCATCAGCCAGGATAGCTTGACTCCAATGGAGTAGTGAGCACGGGACTCACGTCTGGGCATGCCCTTCCCACATAGGGCGAACAGCAAAGCACATGATGATGGACGGAATGTTGCTCAGACGTGAGTCCTGTGCTCTCCATGCCACTGGAATCAAGCTATCCTGGCTGATGAGGGCTGAAAGCCCGAAACTGGTCCTAGGATGCTTGTTTCGAGTCCATGGAGGACCTGGCTTGGCAGTTCGAGCTGCACTGTTCCCATGGGGCACAGGGTCAAGACTGATTTGCATATGGGTGGGTTCAAACTGGAATGGCATGGCGAGCAACAAAACTATGGATTTAGGCCCAGATCTCTGTACTGGAGTGAATGTATGACATTGTTCTGCATTCTGTCCGTCTACTGTTGTTTTTGCATTCGTCACCCCAAGTGGGACGGGAATGCTCAGGCTTGATTCCTGTGGTCTCCATGCCACTGGAATCAAGCTATCCTGGCTGATGAGGGCTGAAAGCCCAAAACCGGTCCTAGGTTTCTTGTTTCCAGTCCAGGGAGGACCTGGCTTGGTAGTTTGGGCTGGACTGTTCCCATGGGGCACAGGGTCAAGACTGATTTGCATATGGCTTGGTTCAAACTGGAATGGCATGGGGAGCACGAAAACGATGGATTTAGGCCCAGATCTCTATAATGGGGTGAATGTATGCCATTGTTCTGCATTCTGTCCATCAACTGTTGTTTTTGCATTTGTCACCTCGAGTGGGACGGGAATGCTCAGACGTGAGTCCCGTACTCTCCATTCCACTGGAATCAAGCTATCCTGACTGATGAGGGCTGAAAGTCCGAAACAGGTCCTAGGATGCTTGTTTCCAGTCCAGGGAGAACCTGGCTTGGCAGTTCGGGCTGATTTGCTTATGACTGGGTTCAAACTGGAATAGCATGGTGAGCAAAAAAACGATGGATTTAGGCCCAGATCTCTGTACTGGGGTGAATGTATGACATTGTTCTGCATTCTGTCCATCAACTATTATTTGTGCATTTGTCACCCCGAGTGGGACGGATATGCTCAGAAGTGAGTCCCGTGTTCTCCATGCCACTGGAATCAAGCTATCCTGGCTGATGAGGGCTGAAAGCCCGAAACCGGTCCTAGGATGCTTGCTTGGCAGTTCGGGCTGGACTGTTCCCCTGGGGCATGGGGAACAATTGATTTAGTCCCAGGTGTCTGTACTGGGGTGAATGTATGACATTGTTCAGCATTCTGTCCATCAACTGTTGTTTTTGCAAGAATGCTACACATCGCAACAACGTTTACATAGCATGTCATTACAATGCAGACATTACATCGCATGTCACTACAATGCATGTCATTACAACGCATATCACTACAACGCAGGCATTACATCGCAAGTCATTACAACGTATACCATTATAACGCATAGTACCCTTACACTATCCAACACTTACCCGACTGTTGCACTCACTGGATTTAGAATAGCAATATTTACCCCTGCACCTTCCAACGCTTACCCTACGGTTGCACTCACTGGAGTTAGAATAGTAATTTTTACCCCTACACTATCCAACACTTACCCTACTGTTACACTCACTGGGATGCAATGTAATTGAATGCGTTGTAAAGGGAGTTTCCAAAAATGCGATGTAATGGCATGCGATGTAAAATGATGCGTTGTAAAGGATGTTGCAATGTAAAAACTGCATTGTAAAGGCATGCGGTGAAAATGTATGCATTGTAACGCCATACACTCATGCTGGCTACCAAGGAGAGAAGAGCAGTGCTTGAAAATGCTGCCCAGAGCCTCCAAATAACAATAACGTTTTTTTATTAACTTGTAGAGATATAGAACACCCGTTTTAACTATGAGCTTTATTTGTCAAAAATGTAAGAGAATGAAAGTAATTTTCTAATAACATTTTTCAATTTTGTGTGGAATACTTTTTGTAACTTAGGATTTCTGAGGGACTGAGGGATTCATGAAGGACCAGAAGAAAGCAGGCACGAGGTGTGAATAGCTCAGCACTAAGCCTTATCAACCCACAGATGGGCATATTTCCAGAGACTACATTATACAGCCCATCTCTACAAGATGCACCAAGATGCACCAAGATGCAAAAGATGGAGAGGAGTTTCCTGATCTGCAGAATCCTTGAGTTGACCGTAGGAATGTGACACATAGCACATAACGTCTACGTGCCACCAACCCTATGGGCATATTTCAGGGCACTAGGTGGGATCCTAGTTCACCACCAATGAGGACAGGTCACAACCATAACCACTAGTCTGTCACATTTCTGTAAAGAGGTTTAGGGATTACACAATAATTACGTGGGCCAAAGACAGACTTAGGTAGAATTCGCCTAAAACATGCTCAAATGGTGCAATTCTGCCCCACAATTTATTTTGCGACCACCTGTTCACAGGAGTAGGACACTTCCAGATTTCATCCCATCAAAGAGGGTGGAATTTTCCCTGCCTGTGTAGAGTAGGTTAACTCTCTCACTGGTATGAGTCTGAAATATTAAGGCCAGAGAAAGTGAGGTACAGAGTGAATGTTTAAATGTTCCCCATATAAATGGATTTCTGGAGAGCTATGCTTGTTTCAGGTGATAATAGACTCTCTCCTGCGACAGGGTTTGCAATTTAACATTCCAGGATATTGCATTTGTTCTTCTTTATGATGCACAATAGAAGATTTCCTGGATCCAAAGTCAGCATAGAGGCACTCCCGATGTTTAGCTGCTGTGCCTATATACTTCAGGTTGCACACGTGGAGACCTGAACTGTAAGTGCACCTCTGTACAGGTTGGCACCAACCAGAGACACATTTACAGGTGTACCACTGAAATTGAATTATAGTGCATTGCTGGGCAAGCTAAGACTATCTTTTAAATGTGGGTGTTTTTGTGGTTGATCATTCTACACTTAATAAAGTTGTCTCTAGTATTCATACATATGTATTCACCTCAGAAGATTCCTTTGTCATTGTAAAGCACTAAACCTAACTTGAACATTTGGGTATATCATGCAAGTAAATCCTGCATTTGCATTCCTTGATTTCTTTCTCTATTATATTTAAACATACATCTCTAGGTCTATATTTTCACATGTCTAGACAAATATAAAACTGAATACTTTGAAAAACATATAGGTTTAACAAAGGAACATATATTTTGAATAAAAGGGTATTTTTTCTTTGATACGTATCTGTGGCAATTGATTGATTTCCAAAAGATATTGTAATTGTTCTAAAAGTATTAGACATGACTGCTCTCCTACTGCGTTTTGTTAAAACCTCATAGTCGATCAAAGGGATCTAATTGAACTCCTAATTGTGTAATTTTTATTCTATCTGTTAATACCAAATTTTCTGTGAACCAAACAATGATTCCAGATTAGGCCTATACTTCAACTATAAAGCCGCAAATCTTGTTAGTAGCCATGTAGAGTTAATTCTTAAGGAAACAGTCCAACTGACAGATTTGCTACTGTCTCAGGCGGAGACGTGACTCAGTTCTGCTGCTTTGCCCACTGATATGACTGGGTAAATTGTAATGACTCATTGGCTGTTACTTTCTCCGTAAGAAAAATATTGATCCTATAGGTGACTTCCAGTGCATAATTACAGGAGCTGTGGCGAGGCTTAAATGTGACTGCACTACAAAATGAGGTCAGCTGCAAGCTTTGGTCCTGTAGCTGGATTGCCAAACTCTCCTAAAGTTTTTCCATAAACCCTCTCTGAAAACCGGAGAGTGTTTTTTCCCCCCAAAATCTGCAGGCAGGTGATGGGATGGGCTCCATTTTCAATTGGCTCTCTACAATATGCGGCTGACACAGCTTTTGTGTGGGGTGATTCTCCTCATAGCAGGGAAGCCTCCAGCTTAGAGCACTCCCAAAAGAGGCACTATGAACAGCCACAAAGACAGTGACAAGGAAAGAGACAAAAGGGTGGTTTTACCTAAAAAGCCCTTCTCATACTGAACAACAGATAATGCAGCCCCTTGCATCCCCAGCATGCACTATGTGGCAGTGCTACAGGAAGACAAGTCAGGGATTCCTCTCAGCAAAAGCGTGTAATAAAATTTCTATATGAGCTTTGTCTCCTTTGCACTCACTTTGCTGTCTAGGTCTCCTCTGTCCTGAATCTCTTCTGATACATTTCTACTGTTTGACACAATAACATCACCCCTATCTTGTGCACAGAAACAGGCCTGAGGATTTCAAAATGGAACCCAGAGGCTTCTATCACTCTGCTTAACTTATATATGGAATGCATATGCTACAGTGGCCACATTAACAAACACACACAACTTACATTTGGATGGGATTAGGTTACAAAACCGCATAAGTCTGACTGCACCCTGGCAACACACTCTCAGCTAGTGCCATATGACTAGTATTTTGTGAGTGAGTGAAAAAATGTTTAGTTACAAAATAGTGAGAGAAGATCTTTAAAGTAGATATTTTCTTTTTTTGGTGCCAACTCCCCTTGTGCAGCATATACACCCTGAACTAAGGTTGTGAGACTTCAGACTATGTTTAAAAGGGCTGTCCTAGTATTGGCACGCAAAAGGCTAGGGCTCTTAATGTTTAAATGAGGGGTACACTCAGAATCACATGTTTACACTGTTTACCCTGGATCTGAAGCAATATGTAATTTGTTGTTTCTTTCTACAGTTTACAACGTCCAATTGGTTGCTATCTCACAAAGGCTTCTCCTACTATTCTCCTAAAATACTGCAAGAAAAATTGATCCTGACTTACTTCCGTTTTATTCCTCTCCTTTGTTTTGACAGAGTGGCCCTCTTCTTCCCTTCTATCCTCTGCATGCCTTTTATTTCTGAGTATAGCTTCCTCTCAGTCTCATGCCTTTCTTCCTTAATACTTCTTACAGTAATTCTGCACTTGGCTGATACCTCATTTCATAGTTCACAACCTCTACTTTTTAAAAGTGTATCCCTGTAACCTAACATTACCTCATTTCCACCAGCCTATCTGTTTCACCAGCTGTTCACCTAAAGCCACATAGTCCCCAATAAGATCACACTTACCTGGTATTAATATATTCTATCACTAAGTAACTGGAGTAAATGTATGCATGTTTTTCAAGAGAGCACAAGACTAATTGCAATAACCACTGGATTAACCGTTAACCTTGGGTTCCAGAGTAGTGAGTTATTCACTGTAAAGCATTTCAATGCCTCACCAGAGGTAGTAAGCGCTATAAAAACACAATTACAATTACAAGTCATAAACATTGAAAGTCCTAGTGGGCATTGTCACTTCTCTAAATGTTATGTCATGTTACTAGGTTTTATAAAGCGCTCGTTTACCGGGCTGGTTTCTTGGCACTGGGTGACAGAGATAACACACAGTTTATAGAAGCCTAGTCATAGGCTTGTCTGAACTTCAAAACTTTCTGTAATCTCGCACAGTTGGATGTACATCTCAACTGAGAGGGGAGGGAGCTCCAGATGCATGAGGCAAGAACAGAAAAGCTGGAGCCTCCCAATCTGTTCTTCTTAATGAAATACTTTTACATATACGATACCAATACTTGAAACTAATCTAAATAGATCATCAAATTAGCTAGATGCTTCTAGTATCTATACCAAGAGGTTGCCTTATAACAGTTTTCAGATTTTAATGAAAGTGAATGCTTAAGGGTTAGTATAGTAACTCTGCAATATTAGCCCAGTTAGAGTTGATGCAGAATTATGCAAGGATTGCTTTCTATTTGTTTTCATACCCTTCCCTACAAAACCCTATTACTCAGTTTTTATTATTCTATTAGTATAGCACTTTAACACCGGCTCAAAAATATTGTTTAAACATAATATTGGAGTCACAATATCGTGACTACAATGATATTGTGGACCAAAATGCCAAAGTTAAGTAAATAATTTTTTACTGTTCTACAATAATATCAAACTTTAACATAGTGTTTATTTTTAGATGGTTATTTATTATGGTGTTTATAGCAGTGTATGTTTTTATTGTACTAAATATGTTACTTTTTTTAAATATGTAATTATTAATTTATTAATTTGATTGTACATTCAATTTTATTTGAATGTTTAATAATATTTTAATTTTGTAGTAATATTTTTTTTTTAGGTTGTGGGGTTTATTGGGAAATGTGATGGGTGTGGTGTTTTTATTTTAAATGTTAATTTTATTTGATCAATAAGTAATTGTTTTTGTAATTGCCATTTATTTGTTTAACTGTTTACAGTTTGTTTAAATTATGTAATACATGTTAATGTTGGGTTGTGGGTTTTAATAGGTGATGGGATAGGTATATTTTAAATTATATAAATAGGTTGCTATTAATTGAGTGATGTAACTATTATGTACATTTTAATTAGAAATGAATTTAATGTATGTTTAATTAATATTACAATTGTAGAAAGATATTTTATTATCAATCAATCAATCAATCAATCAATCAATCAATCAAGTTACTTGCATATCGTGACTACCCACCTGTGGGGGCGGAACGACTGCTGATCTGTCAAAGCCACTGTGGTTCGGTCAAAGAGCCAGGTCTTGAGGTCCTTCCTGAATTGAGGCAGTGACAGTGATTGCCTGAGGTGAAGGGTAATGGTGTTACAGGTCTTTGCTGCGAGGTAGTGGTAGTGGTAGCTGCTGTGGTCTGGCTGATATGTGGGACAGTGGCCTGGGCCAGTTGGGCAGAGTGGAGGTCTCTGGTGGGTCCGTGGACTGCGATGTAGTGGTTGAGGTATGCAGGTCCTGCATCGTGTGGGGCTTTGTTAGCATGTGTGAGGAGATTGAAGGTTATTGTTTTGTTGACTGGGAGCCAGTGGGGGTCTCTCAGGTGGCTGGTGGTGTGGTTGAAGCGGGAAATATTGAGGCTGAGTCTGGTGGAGGCATTCTGAATGTTCCGCAGTTTCTTGAGGAGTTTCTTGGTAATGCTGGTGTAGTGTGCATTGCCATAGTAGAGCCTGCTGCTGATAAGTGAGTGGGTGAAAGTCTTTCTGGACTCAGTGGGTATCCATTTGAAGATTTTACGGAGCAAGCATAGCATGTGAAAGCAAGATAACGCAACATCGCTGATCTGGCAGTTCAGAATGAGCGAGGAGTCCAAGATGATGCTGAGATTTCGTGCTTAGCATGTGGGTGTGGGGTGGTCCAAGATCTGCAAGCCACCATGAGGCAGAGGGTAGGAGCCCAGGATAAGGAATTCGGTCTTCATTGAGTTTAGCTTGAGGCAGCTGTCCTTCATCCAGGTGGCAACAGCCTTCATCCCGTTGGGGAAGTTGTTCTTGGCGACTTTGGGTTTGCTGAGGGGAGAGGATCAGCTATATTTTAAAGAAATGTCAAGAATTCTTTAACAGGCTGTGAGGTACATTTGGCAATGCATGGGTAGTTTTTGTAAAGGTTAATTAATTAGTAATCACCCATTTAAATTTGTAACGTAAACAATGTACACATTTTCTCGGATGTGTTTTATCTGTGATTTTTATGCAATTTAGCAATTAAAAAGTTTTGTTTTTTTGGTATATGTATTTATAACATTTATTTTTAATATGTTAATGGAATAAAATGTTTTTAGTGTTTTTACAATTATTACTAATTTTCAGTGTTTAAACTGTGACTTTAATTTACATCATATTATTAAATTATGCATATCAAAGTACATTTATTTATTTTGATTTATAATGTCATATTAGAAATGTTTATATTAATTACTATATTAATTTCAAACGTATATGTAGTATTAATAAGTTAATAAATTATGTTTATGTGCTATTTTCTATATTATGTTTTTTAAATGTAATACTTTTTAAATCGTTTTTTAATGTGAATAATATTAATTACATTTAAATACATTTGTTATCCAATGTGTTGTTGGTATTTTGGTCTACCATATTTTTGTAGTTGATATTCTTGTACATTACATTATGTATATATAAAGTCAATATTTTGTATATCAATATTTTCACTATTATACTTTTGTATCACAATATTTTTGTGGTAGATATTTCATCATACAAATCACTCTTGCAAAACTTACCACTTGCCAGCATTTTACTTCAATCTTAATGCACTGCAATATGGTGTACCCCATTACATCTAAGCAATACAGATGCATGTTACCATCTAGTCTGCCTTTCTCATCCAATTCCTAACAATTGAGTTAGAGACGTTGCCCAAAGACAGGCTACAGACGTACTCCCTTTACTTTTGTTGTATAGCTTTCTTTTTAAATAAAGTCACTCTCCATAGGCTTTAACTTGCTTCCTGCACCTTCAACACACCCTGTTTTAAGTGTTCCTCTTTCGGAGATGTAGCACAAACTGTGTTTCCAAAGGAATCAAAATAAATGTTATAATTATTATTGCTAACTTATCTATCTGGCATGCATGGATTTTACTGTGGGGTGTCAAGTTTTAGCCTATGCAATGCAATAAAACTGGTACTTCAAAACAGGGCATAAAGGTGGCTTTGCCCTTTACAAGTCTAGCACTACTTCTGAGTATTTTAACTTCTGCTCTGTTTTAGCGAGTGAAGTTAAAGTAACTACCGGCATTTCTGTTTGCTGTATTTGAGTGCTGGGAAGTAACCTCCATTATTCCTCGGAGGAAGACATTTTCTTTTTTTTTCAGGGCACTCATGATTCATAGCATCATATGCTTCAAGTTCATGGCATACAGGTTGTGTGGGTTACGACAGAAGCAGGAAGCCACAGAATAAAGAATTTCAGCATATTAATGGTTCACAGCGTTCTTGTAACAGAAGAAACAAAGAAGTGCTCAGCTAAGCAGAAAAATATGGAAGAACCTTGAGAGAATAGGAATCGTCTCTCACTATATCCTTTATTAAACTGCATTTTCTTCATTCAAATCTCCCGACAGATCGATATAATGATGAATTAGAGGCAAAGGAACCAAACCGAGATCCTCATCCTCAGACCCTGCACCACTGCCAGGGACAACTCATGGTGGCCACCCATCCTCGGGAGCCCACCCACCCCTACACGCCATGCTCAAAACCTCAGCATCATCCTTGACTCCTCCCTCTCCATGAACCGCCAGATCAACCCTGTTGCCTCCACCAGCTTTAACTGCCTCTGCATCCTCCACAAGACCTTCAAATGGCTCCCACCCCTACTGCAGAAGTACTGTCACCCACGCACTCATAACCAGCAGACTGGACTACAGCAACGCCCTCTATGCCGGAATCAACAAAACTATTCTACGCAAACTACAAACCACCCAGAACGCCGCAGCTAGACTCATCCTCGGGACACCATGCCATGAGCACATGACCCAACACCTACGTGGCCTCCACTGGCTCCCCATCAAAAAGAGACTCACTTTCAAACTCCTCACCCACGCCTACAAATCCCTCAACAACATGGGGCCCAATTACCTCAACTAGAGACTATCCTTCCACCTACCCAAGAGGAACCTCCCCTCCGCCAACCTCGCCCTGGCGGAGGTCCCCTGCATCCGCAGAAAGAGAACAGGCAGGAGAGCTTTTTCCTACATCGCAGCGAAAACCTGGAATGAGCTCCCTGTGAACATAGGACGCTACCCCACCCTGCACACGTTCAGGAAGGACCTCAAGACCTGGCTCTTCGACTGCCCCGGAGCTCCTGCCCCCCCCCCCCCTCCAGCGCCTTGAGACCTTTACGGGTGAGTAGCATGCTATATAAACCCCTTGATTGATTGATTGATTGATTAAACAGCTGATATTTGCAAAGCACAGGAATCAAAGACATACAGAACACCTTGGGCTTCCTCCTCCTTTACAATAGATCAAGAGCCTAGATTCTCTTTCGCCAGATTCTGATCCCAAGAAAAGGAAGCATGTATATTCACAATAGCTGGCCATGACGGCCACCTTCGGAAAATTTGAACATTCGGCGTACTATGGAAAAGCGTGGATAAAACGGTTACAAGTTATGCAATACGATTCTTCCCGTTTTTTCCGTTTAGAACGACAGAGGTTTTCCGTTATTATTGACCGTTATTTTTGACTTATATCTGTGTCTGATTGTCTTTCAGATACGTGAAGATAGCTATATTTCCAGGTAGGAAGTCTCTATTTTTTACCAGGTTGCGTATAACTATCTCGTAAGTGTTAGAGATTAATTCCGTTTTTCGTTGTGTTTTAAACATTACACAGGTTTAAAGCTGACAGACTGAATATACAGGTAGGCCACGTAATTCGAACACGTAGATAATATCCAATCTCCTTTGCGCATTTAGTATAAATGTCAAGGTATACGTAGGCAACGCATTAACAGACCACATATGTGGCTTTCTATTACAGCACAAATTTACACCAATCCCAAGTATACTCGGGTAAGCTAACATTCAGAAGCGCCACAGCTCATAACTAAGACGCTAGATATGATGGCACATGTTACATATAGATATTTTTCCACTTTTTAGGCGAGATTCTACAATTATCAACCCAATTGAGGTATGAAACTTTACATTGAATCAGATTTATTATCAGCCACCATGGGCACACAGGACAATCAACACACTTTCATTTTTTCTTTTAGAATTACCCCTGAGGAACGTACCGCTTGGGTACCGAAATGCATCGGGCGTGCTATATGTTAATGTTGACTGTAATATAAAATTATATGAGAAGACTACCAAAATGTATATATGATTTCCAAAAAAGTGATTGTGATGAACTTATGATTTGTGAAATGCAACATGAATTTTGTTAAAATCAAGAAAGATTAAAAAGTATGAAAAGTGATGGTAATATTAATTAATTTAAATTGAAAAGCAGAGTAGATGTGGGATAACACCAAGTGAACAGTGCATGATTGTACTAACCTTTTGGCTAGTCTTATTTACACTTTAACCTAGGAGTGACAACCCTCTGCAATCATTGCACCAATTGACAAGATGGTCTAAATATTAATAAATTAGGAGTGCTCCTTGTGCATTGTTCTTTCATCTTTCAAATTTTGTCAACTCAGTGAGGAAGCACCCAATAAAAAATGCAGTTCGATCAGATTGCAGGAATCACGGACAATAGAGCAACAACATTGGCATACACATCTGATCAAGCAGATCAAATATATTCACTAATCCAAGAAGTTCGAACTCAAGATGTTAATGTAATGTAAGCCACACTTTTAGAGCGCACGGCTACCCCAAAGGGTGTCCCGGCGCTTTAGCAAAGAGGCCCCTATAAACAGAGAAAACCAAGGCAGACACACTACAGTTATCGCGGGTTACTTGGTGAAGAGCAGGGTCTTCAACTCCTTCCTGAAAGCCAAGAGATTGTTTGCTTTCCGAAGGGAAAGTGGCCCATGGCAGCTCAATAAGTCAACAGCTCAAACAATTGGAATACTTTACTCGCTGTCAACTTAACCAAAAAATGCACGCATCAACTCTAGTCCAATATCACAAAGCTAAAAGAAAACCCAGAGGACTAAGATTAGCAATCAAACCAATGCTATTTCGTTTCAATCTTAATGCTAAATTCATGGAAAAATGGTACAGTATGTTATGTTATGTTATGTTAACAAAGGTTTGTATAGCGCGCTGCCACCGGTTGGTTTCCTGGCGCTGTGAGAACAGAGTGTGGTCAGAGGAGGAGGTTAGGGATTAGTGATAAGCTTGTAAAAAGAGCCAGGTCTTTAGTAGCTTCCTGAATGACAGGAGGTCAGGACATAATCTGATCTCGAGGGGGAGGGAATTCCATAGGCAAGGTGCCAGGATGCCAAATCTACAGCCACCCAGCCTTTTGCGTTTGAAGGAGGGCGTTTGTAGAAGACAAAGGTGTGCTGAGCGTAGACTACGAGGCGGGTTGTATTTTATGATCAGTTTGGAGATGAATTTGGGACTTTTGCCGTAGAGTGCTTTAAACATCAAGCAGCTGGCTTTAAAAATGCAGCGTTGAGTTACCGGGAGCCAGTGGAGTGATTTCAGAAGGGGGGTTGCTGGGTGCCATCTGGGCTGGCTTAGAATCAGTCTTGCAGCGTGGTTCTGCACCATCTGTAGACGTTTGAGGAGGAACTGAGGGAGACCCAGGTAGATTGAGTTGGCATAATCTAAGTGGGAAATCACAGTGGCAAGCACCACCTGTATCAAGGCATCGCGGGTCAGAAGTCGGCGAACCTTCCGGATTTTCCTTAGTTGAAAAAGGCATTTGGAAACTACCTGACCAACTTGCGTTTTGAGCGAGAGGTCACTGTTTAAGGTGATGCCAAGCGTTTTTGCCGATGGAGAGGGGGACGGGGCTGGGCCCATGTCTGATGGCCAATAATGTGGGCCCCAGTGTTTAGCACTGTCCCCAGTGAGGACCAGCTCCGTTTTCCCAGGGTTCAATTTAAGATGATTCTGGTTCATCCAAGCTTGGATGAACCTCATTGTAGACTGGAAAAAAGCGATGGACGTGGCTGAGTTGTCAATTGTAAATAGAAGCTGTAGGTCGTCCGCATAGTTTAACACCGTAACCTGTTTTTTCCTGAGGGCCTGAATTAAGGGGGAGATGTAGAGGTTGAACAGGTGTGGTGATAGGGACGAGCCCTGAGGTACGCCGCAGGTGATAGCTTGTTTAGTGCCCACTAAGTTACCTAGTCGAACTGCTTGGGAACGGTTCGACAGGAAGGACTTTAGCCAGGCCGCTGCCGTGCCCTGGATGCCAGCCTGTGTGACACGGTCGATCAAGATGGTGTGGTCGACCGTGTCAAAAGCGGCTGATAAATCCAGGAGCACTAAGGCCTGCGGGGTGCGATTGTCAGCACAGTCCCTAAGTGTGTCCAGGACAGCCACTACCACAGACTCGGTTGAGTGCGCAGGACGGAAGCCTGCTTGATGGATATCGAGGCAGTTAGATGTTTCAATAAAATTGGACAAGCAATTGGCGACATGTGCTTCCAAAACCTTTGCCAGGAAGGGGAGGAGGGAGATGGGTCGGTAATTTAAATTGCAAGTGGGGTCTGCGCCCGGTTTTTTCAAAAGAGGTATTACTGTTGCCTCTTTGAAGGCACGTGGGACTTGTCCGGTAGTCAGTGAACCATTTAAAAGGGAACAGGCAGGTGCCGGAATTGCTGATAAGCATTCTTTTAAGATGTAGGGGGGGCATTTATCAGAAGGAGCGCCTGATTTCACTCTTATCAGTAGTTCCTGGAATATTTCTGGGGTGATAGGGGTGAATTCACACAGTGAACTGGTTGCTATAGGTTCTGAATCCAAAGTAGAAAAGTCTGAGTCTAGAAGGGAGGGGTTTGAGCATCGGGGGATACTGAATTTAATGGTGGCGATTTTCTCAGTGAAGAAAAGGTTCAGTGAGTCACACAGAGCCTGGGTTGGGGGCAGACTGGGCCGGACTTTATCCAGGTTGGTTAGATCGTTAAGGATTGAAAATATATCTTTGGATTTGTTGGTTGAATTGGTGATTCGGGCAGAGAAGTAGATGGTTTTAGCTTCTAAGATGGATTTCATGTATTCCTTCCTGGCGCTAATGTATCGGGTTTTAGCGTCAGGGGCGTAGTTGCGGCGCCAAAGACGTTCGAGTTGGCGAAGGGCTAATTTCTTTGCCTTCAGGTCAGAAGAGAACCATTTTTGGGCATCAGCTCTTCGGGCTAGTTTGATTATTTTGTACGGGGCATGTACATCGCTGGCTTCTTGCAGCCAGTGAGCAAGATTGCTTTCAGCTACATTGACATCGTGGTGGTGGAAAGGGATGGAAGTGGCCAAGGTTTGTATAAAGTCAGGTTTGGCTAAGGAGTTCCATTTCCTGGCACGGCCGCCGGTAGCTGTAGCGGCGTTGCTTTTAGCTGGTTGGGCTAAACTAAATTTAAGCAGAAAATGGTCAGACCATAGACATGGCAATATTGCCAGGGATGTCACTAAGGGGGAGTTTGTCCAAACTTGGTCCAGTATGTGACCCTTGCTATGGGTAGGTGTTTGAACTTGTTGGTTAAAGTTAAGGTTTGTAAGGAGCTCGGTGAGTTCCTGCGACTGAGGGCTTTCCCTAGGGTCGTTGAACCAGTAATTGAAATCCCCTACCAGTAAAATCCTGGCATGTTCGATAGCCAGGTTGGCGATTTGTTCACTAAGCGTTAGGGGGAATGATGGCATATTGTTGGGCGGTCTGTAGAGAAGGACACATACTAAGGGGGAATGGGGCGTATCAATTTTGAGTACTAGGTTTTCAGAGTCTGGTAGCTTCAGATTAGTCAGAGCTGTGATTTTTAGGTCGTGGCGAAAGATTGCTGCCACTCCCCCGCCCGGTTTAGAGGGACCCCGGTCAGAGTGAATAATCCGGTAATTTGGTGGTAAGGCCGAGATGATGTCTGGGGCAGAGTCTTGAGTTAGCCACGTCTCTGTAAGTAGAAGTAGGTCGGGCTTATCCTCATCCAGTAAGAGGAAGAGGTCTAAGTTATGTTTGACCATGGAACGGGTGTTTAAATAAGCAATAGACAGAAGAGGGGGAGGGGGGACAGGCACTATGTGACTGTCACGACCCACCGTGGACGTAGTGGTGGTGTCCGTGGTTGGGGAGCTGTGATCAGAGATCCTCAGTCTTTGGGCTCGGTGGCGTGGTGGATCATTAAGGAGGCTGTGGCCAGTGTTGTAAGAAAGCAGCTCGTCACGGGTATAGGTGATAGGGCCAACAGCACGGCGAGTCCCGGGGCCCGTCAGGGCGCGGACGGGCGCAGACGGGCTTGCCTTTGGCGCGCCTTCGGCGCGCCGCCGGCGCGCCCGCTGCGCTCCCTTGGTGGGGGGGCCATTTTGTACCGGTGAGGGCGGGATAGGCGGAGCCCTGAACCGCTCGCCTGCTCCGGCTCCTCACCCAAGATGGCGGTGATAGAGTACAGTATACTTAATAAATGTTCATTGGATCTGATACTCCTAATAGTAGAAGAACTTTTAAAAACCATCAGGGAGTTGGAAGAAGAGATTAATATTTTGAAAATGGACTTGGAAGCTATATTGGAAACTAACACATGGCAGATGAATTTGGAAGGTATAAACCAAAAATTGGATAAATATAGCAAGGAATTACAGGAAGGAAAGTTGCGTAAATAAAAACGCGACACAATAGACTATAAACTAAGGGTGGGCGGCCAGCTAAGCTCCGTGCACGGAGTGAACGTAGTGCCGTCTCCTACGCATTTTGCGTAGCGGGCGTAGCCAGGCGGCACTACGCGTGCTCCGCAGACGGTGCGTAGCTGGCCGCCACCCGCCTCCCTCCCGCCCTCCCTAAATACTTAAATAAAAGGATAGAAAGCTTTTAAAAACACTTACCTTGTCCGAGCGTCCTCGGGGCTCCCTCTCGCCGTCCCTGGATTCGCGCCGCCATTTCGGATACTAATGCGCATGCGCGGGCGCCCGCGCAAATCGGTGGCGGCGCGAATCGCGGGACAGCGAGAGGGAGCCCCGGGGACGCGGCGGACAAGGTAAGTGTTTTTAAAGCTTTCTATCCTTTTATTTAGCCCTTTCGATGCTTATGACGAGCTCAGCTCGTCATGATGCACGGTTGAGCTGTGCTGATGACGAGCTGAGCTCGTCATAAATCAGTAGTAATGATGAAAACTCAGCACAGGAGGGGAAAACGCCTAGCAGCCATGTGGTTAAGTATTTAGGGAGGGCGGGAGGGAGGCGGGCGGCGCGAAGTGGGGCTACGCGGAGTGTGCGGGTGGGCATAGTTTTGTGCCCACTTCGCGTAGCCCCACTCCGCACACTACGCCCAGGGTTACTATAAACGTAATGAAGTGTACACGTGGGCTGACATCTATATACGTAGAAGATTTGACCCCAAAAAAACCACAACAACAACTCATTCTTCTGACGAAAGTCTGGTCACAGACAAAGAAATCACAATCAGCAGGGGACCAGTTAACTTATCTTCACAAACAACAAGAGTGACTACTGAATCCACTGGAGCAGAACCAACAAGCAGAAGTGTGGCTTTTTCGTCACAGGTTCAAAACAAAGGGTTACAACCGACGCAACAGCCAGGAGGATCAAGCGAAACCAGCCGACCAGGCAAGGAAGCGGCAGGCAAATCATTGAGAAGCGGGAGGGCAGTGGTTTAATCATAAACATTTCATTGACGAACTTAACTAATCTACAAACCAGAGTCCTGAATAAAGGATTATCATTTGTACCCACCACGAGAGCCAACAAAATTGAAACAGAGGCAGCTGTCTATCGGTTCATGAGAACTTTAAGATTACGTCATTTTTTCACAAATGTCATGGAATCACCTACACAAACTTTGCAAGACAGAGGAGGACAGTTCAAACCTAAAAGCACCTACCAACCACCAGTCTCACATTAGATGTTGGACACATTTGAAATTATGGTCAAAAAGGATATTGAAGCACTGTACTTCAAGAAAATCAAACAACAGAATTTAACTAAAACAGAACAACACACTTTACAAAATCTGGCGAATAACCAACAACTAACAATCCACCCAGCGGACAAAGGGGGAGCAATAGTTGTTGTGGATACTGTTTACTACAGGAACAAAGTTGACATACATGTTATGGATAGTAACACGTACTTGCCATTGGAAATCAAACCTACTCAGCAGATACAATCAATGCTCAATGGACTACTACAAGATGCAGTGGAACAAGGATGGATAGACACAAACACCCAGGCATATCTTAACACGACACACCCCAGATGCCCCAAATTATATATGATTCCAAAGATTCATAAGAACTCGCACGGTCCTCCATTTAGACCTATCGTATCGGGGTGTGGGTCAATTTTTGTTCCCTCGGACGATATTTGGATTACTTTTTACAGCAATTTGTTCAACGATGGAAATCATATATAAAAGATACTACTGACTTTTTAAATACACTTTCAAATTAGTCCCAAGACTATCAGGAAAATTTGATTTTTTGCACCATCAATGTGGTCGCACTTTACACCTCTATTCCCCACACAGCTGGATTGTACTCGATAGAATGGGCATTTATACAAATGGGAGATTTACAAACAGAAAAGATCTTGATACTCCAATTGCTAAAATTCTGCTTACAAAATAGTTATTTTGAATGGAACAGCCGACATTACGCCCAACTCATGGGAACTTCCATGGGATTTTCGGGAGCACCGGCATATGCAAACATCTTTATGGCCCAGTTCGAATCAGAACATTTGATGAATACACCACAATGGTCTAAAATAAGGATGTACTGTCGATTCATCGACGATATCTTTTTAATTTGGCAAGCATCTACACAAGAATTGGAATACATGATCATGGAACTGAATGCAGTGAACCCCAGAATACAGTTCACACACAAAATCGAGGACCGGACCATAGACTTTTTGGACGTAAGAATCATTAAAACACAAACAGGTTTCCAGACAGAATTATATTCCAAACCAACGGATCACAACAATGCATTGGCTTACACTAGTTTCCATCCGAGAAGCTTAATTAGTAATCTGCCATTCTCACAACTGATACGTATAAAACGTATTTGCTCTGAATCACACACATGTCTCACCAAGATGGATGAACATCTGCTTAAATACAAAGCCTGAGGATACCCAACAGAAGTGTTGAACCAAAGTAAGGAATGAGTCTTAAGCATGGACAGAAAGGATCGGTTACAAACTCAAGTCAGAACGACTAAAGATAAGATGGTATTTGTATCTAAATACACAACTCAGTCGAAAGCGATTAAAAAAATCATCAACAAAAGATGTGAACTGCTATCCACTGAACCAGACTTTAAAGGTCTTTTGAGGGAGGACCACTACATGCATATACCAGAGGGAGAAATTTGAAAGAAATGTTAAAACAACCTAAATCACATAGTGATGAAATTCAGCATAAAGGAACAGTACGTTGTCAAAACTGCATACATTGCAACAATGTGATCACTGGCGATACATTCAATCATCCAACAACAGGAAAAACGATCAAACTAAGGCACACAAGGGATTGTAACACACAGAATGTGATCTATGGCATTAAATGGCCATGTGGGAGGATGTATGTGGGAAAAACTGAGCGTAAAATTAAAGTCAGAGTGACGGAGCATAAAAGTAAGATCAGGAACCAAGCATTGGCATCACCATTAGCACAACATTGGAAAGAATTAAAACATTCTATCTCCCAGTTACGTTTCTTCATCATAGAGAAGTGATGTAATGTGTGACGTCATCAGCAGTGCATTGCACGCGCAAGTAATAGTGAGTCCAACTAACTATAACGTGGGAATTTCAATGGTTTTATGTCAGTAAAATTTCCAGCTAACTATAACTGATGTGAAACCTATGGTTTTTTCAGTGAATTTAATAGGTTTTTTAAATGCTAATTCCTAACTATAACTGGTGTGAAACCTATGTTTTTTTCAGTGAATATATATTGATAGATAGATATATATCTATCTATCTATATATATACATATATATATAGATAGATAGATATATCTATATATATATATATATATATACTCCAACTACCGTCTCTTCCCAATGATGTCCACTGGTAACAGTAAATACACGAACACCGACTTGCATCGAAAGGGAGCCTTTTAATTAACAAAATTTCCTAGGCAAATAATCCACTCTAAGCATTTCCGGAAAGTTTCCCTTGCTCACGAGTAATGTTAGCGGATTCCTGATTGGTTTAAATAAACATCTGACAATTCCAAATAAAAAAAACTGTGAAAACAGACTTCCGTTGTTAACAAAATTATAAATCAACGTGAAGAAAGTGTATCTTTTTACGGTCACAAAATACAAAAACACAAAAATAACATTTGTACCTTATGGCAAATTCTACACATACAGGAATTGCAAAGCCTGCAAAAAACTTCCGCAATCTGAAAGAAGTTAAATTGTCACCAGGTATACAACCTTTCAAAATACAAGAACATACGTCAAGCAACACAGAATTTGCAGTGTATGCATTGTTCTGCCCATGTAAAAAGATGTACATAGGCAGCACAATCCAGAAAGCAAAAATGAGGATAATGGAACATCTCCGGGCAATCAAAAATGGGGATAAAGCATATCCGTTTGCCCGGAACTTCCAGGGTCACCACAATCAGAATACTAACCTGCTCAGTTTCTCTGTTCCAGACATGATAAAACACAATGAGAGAGGTGGCAATAGAGTGCAATGTCTACGCAGATTAGAGTCAAGACTTATCATACAGTATAAAACGCTAGTCCCTATTGGACATAACTGCGATGAGGAACTTGCAGTACACTTGGGTTAGAGGATTCAATATGCCACCATGATGACACTGCGGATTTTACTAACAATGGGTTTTTTGCCTAAAAAATGTGTCTTAGAACTGAAATGTGAAAGAACAACCATAAACTGTCTGTTTTCAAGCCGCTATAGTCTTTCTGTATCAAAGAATTAGTTTTCGTTGTATATAATGTTAATAATGTACGTCAAGGTCTCAATTTTAATTTTAATTGTAATTTTTAATCACTGTCAGCTTATTTGGTTTTCATTTTGTTTGGTTTGTGTTTTTTCTACAATGTGCGGAATGCTGCGGTCTTCGAAGAGATGTTAAAGAGCGAAAGTTACTCCAACCTTATGGTTTTTGCAGAATAAGAAGCGATATGTTACATATCTTTAAAGAATTAAGCCTACTGGGGCAATGATGTTGGTCGGGCTGAACACTTGGCAGCTTGGTAGCTACAATCAAACAACAGAAGAGTGACAGAAGCAAAATTAGCAGAAAAAGAGGGGGGGTAAAAATAATCAGTTACCACCACCTACAAGTAGCAAGAAGAAGAACAAAATGTGAGCTTAGCAGACATACCCCCAGATTCATGAAAACTATTTTCTGCGAATTCTAAATTGTGAATAATACCGAATCGCAATTTAGAATTCGTATAATGGGATTCATGAAAATCTGAGATAAAAAATAGCGATTCGCATTCGCCCGCAAAAGCCGATAGCGATTTTCCCAAAAACGCAGAATAATCGCAAAATCGGACAATTTCTGTGTTGAAATTGCGATCTCGCTATTAACGAGATCCCAAAAACGGGAAGTCGCATTTCGAGCACAGTGATGACATCACAACCAGGAAGCAGGCAGTTCCCTCCCTCATTCTGAATACTGAGGCTGATTTGGAAGCAGCACTACCCAGAGCTCCACTCTAAACCACCCACAGCATTGATTCAGGATACACCACACTGCAGCAATGTCACAGGAAGCAGCAGGGAGAAAGCGAAAATTTAATTCTCCGAACAGGAGCTTGAACATCTGATAGAGGGAGTGTCTAAAGATCATGACAGACTGTTCTGGAAGGACTCCAGGAGGGTGCCAGAGGCCGACAAATGGCGACTTTGGTTGCGCATCCACGCAAAAGTAAACTCTGTTGGAGTCACCCAGAGATCAATCAACGATCTCAAGAAGAGGTGGTATGGCCTCCGAGGTCGTGCCAAGGAGAGGGTTGCCGAGAGGCTGGGTGAGCACCTTGCAAGAGGAGGAGGAGAGCCAACAGTCCCTTCCCAACACCCCATAGGAGGATCTCGTTGAGGACACATTGCAACCTGAGGCATGCGTGGGGGTAACCCGGCTGGACTCCTCCCGACCCACCCAAGAAAGCCAAGGTAAGTGCCATGTGACAGCGACCCTGTCCCCTAACAATGGCCATGACCCTAGAGCTACCCATAAGAAACCCCAGTCATGCAACCCATGTACACCAGAATATCCCTATTGCATTGTGGTACATGTAGTCTGACCACAATTTACATTCAGCCCCATACAGCCAGATATGTCCTAATAGAGTCAATCCAACAGCCAGTCAGGGAATGGTAGCCTGCATGCATGTAGCAACCTTCCATGTGAAAGATACATGTAATTAATCAACGTCCACTTTACATCACAGGTGGCGCTGAAAACACCAGCAGCGACAGTGAGGGGCTACAAATTGACGAAACTCATGAGGATTCTGAGGGTGAGGCATCCAACTTCCCAGCTGCCCTGTAGATCATTGGCCATGCAAACCCAGATGGTCCAATGCTACCTGGTCCATCAGGGCAAGCACCAGCGCCAGCAGCCTTACCACCACCTGCAACGCCAGCGACAACAGGCACACCACCATCGCCAGCTGTGAGACCCATACCAGTGGCATCAGCAACACCAGCAGCTGCCAGGCCACCAACACAACGCACACCTACTGTTCCCACCCAGTCCAGCGGATAGGTCAGGGAGCGGTGCCAAAGTACACCACGCGCCGGCAGGAGGGGGATGACTGTGCGTGTGCCGGGGCTTTCAATAGAGCGCTGCATGCTGCGCGTCCACCAACAACAGGCACGACACCTTGCAGCAATACATCTGCAGCTGCACAATACAGCCGGGAATGTTGGCCAGCTGTCCGACCGGATGGACCGAATGACCACAGCTGTGGAGGCAAACACTGAGGCCATGCTGAGCCAGCGAGACCTCACCTGGAGCCACCACCGCCAGCTCCTAACACGCCTCTCGGCGTACACGCGCTCCAACTATTTATTTGGCAACGCAACTTCCCAGCTGCCCCGTAGATCATTAGCCATGCAAACACAGATGGTCCAATGCTGCCAGGACGTGGCACGGGCACTGGAGCAGGCAACCACTGCAGTTCAGGCTCTGCAGCCAACTGGCCACGGCCAGGCAGGAGGGGATGACACTAGTGAGGGAACATCTAGCCACAGCAGCCTTTCTTTGCCACAGGTTAGTGTTCCACACCGCAGCAGCAGGCCCACTGCGGCATCACGTGCTCACCCGGAGGAAGAGGTTGAGAGGCGACTCGGAGCTTCGCGCCGGAGTCGCCAATGACATTTATGCTCATTGGGCAGGGACATGCTGATGTCAAAAGCATGCCCACTAACAATTCAGGAGATGTATGACGCAATACACGTCAAATGTTTCTGAAGAAAATAATGCAATATTATTATGCAACCAGCAATAATATTTATTCAATAACAGTACATCAGACTCATGTCATTATTTCCATTGTCCTGCATGAGTGAAGTGTTGGGTGAGAGGAGTGGGTGCACTAGAAACAGTTCATTGTGATTTGGTTGCGCCGTCTGTGTCCTACAGCAGGATTTTCACCGTGTGCATGACGGGCATGTGCAGGTGGGCAGTTGTCCTCTTCCGACTCACTGCCAGATATCTCTACAGGTATCCTGCGCTTGGTAGCAATGTTGTGGAGTATTGCACACACGGCCACGATGCGACAGCAGACCTCAGGCTCTTATTTCATGGCCCCACCAGTCTTGTGAAGTATGCGGAATCTGCTCTTCAGAAGGCCAAATGTCCTCTCAATGCAATTTCTTGTGCGTATGTGTGCAGCATTGTATCGCCGTTGCTGTGGTGTAGCAGGGTTGAGGTATGGGGTGAGGAGGTACTCACGGAGACCAAAGGCGCTGACACCTAAATGAAAGGAGCAGAGGGTGAGTGCCTGTTCTGCGCAGCCTCATGATCACAGTGTACTATATGGGGGCATGTGTACTTACCTAGTAGGTGTCCTTCGCCAAAGTCTCCTCTGGCCAGTCGTGTGTGAATGCCGCTGTGCCAGAATAAGAAGGAGTCATGTGTGCTCCCTGGGTATTGTGCCACTATGTCTGTGATGTAAGTCTTAGCTTTGCACACCATCTGGATATTGAGGGAGTGGTAGGACTTGCGGTTGCGGTACATGTATTCCGTTTGTGCTGGTGGGCAGATATGGATGTGGGTACAGTCAATGCATCCGATTACATGTGGGAAATGCGCAACGTTGTAGAAATGTAGCCTGGTCGCATTCAAGTCCTGTTGGGTGGTGGGGAATGAGATGTAGTGTTGTAGCCGGGTCAGCATAGCCTCCAGGAAACTCCTTAGGCAGCGGGACATGGTGCTCTGGGATATCCCGGCTGCAACAGTGACTATCCCCTGGAAGCTTCCGGAGGCCAGTAGGTGCAGGCTGCACAAGACCTGGACATGGAGAAGTGGAGAAGTGTGGCTCAATGGTTAGAAGAGGCAGACCATGAAGCAGAGGTCAGACCCGGGACCAGGGTTCAATTCCCGACGCGGCAGGGTCTTGAGCCCAAATGTCCAAGGACTCAATAACTCTCGCTTCGGTGTCTGCTCGAATCACGGGTTCACCCTCTGCAACTCTGGGCAATAGGTTGCTTAATCTCCACTATGGCCCCCCGCGGCGGGATGCCTTGCTTTCACCTTGGGGGTGCCCAGTACGGGTTATCTCACAGGGAAAAACCAGGACGGGTTCCCAAAGCAAGCGCTTAGAGACCGTTGGTGATAATGCGCTATATAAATATAAATTACAATTACTATGGGTGGGCTCAGCATTGGTCCTCCTTGTTGGGTGCTGCATCAGGGGGTCTAGGTCCCAGATCAGCTTTATGATCATTGGCCCATTCAGGCGGTACTTAGAGTAAATTTGCTCTGCAGTCTGGCCCAGCAGGGTGACCCGCAGGCGGAATATTCGCTCCTGGATCCTGTGTCTGTTCTGTGCTGCAGTCTGGAGCCTACGCCGCCTGACCACCATGTAGAGTCCTGGCATTGTGGGAGTCATCATGCTACTACTGTGTTTCCTTAAGTGTGTTTGTTCAGCACTGCACCTGTGGCTCATTAGTTTTTTTTTTGTTTTTTTTTTCCTTCATGGTTAACACCTGCTTTTGGTTCTCCTTAAATTGCGCCTCGCAAATAGCGATTTTCAGCTTTTCGGTATTTGCGAGTTTTCATGAATTGTGTTTGAGAATATTTTGCGAAATCGCTATTTAAATCGCAGAATCCATGGATTCTCGCTATTTCCGATTCGCTATGGGGGTTCCTCCTAGATTCTGCAATTTATTTTGCGATTTCGCAAATTTATTTTTGCGAATTCGCAAATTCTGTGTTTTTGGCATGATGAATTGCTTTTCTGGTAATTGCGATCGCGATAGCTAAATCGCAGCTATTGCAATCGCAATTTTGCGTCATGAATCTGGCTGATAGTGAAGAAAAAAAGAACCCTCAGGCACCAACTGAAAGTTGGTAGCCAGTTGTCTTCATTGGGTTCTTGTTGTAAGTACATGCGATAGTACTCAACAGTGTGAAGTGATTTAAAAGGAGTGTGGACTATCCCTCAAATCAGAAAAATATTTATTTAATGTAGGGAAAGTTCTAACTCCATTAAAAGAGTGAAGATCGGACATGCAAATGGTTGTGTTAGTTTGAACCAAAGTGTCCTAAACATGAAAATATAAAGGTCGACATGTTTCCGCTTTAAATGAGCCAATAGTCAGCTCAGCATTCATTAGGACCATAGAAATCCTTGTCTGTAGGTGGTGCTTGCTAAGGCGCCAACTCAAATTGGCGAGGAAAGAGAAGATTACAAACTTGGATGTAACCGGTACACAGGAACTTCCTGCTTGTAACCCCTCCGGCACGTGAGGGCTGTTGAATCTGAAATGAAACCACAAACATAAAAAGAGATTTTTCAACAAACAAAACAAAACCCACTCATATCATCATTATAAATGAATGGTTTAGTTTCAAGTGAAAGACGCTAAACTAACCCAATGGTTAATACATGTGAATAGCATTATTCAAGTCAATTCATCAAGTAATACCAAGTGAAAAAACAAACCCGCTGTCTCTCGGATATGTCATCACAATTGAGATTTTAGAATTGTCAAAAATGCACCAAAACATATTTTGTTTGGAAAATATCCCACGGCATTTTAGCCTGCGAAAAACAACTTTGTTAGGCGTTTATTTCCCGTTCTGATATAATCGCCCCGAAGTGTTGCCATTTATCAAAAGTGCCCATGAAAAACTTACAAAGTTTAAACTACACCCTCGGTCAGAGAAAAGAGAAGAGAAGGCTCAAAGCCGTTGGCTTACTTGTCAGTAACGTGAAAATAATCCACATGGACGCGTGGCAGGGGAAACCTTCACGCCCGGAACACGCTAGAAAATCAAAGAAACCAGGATGGAATATCTCGTTTGCTTCTGGTACATATTTCCCGTTAGGTGTGCATACCTTAAGCAAATGCCATACACGATGATAGAACGAAAAAGGCTTCCAGTAAACTTACTTTCACCCAGGCGACTCCCCTCTGCTTAACCTATTCGATGCAAGTCACGGTCCGAATACGCAAAGGACGCAATGCTGATCTTTTTTGAAAAAACGTAATTTGCGTCAGTTGCGTGACCGCCAATCTGTCTTAAAGGGGCAGGTGTTGGAAGAGTAGGAAAACGTATTTTGTCATTGTTTTTTGGCATGTTGATGGGCAAAAAGCTTTATCGATTAACAAAAACAAATGACAATACAAACATTCCGAAAACCCTAGGTAGAGGTAGGAGATTTGCATCAGTTGCGTGACCATGAATCTGTCTAAAAGACAGGTGTTGGAAAAGTACAAGGACGTGTGTAGTCATTGTTTTTTAGCACTTTGCTGGGCAAAAGAGCTTTATTGATTCACATAAAAAATATAATAAGTAACAAATAGGTATATTCCAAATTTCTCGCATGTTATGTGAGTCAGCATACACTGTTGTGGGCAGAGTACTCATAGCTTATATAAATATCGAAATGGTCAGTATTCTGCACAATCAGCAGCCGCTGATTGGAAGTGAAAATTTAATAGCTTAAGGTAACATGCATCAAATGAAACGGACAAGGTGGCGAGAGAGGCATATATTCATGCAACACGTCTATAGATAATATTGTTACCATGTCATACAAATCTAAGAGCTTATCGTCGCATTACAGAACCCCAAGGTATGGCATCATTCAATCCATGTAAATGTGTGTAGAGACGGTAAATCCATCTTTGTTCCTTTTCAAAGATGCTACTCTCATTGCTTTGTTTCAGTTGCTCGATTACCGTCCATCTCATGTCATTAGGGAAATGGCCATGTTCCAAGAAGTGGGCAGTTAATTTTGTGGTGCTTTTGTGGCATCTCACGTTGCTTCGATGTTCACAGATACGCTGTTTTATTTTTCTCGTGGTCATACCCACATACTTCAGGTGGCAGGGGCAGGTGATTGAGTAAATGACATTGCTGGAATTGCAATTAGGCAATTAGTGTGACCTTTAAGGTGCCAAAGTTTGCCTACTTGTAAATTCAAAGTTTTTGTTGCTGTTGTTAAGTGGCAAACGCTGCAATTACCGCAAGGAAAATGGCCATTAACTGGCAAACCCCAGGTCGCAAGCACACTAGTATCCTGTATCATGCTGTTAGTTTTGGGACGGGCATGAAACAGAGCGTCTTGTAAACTCCTTTCACGTTTATAAGAAAAAAGTGGTTTTTGACAGTCATCCCCATTACTTGTCAAAAATTTCCAATTTTTTACAATGCAGCGACTTACAGCATTAGAAATATTACTGTAAGTTGTTACACAGGTCAAGGGTGTCTCAGCCTCTCTGTCCTTGTTGTAGTCTTCTAACAATGCCTGTCTATTTTGATTTCTAGCTCTCTTGAGGCTTTTTTTCAAAATTTTCGCGGGACAGCCTCGTGTAAGTAGCTTATTTGTGAGATCATCTGCTTGTTTTTTTAAATCAGTCAAATTGCTACAATTTCTACGGATACGTAGATATTGGCCGAAAGGTAAATTCTCCCGCAAGGGGCGCGGGTGAAAGCTAGAAAAATGAAGCAGGTTGTTTTTGCTGGTGGGCTTATAATAGGTCTTGGTAGTTAAGTGATCACCAACCCTATTGATGATAACATCCAAGAACACAATGGAATCTGGGTGGTACTGGTATGTGAATTTTAGGTGGGGATCACATGTATTCACCCAATAAAAAAACGCCAGAAGACTTTCTTCTGAGCCCTGCCAGATTAAAAGCACATCATCAATGTACCTCTGCCACAGGGTAACATTGAGAGTGTAAGGGTTTGTGGCCGTCAGAATGTGGGTTTTCCAAAGTTATGGACGTACAGTCCCGCAATACTAGGGGCAAATGTACTGCCCATCCAGGTCCCTGTTTTCTGCAAATAGATCTTGTCCTGATATTGGAAAAAATTACGTTTAAGGGCTAAGGTAGCACAGTCAATAATGAAAGTACTAGAGGTGGTATACTCCCAAGTGGTTTGGTCTAGAAAATCAGCCAAAACTTTCAATGTTGCGTCCTGTGGAATGCAGGTGTATAAACGTTCTATGTCCAATGAGACTAGAAAGCACGGATCTTCCAGCATCTTGACTGTTAAAAGCATGGCTAGGAGACTTTTAGTGTCCTTGATATAGGTATTTGTAGATTGAATCAGTGGTTTAAAGAAGAAATCGCAGTACTTGGAAAGTGGTTCCAACAAGGAGCCTATCCCCGAAACTATCGGTCTTCCGGGGGGAGGAAGACGATATTTATGAGTTTTGGGTTGAGTATAAAAGTATGGGATCTTGCCCTCAGAACCAGTTACAAAATCAGCTTCATGTTTACTTATGTAGCCATCACGTTCTGCAGACATAACCAACTCCATGATTTCATCTTTTAAGAAAGGAGAAGGGTCCTGATGGAGAACGGAATAATTGTTTGTGTCATAAAGGAGACGTCTACATTCTAGATCATAATCAGTGACATCCTGTATAACGATTCCACCTCCTTTATCTGCAATTTTGATGACGATGTCAGAGTTTTTTTGGAGTGACTGATCGCTTTAAATTCACAAGCTGTCAGATTTTTAAAAGGCATTGGTTCTTCTAGTAGCTCTACTTCACGAGATACTGCCTGCTCAAAAGCAATTATTTCTGCAGGTATTAAGTGAGCTTGGTAGCTAGTCAGAATATGTATAAACAGCATGCAATGTCATTCTTTACCGACGTATGAAATAGCCCACTGGGGCAGGAGTGAAATTATACGCAACGAAGGAACTATGTGCACCCACATTTTATATTTTGATTTTGTGTATCACAAAATTAAAATGGAATATTAAGTAACAGGAAGCAATCTGACATGATTATAGTATGTCTGTAAATACATTATGAGAAGGGTTACTTCCTTTTTAAATTGTTTACACAGTTCGGCATCTATTGAATGGAAGAAAATCCCAATGCCCACTGGGGCGGAATCGCTGCTTTACAAATAACTAAGGGTGGCTAATAAAGTTAGATTGAATCTAACAAAAAAACACATACACAGTAGATAACAAAAAGGCTGATTCTGTGAAACTGACTGACCGCCAAAAAATAGTCAATGTAAGATCGAAATTGTAATTTGATTGTATTTTTTGCCAAAATTCGCCATAAGGTACAAATGTTAATTTTGTGTTTTTGTATTTTGTGACCGTAAAAAGAGGCACTTTCTTCACATTGATTTATAATTTTGTTAACAGTGGAAGTCTGTTTTCACTGTTTTTTGATTCGGAATTGTCACATGTTTATTTAAACTAATCATGAATCCGCTAACATTACTCGTAAGAAAGGGAAACTTTCCCGAAACGCGTACAGTGGATTAAGGCTACCTTTCGATGCAAGTCGGTGTTCGTGTATTTACTGTTGCCAGTGGACATCATTGGGAAGAGACAGTAGTTGGAGTTTATTTAAAGGTTCGCCACCTTTGCACGAACCGCTGTCGTCAAGCGGCTGGACCATGGCGTTGCTTGGTGTTTGCTGAGCATAACGAGTTTGGATATATATATATATATATATATATATATATTCACTGAAAAAAACATAGGTTATAGACCATATATAGTTAGGAATTAGCATTTACAAAACCTTGAAAATTCACTGAAAAAACCATAGGTTATAGGCCATATATAGTTAGGAATTAGCATTTACAAAACCTTATTTTACTCACACAAAACCATTGAAATTCGCATATATAGTTAGTTGCACTAACTATATATCGCGCACCCGCAATTCACTGCTGATGATGTCACATATTACATCATTCATGACATGGTCAGTGACATCACTGATGACATCACGTCCGAAACACAAGATGGCAGGCTCCCGTTACGCTACCGGTGAGCTACCCGGTAGCGCTACCACCGCGAAAAATCAGAATTTTTTTTTTAATTTTTTTGCCCCGCGGGGCCCTTTAATAGCCCCCACATCAATCCTAGGGGGTCAGGAGGGGTCTACCTTGCCCCTTTTCATTCATTTCCCCCTTCTTTATTTCGACCACTTGTCTCTCGATCCTACCGAGAGACATGATGGCGGCCTCTCCGGACTGTTTAGAATGTTGACAGTCACCGGAGAGCCAATCTGCATCTCCTCGCGTGGTTCCGTTACGCGTCTGGTACGCGAACCGGGGCGCTAACCGGGACGCTGTCACAGATATATATATTTTTTTGAACGTTAATTTCTCAAAATCCACTGGAGCACATATCTTGAGACCTAGCAAAGGCACATCGGGCAAACAGTCTCTACAATTTTGCCAAGTTTCATAGAAATCCATTCAGCCGTTCGAGCTAAAAGTGAGTCCAACCGCAATATGGAAAACTCAATGTTAAAAACACGTTTTGGGACCCCCCTTTTTTCTCGGCCCCTGCTTGACGAAACCACCCCAAAGGGACGCTCAGAAACAAAATGTGCCATTTTCCTGAAAATTTCAGCCAATTCCGTCCATCACGCCAAAGTTATTCAACATAGAATTTTCAGAAATCCCTATTCAAAAAAATCCTAACTATATATACCTACTGGCGACCGCCAGTAGGTAATATATATATATATATATATATATATATTTCAATGCTCGAAGGTGTCCACCTTTGAGTAGCACGCGAACAGCAGCTTGGTTTATGTATAGGTGAGGACGGGGATCCACTCGTAGACGCCGCTCCGTACGGGATCTGCCCGACGCGTTTCGAAGCTCCATATGCTTCTCTTCAGGGGCTTTAACGGAAGCGGTGTGCGCAACCGCCGACCCACTTCCCCATTTTATATATAACACACCCACCAATGGGAGGCTCAAATGAGACTGTGCATTCTGGGAAGTGTGGTCCGGGAAGCACAAAATCAAGTCCTGTATGGACTCCACCAGTGGGCCCGTCCTCGATTCCAAGTACGACTGCTGCTTCACTTTCGTGACCCCCAGGGTACCGGGGTGGTGCATACTCCGCGGCTGGACGGCCGCGTATAAATCAATGCTCGAAGGTGTCCATCTTTGAGCAGCACGCGAACAGCAGCTTGGTTTATGTATAGGTGAGGACGGGGATTCACTCGTAGACGCCGCTCCGTACGGGATCTGCCTGACGCGTTTCGATGCTCCATATGCTTCTCTTCAGGGGCTTTAACGGAAGCGGTGTTCGCAACAGCCGACCCACTTCCCCATTTTATATATAACACACCCACCGATGGGAGGCTCAAATGAGACTGTGCATTCTGGGAAGTGTGGTCCGGGAAGCACACAATCAAGTCCTGTATGGACTCCACCAGTGGGCCCGTCCTCGATTCCAAGTACGACTGCTGCTTCACTTTCGTGACCCCCAGGGTACCGGGGTGGTGCATACTCCGCGGCTGGACGGCCACGTATAAATCAATGCTCGAAGGTGTCCACCTTTGAGTAGCACGCGAACAGCAGCTTGGTTTATGTATAGGTGAGGACGGGGATCCACTCGTAGACGCCGCTCCGTACGGGATCTGCCCGACGCGTTTCGAAGCTCCATATGCTTCTCTTCAGGGGCTCTAACGGAAGCGGTGTGCGCAACCGCCGACCCACTTCCCCATTTTATATATAACACACCCCCCGATGGGAGGATCAAATGAGACTGGGAAGTGTGGTCCGGGAAGCACACAATCAAGTCCTGTATAGACTCCACCAGTGGGCCCGTCCTCGATTCCAAGTACGACTGCTGCTTCACTTTCGGGACCCCCAGGGTACCGGGGTGGTGCATACTCCGCGGCTGGACGGCCGCGTTTAAATCAATGCTCGAAGGTGTCCACCTTTGAGTAGCACGCGAACAGCAGCTTGGTTTATGTATAGGTGAGGACGGGGATCCACTCGTAGACGCCGCTCCGTACGGGATCTGCCCGATGCGTTTCGAAGCTTCATATGCTTCTCTTCAGGGGCTTTAACGGAAGCGGTGTGCGCAACCGCCGACCCACTTCCCCATTTTATATATAACACACCCACCGATGGGAGGCTCAAATGAGGCTGTGCATTCTGGGAAGTGTGGTCCGGGAAGCACACAATCAAGTCCTGAATGGACTCCACCAGTGGGCCCGTCCTCGATTCCAAGTACGACTGCTGCTTCACTTTCGTGACCCCCAGGGTACCGGGGTGGTGCATACTCGGCGGCTGGACAGCCGCGTATAACTCAATGCTCGAAGGTGTCCACCTTTGAGTAGCACACGAACAGCAGCTTGGTTTATGTATTGGTGAGGACGGGGATCCACTCGTAGACGCCGCTCCGTACGGGATCTGCCTGACGCGTTTCGAAGCTCCATATGCTTCTCTTCAGGGGCTTTAACGGAAGCGGTGTGCGCAACCGCCGACCCACTTCCCCATTTTATATATAACACACCCACCGATGGGAGGATCAAATGAGACTGTGCATTCTGGGAAGGGTGGTCCGGGAAGCACACAATCAAGTCCTGTATGGACACCACCAGTCCAGCCGCGGAGTATGCACCACCCCGTTACCCTTGGGGGTCACGGAAGTAAAACAGCAGCCATACATGGGATCGAGGACGGGCCCACTTGTGTAGGATGCAGAAATGGACCCTATATCTCAGCAAGGAGGAATAACCCACTAGAGGGAATCTCACACAAAATACAACAACAGCAAAAGACTGTGTGACCGGAATGCTGATTTACAACCCAAAACCTGGGAACAGCAACGAGTGACATGATACAACTCATCCAAAGGCCCCATTGGAGAGAAAAAATGAACTAACTCACTAAAGAGTTAAATAATTTGTCTGCACACGAACATTTGCACTCCCCTCCTCTTTATCTTTCTGTTAAAAACTGCACAACGACATAAAATGGAGCAAACTGGTGACGATAATGTGGTGCAAACTACATTAACCAGCAGGCATCCATCAATTTCACAGGAAGTCACATGACTCTGTGTTTAAAAGGAGGACTTAGAAATCTGCTCAATATCCCGTGAGCAAGCTTTGTAAGAAGCGAAACGCATTGGGTACTGGTTGCTGAAATAAACCGCTGTAACTAAAGTTGTGACGAGAGAGTGTGTTTTCATTTCCCTGCTGGGAACCCTGAGCGATATGTATATATATATATATATATATTCCCTGGATGGTTCCGCTCTCCTTTTGTTTTGGGCGCTGCTGGCAAGTGCGTTGCTTCTCGCGGTAGAACCAAACCGCAATGTATTCAAACTGTGTTTGCCCCAGAGCCTCCCGGGTCCAAACAAAAAGAAGCCGCCACTGCAGTCAATCCGTTTTTAAGAAGCAAGTAGATTTATTGTTCAAACCTCTACAGCATGTTTCACAGCGAAAAAACAACGCATTTCGTGAGCTCCCCACTCACTTGATCACGGTTGTTACAAACACTGTTTGAATATATATATATATATATATCTATATATATATATATATTCAATGAAAAAACCATTGGTTTTAGGCCATATATAGTTAGGGATTTGCATTTAGAAAACCTTATTTTACTCGCATAAAACCATTGAAATTCCATATATAGTTATAAGCGCTAACTATATATCGCGCACCCGCAATCCACTGCTGATGATGTCACATATTACATCATTCATGACATGGTTAGTGACATCACTGATGACATCACTGATGACAACATCCAGTGACTGTATGTTTCTGTAAAGTTAAAACATGTCTTACATATTGAAGAATGAGTGGATGTATAAGTGTCTGGATGAAGGATTTAGTAGGTGCAAGACTGACTGTATGAGTGAGTGATTAAATGTGTCTCACTGAGTGCATGGGTTAGTGACTAAACTGTTTTAATTTGTGCATCATTATATCTGTTGTTCTACAAACTGCTGCATATGTTGATCAGTAGCTATATGAGTAACTGTATGGGTTATTGATTGGTTGTCCAAGTATTTGTATGGGAAACTGAGTGTGTGTGTATGGGTGGCTAGGAGGTGTGTTACTCTGTACATAGATGTGTGAGTAGTTGATTCACTATATGTATAGATTCAAAACTGCATGTGGAAACAGCTGTATGGGCGGTTGACTGTGCATGAGTGTATTAGTGAGTGAATGGATATCTCAGTGCTACATGTCATATTAAGTACATATGTAAAACACAATACATGTGAGAGTTGACATCTATAAATAACTGTGCATAAGAGCTAGTGAATGTGTGAGTGGCTGTATGGATCATTGTGAACATGTATCAGAGATTGTATAAGAGAGTAAAGTAAATATGTGTTAGTATATGTTTGAATAAGTAAGGTGTGTATAACTGTATAGTTGAGAAAATGGAGGTGTGATTGATTTTTGGCATAACTGACTAGGTGTGTGAGTAACTCCATGGATGAGTGACTGTCTGTTTACACTGATTGTATCTAAGGTTATATTAGAGTCTGAAGAGGTTCATGGTATCATCCCATGAATGATATCATCAGTGATGTGATCAGTCATGTCAAATGAGATGTTATCAGTGATGTCATCAGTGATGTCATTTGAGATGTCATCAGTGATGTCATCAGTGATGTCACTAACCATGTCATGAATGATGTAATATGTGACATCATCAGCAGTGGATTGCGGGTGCGCGATATATAGTTAGCGCTTATAACTATATATGGAATTTCAATGGTTTTATGCGAGTAAAATAAGGTTTTCTAAATGCAAATCCCTAACTATATATGGCCTAAAACCAATGGTTTTTTCATTGAATTTTCAAGGTTTTGTAAATGCAAATTCCTAACTATATATGGAGTATAACCTATGGTTTTTTCTGTGAATTTCAATGGTTTTTTAATAGCAAACATCAAAAGCTGTCAAATGTCAAGTACGTGATAGGTAAAAACGTTTTCGTGTTTATGCACGCTGATGTGCTTTGAACGCTGCCCCCCCCCTCCCCTCTTTTCTCTTAGTAGTACTCTCTCCTTGCAGATAGTGAAGGGTAGTTAACGCAGACCTTTACCCCTGTTGTAATCCGTCGTACCTGCTTGTCTCTCCATTTGATTGATTATTATCCAAGCATTTACTGTTTTACAATTGGTTCTCTTTGGACCATTCTCTATTTACAAACAAGCACAAAGTCGCAATACTCTGTTTAGTCTTTGCAGATAGTGAAAAATCGTGTAAAAAAATAAAAGTAATCGAGCAAAATCAGTAGACCACTAATTCGATCTCTTTTTAACCTCGGTAAAATACAAACATTAGGAATAACCCTTCATGAGAAATACGAAAATAGTGAAATGAATTGAGCTCCACACCATGAGGGCTGCAAAACAGCTCGACTCCGCCACCCACACCGCCCAAAATAACGGCAAACCCTATGCAAATATTATAAATATACACAACACACCACCAAAGAAACAGAATAAAACATTTTATTAAATAACTATTTACATAACTATTTTATACTTTTTATTGCCCGATCCGGCTAGCTCAATCGATCGAGCATGAAAGTCATGCACTGATAACAAGCGTTGAGAGTTTGTAGAATGATGGCTTCAGATTTTCCACATACAGTGTAGTGGCGCGAACTGGCAGGGGGCGTTTGGATTCTACCCCTTCTCCAAATAAGATTTTCATACGTGAATGTTCGTTCATGCTTTTTGTCCCTGAGTTGCTTCCATGTCACTGCCTTACATAAATGGCATAAGTCCTGGTTATTGAGTGCCATACTTCAGAGTTCTAAGCAGTTCTTGTAACACTGTTTAAACCTTATTCAAAGTAGTGCGGTCCATTTGTGGACCTGACTGCATTGGAAAACAATGTGATACGGTGCCTCCCTAAACCGCTTGACGGAGGCTCCCGAGGGGCGGTGAGATGGCGCGGACTGAGAGGGGGCGCTTGGCTCCTGCCCCCTCCCCAAGTCGTGTTGCCCTGGTGAGGCCTGAGATCACCCCGGCATAGGTGGCCGGCTCCCGGAGTCCGGCGGAATTTTTTCCCTTTTGAAGAATCTTTCATTCTGGACCTTGTCCCACAATCCGTTTCACCTGAAGACACGCTGTCGTAGGGCGCCCCTTTACCGTTTTAGTTGCCATTCCGCCCGCTTTTGGTACTCTGTGCCTCTTCCGCCATTCAGCTGTTTACCGCTCGCTCTTGCGACTACAACGTCTCGCTCACCATGTAGTTGAGTTGCTCCCGCTCTTAAGATTTGACCGAACTTTTTGGACTGCTGAAAGCGGTGGAATTCCGACCGCTGGTTGGTGGAGACATTTTGACTATATTCTGCACCTGCATTGTCGCGTAATGCGTCATATGACGCGACGCGTTAGCGCACCCGGATGTGCTCCGGTGCGCAAGGCGCAGCTTCCCGGAAACGATCCAGAGCGCGCCGCGCAGCGCGTAACGTAAGCATAACAGGTCATGTGACTTGTTAATAAAACTTTTCATTGGTTCATTTTACTTTTCTTTTCCTAATTATGTAAGACTAGGTCATGTGACCTAAAAATAACACTTTTCATTGGATTAAAACTTTTTTTTTCCCAAACGATGAAAGCCCCACCTTGTTTCTGGATGTTTCAGACTGAAGCTGGCGTCACCATGAGAGCACCACCATCTCGTAGCTCCGTCGTGGCCATTCCGCAAGCAATCATGGCAGCCGCTCCCCACCGGAAGCCTGCGGGAGTCGAGGGCGCCCAAGACTTTTGTACAACCTTCAAGGCTGAGGGGACGCTTTCGAGAATGGAACCCAAGCCCTGGCAGACAAGCGTCCGAGTTCCAAGGTGTCCCAGGGCCATTTTACTGGACCAGGCCCAAATCCGAAGAGCCGGCCGCCATTTTAAGAGTCCTGTGGAAGCCGCCTACCGCTGCACCGCAAGAGTGGGAGCAACTCAACTACATGGTGAGCGAGACGCTGTAGCCGTAAGAGCGGGCGGTAAACAGCTGAATGGCGGATGAGGCACAGTGTAGCAAAAGCGGGCGGAATGGCGACTGAAACGATAAAGGGGCGCCCCACTACAGCAGACAAGCCTCCGCCATGTGCTTCAAAACTGCATATGTATCTCGTGATATCAAGGTTGGGCAACCAGTACAGAACAAGCAGTTACGAGTCCCATTTACACCGGCGCCATTTTGGGCGCGGCCGGGCAGGTCCAGGATCTACTGAAACATAAAAAATGAGGCTGACGTCTCTGAAGCAGTTCACGAACAGCAGGACATAGCAAATAAACATGAACTCTCTAAAGCTGTTAACTCACTGCAGAACAAAACAAGTGAACCTGAAACCTCTGGAATAATTGTCGCTCAAAAGAACAACACACAAAACTCTGTAGAGCCTGAAGAAAAAAAAACAGAAGGGCACTGTAGTTTCGGACACACTTAACACTAATGATGAAACAAAGATATCGTCTGTTTATAAAGCAGTTATCATCTTGACAGAATTGACAAAGAAGTGTACAGACACCAATGCATCAGCATTCTCGGAGATAACATCTTAAGGAACAAAGAAAGACCTGTTCACTCTTGACACCCCAGGTGCTGTGTATATTGCACTATAGTGCTGCATCGAGAAAACGGGCAACCCTATTGATGTGGATTTTTCATTATTGATTATTGTAAAGAAATGGCGACTCCCCCCTTTAGCAGATTAGCTAAATGTTTGCGTAATTTAGGCATAAAAGTTATATTATTGTTGTTGTTGTTGTTATCGTTATAGTTCTGGTTAATTTCAAAAAATGGTTAAATATATTTACAGTTTTTGTTGCGTTCGTTATATTTAAATATTAATAAAGTTTTAAAATGTAACTGTCTTGGAGTACTATATTTTTTTAAAAAATCGGGTGAATGGGGCCTTGAATCGGGTTATTGTCATGTGTGGGCTTTGCAAGTGTACTGCTACAAGATCGGACATTTCAAACTCAAATGCACGTTCTTTTTCTTACCTTTCCGAAGCATGGAGCGCAATAGCAGGCAGAGAAAGGGTGATGCACGTGTTGAACACTGCCTGGCCTGCAAATTGCTGCCAGTGCCCCCCCGCCCGCTCCTGAAAGAGGACACACACACACCGCCGCCCCGAGTACTTCACAAATCTTTAAAAGACCATGCGCTTGTTCAATGGGAAGTGGATAACATGGCTAAGAGCATTTGCTGACTAATGCATGAATATCGCTGACTTTTCAGCGATATTCATGCATTGCGGCCGTTTTTTATCGCATTTGCGATAAACCTTGCTAATAGCAAGGTTTATGTGCGATAAAATTCGCCGAAGTGCGGCGATAATTATTGTCTCTAAACAAGTTAGAGACAAAAATTACCGCTAGTTGTTGGAAATATGCCCCCGGGTTTTTCCTTGCAGGAATCGGGAAACGAAAGACTAGCACTAAAATCAGTAGTCTCACACCTGAATCGGGAGGGTTGGCATGTCTGGATACTCTACAGCTGGAGCCATACACTACATCCGCAGGGCTAGGTGATAGCCTAGGTCCGGCCTGGACAATCGGACACAGAGGAAGAGAAGTGTCAGAGGGTGCGGTAGTGAATAGGGTGAAAGGGAGGTGTCGAACGGGCACAGGGTGTGATTCTCAGAGAAGAGCAGCGCAGATGGGGGAAGTATATGGCCCATGCATGAGAGAGAGAGCGGGGGTGACCATTGCGTGGGGGAGATGCGTGCGAGGGTGGGGAGCCATGCTGAGAATCGACGGCGTGCAGAGAGTGGCCCTGGTCAAGGCATCTAAAATGGCTGCTGTGCACGACAAAATTGTGGCATTGGACAAAAACGCAAGATGGCGCAGACAATGTTTATCAATAAGGATTCATTTATAACAAAATATTTACTCGCAGTGACAAAATGGTGTTCAACACTTCCTGATTTCCATCGAATCGAACGTTAACAAACGTCACGCAGCAAAAAAAAAAAAAGCTCACGCACAGAGCGGTTTTTAGCCATGTTATCCAATGGAAGGTGGATAACATGGCTAAGAGCATTTGCTGGATAATGCATGAATATCGCTGACTTTTCAGCGATATTCATGCATTGTGGCCGATGTGCGGCGATAATTTTTGTCTCTAAACAATTAAAACGAAGCACAAAATGGCGAATTCCCGTTTCGCTACCAGTTTGCGGCCCAGTTCGCGGCCCGTGAAGCGCTTCTACCGTGAAAAATATATTTTTTTTTATTTTCCCCACGGGACCCTTTAATAACCCCAACAACATTCCTAGGGGGTCAAGAGGGGTATACCTTGCCCCCTTTCAATAAATTCCCCCTTCGTTTTTCACCTCTTCTTCTCTCTCGATCCTACCGAGAGATAAGATGGCGGCCGCTCCGGACTATTTAGAATGTTGACAGACACCGGAGAGCCAATCAGCTTTCTGTTATCCAATGGAAGGTGGATAACATGGCTAAGAGCATTTGCTGGATAATGCATGAATATCGCTGACTTTTCAACGATATTCATGCATTGTGGCCGATGTGCGGCGATAATTTTTGTCTCTAAACAATTAAAACGAAGCACAAAATGGCGAATTCCCGTTTCGCTACCAGTTTGCGGCCCAGTTCGCGGCCCGGGAAACGCTTCTACCGTGAAAAATCTTTTTTTTTTTTTATTTTCCCCACGGGACCCTTTAATAACCCCAACAACAATCCTAGGGGGTCAAGAGGGGTATACCTTGCACCCTTTCAATAAATTCCCCCTTCGTTTTTCACCTCTTCTCTCTCGATCCTACCGAGAGATAAGATGGCGGCCGCTCCGGACTGTTTAGAATGTTGACAGACACCGGAGAGCCAATCAGCTTTCTGCGCGCAAAGTTCCGTTTCGCGAAAAGTAAGCGGACCGGATCGCTGCCCAGAGCGCTGTTACAGATATATATCTTGGTTTGAACGTTAATTTCTCAAAAACTACTGGAGCACATATATTGAGACCTAGCAAAGGCACATCGGGCTAACAGTCCCTACAATTTTGCCAAGTTTCGTGCAAATCCATTCAGCCGTTCGAGCTAAAAGTGAGTCCAACCGCCCTATGGAAAACTCAATGCAAAAAACGCGTTTTGGGACCCCCCTTTTTTCTCGGCCCCCCCTTGACGAAACCCCCCCAAATTGTCAGGAGCTGCTCAGAAACAAAATGTGCCATTTTCCTGAAAATTTCAGCCGATTCCGTCCACAAACGCCAAAGTTATTAGACATAGAATTTTCAGAAGTCCCATAGGGAAAAAATCCTAACTATATATACCTACTGGCGACCGCCAGTAGGTAATATATAGATATATATATATCTATATATATATATATATAGATATATATATATATCGTCACACTTCCTTTGCCTAGAAAGGATATTGGGCGCACTCCTTTTGATTTTCCACAATTTTCATTTTATTTTCAGTTTGTTGAAGCAATAGAAAGCATTCGATCAACGCGTTTCGATGCTCCTGGCATCTTGCTCATGATCAACTTCCTGCTATTTTTTCACAATATTTAAGGCATTCACTTGGATATTACATCATTTCCTGAGCCTAACCGCTAAGCATTGTGGTTAACGTAGTTTTTATGTAAAATCGACTTAAATCACACATGTTAACAAGTTATACATTGGAAAATAATGACACCTTATTTTCAATGTTTTTAACGGATTTCAATTGTGCATCCCTTTAGTCTTTTTTGTATCTTATGTCAGTTTGTCATTTGTTCATCCTGGATTTTGCATTTTGCACCTTCATTTTGTTCCCTCCAGTGGGATTTGTTTACTTAGTGCAAGTTCAGTTTCAATCCCTCCAGTGGGAGTCGTTATATTTCCATTGTTTATGAAACACCCTCGTTCTCACCAGGGTTACCTTAGTTTATTTGAGTGCCCATTTACCAATTTTGTTCGATGTTACTGTTACATTCATTAAAATAGATTCATCATATTCTTTTTCAAAGGTGAATATATAACTCTTCTGACTGATTCAGGCCGTACGGGCTTAAGGTTCTAAAATTTATTATATGTTGTGATTCTTTTTGTCTTAGGGTCTTTTCCCGGTCCCCTCCTCGTATGTGTTTGGGTATTGTCTCAATTCCAAAGAATTTCAGTTTCAACCAGTCTCCATTATGTGCCTGTTCCATATGTTTTGCCACCGCATTTGCTCAGTCTTTATGTGTGGTGGCTCTAGCGTGTTCCATGATGCGCTTTTTTAACTCACCCTTCGTGCTACCCACATACATTAGTGGGCATGGGCATTCTATGACATAGATGGTAAATTCAGTTTTACAGGTGATTAACTGGCGTATTTGCCATGTCTTGTTGTTTGGCATCTTGACCTCTTTGGTTTGTTTTGCGATTTGGCACATTTTACATCCATGACATTTGATAAAGCCCGTGGTTTTTAGCCAATCCTTCTTATTGTCATTTTTTGTTTTACAATGGCTGTGGATGAGGTGGTCTTTCAAATTTGGCGCTCTTCTGTAGGTTACCGTTGGATGTTTTCCCACTATCTTGCCTACTGTCTCATCCAGATGTAATATTCGCCAATTTTTCATCAGAATATTTACAAATGTTTTGCTGCCTTCAGAGAAGTCTGTGATTAATCTGATTGGTTCTTGTTCATCTTGGCTTTTAATTTGTTTGTTTAGGCATTCCACTTTAGGTTTCGCATTTGCCCTCTTCCAGCATTGTTCAACATTCCCCTGATTGTATTTGTGGTTTTTGAATCTTCTCTTTGTTTCCTCGCTATGCTTTTGCCATTCATTTTCCTCACTGCATATACGTCTTATTCGGAGGAATTCCCCGTAGGGGATGCTTGAAATTAGTGAACTTTGATGAAAACTTGTTGCTTCCAAGGTGGCATTGGTTGCGGTTGATTTTCTGTGCAAGGTTGAATGAATTTGGTTATCCTTGATATATATACACGTGTCCAGGAAGGTTATCTTTTCATTGCTGATTTCGTAGGTTAGGTTTATCCCAGGCATGCCTCCATTAATGATAGTGTGATATTCTTTAAATTCTTCTGGGGATCCATCCCAGATGATTAGCAAGTCATCGATAAATCTTATCCAGCACATGATTTTGCTGGTCATGTTGTCATTTTCTGGTGCCCATGCAATTTCTTTCTCCCAATAGCCCATTGTTAAGCATGCATAGTTTGGGCTAAAAGAAAAACCCATTGCGGTTCCGTTGTTTTGTCTGTATAGTTCTTCCCCAAACAAAAAAATATTTTGAGATAGGCACAGTAAGATCAGTTCATGCAGCATCTGGTTGTGGTTTCTGTATTTGATGTTTCTATCCTGTAAGAAATAGTTACATGCTTTTATCCCAATATCATTGTTGATGTTCGTGTATAGGGATATAACATCCATTGTTATAAGTTGATAGCTATCTTGCCAAGGGGTGTTCTCCAATTTCCTTAGCATGTCATTGGTGTCCTGGATGTAAGAACTCAGTTGAGTCACATAGGGTTTCAAAAAATAGTCAATATAGTTGGAAACTGGCTCAAGTAATGATCCTTTTGCAGATAATATTGGTCTGCCCCGTGGATTTCTTTGGTCTTTATGTACTTTCGGGAGAAAGTAAATTGTAGCCGTTATAGGATGGTTTACTGTTAGATATTTTAATTCATCATCATCAATCAGGTTTTTCAACTTCCATTGTCTCAGGTCATTGTCGAGTTTTATTTTTACTTCAGATGTTGCGTTGTTCTTCAATTTCTCATAATATTTCGTGTCAAGATCAGATCAAAATAAGCTTTATTCGGCGTTTGGCCATAAAAAGCAACACAATAAAATACATACACGTAAAAAATAACTCAACATAACATTGCCTAGTTAAAAGAAAAATGAGTTAAGACCCAACTAAAAATAGTTTAGCATAAGCAGTTCTAAATAAAAAACCCATAATACACAGAATCCCCCTTTTTCACCCGCAGTTATTGTGATTCGGTGCTCGAGGACCAGGGTAAAAGTCATGGAGGTCCCAAATACGAATGGAGCCATCTCCAAGTATTGGCTGGATAGATCGCAAGTAGGGGGCAGTGTTCCTGTCCTTAAACCTCACCAGAATCAAGACCCCCGGAACATTTTTGGGCAGATGACCAAGCCACCCCACCCTTCTGACGCTCTGTATCCCACCGTCTAGCCAGGAAGGTAATGGTCTATTCTTTTGGAGCCAATATATGGCTTTGTTCAGTAGGTCCCGATGCAGTTCGCGTTTTCCTGGTCTGAGAGCGGGGACCCCAGAGAGAATGGTGACATATGGGGCTGCTACGGGGGGTAAATCGATGCAATGTCTTCCATCTAGTGTGGTCACAGGGGCTCTTAGTGGGGCATAATCATGAATACGGGTGATATTGTGGTCACTTTGGATAGGTGGTGTAACAGGGGAGTCACATGTTTGCAATATCCTGGGTGCATTTTCCGTAGGCCTTTTGTGGGTATTAGTGGGGGAAGAGCGTATGGGGGTTACAGTGTTTCTAGTCGGTGGGTATGACTGTGCTACCGTTTTTTCAATCCTGCACAGTCTATCTCCCAAATCATTTATTTTAGCAACCAGTGGAGAGAGTGCAGTATTAAGCAGTAACTCGATTTGGGCCAGAAGAGACGATTGAAGGGGGGATCGAGCCTCAGCCTTATCCACAGGTGATGAGGCTGTACTGGGTCCGGGTACAGAGGGGCTGCATTTATTAGATGGAGGGAGGGTTGTAACGGAGGAAGCCTGGGGGGAGCAAATAGTTTGAACAGTGTCTCGAGACACTATGGGGGGGGATAGGGCATCCGGGATGTAGTGTGTGCCACAGAGGGCATTCAGCTCTTCCCAGACGGACATTGAAGTTGGCTGACTGAGATCCAGTTATCCTGGTAACAGCTATAAGCAGCTCAAGGCAATAGGGATGGAAGAAAAGGAGCTTGACTGTACCTTCTCCAAAGCTGGAGCCAAGAGTGGTGGCCCGTCCCGTCCTCCTAGAGCCTCTGAGGGCCACAGAGGGCCCGCCCTTTGCCCGGGCTTAGCCCGGCGCCGCCCGCGCGCGTCCCGCGAGGCGGTAGGGGCCTCTGCCTTTAGTGCGCCTCCGTGCGCGATTCCCGGTGGGCGTGTCACCGCCAAGGATGCTGGGGGCTGTAGTCTCCCTGCCGGCTGCCGCGTGGTGGAGGATGCGGCGGCCGGAGACCAACAGCAGCAGGAGTGTGGCGTGACCCCCGGTGAGTGCTCCAAATGCCCTCGTCAGCCCTCGGGACCTCCGCTCGTCCGCAGGGACCCCCGCCTTTAGTGCGCCTCCGTGCGCGATTCCCGGTGGGCGTGTCACCGCCAAGGATGCTGGGGGCTGTAGTCTCCCTGCCGGCTGCCGCGTGGTGGAGGATGCGGCGGCCGGAGACCAACAGCAGCAGGAGTGTGGCGTGACCCCCGGTGAGTGCTCCAAATGCCCTCGTCAGCCCTCGGGACCCCCGCTCGTCCGCAGGGACCCCCGCCTTTAGTGCGCCTCCGTGCGCGATTCCCGGTGGGCGTGTCACCGCCAAGGATGCTGGGGGCTGTAGTCTCCCTGCCGGCTGCCGCGTGGTGGAGGATGCGGCGGCGGCCGGAGACCAACAGCAGCAGGAGTGTGGCGTGACCCCCGGTGAGTGCTCCAAATGCCCTCGTCAGCTTTCGTGTCTCTTAATTGACGATGGGCTTCAATGATGTAGGAGCTCTTTTCCCACACCACTATATTTCCTCCCTTGTCCGCCATCTTTATCTCGATTTGTCATCATTCATTAAACTTTTGAGCGATTCACGCTCTTCTGGAGCAAGGTTATCTTTGTAGCTGAGTCCTCTGATTTTCTGAAGATCTTGTACAACCGCCTCTTGGAAAATATCAACCTTGTTTCCCGGAGCCAATTGAGGATAGAATTTTGAGTTTGGTTTCTTTTGGCTGAGCCCGGCACCTGCTTGATCAATCGCTTGGCTTAATGTTGTTTCTTCTTCGATGTCAACATCCAAATTGATTAATGCCGTATATGCAGTGGCATCTCTGGCCCTCAGGTCTGTAGATATGTCATCATTCAGTAGAGATTTCTTCTTGCGCCCAATATCCTTTCTAGCCAAAGGAAGTGTGACGAGGTTTAACGGCGTGGTTCCGCCGTAGGTGAACGCACCCACGAAGAGCGCTTCAAAATCGGGGAGAAGTGAACCAGTGTGTGGATATATATATATATATACTGCAGCGTGAACAAGGGCAGTCGTGCTTGAAACGCGTGGCTGAAATTTGGCTTGTGAACTGAAATAAACAAATATGCTTGCTGAATTGGTGGTCCGTTTTTCCTTCCTGTGGTTGGCGTGGAGGCTTTGACCGCGTACGCAGATCTGGAGAGAGGGAAACCTGTGCTCTCATATATATATATATATATTTTTTTTTTGACACGAAGGATGCGGCACATCACAGTTCCAATTCAGTTTCAAAGGTGATTTATTGCTCCAAACTCAGACCAACGCGTTTCAGCCTAGAGACAGACAGGCTTTGTTCACGGTAAGTGAGCATACTACTATGTCTACTATTTATCCCACCTGGCTATTAAGGTGCATTGTGGGAGAGGTAGTTTATGAAAAATAAAAAAGAATGTTTGACATGATAAAAACATTAGCAATTTCAGCACTTAATTCTTAATATTAGGTACTAAGACATTGTGTTATTAGTATGTACACTGTTATAGTTATAGTCACAGTTTTGACTCATTTCTAAAAGTCACAGTGTCCAAAAATTATATATATATTGGTTTCAATAGTGGTATAGTACCATATGCTACCACTGTTCCATATATATATATAAAATGTTGTTGGAAATGATACAGATTTGTTTGACCTCAAATTATTTCAAATTCCAAGGCAATATTTACCAACAACTGCACGGTTTGGCAATGGGTTCGTGCTTCTCCCCCAGCTACTCATGTTTACATGTTGGCTGGTGGGAGGAGCGCGTGCTCAGAGTCACACATGCCAGATGGTTGCCAAACATTTCCCACTACTGGTGCTACATCGATGGTGTGTGTATTTTTTGGAATAGGACTGTAGCGAAGGCTATGTCTTTTGTCAATGAAATTAACACCATTGTCTTAAACTTAAAATTCACAGCATCCATTAACAACGAGGTCGCAGAATTTTTGGATGTTTAATTGTATGTGGAGAACGCTGAGTTAAAAACTAAACTTTTCCGCAAATCCACCGCAGGAAACTCCATACTGCATGCCCAAAGTGCGCATCCCATCCACACTATCAATAGCATCCCTTACGGCGAATTCATCCGAATTCGACGAATTTGTAGTGATGAAACAGCTGCCAATACCTGCTTAGATTCTTCTGTATAGAGATTTCTCAGGAGGGGATACTCCAAGAAAATATTGGAGCATGCCCTTGTTAAAGCGAAATCTCTTGACAGAAATACTCTGTTAGTACCTAAATCCATCAATTCTGATCATCAAACGGATTGCTCTGTCAGACTAATTACCACCTATAGTTCGCAAGAGAGAGCAATCCGACGTAATATTTGTTCTGAATGGCCGATTGACCTCACTGATAATATTTTGAGTCCAATTGTTCCAAATCTGCCATCTATTACATTTAGAAGAGCACCCTCAATGCGTGATGCTCTAGACAGACCAATGCCGGACGTTCTGCCTAAAAAATCTTGGCTTCATAAGACTGTTTTTTTTAAATGCACTTCTTGTCGCGCATGCACTTTTGCCTGTGATTCAACATACTATACATCAGCTTTAAGCGACATCAACATTCCTATAAAAGAACATTTGACTTGCAGGTCAGAATTTGCGGTTTATAAACTCAAATGCACCTGCAATTTGGAATATATTGGGAGCACTAAACTCCCTGTGCATAGACGTATTTTACAGCACATACGTGCAATTGTGAACAGTAATAGTGACTATCCTGTCGCAAGACATTTCAAGGCTGTTCATAATAACCAGTTAAAAGATCTAGAGAACACTGTCTTATGCTCAGTACCAGTCCCCGGCCGGGGCGGTGATCGTGAGCGTTTGTTAAGACAAAAAGAATCACATTTCATTCTTCTACTCGATACCAGAGCTCCCAACGGTCTAAATCTTACAGAAGATTTACATTTATAATTCATCTAAGACTGTAATCTATGGCCATCCTAATCGAATCTGTGTTAAAACACTTCTTTAAAAATCGCAACAAGTCACCTGTTTATGAACTTATAACTGTTATTCTATGTTTATGACTTTTGTTGTTGCGGTTTTACATTGGGTTCTTTAATCTATTCCTATTTTAAAATTTGAATAGTTTTATGCATTTTAATTGCACTCCCTCTTCACAGTGTTCAGCATTTTGCAATTCATTGTAAATCTGTAAGCAAACAACATGAAGGTTCTTTTTTTTAGATTCTCTGCTGCTACTCTCGATAATTGTTTTTAAGAACACTCTGTTTACTCACGATTTAGCACATTTAAATTACGTTCATTTTTACATATGTATTTTTTTGTTCAATTTTAGGCCATATTTTTGCTACATGATTTTCTACTGCCAATCTACAATATCTATTCTAAAGAAAAATTCCCTTTGGACTACATTGAATTTGGACAATAATGAAAGTTATTGATGATGGGCATTTCCTAATGTGGATAAGATTTAAACACATCAAGTTTTTGTCCACTTTTTGCACTTTATTATAATGTATTTTGATTAAGACACTTGTCGATTATTTTTTACATTTATATGAGTCATGAATTACTTCTGTAGATATTGTACATATTTTTGTATAAATGAAATTTATTGAGGATGGACATTTCCAACTGTGGATAAGATTTAGACACTTGTCCAGTTTTGGCCCATTCTTTGCACTTGACTCTATACTGTATTTTGATTAAGACACTTGTCGATCATTTTTTACATTTATATGTGCTATGAATTTTTCTCTGTATATAATGTACATATTGAGCCAAATTCACTTTACAATGTTTTTGGGATATTGAGCACATGATTGTATAGTATTTTTGAGTCCATAAGGGTGAATTATTTTAGGCATTATAACACTGTGACTCATGCAATATGGCGTTCACTTTAGTCTTTCCTTTATTTCTATTCCTGCACTTTTTTTGTCTAAATCGAATCACTTGTGCACCTAATATAAATTATGGTCACTTTCTGGGGCGCGTTATGTGAACAAGCTCCTTTTAGGAGTGAAACGCATCATGGATGACACCATGTCTTTTCATTTCAACTGTGTGGAATAAATACTTACTTTCACTGGAGAACATCATTGCTGCTTCTTCTTTTTGTCTATTTTAAAGAAAAGTCACGTCAAGAGGTCCTTACCTGGTCTATTTCACCGTGGATTGGTGAAACAGGAACAATATATATCTATATATACCAGACCTTGGGGCTATCAGGAGGTGTACCATACTTTGCAACATACCATCCTGAGGATTCAAGGCTTTGACAGAATGTACGACCCAAGAATTATAATCCTCCCGGTTGTAAGTTGTGGTATGGCTTCCTTGGATGGCATTTTGGCAGCCTTGGCTATAATGCAAACAGAGCTAACAGCCTCTAGGGCAGAGTTGCAGGCCAAAGTAGAGAGGCTACAGAGAACCCCATTCGACTTAAGTCTAGTGCAAACACTCTATCTGTCAAGGTTAGCAGCAGACAAGTAACCCAAGTGAAGAATACACAAGCCACTAACCTTAGGTGTCTAGCCAGCGGGGACCACAGAGAGAAGATAGTCTTCCCTATACCCGATAACACTGACCCTCTCCGGGTGATGTACACACCGGAGACAGGTAGTTCTCCAGGTAAGGGGAAGGATAGTTGCTCGGGGAAGGTTGTTGTGAAGACACCCCTCAAGGTCTGGTCTAAGGCTTCGGATGACTTCAAGTCACAACAATGTCTGTAAACACAAGAACACTTGTTTAGTACGGCTATTAGGCAAAGATCACAGTGGTAACATATACACATAAAAACAAGTAGTCACTTACGAATAACCACCGCTTGAAACGGCCTGAAGTCTGGGAAAGATGGAGACTCTAGTTCAAGCGGGAGGGGGGCTGTTAATTCACAGCTCGATTTACAAGAAGGAAATTTAAGTTAACTCTCTCCTTGAGTAGTTCGATTCACTAACGGGAGGGAAAGATGTTTTTAGTACGTGTTAGGTTCAATAATATCCTCTGGGAAATATCCGAAGGAAAGTAGATACCTACACTCGGATAGCACGGCCGTGCTAAATGTATAGATCAGATTTCTACTTACTAGAAATTCTCAAAGTATCTCGGCGTCCTCAGCGGGAAGGCAAGCGTCCGCGCACCCTCAGCTCTCGGCGTCCTCAGCGGGAAGGCAAGCGTCCGCGCACCCTCAGCTCTCGGAAGGCTAGTTCCAAACACGATCAATAAACCGGAAGGATTGACAAGCATCCGGTGATGGGACAAGAGTGTTTTTATACACTCCCAGAGGGCGTGGACAGTTTCGTCAGGCCCCAGGGCTTTCTGGGAGATGTAGTGCTGCAGCGGTATTTCCTTACACTAGCTCTCCAGCTATGGGTAATCGCTACAGAACCCCCTCTCGAGGATCGCCGACCCGGCGGTCGACCTGGCTTCCCTGGATTCTACAGATGAAATTGTGTCACAAATTCGGGGCAGTGGAGATTCTGCTCTGGTTCCCAAGTTCTCTCCTCAACCCCAAATCCCTTCCAACCAACCAAATACTGCACTCTGCCCCGATGGATCCGTGAATCCAACAACTCCTCTACCTCGTATTCCTCCAATCCCTCTACCAACACCGGTGCAGGATGAACGGGCAATCTAGTGTCTAAGGGACAAAATAGGAGCAGAGAGACGTGAAAAACAGGATGAATCCTCCAGTTCTGGGGAATGGATAATTTTAAGGCCACAGGGTTGATGACTTCCTCAACACTATAGGGACCAATGTATCTAGGTTTGAGTTTGTTGATACCCCGGAGATGAATGTTTTTAGTGGAAAGCCATACCTTGTCCCCCACCTGGTAGACCGGTTCAGGAGTGCGTTTCTTGTCGGCGTATCGTTTCTGCGATGCCTGAGCTTCCGCCAAGTGACGTTTCGTATCTATCCTTACAGCCTGTAAATGAGCATGATGTTCCTGAATACTGGGCAGGTTGGTTGTTACAGGCCACTCGAAGGGAAGAATGTTCGGATGGTACCCAAGAAGGCAAAAGAAGGGAGAACAACCCAGGGTGGAGTGGTCAGAGTTGTTATACGTGAATTCCGCTAGTCATAATAGGGTGACCCAATCCGTCGAGTTTTGCAATGTGAAGCAACACAGATATTGTTCGATAGTTTGGTTGAGCCTCTCCGTTTTGCCATCTGTCTGCGGGTGGTAACTCGTAGAGAGCCTAACATCAATAGCTAATGATTCACAAAGGGCTTTCCAAAAGCGGGATGTAAATTGAGCCACTCTGTCTGTAATGAAGACTCGTGGAATGCCATGGGCTCTGATGAGATGCTGCAAGATAATCATGGCCAGTTCGGCGGAAGTAGGTAGGCCCTCCAAAGGTACAAAATGACCCATTTTTGTCAAGTGATCTACAATCACCAGTACCGTAGTTTTTCCTTGACATAAAGGCATCTCCACTATGAAATCCATCGAGACCGTATGCCACGGTGTAGGAGGTATTGGAATTGGGCATAGCAGACCCGTGGGTTTGGAGTGTTTTGCTTTTCCTTGGGTGCACACTGAACAGTTCTGGACATCGACATCCGTTAAAGCCACTCTTATATCTTCGATAAAATCAGTGGAGGTGAGCAAGGCAATAGTGTTTTCAGGGAAGGATTTTTCAGGAAGGATGGATGATGGTTCTACGGGGATTTCTGACTGGGTCTCATGAGTGTCTTGATTCCTCGAGAGGGTATCGGCTTTTCCATTTTGAGGGCCTGGCCGATACTTGATGACAAAATCGTAATCAGAGAAAAAGAGAGTCCATCTCAACTGCCTAGGGGTTAGAGCCTTTGCTGTTTTTAAGAACAGCAAGTTCCGATGGTCCGTATAGATTTCAATGGTATGTCGTGCTCCCAGCAGGTAATGTCTCCATTCCTCACAACCTCTCTTGATGGCCAGCAACTCCTTGTCCGTAATCGAATAATTGACTTCGCTGGGACTGAGCTTCTTTGAGTAGAAGGCCACTGGGTGGATTTGTCCTGTTTCAGGGTGGCGTTGTGAGAGCACCCCACCCAAGGCATACTGTGAGGTGTCGGTTTCTAAAATGAATGGAAGTTGGGCATCGGGATGCCTCAATATGGGGGCCTGGGTGAATCTGTCTTTCAGAATGCGGAAAGATTGTTCTGCCTCCTCTCCCCACTTGAAAGGAACGTTTTTCCGTAATAGATTGGAAATGGGGTGGATGATTTTAGAGAAGTCTTTGATAAAACGTCAGTAATAGTTCGCAAAGCCGAGGAAGCTTTGCACCGATTTCACGTCTTGTGGGGTTTTCCAGTTCGTGATGGCCTCAACCTTGCCACTTTCCATCTGAAAGCCATCGGCGTTGATCACATACCCCAGGAATGAGACTTCTGTTGCGTGGAAGAGGCACTTTTCCAGTTTGGCGAACAGCTGGTGTTGTTGCAGACGACTCAGTACTTCCTTGACATGTTATTCGTGTTCCTGGAGAGTACTGGAGTACACAAGGATATCGTCAATGTACACCATACAGATGGTATCCAGAAGGCCCCTGAGCACTTCGTCCATAAAGAATTGGAATGCCTCAGGGGCGTTGCATAAGCCAAAGGGCATGACATTATACTCGAATAAGCCGAACTTTGTTCGGAACGCAGTCTTCCACTCGTCGCCTTTTTTCACTCTGACCAGATGATAAGCCCCCCTGAGATCTAACTTGGTGAAGTAACGAGCGCCCTTTATCTGGTCCATCATGACTGGAATCAATGGAAGGGGGTATCTATTCTTCACCGTGATGTTGTTCAAGGCCCTGTAGTCGATGCAGGGTCTTAATTCTGCACAGTCCTTCTTCGGGATGAAGAATAGGGGCGAAGAAGCAGGTGACGTGGAATGGATGATGAATCCAGTAGCAATATTCTCCTCAATGTAGTTTTGTAAATAGATGTTTTCATGTTCAGTCAGGGCATACACACGACTACACGGAATAGTTGCACCCGGGAGGAGTTCGATGCAACAATCGTAGACCCTGTGTGGGGGCAAACCGGTGGCCTTCTGTTTGTCGAACAGGGAACGGTATTCGTTATAAATTTCAGGTAGACTGGAAGTACTGCATAGGTGTTTCTCTGAGCAAGCCACAGCCAGGTGTCGAATACTAGGACGTTCTTCTTCTTCTTCCTTGGACACAGAAAAAAGGTTGTGACAATGTTCCATGCAATAGGGTGAGGTTAAGGCGACTGTGCGAGCTGACCAACTCACTACAGGATCATGTAACGTGAGCCATGGCATGCCTAAGATCAGACGAAACTGAGGAGCAGCAATCAAATCAAATTGTATATACTCCGTGTGTTCTCCATGCTGCATTCGCAAAGGGATCATGTGTTTAACAACAGGCCCGGATGACAAAGCGGATCCATCCACGGCCTTTACCTGTTCTGGTTCTTTCTTCTGTTCCCACGATATCCCAAGGGGGTCTGCGTAGTCAATGTCCATGTAATTTCCCGTGGCTCCTGAATCTAACAGCGCATCCATTTGCGTGAAGTTATCCCGGGTTGTCCACAGGGATATTGGCAAGTTCATGTGTGCTACAGCAGGCATCATCGTATTGGCAAGTAATGTGGAGATCATTGTTGGTTGCCGGTCCATCCCAGAGATCTCAATCTGGTTTGGACGTTCTAGTTTTCCAACGTCTCTCGTGTTCCAAGAGCAGCCGACTTTCTTGGTGCGGGATTCTTCTCCGTTTGTGGGGTTCTTGCTCTGCACTCTCGTATAAAGTGTCCCCCTTTTCCACAATACATGCAGAGTTTCATTTTCCTCCGTCGCTCTCGTTCCTCTGACGTCAGAGGACCTCGAATACCCCCAATCTGCATGGGCTCAGTACCATCAGAACTCTTGGTGCTGTCTTCCTGTGGGAGTTTGAATTTAGGATACCATCCACGTCCATCACCCCTGCTCCGATCTCCTCTTCTCTCCACCAGCCTATGATCTAATTGTACGGTGAGGTCGATGAGTTCTTCGCAAGTCGAAGGTAATTGGACTACCTGGGACAAGACGCCCTTCAATTCACTCCGCAGGCCTTGATAGAACAGCAAGGTCCTCTTTTCTTGTGGCCAATCAGTCTCGGCTAAGAGCCGGTTAAAAGAGGTGATGTACGATAATAAGTCCTGTGACCCTTGTCGCAGTGTCAGGAGTTCTTTATCTAAGGATAACATGTGGGTCTTTCTTCAAAAAGGGGGCAAGGGACAGCCCCAGTAATTATCGCTTGATTGCGCTCCTCGACTCCATCGGAAAGGTCTTTGCGAAATGTCTCCTTAGTTCTCTTTCTGATTGGGTCGAGGAGCGCAATATTTTGCCGTTGGAACAGACTGGTTTCCGAAGGGAGCATGGCACTCTGGATAACCTGACTGCCCTTCAGGTGATCACTGATAAATATGTCCAGGTGAGGGGGGGTGTTGTATACGCCGCCTTCATTGATTTCTCCACAGCGTTCGATAAAGTAGATCGTGGAACGCTGTGAAGAAAATTGGCGGCGCTGGGTGTCCCTACTCCCCTGTTGGAATTGGTGCGGGCTCTGCACACTGAGACCTGGTGCAGGGTCTTAATGGGGGGCGAAAGGGGGCTCTCGGCCAAAATACCATCTCAGAATGGCCTTAAACAAGGCTGCTTATTGGCACCCCTTCTGTTTTCCCTATATACAACTGACCTCCCTGCTGCTGTGTCTCATAGTGAGGGGATCGCGCCGTTGATAGGAGGGGCGTCAATATCCTGTCTGATGTATGCCGACGATGTGTTGTTGCTCGACTTAACGCCCATGGGTTTAGCAAATCGGCTTCAGGCCCTTCAGGACTTTGCCGGGGTGCATCATATGAAGATCAATATTAATAAAAGTAAAGTGATGTGTATTGCTGGTAGGAAGAAATGCCGTTCGACAAATTTTGGTTGGGCTATTGGAGGGCATAGATTGGAGGTCGTAACTTGTTATACCTTTTTAGGGAAAATATTCTCGGCCAATATGAGCGAGAATCTCCATATAGAGCACTGCTCTCGCAAAGCTCTTGCCCATGGCAATGGGCTAAAGTCCCTATACCTGGCAACGGGGAAAAGACATTTTTCTAGCCTTCTAGAAGTATTTAGAGCTAAAATCCCCGCAACCATCTTGTACGGTATAGAAATAATAGAGATAAAATATTGGGACTTTTGCCACAAGACCGAGGGAAAACTCCTAAGATCCCTCTCGACTCTTAACAATGCCTGTCCACTGGCTGCCTGCAGGTTGGATTTTGGACTCAGGAGTGCCTGGGTTCAGGGGCTGTGCGCCCTAATAAGGTGGGTAGCCAGTCTGGCCAGAGCGAGAGAAGGAACCCTGCGAGTTTTACTCAAAAATGAACTTTTGGGCAATTTTAAGGAGTTCTCTAAACTCGTTAGTAATTTTAGAGGGGCTGTGAAAATCCTTAAACTGGATGAAAGCGCTCTTTTCTCCTACTCTCCCACGCAATTAAAGCAGGTACTTAAGGAGGCTTCGTGGGAGTATTGTTTTTTATCTGACAAAAAAACAGTTGGAGATAAAAGGAATGTGGAGCCGCTCATCTCCTCCTATAGGATGAAACAGCCGCAACCGTATGCCCTATGGAACTTACCACATGGGATACGTAGGTTTTGGTTCTTATTGTGTTATGACTTAATCCCTCTTAACGTGTTGATGTACAAATGGCATGGAACTTCACCCTTGTGCAATTTATGTAAAATGAATAACCAGGACTGTATGCATGTACTTTTGATTTGTCCTATGTTACGTAACTTGCGCAAGCGATGGCTTAAAGTAATCTGTCTCCGCCTCAGCATTGTCACTTTACAAGATTTTCTTCATGCACTTTATTGCCCACCAAATGAAATGTTTTGTGCCTACGTTTTTAACTTTTTTAAAGGATTTTTAGCTATTTATTAATTTCGCTGGAAAACTGTGTCTGGCCGGCCCGGTTGGACTGATGGACTGCAGTGTAGCTATTACGGTTCGAATATTATGTTTTTATAATTCTTGTACTTTTGATGAGTGTGTTGATTTGTCTGTATATGTTTATGTGGCCCTCTTCGAGAGCCAAAACATAATAAATAAAATTTGATGTGGGTCTTTCGATCGAAAAGTTTCCTTAAGGCGGTACAGAAGTCGGGGAATCGGTGTAAAATGGGATCATTCTTTTCCATTAAAGGGATAGTCCAGCTTGCAGCGTTTCCACCCATATATGACATCATGAATGCGGTCTTGGCCGCATCATCCTGAAACACGGAAGGTTTACATAAAAAGTGGAGGCGGCACTGGTTTAAGAATGTCTCAAATTTCTTGGGATCTCCGTAGAACCTCTCCGGGGGAGCCAAAGGTATTCCAGTGTTCTGAATGACGTGCACTGTCGGAGTGTGGTCTGTGGAGGATGAAGGTACGGCTGTAGGTGAAAATAACCCACCCCCAGCTGCCATTGGGGTCGCGGGCTGTGATATGGTTTGTCCTGGAGGAGGAAGCGTGGCTTCTTTAATATAAGACCCTGCCCCGGGATTTCTTCGTGACATGCCAGCGACTTCTCTACGCATGGTGTTCATATCTTTTCTAAGCTCTTGGTTCTCAACTCAGGATGCATGAACTTCTTGTTGTAGTAAGCTAAAACCCTCAAGTAACGAGGCCAAAGTCGCACTCGTATCCAGGGCCCAGGTTAGTCTTCTTCCTTGGGCTTGTCAATCTGTCAAGGTTAGCAGCAGACAAGTAACCCAAGTGAAGAATACACAAGCCACTAACCTTAGGTGTCTAGCCAGCGGGGACCACAGAGAGAAGATAGTCTTCCCTATACCCAATAACACTGACCCTCTCCGGGTGATGTACACACCGGAGACAGGTAGTCCTCCAGGTAAGGGGAAGGATAGTTGCTCGGGGAAGGTTGTTGTGAAGACACCCCTCAAGGTCTGGTCTAAGGCTTCGGATGACTTCAAGTCACAACAATGTCTGTAAACACAAGAACACTTGTTTAGTACGGCTATTAGGCAAAGATCACAGTGGTAACATATACACATATAAACAAGTAGTCACTTACGAATAACCACCGCTTGAAACGGCCTGAAGTCTGGGAAAGATGGAGACTCTAGTTCAAGCGGGAGGGGGGCTGTTAATTCACAGCTCGATTCACAAGAAGGAAATTTAAGTTAACTCTCTCCTCGAGTAGTTCGATTCACTAACGGGAGGGAAAGATGTTTTTAGTACGTGTTAGGTTCAATAATATCCTCTGGGAAATATCCGAAGGAAAGTAGATACCTACACTCGGATAGCACGGCCGTGCTAAATGTATAGATCAGATTTCTACTTACTAGAAATTCTCAAAGTATCTCGGCATCCTCAGCGGGAAGGCAAGCGTCCGCGCACCCTCAGCTCTCGGCGTCCTCAGCGGGAAGGCAAGCGTCCGCGCACCCTCAGCTCTCGGCGTCCTCAGCTGGAAGGCAAGCGTCCGCGCACCCTCAGCTCTCGGAAGGCTAGTTCCAAACACGATCAATAAACCGGACGGATTGACAAGCATCCGGTGATGGGACAAGAGTGTTTTTATACACTCCCAGAGGGCGTGGACAGTTTCGTCAGGCCCCAGGGCTTTCTGGGAGATGTAGCGCTGCAGCGGTATTTCCTTACACTAGCTCTCCAGCTATGGGTAATCGCTACACTATCCCACTCCTGTTGTGGTGGAAATACCTACCCCTGTCCCACTCACCACCCCAGAAAGATTCCATGGGAAGAGTAGTAAGGTTCAGGTCTTCCTCACACAAGTGCAATTACATTTCTAATGTGAAGTTAAGGCTTTTAACACCAATCATGCCAGAGTAGCTTTTTTAATCTTGTATCTGGCAGGAGATGCGGCCCAATGGCCATTACCATTAGTGAAAAGACACATTCCTTTGTTATACGACTGGGATTCTTTCATCGTAGAATTCGAGAAGACATTCAATAGGAGATCAGTTCAATTCTACGCAGACCGAGAGTTATTAGAACTGAGATAGGACATTGTGACCTGATTTCTTACTTGAATGATTTCCGTAGACTGGTTACCAAAACGGAATGGCCAGAGGCCAAACAAGCTGAGGGAAACTGATGGAATACCCTTACTTTTAAGAAATAGAGAGGGGTGTAAACTAGATTGCATCTTCCCTAGATTGATTGAAGGGAATCCATACATCAATATTAAAGGTATGCATAAGGATTAATGAGGAGTACAAAAAAAATTAACCTAAGAATGAATGAGGCAGAAAGGAATAGATTTGGTAGAATATTAAATGAATTCGCTGATCACCTCTGGTGCCCATCCCATAAATAAACATGGACACTAATGGAAATGAGGAATGAATGAGAAGGGATAGGACCGTTTCACAATCATTTTAGATTTAATTCCAATCCTTGGGGAAAGTAGGTCTACAAACAGCAGTCAATGGGATTTGGCAATGACAATGTTGATAACGTTGGAGAAATAATAATGTGTCGAAACAATGGTGATTACGTATTAGTGATTATGCATTTTTTATTTTTGTTAACAGATTGAGGTGTTTTTTACATTGTCCTGAAGAAGGTGGTGCATAAAAAGCAGGATCCACCGAAACGCGTCAATATATTTCAATATCAAAACACTTTATTCGGTTTTAAGTTTTAAAACCATAAAAGATACATAATTAAAACATATTAAAACAGTTCGACAAGAGTATCCCAAACAAGAAGATACTCCCGACAAGACTCATGAAATATACAAATTAATATAATGTATAGGATTCTTCAGGGAACAAACAACAAATACATTTTTTTTTTTCAAAACAGATGCGTCATACATTATCAATTCAATCGGGCAGACTATTTCTAATCCTAACAACGGATTTTAAAATTCCTGCCACAAATAAAATACATTCAGGGTGAAGCAGCTGTAGATAAAGGAGAGCAGGGCGCACTTGGGAAAATGTCATTTTTTAAAAAAAGAGTAAATAAAAAATATTGGCGAGGTCCCACATAAAAATTACAGAAAAACATGAAGTGAAGCAGATCCTGCGGAGACTTATAGTCACAGCCGCAGGGTGCTAACACTTGGCCTCTGTGACTACCTTTTGGTACTGCTAATAACATGTGTAAATAGTCTAGCCGGAATCTTGCCAGTAGAAAACTTTCCTGAGTAGAAATGGGGTACATGAGATAGGTCTCAATGCCCATCACAATTTTTAACAGTAAATGACTACGGACACTCTGTTTGCCTAATTCTTGGTCTTTTCTACTCATAGACCTTAATAGAAAGAAATAATTATTTGTAAAGGCAACATCTTGTTTAATAATCCGGTCAGGTTTGTAAAAGACATCCGGCCGCCTCAGCTCCTCACAACAATTTTTTATGTTCTTTACCCTTGGGATGCATAATCTACGATCTAGATTCATTATTTCAGAGAGAATCTGATGGGTAAGAACCAACTCCTTGTTTAACCAGCAGTTTAGCCAAAAAATTATGGGACGTAGGGCCAATATATCACTTAAAACTTGCACTCCCAGTTCCTCATGTACCACCGCATTTGAAGTACTGTTAGGCACTCCTAATAAACGTTTTAAAAAAGCATTCTCCACTGTTTGGAGTGCACCGAAGGCAACATAACTCCACATTTCACTGCCATAGCTGGCTATCGCTACACTTGTGGCCTGATACAATTTCAGCAATGCCGCCACTGGCACTTACCCATTTTAGAGGTAAAATTAAATATGGCAGTATTTGCCCTGGTAACACCCCCCTTTTTCTATGGAGGAGGGGGTCCCATTTAAGGGTGTCGTCGAACAACACCCCCAAATAACAAAAGGATTGGGTTATTGGGACCTTTGCATTACCTACTCTAAAGGGATACTGGGTCTCGGGACGGGTGCCAACCTGCATAATAAAAGATTTAGCATTATTGATGTTCAGGTCCCGCTCTGACATAAAACGCTCAAAAGCCTCTAATAGAATCTGTAAACCCCTAGCTGTTCTTGCAGTGAGAACAGCGTCATCGGCGTAAAGCAAAATGGGCAAACCCCGTTTCCCTACGCAGGGGAAATCAGTCCCAGTGTTAACAAGATATTTCTCCAGGTCGGGGGGGGCGTGGCTTGGGCGCCGATGGCGATGGTCGCCTGAGAGCTCGGCTCCGGGACTGAGCCCGGGATTATCCTGTTAATCGGAGGCCGCGGGGCACCCTAGCCCCCGCAAATCGTCGCTCGGCCCACCTGGACCCCACTGAGACGCCCGGCGCGGCCTGGACGAGTGGTGCTTTGCCCGAAACACGAAGTTTGAGGTCCCGGGAAGAGCGACCCAATATGGCGCCCGGACCCCTTTGTCCCCTTGGACGGGGCCATTAGCCTGGATGAACGCCGCTGGTCATAACGTGCCCTCCGCTCTTGTGTTTTCCAGGAGAGTGAGGTGCTGGACTCTGCCCTGTTGAGACCCTGGTATTGATGAATGCGCCCGGGCGATCGGAGCTCCTACCATAGTGAACCTTGGCACGCGGACGACTGGAGGTCCCGGCGGTGGTGACGACCTCTGACGCGGCGCCTGGCTGCATCCCCCGATCGTCCCGATCCCATGGGAAGCATAACCCCCTGGTGCCACAAAGTCTCTGGAGGTGTGGGTGGCCCTCGTTCCGGATCCTCGTCAACCAGACGGACCTGCCCGGCCTGGCGCCGAGTGTCTCCGCCTCCTCCTCAGCGCCCTCAGACGACATGGTGGTGGCGCGAGCCGAACCTGTGGAGATCCACCTGGCCCTGGAGAAGAGGATCACCGGCCTTCACCCCGAGGACCTCCATTCGGGAGAGTTATAGTCGGCGTCCGCACTCGGTGGCACCTTTATCTGAGCCCACACTGTGCGCTTCCCGCGCTATGGGGAAGCCGAGAGGGGCCAAGGGGCCCACCCCGGCCGCCTCTGACTCGGAGACCCCAGACAAGGAAGGCAGCGGCAACCCGGGGGACGCTGGTGGCGCTCCGCTGCAGCAACAGTTTGACCGCGTCCTGGAAGCGATTGCGACCACACGCTCGGCCCTCCAGCAGGACATTGCTCAGGTGGCGACGAGTCTGGGCCTCCTCAGGGCGGATCATGGCAAGCTATCGGACAGGGTCAAAGAAGTAGAAGGCTCGGTGAAAACCTTGGAGCCGGCGCAGCGAACCCTGGCCGCGGCAATGAAGGATGCTCTAACCCGGATTTCTGCCCTGGAACAGCGAGCGGAGGATGCGGAAGGCCGTAACAGGCGCAACAACATCCGAGTGGTAGGCCTGCCGGAGAAGATCGAGGATGGCGACATGGTGGCCTACTTGGAGGCCTGGCTCCGAGACACGGTAGCCCCGGAGGGCCTATCCTCTTTCTACACCCTTGAACGGGCTCATAGAGTCCCAGCACGGCCACCGCAACTGGGCCGGGCGCCGCGCCCGGTGGTGGCGCGCCTCCTACATTTTCGCGACAGGGACCTCATCCTCAATGCCGCTAGACATAATGGCCCTTTCAAGGTGGAGAACAGCCAGGTAAACATCTTCCCGGACTACACCTATGAAACCCAACGTAGGCGGTACTCATTCTTGGCGATCAAGCGTGAGCTCCGGAGCGAGGGTATTCAATACTCGCTCCTATTTCCTGCAAGGCTCCGCGTCATTGTTGACGACAAGACTCAATTTTTTGATACCCCGGAGGAGGCCTGTAACTGGCTTGAACTTTATAGGGCTGGGAAAGATGGCTTTGCCTCCACATCTCAGACAACGGCGGAGCCGGGACAGCGACGGCGATCCACGAGGGTGCGGAGTCGCCGGGGCCGTTCAGGCGGCCCTACTACTGCAGAGACATCGACGGAGCGGAAAGGTGTATTGGAGGTGTTGTCTGCCCTGTCTGGGTCACGAGAGGACGCTATTGCAGAAGAGGAGAACCCTGGTGACGAGGGGGCATCGACGGACTCGGAGAACTCGGTGACAGATAGTACCGGCACACCGGTGATTACACCAAAATCGGTTGAGGACCTTCTTGATGGACAGGGTTGACGGGGTGAGCTGTATCCTTTTGGGTGGGGGCCCGTAGCGGGGGTGGAGGGTGCCGATGGTTCAACATGATTACGGGAGAAGCGGGGGGGGTGGGGTGCCCTGCCTTTGCCCCGAGGGTTTCCGTTACTGTTTGGGGCTTGCTTTAGTCCTGGCAGCCAGGGCGTCGAGGGCCCACTGCCACCGCCCAGCCCGCACCTGGCCCTTAAGGCCTTCCTACGGTGGCGACTGTAGGATTAGTTTGGGATGAGGGGATTTCTTGAGGGCATGGTTTGGATGGGAACTAGATGGAGTTATTTGGGTCCTGTTCTGGGGGGGGTGGGCAGGGGTTTGGGTAACGTAAGATTTGTTGAGTTTTGGTTGGGGAAAATGGCCACCATCAGTGTTGGGGGGATTGTTGTTTGCCTATTGCTGAGACCCAGATGGAGAGACTTTGCACGCACAGTATGGGACAATGGCTGACGTTGCTAATGTGAAGTGTATTACTTGGAATGTGCGGGGGCTTCACACCATGTCTAGGCGGCACAAAGTCCACGCTTATTTAGTGCGTAGGGGAATACAAATGGCGCTACTGCAGGAGACCCATCTGAACAAGGCGGAAGGGGCGGCGCTACAGCGTAGATGGAGGGGACAGGTCTTCTACACGTCGTACTCAGCGTATGCCAGGGGGGCGCTAATCTGGATCCGGGCTGGGGTTCCCTTTCAGGTCACAAACTCAGTGGTAGATCCCGAGGGGCGTTACGTGGCCATCTCTGGTACTCTGGGGGGGAGGGACCTGAACGTTTGCTGTGTTTACGCACCTAACATGGACCAGATTGCCTTCCTTTCTAGGTTATCGGGCTCGTTAGCCCACTTTTTCACGGGGCCCCTCCTGCTCGGTGGGGACTTTAATTCAGTGGTGGATGTGGAGACCGATCGCTCGCACCCGCCCCTCCCTGATTCTCCGGTTCGCCGCGTGGCCAAGGGCCGTAGAGACTGGCAGACACGGTGGGGTTTGACGGATATTTGGAGAGCGCAGCACCCCGACACTAGAGATTACTCCTACTTTTCGGGCCTCCACGAGCTGCACGTTCGGCTGGACGGGTTTCTTGGCTCGACAGAACTGGTTTCGGCGGCCATCTGTTCCGAATACTTGACTAGGACCATCTCGGACCATAACCCCCTCCTGCTGGCCCTTCGCTGGTTTCCGGGGGCGCCGGCGGTGCCCACCTGGAAGTTACGCCCTGAGATGCTCGAGGACATTGTCTTCAGAGCGGACTTAGGTGACAAGATCGAGGAGTATTTCGCGTCCAACGGGGGCTCTGCAAGCTCGAGGGCGCTGGAATGGGACGCTTTTAAGGTGGTGGTGAGGGGTTATTGCATCACCAAGAAGGTAGGTATGAGGCGGGTTATCCTCGATGACTTGGAGGTGGCCGACCGGAAGCTTCGGGAGTTGGAACTCCGCCGCCCCGGGCACCCTGAACTCCAGGGACGCACGGCGGAGGCGAAGGAGGCGGTAGCGGCTGAGGTCGAGCGGCTGCGCTGCTTCGACTACAAGGCCTATACAGTTCGGTCCCTTGCAGAAGGGGATAAATCGAGTGCACTGCTGGCATGGTTGGCAAACCCTACGCGCCAGACCTCACTGACGACATCCATGCGTATGGCGAACGGGACCATGGTGCACACTCAACCAGAGATTCTGGGCTGCTACCGGCACTACTACGATCAGTTGTATCGCAGTCGCGCTGCCAAAGACCCCGACCTCCTTGAGGATTATTTACGACCCCTAGTGCTCCCGGTGGTGGAGCCTGACGTGGCGAAAGCCCTAGGTTCCGATATCGAACTGGGGGAGATCCGCGGCGCCATCAAAAGGATGGCGCGGAACAAGACCCCAGGACTAGACGGTCTTCCTGTGGAGTTTTACGCGACCTATGCCGACCTCCTGGCTCCGAGACTGGTGATTGTTTATAGAGAAGCGAAGAGGCTTGGCCGACTGCCTGGCTCAATGCGTGAGGCCCTGGTGGTTCCCCTCCTCAAGCCGGGGCGAGACTCAACCGATCCGGCGTCCTACCGGCCTTTATCGATGCTGACGGTCGATTATAAGATTCTGAGCAGCATCCTGGCCTCGAGACTAGTCGGCCACATGGCCTCCCTAGTGCATGAGGACCAGGCCGGGTTCATCCCCAAGCGCAATACAACAATGAACATCCGTAGGTTGTTCCGCTTACTGGGGGAGCCGCTAATAGATGCTCCGTGCCCAGTGGTCCTGTCGGTGGACTTAGAGAAGGCGTTTGATAGCTTGGAATGGGACTACCTACACACGGTGCTGCGACGGTTTGGCCTCGGTGAGGGCTTCATCAGATGGACCGCGGTCCTGTACGCCTCCGTGTCGGCCAGGGTTCGGGCGGGCCCATTAATATCCTCACAGTACCCGGTAGAAAGGGGCACGAGACAGGGCTGTTCGTTATCCCCACTTCTCTTTGCGCTGGCGGTGGAGCCCCTCGCAGTGTTACTCCGGTCGGGGGCGCATTACAGTGGTTTCCGGACCCCTTCGGGCCCGCACCATGTTTCGTTATATGCCGACGACCTATTACTCTTCCTTGAGGACCCAGTCGAGGCCCTACTTGGCGCTAAGACGGCGCTCACGGCGTTCGGGCGGTCTCGGGTCTACGGGTAAATTGGAGCAAGACATGCCTCTTCCCGGTCCGTAGAGGCACCCCTAGTCCAGTCCTCATTGGAGGACTTAGATGGGAACCTGACTGTTTCAGATACCTGGGGGTGTACATTTATCATGATCCATCTGACCTCCTGGACGGAAACATCGCCAGATGTAGTCGAGCTCTACGGGGGAACATGGACTTCTGGGCTACACTGCCGCTTTCGTTGGCGGGGCGGGTCGCCCTCCTCAAAATGGTGGCTCTCCCCCGACTGCTATACTATTTCCGGGCGCTGCCAGTTTGGATCCCGCCAGCCACGTTTAGGCTCTTACGGTCGACGATGACCGGATTCCTTTGGGGCTCGGGCCGCCGTAGAGTGGCCCTTAAGACCCTGATGAGGCCGAAAGCCGAAGGGGGACTTGCAGTGCCGGACTTCGAGAAATACTATCTGGCGGCGCAGCTCCAGACTCTCACCCAGGAGGTTGCCAGGGAGTTCCGAGGCCCGGAGGACAGGAGAGGGACAGGGATGGCCAGGCATGTCCTATCTTTCATAGCTCTACGCCAACGTTTGACCTTACAGGACCTGACGTTGGAGGAAAAGACCATTCGCCTGTGTTGGAACCGGGCTCACGCCAGGGGCCAACTCCGGATACCGTATGCGCCGGAAATACCATTGGGGATGCTGACGGCGTTGCCCCATGGCGGGGATTGGTCACGGTTGGCGGACTGGGAGGACGCGGGGCTGCAGTTGGTGGGGGATCTTTATGAGGCCGGGGTACTCTTGCCTTTCCAGGAGCTCATTGACCGCTTCGAGATTCCCCCAGGGGACTTCCTGTTGCACTCGGCCCTGGTCCGTGCGATCCAGGCGCATTGGAAAGGCGGACAGGAGGAACCTCCTACGTCTCCGGTGTGTCAATACGTCATGATGTCTGCGGGCACGGTGAAGGCGGTCACCTGCCTCTACGGTAGATTGATCAATGAAGGGTTGACCCCCCTTACGACCCTCAAGATCCGGTGGGAGGCGGACATAGGCAAGGAAATCCCGGAAGCGACCTGGTCTCAGCTCGTGCGGCGAGCTTGGAAGGGGACGCGTCACGCACGTTTTCAGTTGGTCCACTATTATGTACTCCATCGGGCATACCTGACCCCGGCGAAAATCCAACAGTATTTCGCTACGGGCTCGGCAGCCTGCCCCAGATGCCCGGCGCCAGAGGCAGACCTCCTCCATATGTTGTGGGCCTGCCCGGGTCTATCCTCCTACTGGGTGGAGGTGGAGAAGACCCTGACGGAGGTGACGGGGAGACCTCTATCGGTTGATGCGGCGGTGGGTCTGTTGCATTGGTTTCCACATACCCCCAAAAACAAAATTTCCAGTAAATTTATTGATTTAGGGCTTCTCTTAGCCAAACGAGAGGTGACCAGGAACTGGAAGGCACGAGCTGGTCCGACTGGGAGCAGATGGCATAGCGAATTATTGAAGTGGGCGGCGGGGGAGAGCACGCTGAGATACCAACTGGCTGGGAGACAAAGTAACGAACGAGCACAGGAGACAGCGCTGGAATGGGAGACACTAGTGCAGGCCCTCAGAGACTATTGCGCCCCCAGCGACTCTGATAGCGAGATAGCAGCGCGCCCTGAGTCCCGATAGGCGATAGTATTTACTGTTACTGATACGCACATCTTGGGTCCTCTCACGAATCCTATTGCGGTAGCTACCATACACTGATGGCGGGGTTGGGTGGGGGAGGGGTTTCTTTGCAAGTTAGTGTTTTGTGGGTGGGACTTTCTTTTGGGTTTGGGGGCTTGTTTAGAAAAGCAGATGACGGACAGTGGATTATCCGGACCAGCCTTTCGCTCCTGCTGAACCCCCACTGGAATTTATCGCCCGACTTTGGAACTGTGGGCTGGAATCTAGTGTATAAAAACGTGCTGCGGGGGGTGGACAGGATGCAGTCGATTGATTTCAGTGTATTTTTGATGCTGGTCATAATTGTAACAGTTTACTGATTCCTGCAATAAAAATATATTTAAAAAAAAAAAAAAAAAAAAAAAGATATTTCTCCAGGTCGTTAATATACAAATTAAAGAGAAAGGAGGCAAGGATGCATCCCTGGCGCACCCCTCTCTTGATGTTAAAGTTGATGGATACCTGGAGATTCTGGGCATATCTAATGTTCGCCATAGTGTTACGGTGTAGATCTTTCAGAAAATTAACCAGGTTATCTTCTACCTCCATGGCCCTCGTGGCCCTCCACAGCTTTCCCTGATTAACACAATCGAAGGCTGAGGAGAGGTCCATGAAGGCCATGTAAATTCTACCCTGACGCGCCATTGTGTACTTTCCTGTGATAAGATAAAGGTTTAAACACTGGGCTAAAGTGGAGTGACCAGGGCGGAAGCCATACTGTATGTCTGCCATGATCTTGTTTTTTTTTGCCCACGCTGAAAGTCTTTCCAATATTACCCCACCTACCACTTTCACCACTGAATCCAGAAGAGAGATCGGTCTGTAGCATGTAGGACAGTTGCGATCTCCCTTCTTGAATACTGGGACGATCGTATATACTCCCCAGGATTCTGGGCACCCGGACCTGGCCACAGCATTAATTACTGCTTGCAGAACGGGGCCCCACCGGCTGGGATTAGATTTGTATAGGTCCGGGGGAATGTCATCCGGCCCAGGCGCTTTATTACATGTGAGACCTGCAATACCCTTTTCCACCTCAGCTAACTCAAATATTAGTGGCACATTACCGCTAGTTGTGGGCTGGGACAGGTCCATGTCCTGTAAGACACTGAAAATATCCCTAAAATGGGAAACCCATTGTTATTCCGTTATGTTGGTTTGGTACTTCGCCACCCCGAGAATTCTCGTACTGTGGTTGATTAATTATACCCCAGAATTTAGAGCTGTCCCCCAAGGTACGTGCCTCCAACAGGTCCCTCCGCACTCCGTCTTTAATTAAGCTTTTACGAGCAGCCAGGGCTTTTTTATACTTGCGGCGGCAAACACCAATTAAGTCTTTATTTCTCTGGACCATTTTTAAAGCTTCCTTTAATTTCCTCCCTGCCCTAGAACAGTTTGAGTCAAACCATCTTAAGCCTGTGAGTTTAGGGTTTGTAACCGGGGCACTCAACATGTCTCCTATCTTGGAGATAATGGAGGCAAACAATTTAAGAATAACATTCGATTCGATACCTGGTGTCACACAAGAAGTTAGTTCTACAGAGCATGACTCCTGCGCCTTGCTTTGGAATAAATCTGGAGCAGCATGGCGCCATCTCAGGCGACAGCGCCCATCCATCAGACTAACTTTGGTTGGCACAGGCACCCTTGTTTGTATGACCAACGGCCGACCACCAATTGACACACACACCAGATTGTGGTCGCTGAATGCGCTCTCCATTATTTCATACCCCTGAAATCGATCAAGGATACCAGAGGAGATCAAAATATAATCCACAAAGGAGCCACTCCTTCCTCCTTTAAAAGAGGGAATAATTTGCGTGCTCAAAGGGGACACGAGAGAATTAGATCGAACCAGATCAAAGTCGTCTAGGAGATTATTTAACTCGGCCCCCTGGTATGTATGTTCAAAATGAAAGACCCTCATTCTTGCACAACCCAGTTCTGATGTGGCCGTTGTTAAAGGGTTACCACATGGGTGGACATTAAAATCTCCCTTAACCATTAATTTCTGTAATGGCAAGCCTCTAGCTTCCCTCAAGGTAGCACCCAACAGGTCAATCAAGCTTCTATATCGGTTGTATCTGGGGAGTTATAAAAATTAGCAATTCCAAGGCTTTCAGTTCCCTTCCCCAAGACAATTACTTGGATATTTGGCCTGGATGATGATATGAGATGAATCCTGCTAGACACTGCTAAACAGATGAAAATAGCCAATCCACCCATAGCTCTACCACTCAAAGATGGGGATGCAGGAGCATAAAAAACCTTATAGCCCTCCAAATATAAATCAATGGCCACCAACCAAGTTTCTTGAAGACAAATCACAGTGAATTGTCTAACAAATTGTAGGAACAAGGGTTCCCTGACTTTACCAGATAAACCAGCAACATTCCACGATAGAATGTTGTACATACCATTGTGTGGGGGTAACATATTAACAGGGGTCAACGATATAGTCTCAGTGTAATCTCCGGTTGGCCCAGACTGGGCCCCACCTGACAGCATGGTAATTTGTTCGAGGGGTGCAGGAGAAACCTGTGCTGTAACCCATTTCCCTCACCCTCCATGTTGGCAGGAAGTCAGTCACAGTCGTAAAGTCTGGATAAAGCTGTGAATCTATTTGAAAGTTCCAGCCCTGTGGTATCCGGGTATGATTGGTCCCTTGATGGATGTGAGATTTCCTCTCTCCTGTTGGATGATAATTTCTGTAATCTATGGGCCCACCCCATACTAACTATAGCCCTGTCAGGGGGATCTTTATAGAAATAACCAAGGGGAAGCACCCGAATTCCTGAGTCACCAAGGGGTACTTCTGAATAGGTGTCCCTAATGATGCATTCCACAACAGATAGGGTGCTAAAATTTACATCAATACAATCTCCCACCCCCTGTTTCCTAGACTTCCCTATCCATCAACTCGGCGGGCCATGATTATATTTCGTTCTATGATAGGTGTCATGAAAGTGTTATTAGATAACCAGTGAGTTGCTTTGTTTTTTAACTGCATAAAGTTCTCTCTAGAACCTCAGATAGGGGTGGCACATTACACAAGACTATCACCAAGGGGGTCGATTGTGGAGGTAAGTGGATGACTTCATAATTACTGTTTCTGCTTTTGCTCAGCACGGGCTGATCCCGCTTTGACTGAGTTAAATCGGACTGTAACGGAATGGGAGCATGAGCGTCGGTCACATAATTTGGCCCCTGCTTGTTTGTAACTACTCTTAATGGGCCGTTAGAAGTCACATCCCTGCTAGCTAAACTGTTGTGATGATCTCTATTTATGGGGCAATATTGGTTCACTGGTCCCTTTGTGTGTGGGAGACTGGGATTTACTGGGTCCCTAGTAGGCATAATGGGTGGTTTGCCCTGTTCCAGTAATAGTTTCTCCATAGATTTCAACTTTTCCCATACTGGGGCCAGCTTGACATCCATTAAACTGCCCACTGCTTTTATTAAGGCATCCTGAAGCTGCTGCAATGCAGAATTCCCCAGTATGAGAGATGATTGGGAGTTCTTCGAGCCAGGTTTAGAGTGTATGTTTAGTTTGGCTTTTTTTGCGGGACCCCCAGCGGGCTTTGGTTTTCTTTTCACCCCCCTGGTATGTTACTTGTTATTTGGACCACTGCGCTCCTCGGATCTGTCCTTACAACCTATTGTTTCTGATGATATATCAGGAGATCGTCGGGCTGCAGATCCCACTGCCTGTAACACATTGCTTGCCTTGGATACAATGATTACAACCGGGGAAAGCACAGGGGGGTGTACTTCTGGGAGGGATATGTCTTGAGGATTCCCAGACTCAGACCTGGCACAAGATAACTGGGACCCATCAAGTACCTCTATAGTGGACTCATTTACTTTGTTTTTCTCACCAGGTGGAAGAGAGACGCTCATAGAGGGTGATCCAGATAACCGTCTGTTTCCCAGTTCTATTTCTTTGTCAAGCGCAGAGGCCGCTCTCAACAAATAGGCGTCCATTGTGGAAACATTCACCCTTGTTACGCGTTTAGGGCTATCCGCCTTCTGTGTGATCTTCTGCCTCCCCATATCATACTCCCTGACCTTAGCAAGCCAATATATTGAAAAAAGAAAGAGCACGAGTACATTCACCCTGGGTACGCAAGATAGATGGACTTTGTTTAAGTAACAAACAGGGTGGAGGGTGAAAGATCAACAAGACAATGTCCCTATTCGCCCTCTGAGTGAGCTATGATCTTAACATGCCACTAATTCACCTTGTAGGCACAACCATTTAAATACGAATGAAATACACAGAACCAAATCGGACTAAATGAGGAAATGAGTCTCGGTTAATTAATGACCTGCAAAGAAAGTGGGCCCGGCCTGGCCTCTTCTGGCCCCTGACAGCCCCAGACGGCCAGCCCTTTGCCCGGGCTTCGACCGGGGCACGTCCACGTGCATCCGCGCGGCGGAGATCTGGGCTTCCTGAAGTACTTCCGGTGCGATGGAGAGAGGCGGGTGGACTCCTGACGGCCCCGTGGCTCTCTGAGGCTTCCAGTCCCGTCACAAGTCCATCACAGTCCCCCAGCAGCAGCAACAACCAGATACGCAGCGTCTCCCGCGAAGCGGGAGGCGCAAGGAGTTTTTGAAGTGCCCGGTGAGAGGGAGAGAGGAGGGCCGGTCTCCTGACGGACCCCACGGCTCTCTGGGGCTTCGAGTCCTGTCACAAGCCCACAGAATCCCCCAGCAGCAGCAACAACCCGTGAGGTGCAAGGAGTTTTTGGACTGCCCGGTGCGAGGGAGAGGGGCGGGGCGGTCTCCTGACAGCCCTGCGGCTCTCTGGGGCTTTGAGTCCCGTCACAAGCTCACAGAATCCTCCAGCAGCAGCAACAACCAGGTAGGCAGCGTCTCCCGTGAAGTGGGAGGCGCAAGGACTTTTTGGAGTGCCCGGTGCGAGGGAGAGAGGCAGGCGGTCTCCTGACGGCCCCCACAGCTCTCTGGGGCTTCGAGTCCCGTCACAAAACCACAGAATCCCCCAGCAGCAGCAACAACCAGGTACGCAGCATCTCCCGTGAAGCGGGAGGCGCAAGGAGTTTTTGAAGTGCCCGCTGCGAGGGAGAGAAGCGGTGCGGTCTCCTGATGGCCTGTGGCTCTCTGGGGCTTCGAGTTCTGCCACAAGCCCACAGAATTCCCCAGCAGCAGCAACAACAAGGTATGCAGCGTCTTCCGCGAAGCGGGAGGTGCAAGGAGTTTTGAAGTGCCCGGTGCGAGGGAGAGAAGCGGGCGGTCTCCTGAAGGCCCCCGCGGCTCTCTGGGGCTTCGAGTCCCATCACAAGCCTACAGATTTCCCCAGCAGCAGCAACAACCAGGTACGCAGCGTCTCCCGCGAAGCGGGAGGTGCAAGGAGTTTTTAAATGCCCGGTGCGAGGGAGAGAGGTGGGGCGGTCTCCTGACGGCCCCCACGGCTCTCTGGGGCTTCGAGTCCTGTCACAAACCCACAGAATCCCCCAGCAGCAGCAACAACCAGGTATGCAGCTTCTCCCGCGAAGCGGGAGGCGCAAGGAGTTTTTGGAGTGCCCGGTGCGAGGGAGAGGGCCGGGGTGGTCTCCTGATGGCCCTGCGGCTCTCTGGGGCTTCGAGTCCCGTCACAAGCCCACAGAATCCCCCAGCAGCAGCAACAACCAGGTACGCAGCGTCAATATATATATATATATAATCTGGTTGTCGTGTGCGGCTCCACCTTCCTCTGTGGGGAAAACTGTTGAAATATATGATCGGCTTGGTTCCGCCGAAGGAGACTGCGCTGCCATCAAGAGCGCCATACATCCTCCGACCTGAACCTCCTTGTTGCTCCGTGAATACGGCTGAGGGGGATGTGGTGCTCCCGGGTACTGGCACCCGGTATTGGACCCAAACGTGCTTGCAAAGGAGCTGATTTGGGGAAACCTGTTGCCGGACAATGTTCCAAGAGAAACATATGAAAAACGCCAACGGCATTGAAACAACACCGTACCCACTGGAGGGTTAAAAACAATTAAAGAAATCTGGGAGCCGCTTGCACTACAGGTACCAGAATGCTTAACAACAGGAAGTGACCTGCCAAGAAGTGACCATTGGAGGCTAGAAAAACACCAAAATCACCACGTACCTGTAGCAGCAAATCGGCTTTCCCGGAAGAACGGTGTTCTGCAACTGAAGAAGTTCGAAGGAGAACGAAACGCGTCTTGTGCAATGCCGTGCTGAGAAAGCAATTGAAAATAAAGGAGAATTGGCAAATCTGGTTGTCGTGTGCGGCTCCACCTTCCTCTGTGGGGAAAACTGTTGAAATATATGATCGGCTTGGTTCCGCCGAAGGAGACTGCGCTGCCATCAAGAGCGCCATACATCCTCCGACCTGAACCTCCTTGTTGCTCCGTGAATACGGCTGAGGGGGATGTGGTGCTCCCGGGTACTGGCACCCGGTATTGGACCCAAACGTGCTTGCAAAGGAGCTGGTTTGGGGAAACCTGTTGCCGGACAATGTTCCAAGAGAAACATATGAAAAACGCCAACGGCATTGAAACAACACCGTACCCACTGGAGGGTTAAAAACAATTAAAGAAATCTGGGAGCCGCTTGCACTACAGGTACCAGAATGCTTAACAACAGGAAGTGACCTGCCAAGAAGTGACCATTGGAGGCTAGAAAAACACCAAAATCACCACGTACCTGTAGCAGCAAATCGGCTTTCCCGGAAGAACGGTGTTCTGCAACTGAAGAAGTTCGAAGGAGAACGAAACGCGTCTTGTGCAATGCCGTGCTGAGAAAGCAATTGAAAATAAAGGAGAATTGGCAAATCTGGTTGTCGTGTGCGGCTCCACCTTCCTCTGTGGGGAAAACTGTTGAAATATATGATCGGCTTGGTTCCGCCGAAGGAGACTGCGCTGCCATCAAGAGCGCCATACATCCTCCGACCTGAACCTCCTTGTTGCTCCGTGAATACGGCTGAGGGGGATGTGGTGCTCCCGGGTACTGGCACCCGGTATTGGACCCAAACGTGCTTGCAAAGGAGCTGATTTGGGGAAACCTGTTGCCGGACAATGTTCCAAGAGAAACATATGAAAAACGCCAACGGCATTGAAACAACACCGTACCCACTGGAGGGTTAAAAACAATTAAAGAAATCTGGGAGCCGCTTGCACTACAGGTACCAGAATGCTTAACAGCAGGAAGTGACCTGCCAAGAAGTGACCATTGGAGGCTAGAAAAACACCAAAATCACCACGTACCTGTAGCAGCAAATCGGCTTTCCCGGAAGAACGGTGTTCTGCAACTGAAGAAGTTCGAAGGAGAACGAAACGCGTCTTGTGCAATGCCGTGCTGAGAAAGCAATTGAAAATAAAGGAGAATTGGCAAATCTGGTTGTCGTGTGCGGCTCCACCTTCCTCTGTGGGGAAAACTGTTGAAATATATGATCGGCTTGGTTCCGCCGAAGGAGACTGCGCTGCCATCAAGAGCGCCATACATCCTCCGACCTGAACCTCCTTGTTGCTCCGTGAATACGGCTGAGGGGGATGTGGTGCTCCCGGGTACTGGCACCCGGTATTGGACCCAAACGTGCTTGCAAAGGAGCTGATTTGGGGAAACCTGTTGCCGGACAATGTTCCAAGAGAAACATATGAAAAACGCCAACGGCATTGAAACAACACCGTACCCACTGAAGGGTTAAAAACAATTAAAGAAATCTGGGAGCCGCTTGCACTACAGGTACCAGAATGCTTAACAACAGGAAGTGACCTGCCAAGAAGTGACCATTGGAGGCTAGAAAAACACCAAAATCACCACGTACCTGTAGCAGCAAATCGGCTTTCCCGGAAGAACGGTGTTCTGCAACTGAAGAAGTTCGAAGGAGAACGAAACGCGTCTTGTGCAATGCCGTGCTGAGAAAGCAATTGAAAATAAAGGAGAATTGGCAAATCTGGTTGTCGTGTGCGGCTCCACCTTCCTCTGTGGGGAAAACTGTTGAAATATATGATCGGCTTGGTTCCGCCGAAGGAGACTGCGCTGCCATCAAGAGCGCCATACATCCTCCGACCTGAACCTCCTTGTTGCTCCGTGAATACGGCTGAGGGGGATGTGGTGCTCCCGGGTACTGGCACCCGGTATTGGACCCAAACGTGCTTGCAAAGGAGCTGATTTGGGGAAACCTGTTGCCGGACAATGTTCCAAGAGAAACATATGAAAAACGCCAACGGCATTGAAACAACACCGTACCCACTGGAGGGTTTAAAACAATTAAAGAAATCTGGGAGCCGCTTGCACTACAGGTACCAGAATGCTTAACAACAGGAAGTGACCTGCCAAGAAGTGACCATTGGAGGCTAGAAAAACACCAAAATCACCACGTACCTGTAGCAGCAAATCGGCTTTCCCGGAAGAACGGTGTTCTGCAACTGAAGAAGTTCGAAGGAGAACGAAACGCGTCTTGTGCAATGCCGTGCTGAGAAAGCAATTGAAAATAAAGGAGAATTGGCAAATCTGGTTGTCGTGTGCGGCTCCACCTTCCTCTGTGGGGAAAACTGTTGAAATATATGATCGGCTTGGTTCCGCCGAAGGAGACTGCGCTGCCATCAAGAGCGCCATACATCCTCCGACCTGAACCTCCTTGTTGCTCCGTGAATACGGCTGAGGGGGATGTGGTGCTCCCGGGTACTGGCACCCGGTATTGGACCCAAACGTGCTTGCAAAGGAGCTGATTTGGGGAAACCTGTTGCCGGACAATGTTCCAAGAGAAACATATGAAAAACGCCAACGGCATTGAAACAACACCGTACCCACTGGAGGGTTAAAAACAATTAAAGAAATCTGGGAGCCGCTTGCACTACAGGTACCAGAATGCTTAACAACAGGAAGTGACCTGCCAAGAAGTGACCATTGGAGGCTAGAAAAACACCAAAATCACCACGTACCTGTAGCAGCAAATCGGCTTTCCCGGAAGAACGGTGTTCTGCAACTGAAGAAGTTCGAAGGAGAACGAAACGCGTCTTGTGCAATGCCGTGCTGAGAAAGCAATTGAAAATAAAGGAGAATTGGCAAATCTGGTTGTCGTGTGCGGCTCCACCTTCCTCTGTGGGGAAAACTGTTGAAATATATGATCGGCTTGGTTCCGCCGAAGGAGACTGCGCTGCCATCAAGAGCGCCATACATCCTCCGACCTGAACCTCCTTGTTGCTCCGTGAATACGGCTGAGGGGGATGTGGTGCTCCCGGGTACTGGCACCCGGTATTGGACCCAAACGTGCTTGCAAAGGAGCTGATTTGGGGAAACCTGTTGCCGGACAATGTTCCAAGAGAAACATATGAAAAACGCCAACGGCATTGAAACAACACCGTACCCACTGGAGGGTTAAAAACAATTAAAGAAATCTGGGAGCCGCTTGCACTACAGGTACCAGAATGCTTAACAACAGGAAGTTACCTGCCAAGAAGTGACCATTGGAGGCTAGAAAAACACCAAAATCACCACGTACCTGTAGCAGCAAATCGGCTTTCCCGGAAGAACGGTGTTCTGCAACTGAAGAAGTTCGAAGGAGAACGAAACGCGTCTTGTGCAATGCCGTGCTGAGAAAGCAATTGAAAATAAAGGAGAATTGGCAAATCTGGTTGTCGTGTGCGGCTCCACCTTCCTCTGTGGGGAAAACTGTTGAAATATATGATCGGCTTGGTTCCGCCGAAGGAGACTGCGCTGCCATCAAGAGCGCCATACATCCTCCGACCTGAACCTCCTTGTTGCTCCGTGAATACGGCTGAGGGGGATGTGGTGCTCCCGGGTACTGGCACCCGGTATTGGACCCAAACGTGCTTGCAAAGGAGCTGATTTGGGGAAACCTGTTGCCGGACAATGTTCCAAGAGAAACATATGAAAAACGCCAACGGCATTGAAACAACACCGTACCCACTGAAGGGTTAAAAACAATTAAAGAAATCTGGGAGCCGCTTGCACTACAGGTACCAGAATGCTTAACAACAGGAAGTGACCTGCCAAGAAGTGACCATTGGAGGCTAGAAAACACCAAAATCACCACGTACCTGTAGCAGCAAATCGGCTTTCCCGGAAGAACGGTGTTCTGCAACTGAAGAAGTTCGAAGGAGAACGAAACGCGTCTTGTGCAATGCCGTGCTGAGAAAGCAATTGAAAATAAAGGAGAATTGGCAAATCTGGTTGTCGTGTGCGGCTCCACCTTCCTCTGTGGGGAAAACTGTTGAAATATATGATCGGCTTGGTTCCGCCGAAGGAGACTGCGCTGCCATCAAGAGCGCCATACATCCTCCGACCTGAACCTCCTTGTTGCTCCGTGAATACAGCTGAGGGGGATGTGGTGCTCCCGGGTACTGGCACCCGGTATTGGACCCAAACGTGCTTGCAAAGGAGCTGATTTGGGGAAACCTGTTGCCGGACAATGTTCCAAGAGAAACATATGAAAAACGCCAACGGCATTGAAACAACACCGTACCCACTGGAGGGTTAAAAACAATTAAAGAAATCTGGGAGCCGCTTGCACTACAGGTACCAGAATGCTTAACAACAGGAAGTGACCTGCCAAGAAGTGACCATTGGAGGCTAGAAAAACACCAAAATCACCACGTACCTGTAGCAGCAAATCGGCTTTCCCGGAAGAACGGTGTTCTGCAACTGAAGAAGTTCGAAGGAGAACGAAACGCGTCTTGTGCAATGCCGTGCTGAGAAAGCAATTGAAAATAAAGGAGAATTGGCAAATCTGGTTGTCGTGTGCGGCTCCACCTTCCTCTGTGGGGAAAACTGTTGAAATATATGATCGGCTTGGTTCCGCCGAAGGAGACTGCGCTGCCATCAAGAGCGCCATACATCCTCCGACCTGAACCTCCTTGTTGCTCCGTGAATACGGCTGAGGGGGATGTGGTGCTCCCGGGTACTGGCACCCGGTATTGGACCCAAACGTGCTTGCAAAGGAGCTGATTTGGGGAAACCTGTTGCCGGACAATGTTCCAAGAGAAACATATGAAAAACGCCAACGGCATAGAAACAACACCGTACCCACTGGAGGGTTTAAAACAATTAAAGAAATCTGGGAGCCGCTTGCACTACAGGTACCAGAATACTTAAAAACAGGAAGTGACCTGCCAAGAAGTGACCATTGGAGGCTAGAAAAACACCAAAATCACCACGTACCTGTAGCAGCAAATCGGCTTTCCCGGAAGAACGGTGTTCTGCAACTGAAGAAGTTCGAAGGAGAACGAAACGCGTCTTGTGCAATGCCGTGCTGAGAAAGCAATTGAAAATAAAGGAGAATTGGCAAATCTGGTTGTCGTGTGCGGCTCCACCTTCCTCTGTGGGGAAAACTGTTGAAATATATGATCGGCTTGGTTCCGCCGAAGGAGACTGCGCTGCCATCAAGAGCGCCATACATCCTCCGACCTGAACCTCCTTGTTGCTCCATGAATACGGCTGAGGGGGATGTGGTGCTCCCGGGTACTGGCACCCGGTATTGGACCCAAACGTGCTTGCAAAGGAGCTGATTTGGGGAAACCTGTTGCCGGACAATGTTCCAAGAGAAACATATGAAAAACGCCAACGGCATTGAAACAACACCGTACCCACTGGAGGGTTAAAAACAATTAAAGAAATCTGGGAGCCGCTTGCAGTACAGGTACCAGAATGCTTAACAACAGGAAGTGACCTGCCAAGAAGTGACCATTGGAGGCTAGAAAAACACCAAAATCACCACGTACCTGTAGCAGCAAATCGGCTTTCTCGGAAGAACGGTGTTCTGCAACTGAAGAAGTTCGAAGGAGAACGAAACGCGTCTTGTGCAATGCCGTGCTGAGAAAGCAATTGAAAATAAAGGAGAATTGGCAAATCTGGTTGTCGTGTGCGGCTCCACCTTCCTCTGTGGGGAAAACTGTTGAAATATATGATCGGCTTGGTTCCGCCGAAGGAGACTGCGCTGCCATCAAGAGCGCCATACATCCTCCGACCTGAACCTCCTTGTTGCTCCGTGAATACGGCTGAGGGGGATGTGGTGCTTCCGGGTACTGGCACCCGGTATTGGACCCAAACGTGCTTGCAAAGGAGCTGATTTGGGGAAACCTGTTGCCGGACAATGTTCCAAGAGAAACATATGAAAAACGCCAACGGCATTGAAACAACACCGTACCCACTGGAGGGTTAAAAACAATTAAAGAAATCTGGGAGCCGCTTGCACTACAGGTACCAGAATGCTTAACAACAGGAAGTGACCTGCCAAGAAGTGACCATTGGAGGCTAGAAAAACACCAAAATCACCACGTACCTGTAGCAGCAAATCGGCTTTCCCGGAAGAACGGTGTTCTGCAACTGAAGAAGTTCGAAGGAGAACGAAACGCGTCTTGTGCAATGCCGTGCTGAGAAAGCAATTGAAAATAAAGGAGAATTGGCAAATCTGGTTGTCGTGTGCGGCTCCACCTTCCTCTGTGGGGAAAACTGTTGAAATATATGATCGGCTTGGTTCCGCCGAAGGAGACTGCGCTGCCATCAAGAGCGCCATACATCCTCCGACCTGAACCTCCTTGTTGCTCCGTGAATACGGCTGAGGGGGATGTGGTGCTCCCGGGTACTGGCACCCGGTATTGGACCCAAACGTGCTTGAAAAGGAGCTGATTTGGGGAAACCTGTTGCCGGACAATGTTCCAAGAGAAACATATGAAAAACGCCAACGGCATTGAAACAACACCGTACTCACTGGAGGGTTAAAAACAATTAAAGAAATCTGGGAGCCGCTTGCACTACAGGTACCAGAATGCTTAACAACAGGAAGTGACCTGCCAAGAAGTGACCATTGGAGGCTAGAAAAACACCAAAATCACCACGTACCTGTAGCAGCAAATCGGCTTTCCCGGAAGAACGGTGTTCTGCAACTGAAGAAGTTCGAAGGAGAACGAAACGCGTCTTGTGCAATGCCGTGCTGAGAAAGCAATTGAAAATAAAGGAGAATTGGCAAATCTGGTTGTCGTGTGCGGCTCCACCTTCCTCTGTGGGGAAAACTGTTGAAATATATGATCGGCTTGGTTCCGCCGAAGGAGACTGCGCTGCCATCAAGAGCGCCATACATCCTCCGACCTGAACCTCCTTGTTGCTCCGTGAATACGGCTGAGGGGGATGTGGTGCTCCCGGGTACTGGCACCCGGTATTGGACCCAAATGTGCTTGCAAAGGAGCTGATTTGGGGAAACCTGTTGCCGGACAATGTTCCAAGAGAAACATATGAAAAACGCCAACGGCATTGAAACAACACCGTACCCACTGGAGGGTTAAAAACAATTAAAGAAATCTGGGAGCCGCTTGCACTACAGGTACCAGAATGCTTAACAACAGGAAGTGACCTGCCAAGAAGTGACCATTGGAGGCTAGAAAAACACCAAAATCACCACGTACCTGTAGCAGCAAATCGGCTTTCCCGGAAGAACGGTGTTCTGCAACTGAAGAAGTTCGAAGGAGAACGAAACGCGTCTTGTGCAATGCCGTGCTGAGAAAGCAATTGAAAATAAAGGAGAATTGGCAAATCTGGTTGTCGTGTGCGGCTCCACCTTCCTCTGTGGGGAAAACTGTTGAAATATATGATCGGCTTGGTTCCGCCGAAGGAGACTGCGCTGCCATCAAGAGCGCCATACATCCTCCGACCTGAACCTCCTTGTTGCTCCGTGAATACGGCTGAGGGGGATGTGGTGCTCCCGGGTACTGGCACCCGGTATTGGACCCAAACGTGCTTGCAAAGGAGCTGATTTGGGGAAACCTGTTGCCGGAAAATGTTCCAAGAGAAACATATGAAAAACGCCAACGGCATTGAAACAACACCGTACCCACTGGAGGGTTAAAAACAATTAAAGAAATCTGGGAGCCGCTTGCACTACAGGTACCAGAATGCTTAACAACAGGAAGTGACCTGCCAAGAAGTGACCATTGGAGGCTAGAAAAACACCAAAATCACCACGTACCTGTAGCAGCAAATCGGCTTTCCCGGAAGAACGGTGTTCTGCAACTGAAGAAGTTCGAAGGAGAACGAAACGCGTCTTGTGCAATGCCGTGCTGAGAAAGCAATTGAAAATAAAGGAGAATTGGCAAATCTGGTTGTCGTGTGCGGCTCCACCTTCCTCTGTGGGGAAAACTGTTGAAATATATGATCGGCTTGGTTCCGCCGAAGGAGACTGCGCTGCCATCAAGAGCGCCATACATCCTCCGACCTGAACCTCCTTGTTGCTCCGTGAATACGGCTGAGGGGGATGTGGTGCTCCCGGGTACTGGCACCCGGTATTGGACCCAAACGTGCTTGCAAAGGAGCTGATTTGGGGAAACCTGTTGCCGGACAATGTTCCAAGAGAAACATATGAAAAACGCCAACGGCATTGAAACAACACCGTACCCACTGGAGGGTTAAAAACAATTAAAGAAATCTGGGAGCCGCTTGCACTACAGGTACCAGAATGCTTAACAACAGGAAGTGACCTGCCAAGACCTGCCAAGAAGTGACCATTGGAGGCTAGAAAAACACCAAAATCACCACGTACCTGTAGCAGCAAATCGGCTTTCCCGGAAGAACGGTGTTCTGCAACTGAAGAAGTTCGAAGGAGAACGAAACGCGTCTTGTGCAATGCCGTGCTGAGAAAGCAATTGAAAATAAAGGAGAATTGGCAAATCTGGTTGTCGTGTGCGGCTCCACCTTCCTCTGTGGGGAAAACTGTTGAAATATATATATATATATATATATATATATATATATATATATATATATATATATATATATATATATATATATTACCTACTGGCTATCGCCAGTAGGTATATATAGTTAGGATTAATTCCCTATGGCATTTCTGAAAATTCTATGTCTAATAACTTTGGCGTTTGTGGACGGAATCGTCTGAAATTTTCAGGATATGGCACATTTTGTTTCTGAGCAGCCCCTGAAAATTTGGTGGGGTTTCGTCAAGGGGGGGCCGAGAAAAAAGGGGGGTCCCAAAACGCGTTTTTCCCATTCATTTTTCCATAGGGCGGTTGGACTCACTTTTAGCTCGAACGGCTGAATGGATTTGCACGAAACTTGGCAAAATTGTAGGGACTGTTAGCCCGATGTGCCTTTGCTAGGTCTCAATATATGTGCTTCAGTGGATTTTGAGAAATTAACGTTTAAATCAAGATATATATCTGTAACAGCGCTCCGGGCAGCGATCCGGTCCGCTTACTTTTCGCGTTTCGGAACTTTGCGCGCAGAAAGCTGATTGGCTCTCCGGTGTCTGTCAACATTCTAAACAGTCCGGAGCGGCCGCCATCTTGTCTCTCGGTAGGATCGAGAGAGAAGAAGAGGTGAAAAACGAAGGGGGAATTTAATGAAAGGGGGCAAGGTATCCCCCTCTTGACCCCCTAGGAATGTTGTTGGGGTTATTAAAGGGTCCCGTGGGGAAAAGAAAAAAAAAATGATTTTTCACGGTAGAAGCGCTTCACGGGCCGCGAACTGGGCCGCAAACTGGTAGCGAAACGGGAATTCGCCATTTTGTGCTTCGTTAATTAATTACTAGGTATAAGGGGGTGCGGGAGACGTATCCTAATCCCCTATGTTTCCTGAGGGTGGCTGAGGAGGCTGATATATGTTGATACATCTCTTCCAGCGGCTGTGCGTGAGCTTTTTTTTTTTCTGCTGCGTGACAGTCCGGAGCGGCCGCCATCTTGTCTCTCGGTAGGATCGAGAGAGAAGAAGAGGTGACAAACGAAGGGGGAATTTAATGAAAGGGGGCAAGGTATCACCCTCTTGACCCCCTAGGAATGTTGTTGGGGTTATTAAAGGGTCCCGTGGGGAAAATAAAAAAAAAATGATTTTTCACGGTAGAAGCGCTTCACGGGCCGCAAACTGGTAGCGAAACGGGAAGTCGCCATTTTGTGCTTCGTTAATTAAATTACTAGGTATAAGGGGGTGCGGGAGACGTATCCTAATCCCCTATGTTTCCTGAGGGTGGCTGAGGAGGCTGATATATGTTGATACATCTCTTCCAGCGGCTGCGCCATCTTGCCTTTTTTCCAATGCCACAATTTTGTAGTGCACGGCAGCCATTTTAGATGCCAGGCTGGTCCCAGGCTATCACCTACCCCTGCGGATGTAGTTTATGGCCCCAGCTGTAGAGAATTCAGACATGCCAACCCTCCCGATTCAGGCGTGTGACTACTGATTTCAGTGCTAGTCTCCCGCCTCCCGATTTCTGCAAGCAAAAACCCGGGGGCATATTACGAACAACTAGCGATAATTTTTGTCTCTAACTTGTTTAGAGACAAAAATTATCGCCGCACATCGGCGATTTTTATCGCAGATAAACCTTGCTATTATCGCAGAAAAGTCAGCGATATTCATGTATTATCGAGCAAATGCTCTTAGCCATGTTATCCACCTCCCATTGGATAACATGGCTAAGAACTGCTCAGGGCAGGTGTTAGATTTTGGAGATATTCGCGCTTAGCGCGAATATCTCCAAAAGTTGGTAATAGGAGATAGCGATGTTAGGGACTGTTTCCAGTCGCTAACATCTTGGCACGCCACTTTGCATGTCATTAGTGATAAGTATCACTGACATGCAAAGCGGGGCCCAAGATGGTCGCTATCTCCTTTTAGCTGTCACTAACTGGTGTTAGCGACAGCTTGGTAATAGGGAGATAATTTTATCTCCGCTTTCATGGCTTTTAAAGCCAAAAAAGCGGAGATAAACCCCCTTGATAATATGCCCCACGATTCCTTGGGGGTTTCAGCTGACAGGGCTTGGTATTGTGTTACATGGTAATTTTTCCAGGAAACGTCAGAGGGTCGATGCAGGGGTTCTAGAAGAGGTGATAAACCATTTAAGCCTCATGAACAAGCGCATGGTCTTTTAAAGATTTGTGAAGTACTCGGGGCGGCGGTGTGTGTGTGCCCTCTTTCAGGAGCGGGCGGGGGGGCACTGCCAGCAACTTGCCAGGTCAGGTAGTGTTCAACACGTGCATCACCCTTTCTCTGCCTGCTATTGCGCTCCATGCTTCGGAAAGGTAAGAAAAAGAACGTGCATTTGAGTTTGAAATGTCCGATCCTGCAGCAGCACACTTCCAAAGCCCACACATGACAATAACCCGATTCAAGGCCCTATTCACCCGTTTTTAAAAAAATAGATAACACTCCAACAAAGTAAGATTATAAAACTTTATTAACTTTTAACTATAATGAACGGAACAAAAACTAAAAACATTTAAACATTTTTCAACTCAAAAAGCAACAATGGTTAGAAGCTGTCTTTTGTGCGAATAGTCCCAAGGCAGCACAACGTGCAGAGTTCTGGACGGCACCCAGGTGATGTCGCCTGGGTGCCGCACTGGTTTTGGGATCCTACAATGCAGCACAGAAAAACAGCGTGGGGCGTCCCGGGTGGTGCGGGGGGAGGCCTCGTCAGTAGCGGTCTGTTGTGCGAATAGTCCCAAGGCAGCAGAACGCGTTGAGATGTTGATGGGACTGTGTCCAGTGTCCCATGGCTGACACAACATGTACGACAGGCACCCAGGTGATGTCCAGTAAACTGCCGCACTGGTTTTGGTATCCTACAATGCTGCTCCGAAAATTGGCGTGCGGCGGCCCGGGGGGGGGGGGGGCGTGGGGGAGGCGGCGTGAACGGGCCTCCCCAGGTGGCGGCCATCTAGCTGAGTTGCGCCCGCTCTTGCGGCTACAGCGTCTCGCTCACCATGTTGTTGAGTTGCTCCCACTCTTGCAGTGCAGCGATAGGCGGCTGCCACATGGCTCTTAAAATGGCGGACTGCTCCTCGGTTTTGGGCCTGGTCCACTGAAATGGCCCTGGGACACCTTGGAACTCGGACGCTTGCCTGTTAGGGCTTGGGCTCCATTCTCGAAAAGCGTCCCCTCAGCCGTGAAGATTCTACAACAGTCTTGGGGGCCCCCGACTCCCGCAGGCTTCCGGTGGGGAGCGGCTGCCATGATTGCTCGCGGAATGACCACGACGGAGCCACGAGATGGTGGTGCTCTCATGCTGACGCCAGCTTCAGTCTGAATGATCCAGAAACAAGGTGGGGCTTTCATCGTTTGGGAAAAAAAAATGTTCTAAACCAATGAAAAGTGTTATTTTTAGGTCATATGACCAAGACTTCCATCTTCAGGAAACCAAAAGTAAAATGAACCAATGAAAAGTTTTATAAACAAGTCACATGACCTGTTATGCGGCATAGGGCTACAAAAAGCGTAGAAAATCCGTTGGCACGTGAGGCGGCGTCAGTAGCGGACCGATGTGCGAATAGGCCGAAGGCAGCACAACGCGCCGAGATCCGGATGGCACCGAGGTGGTGTCCAGCAAATTGCCGCACTGGTGTGGCCATCCTACAATGCTGCGCCGAAAGACGGCGTGTCCAGCTGAGTTGCGGTCACTGTTGCGGTACAGTGACTCGAACGCCCCGAGATCCGGATGGCACCGAGGTGGTGTCCAGCAAATTGCCGCACTGGTGTGGCCATCCTACAATGCGGCGCCGAAAGACGGCGTGTCCAGCTGAGTTGCGGTCACTGTTGCGGTACAGTGACTCGAACGCGCCGAGATCCGGATGGCACCGAGGTGGTGTCCAGCAAATTGCCGCACTGGTGTGGCCATCCTACAATGCTGCGCCGAAAGATGGCGTGTCCAGCTGAGTTGCGGTCACTCTTGCGGTACAGTGAGTCGAACGCGCCGAGATCTGGATGGCCCCGATGTTGTGTCCAGCAAGTTGCCGCACTGGTGTGGCCATCCTACAATGCTGCGCCGAAAGTCGGCGTGGGGTGCCCCGTTGGCTTATGAGGTGATGTCAGTAGTGGACCGATGTGTGAATAGGTTGGAACCAGCACAAGGCGCCAAGATCCGAATGGCAAGTTCTGGATGTTGAGTGCCATAGTTGAGAGTTCTGAGCAGTGCTTGTAAGACTATCTGAAGTTTATTATAAGAATCAGAGTAAGTTGAAGACTGTCTGAAGCTTATTTGCACCTTTTGCAGCTTCACTATTGCCCAAGGTGGTGTCCAGCAAATTGCTGCACTGGTGTGGCCATCCTACAATGCTGCGCCGAAAGACGGCGTGTTCAGCTGAGTTCCGGTCACTCTTGCGGTACAGTGACTCGAACGCGCCGAGATCCGGATGGCACCGAGGTCGTGTCCAGCAAGTTGCCGCACTGGTGTGGCCATCCTACAATGCTGCGCCGAAAGTCAGTGTAGGGTGCCCCGTTGGCTTATGAGGTGATGTCAGTAGTGGACCGATGTGTGAATAGGTCGGAACCAGCACAAGGCGCCAAGATCCGAATGGCAAGTCCTGGATGTTGAGTGCCTCAGTTGAGAGTTCTGAGCAGTGCTTGTAAGACTGTCTGAAGCTTATTTGCACCTGCTGCAGCTTCACTATTGCCCTGGTGTGGCCAAAGGTCGCACATGACATAGGCGGCCGGCTCCCGAGGTCCGGCGGAACTTTTTTCCTTTTCCTTTCTGCTTCTTTTCCTACAATCCGTTTCATCTGAAGACACGACCAGGTCCCTGAATGTGTGTATGGGGACTCTATTGATTGAATGAAAATGGCGGCTTGACACAAAGCTGACTCAAGCGTTACTGTTGATGCTATACAGACAAAAATTGGTTTTCAGTTTGTACATTCTTCATGTTTTTTTTTTCCATCCAAGTCTGATTGAGAGTTTGTAGAAAAATGGCTTCAGATTTTCCACATACTACTCTTCAACATTCTTCCTAAATGTAACAATGTGAAACTCACTAAATGCTGCCAACAATATTTTCTGAATGGAAGACACCATCTTGTAGCATAAAGGGCCGAAAGGGGTTCTGGTCTGGCCGATGGTTGGTGGAGACATTTTGACTATATCTTGGACCTGCCCGGCCTCGCCCAAAATGGCGCCGGTATAAATGGGACTCGTAACTCCTTGCCCGCAAATGTATATCTAGAAAATGTTATTGTAAGTGGCCCTGTCGTATTTTAATTACAAAATGTACGTCCACCGATTCCGCAACTGTTAGACACCTTTGTTCTTGCAACCTAATGGCCCGCTCGTTACGTTCTTCTACAGTGTAAATGTCTCCTCATCATATACGATTTCAGTTTGCTCCGTGGCCGGCCCACGTGGTTATAGGCCCATATTTGTATACTGACATTTTCACAATAAAGGTTTTTAAAACAAAACACGGTAGTAGTATTTACATTGGTAAAGTTTTTACTTTTAGTCACTGTTTTCGAATCAGTAAAAGGCAAGTGAAATAAAGCAGTCCAATTACATGACGGATAAAAGGTATAATATGTAGGAACGCAGTAAAGATAAATGGTCAAGGGCAGTTGTGTTTTTCATGTCTGCAACATAAAGTGATCGATAAGAATCTGATAATCAGGTGTATCGGCGACTAAGACAGCAGGCCGAATCTCTTTTACTCAACGGCTCCGTCATGGAAGGAAGAAACGCCCTTTTTCTCGAAAAAGAAATATATTTTACTTGCAAGACAGTTGTAAATTTTCCGGGAAAGTACATTAGCCTGGAATATTATAACATATGTTTGAAAAAAAAATATTGTTCGAAAACAATAAAAAGCGTAATTTTTAGGTCATATGATCAAGCTTTTCATCATTAAATTAACAAAAGTAAAATGAACCAATGAAAAGTTTTATTAACAAGTCACATGACCTGTTATGCTTACGTTACGCGCTGCGCGCCGCGCCTCGGATCACTTCCGGGTGCGCTAACGCGGCGTGTCATATAACGCATTACGCGACAACGTAGGTCAAGAATATAGTCAAAATGTCTCCACCAACCAGCGTTCGGAACACAACCCCTTTCAGCAGTCCAAAAAGTTCTGTTAAATGACAACAGAGGGGACAGGCAACAAGAACCATCAGTCAAAGAGGGGAGGGCAAGTTCTTCTCTTCCGGGTCATGTTGGGGCGCTACCGGAACTGATCGAATTGGTAGTCTACAGTGTTTCTGGATGTTTCAGACTAAAGCTGGCGTCAGCATGAGACCACTACCATCTCGTAGCTCCGTTGTGGCCATTCCACGAGCAATCATGGCAGCCGCTCCCCACCAGAAGCCTGCGGGAGTCGGAGGCCCCCAAGACTTTTGTAGAATCTTCACGGCTGAGGGGACGCTTTTCAAGAATGGGACCCAAGCCCTATCAGGGAAGCGTCCGAGTTCAAAGGTGTCCCAGGGCCATTTTAGTGGACCAGGCCCAAAACCGAAGAGCCGGCCGCCATTTTGAGAGTCCTGTGGCAGCCGCCTATCGCTGCACCGCAAGAGCGGGAGCAACTCAACTACATGATGAGCGAGACGCTGTAGTCGCAAGAGCGGGCGGTAAACAGCTGAATGGCGGAAGAGGCACAGTGTAGCAAAAGCGGGCGGAATGGCAACTGAAACGGTAAAGGGGCGCCCCACTACAGCGTGTCTTCAGGTCAAACGGATTGTGGGACAAGGTTCAGAATTGAAGAGTCATCAAAAGGCAAAAAGTTCTGCCGGACCCCGGGAGCCGGCCGCCTATGTCGGGGGCGATCTCAGGCTACACCAGTGCTATAAGACTTGGGGAGGGTGTCGGAGCCAAGCGTCTTCTACGAGTCCATGGCCATCACACCGCCCCTAAGGGGCCTCCGTCAAGCTGTTTAGGAAGGTAACATATCACATTGTTTTCTAATGCAGTCAGGTCCACAAACGACACTCACTTACTTTGAGAATAGTGAAGCTGCAGTAGGTGGGAATAAGCTTCAGACAGTGTTACAAGCACTGCTCAGAACTCTTAACTATGGCACCCAACATCCAGAACTTATGCCATTTGAGAATGGCAGTGACATCGAAGCAACTCAGGGACCAAAACCATTAACGTACTTTCACGTATGAAAATCTTACTTGGGGAGGGGGCAGGAGCGAAGCGCCCCCTCCCAGTGGAGGGGGCAGGAGCGAAGCGCCCCCTCCCAGTCAGCGCCACCACACCGTATGTTGAAAATTTGAAGCCATCGTTCTACAAAGTCAACCAAACTTGGATTGAAAAATCTAGAAAAATGTACAAACTGAAAACCAGTTTTGGTCTGCATAGCATCAGTAGCAACGCTTGAGTCAGCTTTGTGTCAAGCCGCCATTTTGATTCAACAAAGCACAGGCATTGAAAAAGGCTCAAACTCAGAACTCTGAACTATGGCACCCAACATCCAGGAGGTTGCCATCCGGATCTTGGAGCCTTGTGCTGCTTTCGACCTATTCACACATCGGTCCACTACTGACATCATCTTATAAACCAACGTTATGTAAATAGTTTTTTAATAAAATGTTTTACCCTGTTTCTTTGCTGGTGTGTTGTCTATATTTTTAATATTTGCATAGGGTTTGTCGTTATTTTGTGCGGGATGGGTGATGGAGCCGAGCTGTCTTGCAGCCCTCATGGTGTGGAGCTCAGTTCATCTCACTATTTTCGTATTTCTCATGAAGGGTTGTTCCTAATATTTCTATTTTAGCGAGGTCAAAAAGAGATCCAATTAGTGGCCTACTGATTTTGCTCGATTACTTTTATTTTTTTACACGATTTTTCACTATCTGCAAAGACTAAACAGAGTATTGCGACTTTGTGCTTGTTTGTAAATAGAGAATGATCCAAAGAGAACCAATTCTAAAACAGTAAATGCTTGGACAACAATCAATCAAATGGAGAGACAAGCAGGCACGACGGATTACAACGGGGGTAAAGGCCTGCGTTAACTACCCTTCAGTATCTGCAAAGAGAGAGTACTACTAAGACAAAAGAGGGGAGGGGGGGGGGGGTGCAGCGTTCAAAGCACATCAGCGTGCATAAATACGAAAATGTTTTTATCTATCACGTACTTGACATTTTAAAGCTTTTCATATTTGCTATTAAAAAAACCAATGAAATTCACAGAAAAAACCATAGGTTATAGTGGATATATAGTTAGGAATTTGCATTTACAAAACCTTGAAAATTCAATGAAAAAACCATTGGTTTTAGGCCATATATAGTTAGGGATTTGCATTTACAAAACCTTATTTTACTCGCATAAAACCATTGAAATTCCATATATAGTTATAAGCGCTAACTATATATCGCGCACCCGCAATCCACTGCTGATGATGTCACATATTACATCATTCATGACATGGTTAGTGACATCACTGATGACATCACTGATGACATCTCAAATGACATCACTGATGACATCACTGAAAACATCTCATTTGACATGACTGATAACATCACTGATGATATCATTCATGTGATAATACGATGAACCTCTTCAGACTCTAATATAACCTTAGATACAATCAGTGTAAACAGACACGCACAGACTGTCACTCATCCATGGAGTTACTCACACACCTAGTCAGTCATGCAAAGAATCAATCACACCTCCATTTCCTCAACTATACAGTTATACAAACTTTACTTATTCAAACATATACTAACACATATTTACTCTATTATACAATCCCTGATACAAGTTCACAATGATCCATACAGCCACTCACACATTCACTGGCTCTTATGCACAGTTATTTATATATGTCAACTCTCACATGTACTGTGTTTTACATATGTACTTACTTTGACATGTAGCACTGAGATATCCATTCACTCACCAATACACTCATGCACACAGTCAACCGCCCATACAGCTGTTTCCACATGCACTTTTGAAACCATACATCTAGTGAATCAACTGCTCACACATCTATGCACAGAGTCACACACCTCCCAGCCACCCACACACACACTCAGTATCCCATACAAATACTTGGGCAACCAATCAATAACCCATATAGTTACTCATATAGCTACTTATCAACACATGCAACAGTTTACAGAACAACAGACATAATGATGCACAAATTAAGACAGTTTAGTCACTAACCCATGCACTCAGTGAGACGCATTTAATCACTCACTCATACAGTCAGTCATGCACCTACTAAATCCTTCATCCAGACACTTATATATCCACTCATTCTTCAATATGTAAGAGATATTTTAACTTTACAGAAACATACAGTCACTGGATGTTGTCATCAGTGATGTCATCAGTGATGTCATTTGAGATGTCATCAGTGATGTCATCAGTGATGTCACTAACCATGTCATGAATGATGTAATATGTGACATCATCAGCAGTGGATTGCGGGTGCGCGATATATAGTTAGCGCTTATAACTATATATGGAATTTCAATGGTTTTATGCGAGTAAAATAAGGTTTTGTAAATGCAAATCCCTAACTATATATGGCCTAAAACCAATGGTTTTTTCATTGAATTTTCAAGGTTTTGTTAATGCAAATTCCTAACTATATATCCACTATAACCTATGGTTTTTTCTGTGAATATATATATATATATATACATACATACATACATATACAGACTTTTTGGTCTTGAATCAACTGTTTTAATGCACAGAGGATAAAATGTATACATGTTTTTAATAAAGTAACACTGAAATGTGATGAACATTGTCAGGCTAAATCTTTAATGCAATCAGTGCCTTTGTGGTTTTAATTTCATAAGGCACAAGGTACATGGTACATTTTAAGTGTGAGTGCAATTATCATCCAGCAGCCATAGACGTAGAAGTGGCGTGCGCTAGGGAAAAGGTCCATCTGATATATTTTGACAATAAGTAGGATCCCACCAAGGGAACAATTTTGTTTAACTGTTGTTACGCACCCAGTCCCCTTTTGGTTTGGAGGTTACTCTCTATATTTTTAATACCAAAACCGAATGGCCAGAGGCCAAACAAGCTGCTATTTTCCATCAAGGATTAAAGAAGGAGATGAAGGATTTATTTGCCAAATCAATCCACAACCCTCTGCTTGTGGAGACTTGTTAAGTCTTGAATTATGGTTGGATCATCGCCTCAGCGAAAGAAAGGGAGAAACCAAATGAAAGAAAGACCCGTTCCCCAATACGATCTGTCAGGTACTGATCGGTTGCGCCTGCATTACATTCATGTTGGGCTGCAGTGAAAAACTACAACTCCCAGAAGGCCTTTGTGATGTTGTTCATTATTCCTTTCGCATGTACCTTTAAGTTTATGGAACTCCCTGTTCTGGTATTCCTATCTCATGTGAGATTCTGGAATACATGAAGGAGTTCCAATGAGTCTTGTTCCTGTGGCTGAGGGTTTGATTAAAGCTTACTCCTAACTTATCTGATTCCAGTTTAATTATTTACTACTTCAAGACACTACATAAATTGGCGACGATCGGGTGAACCCTGTGCTGCGCCTCAACACAAGGAAAGCAAAAAGGATGACTCTCCAGCTCCTCCAGCGGCAGATTAATATCAAAGGTATGAAGAAGGAAGCGAAGTCTTCCCAGCGGCTGTGAAACAGAAAAGAAATACACGGTGAGGAGTTTGGTGGGCGGAAAAGTTTGACGGACATTGAAATAATTTAAAATAACGGAAAACAAAGAAGTTTAGTAACGAGCGCCTTTCGTCTCGAACGCCTTTCGACACATGAAGAGACATTCTCTCTCGCGCTGATATTGACACGCGGAGAAAGTAAGGGGCGCATGACAAGGGAAACGCGTGCGCTGTGTGCGTGTAAAAGAATCTTTGGAAAAGAACCTTCAGAACGTGTGAAAGCATCTTTCAAAAGAAGGAGCGCATGACTAAGGAAACGCGTGCGCTGCGCACGTGTGAAAGAATCTTCGTGAAAGAATCTATTGAGCATTGTCAGCTGACTTTCCTGAAGAATTAGAATGCTATACATAAAACATTGACAGTCAATTATTGATGCTGAAAAATCTAAATTGCATCACAAAGCAGGGAAAAGAATATTCAACACGAAGCTTCTTTATTACATCATAGTGCAAAGAAAGGGAGATTATTAAAATACTGCTCTGCTAAAAAAAATAAAAAGGAAAGAACATAGATGTCTTCTTTACATCATAGAGAGACAAAAGAAAGCAAATAAATAATATTGCTCAAAGGAAGAATAGAACTTAGACAACACAGTCTTTTTCATAACATAAGGAGATAAAAATCAGGTCAGATTATAAGTAAATTACATCTATTTAAAAGAGAAATACGATTTAAAAAGGGACAAATTGATATACTTCTAAAAGAAACAATTTTAAAAGGGAGATAAAATGCAAAACGTAACACAACCTGCTTTCTTCTTGAATACCCCAGGAGAACCAAACATTAAATGGAAAAAGTGGAAGAAAATTTTCGCAAATTATGCGAGAGTTTGTGGCACTAATCTGAGTGCGGAGAGAAAACTTGCCCTTCTTCTTCATTGCTTGGGAGGGGAAGGACAAGACGTCTTGGAACATCTTCCTGATTTATCTGCAGGAGAACAACGTAATTTAAATGAATACGAGATTGCGATTGCTCAACTTGACAAACATTATCTTCCGAGGATTAGTACCATTATGGAGCGTTATCATTTTGGTCTAAGGGAACAAAAAAGAGATGAAACTGTAGAGGAGTATGTTTCTTCATTGAGAAAGTTGGCATCCTCATGTACTTTTGGCATGACACTTGATGAAAGAATCAGAGATCAGTTTGTACTTAGATGTGCACATGATGAGATCAGAAAAGAACTATGGTTGAAAGATGAACCACCTCTTGAGGAAGTGTTAGCCATAGCAAAACAAGTAGAACATATGACGAAGTGTGTTGGTGAGTTAAGAAAAGAAAAAGAAAAAGGACTCTCATGTGAAAAGAAAGAAGAAACAAAAATTGAAGAAGTTGTTTGTCAAGTTAAGAGAAGTGGAAAAGATGAAACACAAAGTGTTTCTGAGAAAGAAAACTCAGGATCTAATTCAGCAAGTCAGAACTGTTTACCAGGGCAGAATAACAAATCTGCCTGTTTTAGATGTGGACAAACAAGTCACTTGGCGAATTCTCAAATGTGTCCGGCATTAAGAATTATATGTAATGTATGTGGAAAGAAAGGCCATTATGGAAAGTTTTGTAGAACAAAGGTATTTAGATCTGATTTGACAAGGAAGCGATGGAGCCAGTCACAGCCACAAGTTAGAACCATCACTTTTGAGATAAAATGTGAAGTGACTGATCATCCAACGCACCTTGTAAAAGTGGGAAAAGTGATGATTAACTTCAAATTTGATTCTTGTTCTCGTATTACCCTAATTGATTAAAAATTATTTAACACACATTTTGCTGGAAAAGTAAGAATGATGAGATCTGATGTGAGGCCACTTGGGTATTCTGATAAACCTATTAAAATGGTTGGTTGTTTTATGGCTGAAATAGAACTTGGGAAAAGAGTTATAGTAGGAAAAATATATGTTGCAAAGAAGGGTGATACATTACTAGGTTGGGTACATCAAGGTCAACTTGGTGTTACTTTGAATCCGAATGCCAATCCCCAAGTACAAATTCAACAAGTGGATACCGATGGTATGAATGACGGGGAAAAGGATTTGGGTGAGGATTTGGCCAGTAAATTTCCAAATGTATTTAGAGAAAGTTTGGGATGCCTGAAAGGATATAAGCATCACATTAGATTGAGAGAGAATGCTGTACCAATTGTGGCAAAGGTAAGAAGAATACCATTGATGGAACAAGAGAAGGTAAAAGAAGAAATAGATAAGTTATTGAAGAATGATGTGATCGAGCAAGTGGAGGCTACTGAATGGTTGGCTCCTGTGGTTATTGTGAAGAAACCAACTGGAGAAATTAGACTCTGTGTTGATCTCAGGGCATTAAATAAGGAGGTGGTAGTTGACAGATTTCCACTTCCGAATATAGATGAGATGGTGAGCACATTGGAAGGGGCTAAGTTCTTCCCCACTCTAGATCTAGCCTCGGCATACCATCAGATCGTTTTGGATGATTCCTCCCAAGACTTAACGGCATTTATTACACCCATGGGCACTTATAGATATAAAAGAATGCCGTTTGGTCTTGCGTCCGCTGCTTCAGTATTCCAGAGGATTATGGCTAGAATTTTGAGAGGTTTGCCTGGTGTGAGATGCTATCAGGATGATTTGTTAATTTATGGTGATAGTATGAAAGAACATTATGTTCGTGTGTGTACTGTTCTTAAACGTTTGGAAGATGCAGGAATGACACTCAAGAAAAGTAAGTGTAGATTTGGAGTGAGAGAGGTGAATTACTTGGGTCACAGGATAACTGATGAAGGTATTTTTCCAAAAAAAGAGTTGGTTGACACCATCAATAAAGTAAAAGAGCCTGAAAACAAGGAGGAATTAATTTCCTTTCTTGGTATGGTGGAGTTTTATGGAAAATTTATTTACAATTTTGCGGATAAAACTCAGTATTTGAGAAGGTTGACAGCAAGAAATGTTGAGTATGAATGGTCTGAGGAATGTAAAAAAGAATTTGATGGAATCAAGTCTGAGCTGAATAAGGCACCTTCACTTCAAGCGTTCGTACCTGGTTTGCCAACTATTCTATATACTGATGCAAGTGAAAAAGGTCTAGGTGCTGTCTTGGTACAGAAAAGAGAAGGAAAGGATTATTTAATTTGTTGTTCATCGCGGTGTCTAAGAGGATCAGAATTAAATTATTCTGTCATAGAAAAAGAGGCTCTTGCCATTTTTTGGGCACTGAGGAAACTGAAGAATTTAATTTGGGGGACGAAATTACTTATTTTTTCAGATCACAAACCTTTAAAAGAGATCTTTGATAAAAAGGGTTTAGATGCAATTTCCTCCAGAATCAGAAGGTGGATTGTTTCTCTGCAAGAGTTTCACTTCTCTGTTGAATATGTTCCGGGTGTGTCAAATAAATCAGCTGATTGTCTTTCAAGAATGGTTGGGAAGGAGAATTTTGATGAAGAGGATGCCTGTGGTTATTGTGATGATTCCATAAATGTTTGTGAAATTACAGAAGGGGCTATTGAAGAGAAAGAATGGAGGGATGAGCTTGAGAAGGATGAAGAGATTAAGAAGGTTATGCTTTCTTTGAGTACTAACTCTCACCTGGAGAAACCCTGGACACTTGTTTCTGATGAGCTTTCAATAAACTCTGGATTTTAACTCGTGGAACAAAAATGGTGCCACCTCTCGGAATTAGAAAGAAACTGTTATCCCATGCACATTCTGGACACCTTGGAATTGTAAAGACTAAAGAGATTTTACGTTTACAGTTCTGGTGGCCCGGAATGGACTTAGAGATTGAGAGGTTGGTGAGAGATTGTCCAGAGTGCTGTGCTAGTGACAAGATATTAAAAACAAAACAAATGCCCATGGTCAAGAGATTATTACCAAAACATCCATGGGATGAATTGGCTGTAGATATAGTTGGTCCCCTGTCAGGTGTAAGTGATATACCTTATCTTTTAGTTCTCATAGATCTATATTCAAGGTGGATTGAGGTGTGCGCTGTGAGAGAGATAACTTCAGAGGAAGTGATAAAGTTTCTGGATGCTCTTTTTAAGAAAGAGAGTTTTCCAAATAGTCTTCTTTCTGATAACGGGCCACAATTTTCTTCTAGACTTTTTGAGGATTATTTGAAGAAATCTGGTGTGGTACATAAGAAGTGTTCTTTGTATCATCCAGAAACCAATGGTGCGGTTGAGAGGGTCAATAAAACTTTGAAAGAGGCTATACAGTTAGCTAGGTCATCTGGCTTGAATTGGAAGTCTTTTCTTCAAGAAAGAATAAGTGTGTACCGTTTTGCACCTCATTCCACAACTGGAAGATCCCCGTTTGTATTGTTCAAAGGGAGGGTCCCCAACACTTGGATGTGTCCTGGGTGGATGGATCTCAATAAAGGTTTGGTTGATAATGGGATTGGTGAGTGGCGTAAGAAGGAAGAAAGAAAACTGGATGAAAGGAAATTTTATTATGATAAAAGTAATCGTGTGCATGTACAGAAGGTTTTAGTGGGTGATCTTGTTCGGATAAAAGCTCCTGTTGGTTGCAGATCCTGGTCAAAATATACTGATGTAAGAGCTGTGGTTGTAGTTAAGTCAAGAATCCCTGTACGAGATGATGGAAGGCGAAATTTACATCTTCCTACTTTTAATGTTGTTAATGGTTCAAATACATTTTCTTCTTCTCTTAGGAGTCAGAGAGTACGTAGACTTCCTGTTTATTTAAGAGACTATTCACTATAATTTTCTCTCCTTGTCTCCTGTTCTATTGAGAATTTATCCTTCCTATAATGTATTGTTTTATGCTTTTCTTTGGGAGGGAGATGTGTGATGTTGTTCATTATTCCTTTTGCATGTATCTTTAAGTTTATGGAACTCCCTGTTCTGGTATTCCTATCTCATGTGAGATTCTGGAATACATGAAGGAGTTCCAATGAGTCAGTTGAAGCTTGTTCCTGTGGCTGAGGCTTTGATTAAAGCTTACTCCTAACTTATCTGATTCCAGTTTAATTATTTACTACTTCAAGACACCACAGCCTTCTATCTGGGAGGGGCTAGGGTGTATATGAACTGTTGATGCATTCTGAGCGGTGTGCGTAATTCTAACCTTGTTGTGGAGATCGCTGGACTGTGCGGCTGCACTTTTTGTGGATTCTCCTTCTGTTCCGATGTTTCCTACCAGCTACGCTGTTCCGGGTTATTCTTTTCCGGTCCGACCCCTTCCTGCCGGTGAGGGGAACCAGATTTCTGGAGGATTGTCATTTCCGCAGACGGCTGTCTGGTTGCTCCCGCTGGGAGCTGGTGGTGATCGTAGCTGCTTGGAGTCAGAGTGGTGGTGTGAGGCAGATGGCAGAATTTGAGAACAACGTAGGCCTGTGGCTGCGCTTTATTGATGTTATTTTTTTCATTTGGAGGGGGGACGAAGACTCAGCCAGATATTTTGTGAATGAACTAAATGTGAATGCTTTTAATCGAATTTTCACTGAATATATTAGCAAAAGTTCCATTGAATTTTTGGATGTGAAATTAGATGTGATAAGAGAGACATTACAAATTGTTCCGAATTCTCACATCCCCGCAATCTAATTTACAGTATCCCCTATGGGGAACAATTGCATGCGAAACGCAACTGTAGTACGAAAGCCTCATTTAAAATCGAAAACGAAATCCTGTAAAAACAATTTAGTGACAGTAAGAAAACTATCATGGAAGCTAGTAGGAGAGTGGATGCTATTACTAGAAAAGAGCTGTTGCACCCAGTCAGACATGAGGATGACTCTGAAACCATGAGAGTCATTACAACTTTCTCAGGTCAGCATGAGGAACGCAGAATATTGAACAAACACTGGCATGTGTTACTAACGTGACAATCTCAAAAGAAATGTTAGCAGTAATAAGCAGATCACTTTCAAGAGGAGTCACTTATTGCGTGATGAACTATGCCATAACCATGTTACAGTAAGTGTAAAATTGCAAAGCTTGCGGCAAGAGTAGTGATTGTGTCAAACGTGTGATACCCAACTCCAATAGAGAGCTTCTGATCAAGAAATCTCTTTTTTGTTTTTAAACTCTTTATTCACAGCTGCATAACAGGAGATATAACATTGCGTATGTTCTCAACATTTCTACAGCCTTTTTTCTGTTTTTCTCACTTCTACATAACTTTCCACCCTTATAGGGCAACCACTGAGACAGACATTAGAGGTGATTCAAATCATATGTTGTCAGCATGTTATAACGTCTTATCTCGAGTTACAGCTCGCCTGCTTCCTTGACCAACAGTTCTGTGGGATTAAACAAATAACACTCTCCTGCCTCCGTCCCCCCACGCCCCACCCGTGTTCCAGTCCCCCCCGTCTCCTGGTGGGTACGGAGTCTCTCACGACCAAGCTCAATCTGCACTGTCTCATATGTAACATAGTATGTGCTGTATTATAGTGTGTGGTACGGGTACCCGGGAGCTCCCAGTCCCCTTCCAAAGTGGCTCTTGCTCTGTCTCTCTCATACATGCGATCCACTCCCGGCCGCCATGGATATGTCTATGTCCTCCAGTGCCAGTAGCATAACCTCCCAGGCTTGGGATATGGGGAATTTCCAGTGGCCCTGTGCTTCTTCCCTCCTGAGAGCTGATCCCTCTGCTCTTCCCCATTTTATCACCTCCGCCTGCCATAAGTGTGTACCCGGTGGTCTGGGAGATTTCCACCTCATCGTTATCGCCCTGATTGCCAACAGGAGCGCAAGGTCAAGTAATTTCAATTGGGCCTTCAGTGACTTAGATCGTCTGCGCAACCCCAGAAGACAGGGCAGTGCCTCTTCCGGCACTGGCAAGTTTGTAACCGTCCGCAAAGTCCGGCACACATCCGACCAATACTCTCGAAGTCGCGTGCAAGACCAGACCATATGGAGGAATCCAGCCTCGTCCTCTCCACAGCGTGGGCAGCTGTGGGGGGAGTCCGGAAACATTTTATGTAGCCGTTTGGGGATTAGGTATGCCCTGTGCAGAACCATCACTTGTATAAAGCGAAACTTAACGTTTCGTGAAACCCGCCGGGGGTGTTCCAGGATCAGTTGCCATTCCTTCTCTGTCAGTATTCTGTCCGTGTGCTGAACGCAAGTATGCATAAGTGTTGTGAGCGAGGTCGCAGCATGAGTTCTGACACCTGAATACAACCAACGGACTAGATGTCCCCCTGCGCCATGTAGTACAATAAGTGAACTAGTTTGTGTTGTGGGGGTTGGAGTCGTTGTGGTGCCCATCTGTTTTTGATGTAATTTATAACAGTGGCATGCAGCAAGTACAGTCGGGGGGGAGCGCCCGTGGTCTGCAAGAATGTGTCATGGTCCAGTAGGTTGTCATCTCCGAAAAAGGCACCCACTCCCGTTACCCCAGCTGCCTGCCAGGGCAGCAAGACTCTATACGTAAGCCTACCTTGCGGTGTTGGGATTCCCAGCAAAGGGATATTAGCCGCGCACGACACAGCCGATGATGTGTATGCTAGGGCTTTCCGCCAGCACGTCAGAGCCGTGCGTAGTAGTGGATGGCAGTCTGTGGGGGTTCTGTTTTTCGGGAGTAGTAGGACGTGCAGTTCTCCCCGGCTCAGTTTCTCAGGCGTATGATCTATTTTGTGGAGGTTCCGCCCTGTCGGCCAGTAGGACAGCCACTGAAGCTGGCTAGCATAATAATAGCCCATGAAATCCGGGGCCCCCAGCCCCCCTGCCCTAGTCCCTAGCTGTAACTTGAGGAGACCAATCCTTCTTCTACCAACCCCCCATATTAAGCTAATTAAGAGTGTATTGGGTGTGTCAAAAATTGACTGCGGCAGGATGATGGGGAGATTAACAAAAAAGTACAGTATACGGGGGAGCATTACCATCTTAGAAATCGCGATCCTGCCCATTACAGATAAAGGTAGCGCCAGCCAGAATCCCACAGAATTCCGAAGACGCTTGATGGCCCGTTTGATATTCCTATCAATCTGGTCTTCCTGCTTCCAATATACCTGAATCCCCAGGTACTTAAATGTGGTCTGAGCTACCGGGATAAGGTGAGCTCCAAAAGGAATGGAAGCTGGGCTTGGTGTATCCCTGAAGTAGAATCCATTCGATTTGTCTGGGTTTATAGCTAGGCCCGAGACTCCAGTGAAGCGGTCAAAAATCCCATATATAGCAGTATGGCCCGCCTCTAGGTCTTTTAGGTACAGTAAAATATTGTCTGCGTAGATTGACAGCAGATTATGTGTATCTCCGTTCGGTATCCCTCTCTGCTCCTCCCGGGCCCGCAAGGCTATGGCCAGGGGTTCTAGGGCAAGAACAAATAAGAGTGGGGACAGGGGGCAGCCTTGTCTGGTGCAACGGTGTACTGCGTATTTATCGGAGACATGCCGCCCTGTGCGTGCCCGTGCCGAGGGAGCAGTGTAAAGCAGTCTGATCATTACCAGGAGGGAGACCGGGAGACCAAACTTCTCCAAGGTTGCAAACATGAACGACGAAGACAGTGAGTCAAATGCCTGTCTGAGGTCCAATGCTAAACAGCCCGCCCTGGGAAGATTCTGTGGGGTGGTCGACATGATCGAATGCAACCGTCGTGTATTCATGGAGGTGCTGCTTCCCGGAAGGAACCCACATTGATCTCTATGGACCAAGGCAGGGAGGTACGTCTGCAGTCTCAAAGCTATTGCTTTGCTGAGTATTTTATACTCTGTGGAAAGCATCAACAGGGGCCTTTAATTGTACATATTCAGGTACTTCCTACCCGGCTTCGATAATGGGACTACCAATGCCTGCATAGTGGAGTCGGCCAGGTGGCCTTCCTCTAGCGCCGTCTGGTATACTTTTTCCAGAATCGGCACTAGGGTATCAGAGTAGGTCGCATAGAATTCCCCTGGGAGCCCATCCATACCAGGTGTTTTGTTGCGGTTAAAAGATTTGATGGCAGCCCGTATTTCATGTAGTGTGATGGGTCCCTCAAGGTCTTTCTGTGCATCTGCCGTCAACGTCGGGAAAGGAAGGTCGTAAAGGAAGTCGGACACACGGTCCGGGTCCTCCCGTTCAGGTTGGGCATACAGCGCGGTCAGATGGTCATAGAACGCCCTGTTAATTTCTGACTGTGTACTAACCAAGTCGCCCGCTCGTGTCCGTATTTGGGTTATCACCGGGAGATCTGGTTGTTCTCGTACCAGGCGGGCCAATAGCGCCCCGGACCTGTCTGCCTCCGTGTGTTGTCGACGGAGGTATTCTTTATGATCTATGACTCGCAGCGTTTCTAGTGTATCAGCATGGTCTATATTCTCTTCCTGCAGCGCTTTCTTCTTGTCAGGGTCGATGCTTGCCTCTCGTTCGAGTGTTTTCAATCTATCCTCTATATCGCAGAGTTTCTGACGGATTTCCTGTCGGGCTCCTACCAGTTGACCTATTGCTACGCAGCGCACCACTACCTTCGTGGCATCCCACACCACCAGATTAGTGGAGGCCTAGTCCCAGTTTTCCTCAAAGTATTTACTCAGAGCCTCGGATAAGGACGTCCTAAAGGGGGCGTCTTCTAGGAGGAGCGGGTCTAAGCGCCAAGTGGGAATTGGGGTTGGGACTCTGCCCCAGAGGAAGCTAAATGACAGGGGCCTGTGATCCGAAAATGTTTTGGCCAGATACTCCGGGTTCCCCACCTTCGAGACCAGTGACTCGGAGCACAAGAACCTATCAATCCTAGTGTGTAGCATGTGTATGTGTGAATAATAAGAATATTCCTTAGTCTCCGGGTGAAGTGCACGCCATATGTCCCCTAGGCCCCAGACCACGTCTGAAAGAATTCCACTAGTCGGGATACCATGGCTACTTGCAGGTGGGGATGTGACCTGTTCCGGTCCAGATCCAGGACCATGTTCCAGTCCCCTCCCAAGACCCAGGGAATGTCCGCCCAGTCCGCCAGCGCCAGACCAATCGTCGTCAAACATTTGTCCTGGTCGAAGTTCGGGGCATAAACTCAACCAAGCACTATCAGTGTACCATCTAATGTGCCCTTCAAGTTCCAGTTCAAGTTCAGGAATTTGTATAGCGCACTACTCACCAAGAGCGTCTCAAGGCGCTTGGGGGAGGGGGTGCATTATTTATCGAATAGCCAGGTTTTAAGTTCCTTTCTGAAGGAAATGTGGTTCTGTGTAAGGCGGAGGTGAGTGGGGAGAGAATTCCAGGCCGCCAAGTAGGAGAAGGTTCTTCCTCCCATGGTAGATTTGTGGATGCGCGGAACTGCCGTGAGGGCATGATTGGAGGATCTTAGTTGGCGGGTGGGTGTGTAGAAGGACAGTCGTGTGTTGAGGCATTCGGGTCCTAGTTTGTAGAGGGCCTTGTGTGCGTGGGTGAGGAGACGGAACGTTAATCTCTTGTTGACGGGAAGCCAGTGGAGGTCTTTCAGGTGACCGGTAATCGGAGCTTGGCGAGGAATGTCCCAATATGAGTCTGGCTGATGCGTTTTGGATGCGCTGGAGTTTTTTCTGTAATTGGCTGTGATTCCGGCGTAGAGGGTGTTTCCATAGTCCAGTCGGCTAGTGACCAGTGCGTGGGTGACAGTCTTTCTTGTTTCGTTGTGGATCCAACAGAAGATTTTTTTGAGCATACGAAGTACGTTGAAGCAAGAAGATGAGACAGCGTTGACTTGTCTGGTCATCGAGAGGGAGGAGTCTAGAATGAAGCCTAGGTTACGTGCGTGGTCTGTGGGTATGGGTGCTGTGCCCAGGGCCGATGGCCACCATGAGTTGTCCCAGGCAGAGGGGGATGATCCTAGGATGAGGACTTCCGTTTTGTCTGAGTTAAGTTTTAGGCGGCTGTTTTTCATCCATTCGGCTACTTCTTTCATGCCTTCGTGAAGATTGGTTTTGGCGGTGTTAGGGTCTTTGGTGAGGGAAAGGATCAGTTGGGTGTTGTCAGCGTAAGAGATGATGTTAAGGTTGTGTTGCCGCGCGATGGATGCAAGTGGACTCATGTAAACGTTGAAGAGGGTGGGACTGAGTGATGATCCTTGTGGTACTCCGCAGATGACTTCGGTGGCCTCTGATTTGAATGGGGGAGTCGGACTCTTTGGGTTCTCCCGTCGAGGAACGAGATGATCCAGTCCAAGGCTTTTCCCTGTATGCCGATGTTGCTGAGGTGTTGTATGAGGGTGCTATGACAGACTGTGTCGAAGGCGGCAAAGAGGTCGAGTAGGATGAGGGCAACTGTTTCTCCGTTGTCCAGTAGTGTTCGGATGTCGTCTGTCGCTGCAATGAGGGCGGTTTTGGTGCTGTGTTTGGCTCGAAAGCCGGACTGTGAGGTGTCGAGGGAGTTGTTGGATTCAAGGAAGGCGGCGAGCTAGCTATTGATGGCTTTCTCAATGACTTTGGCAGGGAATGGGAGGAGGGAGATGGGGCGGTAGTTCTTAAGTTCAGAGGGGTCTGCTGTGGGTTTCTTCAGGAGGGCGCTGAGTTCGGCGTGTTTCCAGCTTTCTGGGAAGGTAGCAGAGTTGAAGGAGGAGTTGATGACATCACGGAGATGGGGTGCGATGATGGAGTCTGCTTTGTTGAAGATGTGGTGGGGACAGGAGTCGGTTGGCGAACCTGAATGGATGGAGTTCATTAGACGGATGGTGTCTTCAGTGGTGATTGGGTTCCAGGCGCTAAGGTTGTTAGAGGGCGGTTTAGGTTCGGAGGTGGGTGGAGTGGACTGTTCTTTGGAAATGTTCTCAAAGCTGTTATGTATGTCGGCGATTTTGTTGTAGAAGAAAGAGGATAATGAATCGCAGAGGTCTTGGGAGGGAGTAATGTCGTTTGAGGCTGCGGTAGGGTTGGTAAATTCTTTGACGATGTTGAATAGTTCCTTGCTGTTATGGGCGTTGTTGTCGAGTCGATCCTTGAATGCTGATTTCTTGGTGGATCGGATCAATTGGTGGTGTTTGTGGGTGGCTGTCTTGAAGGAGGTTAGGTTGTCAGTGGTTGGGTTTTTTCTCCATGTTTTCTCGAGAGTACTGCATAGTTTCTTGGATTTCTTAAGGTCATCGTTGAACCAGGGGGCCTTTTAGCTACCCTGTTTGGTTTGGTGGTTTTTCAAGGGTGCTAATTTGTCAACGCTGTGAGTGATCCATTGTTTGAGTTTGGTGGCAGCTTGGTTTGGGTCCGATGAGAGAGCGGGAGGGTTTTGGTTGAGCGATGTGAGGAGTTGGTCGGTGGTGATTTTGTTCCAGTTTCTTCGCGGAATAGGTTGTAGGGGGTTGTGGGTCGAGGTAGTTTTGTAGCTGAAGTGAACACAGCTGTGGTTCGTCCAATGGAGAGCTGTGGTGTGATCGAAGGAGATGTGCTTGCTGGAGGTGAAGATTGGGTCGAGCGTATGTCCGGCTACATGGGTGGGGGTGTCAACAAGTTGTTTGAGTCCGAGATTGGCCAGGTTGTCCAGAAGGGTGGTGGTGTTGCTGTTGTTTTTCTTTTCCAGGTGGAAGTTGAGGTCTCCCAGTAGAATGTAGTTCTCGGAGGTGAGGGCATGTGGGCTGATGAAGTCAGTGATGTCTTTGCTGAATTGTTTACGGGTTCCTGGTGGTCTGTAGATGAGGGTGCCTCTAAGTGTGGTCCTGGGGTCAGTGTGGATCTGGAAGTGGAGGTGTTCGGCGGTTGCAAGGTTATCGTCGAAGCTGGTCGTGATTCTGATGGTGTTCTTATGGACGATGGCGATGCCTCCTCCTGTTTGGTTGGTGCGGTCTTTTCGGATGATCTTGTAAGCGTCCGGGATGGCTATGGCGATGTCGGGTGTTGATGATGCGTTCATCCAGGTTTCTGTAAGGAAGGCGATGTCCGGTGAAGTAGTGTCGAGTAGGTCCCAGAGTTCAGTGGTGTGTCTGTGAACCGAGCGGGTGTTCAGCAGGATGCACTTCAGGTGGTTGGAGTCGGAGCTGTGTTTGGAGTTAGTGGGTTTGGTGTGGGTCTTGATGCAGGCGAACTTGCAGGAGTGGCAGGCGAAGGGACCGTGGGTACATCCTGGGGCAGCTTCGTAGTGCGGTTTGCGGGGGCCAGGGGGTCTGGCGCTGGGCGCGGTCCAGGCGCGGACGGGCGTAGACGGGCTTACCTGTGGCGCACCTTCGGCGAGCATGGGACGCGTCCGCTGCGCGCAAAAGCATCTGTCATAAATGGATAGTGGGGGGAGAGGGGCGAGGGAGGGTCAGCTGGGAGGCGGGAGCGGGGCGGAGGGGCGGGCTGGAAGGCACAAAAACAACAAGATGGCTGCAATAATAAATAAATGGAGACCGGACGAGGGTGGGGTGGGCAGGGGCGCAGGCACAGTTACAACAAAGTTACAGCACACAATGCGACCAGTAAAAGCGCTACTCGGCACACAAGCGCTGCAATATGCAAATACAGTAGCGTATATGAAGCGCTACGATACCAGCACCAGTAAGCGCTACAATATGAAGGGACAATAGCGTAAATGGAGCGCTACGATACCAGCACCAAACCGTGTGTCACTAATATGTATCGGCCTTGCTCGTCCACCTTCCGCTCCAGCTCAGCAAATAGCGTACTGTGCCAAACCCAAATGGTCGCCCCTCTGGAGAAGGCAGAGTAAGTCGTAAAATAAATCGTGCCTCTCCATTTTTTCCGCATTTTAAGGGCCTCCGAAGCAGTAAGGTGGGATTCCTGAAGAAAGGCAATCTGCGTATGGTGTCTAAGCAGGAAGGAGTGTATTCTGTGTCGCTTCTGAATCGCCCCAAGTCCCTGAACATTTCAAGTTGTAAGTTTATAGGATCCTACCGCGTCAGCCATATCCATACTTGTACCGGCCCTGTAGCTTCCAGAGCCTGCTGACCTAATCCCTATGTACCAACCACCAGGAGACGTCCCACCCCATTCCCCTCTCAAAGAACTGAACAGTAACGGCGCAGCATAATAACAGAGCTGGGCCCACCAATAAAACAAATATTAAAAAGTTACGAATTCCGGTGCATTTGCCTTCGGGGGGGTGGCCTAGCACCATTTCAGTCCTCACTTCCACCCATTTGGCTCTGTAGGCTCAACGGCATGCTGTCCTTAGGGGCAATGTTACAAATGTGAAACAGAAACATAATTCCCTATTGACATATACAAGCCACGGTATGGTTCCACCCCTGCTCCCACAGGGGTAAAATCCTCTTCATTGGGAGAAGGGAAACGGGGAGCAGGGGGGGGGACCTCCCCCCTCCTAGCCATTCTCCCAGGAGTCAGTGCTACTTGCGTTAAGTAAAACAATCCAGGCCAAACAATATGACATAGTGGTGATACACATTTAGCAATACCCCCCACCCCCATCACACGACCAAGTAGTTTTGCTATATGAAAAAGGTAAGAAGACAAAAGATACAATACGGTTGGTAGGCAGTCCATCAGTTTCCAGCCCGATCCTCTCTCACACAATTGTCTATCAAGTCATCCGCTGCTCAAGGCATGACAGTGGGGAACAAAATTACGCTATGGTCCGAGTCTGAGTGGACAGTACTGTCCTCCGAGTCCATTGTTATCTTCCTGGGGTCTTCTTGAAAAGCGCCCATCAACGCCAGAGCGTCCGGCTGATTTTCTTTTTGCTGTTCTCGTGAGGACCCATGTCGCCGTGCTTCTCGTCTTGGTTTGGGGGACTCCATCTCTCCTTCGGTCTGGGTGTCCCGCGATCCGTCGATGGTCGGCTCCTGTGTGATCTCCTGGCTCCCGTCAATGCCCATTACCTCAAGCCATTCCTCGACATCCGAAGGGCTCTCGAAGAAGTGCGTCTTTCTACCATGTATAATTTTCAAGCGAGCGGGGAAGAGCAAGGCGTACTTAAGGTTGGCCTTTTGTAGCTTCCTCTTCAAGTCCATATATGAGGAGCGCTGTTTCTGGACAGTGTTGGTATAGTCCGGGTAAAGGGAATTTTTTTGATTATCGTATTGGATGAGGGATTTCTCCCGCGCTTTCTGTAGGAGCAGATCCCTATCCTGATAGTTCAGTATTCGCACTATGAGAGGGCGTGGGGGGTGACCCGGTCTGGGCCTACCCGTCGGGATCCTGTGCGCCCTCTCCACACAGAAATACGGTGATAGGCCTTCCTCAGCAACGTGGTCGCTGAACCATTGCTCCATAAAGTCCGCAGCCCGGCCCCCCTCACAATGTTCCGGAAGGCCTATAACGCGGACATTGTTGCGGCGGTTACGGCCTTCCGCGTCCTCCACCCGGTCCATGAGAGAGGTGATTTGTAGTTGGAGCCCTCGGATAGAGGTGGTATGATCCACCACAGTTGGTGTGATCTCTCCGATGGCGAGGCCTTGGTCTTTGACTTTGTCCACCAGTTTGCTGTGATCCGCTTTCAGCAGAGATAAGTTCGTGGTCAGGGTGCCCATCTGTTGTTCCAGCACCGCCCTAGAGTCCCGTATTTCTTACAGAATTATGTCCAGTTTATCCAATTGCTGTCCCTCATCCTGATGTTGTTCAGGGGACGTCAATGGGGCCCCTTCACCCTCGTCGGACTGCACTATACAGGCTGTCACAGTGCCCCCCAGGCCCTCCGTCGCCTTGACTCCCTTGCGGACCATGATGGTCGATGGTCACGGCTCCCTCTTAGCTATCTTTGTAGGCCTCCCCAGAAACGAGTTCGCACGGGGAGGTCGCCGCACGGCAGTACCCTGTCTGGCAGGGCCCGAGTGTAGGTGGGACGATCGGTCGCCAATGGGTTAGGAAATCCGGGGGGTGCACTCCTAACCTCCAGCTCCGCCCCAGCGCGTAGTTCTCCTGGGGGGGATGTGTATTATCCTCTCCCGGATGTTCTGGGGCTCCGAGTTCTCGGCAGGCTCCCACCGCCTGCGCCACTGCTGTGGTCTCCCCCTCACCGTCGGAGACAGCAGTGTGTCCAGGCCTCACCGTCCCGTTGCGGCAGCATGCACTCCTCCTCGGCGGCCTCTCGATGCAGGCGGACTCCTCCGGTGCCACAGCCGCATCCCGGAGTAGGCCCTCCAGTCACTTCCGGTCTCGCCGGCCGCAGGGAGAGCGGCCGCGTTGCCTACTACGGCTCCCGGCTTCGGCCTACACGCGTTCGCGGCAGACCTCACTCCAGCAACCTTGGCGTTTCGGGGCTCCTTCTCGCCGTGCAGGTGGTTCCGGGGACACCAAAGTATTCCTGTGTCGTTCCGCCAGCTGTGCCTTTAACCCTGGAAACCCCCAGGGTATTTTTGTCCAGATTATGCCCCTAGCAGCGCCAGAGCTCTAACAGTCCCTGACCGCTAACATGGCCGGCTAGCCACGCCCCGGTCCAAGAAATGTCTAACGTGCAATACCATGTACTGCGTACATGCTCTGATTTGTCCCTGTAAGAAGTTTTCCATAGGAAGCACGATACATCGTGCAAAAAAGAGAGTGCTAGAGCATATTCATGCTATAAGACATAACAACAGACAGTATCCTGTAGCACGCCATTTTTACGATTGCCATTTCCAGGATGAAAAATTATTGAAAATGGTTGCATTATGCAGTAACAATGGGTGTCAGAGGGGGTAATCGTGAACTCTCATTACGCAAACTGGAATCAAAGTATATTATTGATTTTGAGACTCTGATACCAAATGGTTTCAATTCTAGTGAAGGACTGGCAATCTATTTGAATATTTGAAATGATTTTGACGAATGTAATTAGCAGTGCAGTTTTCTGGCCTTTTTTGGAATTTTAATATTTGATCATTTTAATCTTTCTGTAGGTGAGGGCACCTATTCCTTCAGCTGTGACAGCAACTTGAAAATATTGTTTTCAAATTGAACTTTTAAGTCGGCACTAATTTTCGTTTTCACTTGTTGTTTGTTCATGCCCACTAGGGCTTAATGTAGGTCTTACATGTACTATATTATGTTAATTATGAGTTGATGCTTTGTAGATACATTGTTTAAGCATAGACATCTATCGTTTTGGTACATCTCAGGTTCTGCAGGAAAAGGGTTATCAGCAGGAACATCACACAGTAAAGATACCGATAACTCATTGAACACTAAACTAAGGAGGTATAAAAAACTCAAGAAACAGGAATCGTCAAAGTTGTTGGAGGCCATCCCCCTCCAGGATTATGTGAACAAACTTATGGTGCCACGAGAACTGAGAATGTATATCACCCAGTCACATGAATCCCCCACCCAATTAATGCTTGAAGAATGGGCAGCAAACTCAGCAACAAGTTCAAGAAACATGTTATGCATATTGATCAAGTATGCGTGGGAAGACAGGAAAAAATTATCAAAGAACTTAAAGAATTGAAAATGAATTTAAAAAGAGCAACGAGCAAGACAACATCTCAAAATTCAAGGAAGAACTCAAAGAGAGACTAAAAAAGCACGAGGAGGACATTAAACTCCCGAAACAGAGGAAGTTACACATGGACTGCATTGATTACGAAAATGGGCGTATTTTAACCTAGAGTCGCAAATATGACCATTTGTATAATCAACATTTAATACAGGATGACAAATCAGATGTACCAGTTACAACAGGGGGTCTGCCGCAAACTGCACTGGCCAGTGATTCCGATCCAGATACCTCTGTGCACACTGCCAGTACTTCCTCCGACATTGAGATAATAACGAAACCAGCAACTTTTTTAGACGAGTTTTGAGTTCTATGTTCAAGACGACAAACAGAGAAAACAATACCAGCACCGACAACACCCCGCAGGGGACAAGGACTGGGTCGAGGACAAGGAAGAGGAAGAGGCAGGGGCGCTCCAAGCAAAAGCGACTCAAACATAAACAAAGGAGAAAAAAACAAAGAGCCAATGGGAACCAGAAGAGGTGGCTTCAAGAAAACACAGTAACCATGGTTAGTACATCGGTAAATAGAACCATTGTTAATCTGTCATCACGTTCTCTGTCCCAACTTGAGAAAACTACTCTTTGCTTAGGTTTAACGTTCTGTCCTACAGAATTGTTCAACTATGTCAACACACGAGTGGATATTTTCTAATTTATATGGAAACTGAAGCTCAAGAAGTGGCATACTTTGAGGAATAGCAGACCCCCTGATAGTAATTCTCCTATACCTAAGGACATTCGCCAACCAGACTTGACAGTGGGGGCTGCTAATGTATTACGGATCATGTAGGAACTCGAAGACACTACAGTTGACAATCGCAAAGAACTGTTGCTAGAAGATCAGAACGATATTACCACTGATAAAGCAGCATGCACTACTTTTAAACTTAAATCTATCTATTTCCCCATTCCTCGACATGACTCAATTGACACGTTCCATGAAGTGGTTACTAAAGAACTGACTAAACAGAAACACAACCAAGCTATAAGAAATAACATGAATTTCAATTTGCCAATACAATAAAGGGAACTCTTTGGCCCAGGACAACAATATTGTAATAAGACCATCCAATAAGGGTGGAAATATTGTGTTGTGAGGTAGACAAATGTATATTGATGAAGCTCATAGACAACTGAGTGATGTCAATTTTCATTGTAAATGTGATACCAATGTTTTCAATATGAGTATCAAAACCACGTTGGACAAACTGTCTGAGTGGCAGAAGTCAGGATTGATTACATGGCATGAATACTGCTTTTTAAAGAGAGACTATCCGAAACTGCCCATAATGTACCTCCTCCATAAAATTCACAAAAACCCCACAGTGCCCCAGGAATCATCAGTGGGTAACGTAAATGAGAACATATCTAAATATGTAGACCACTTCCTGAGGGAATATGATGTTTGTTTACCTTCTCACATAAGAGACACCAAGAACTTTATAAATAAAATAGATGGCATAACATGGGAGGAAAAATTTATTCTCATTACCCTGGACGCGAATTCACTGTATAACATCACGTCCAGGGTATAGATGCATGTATGCATTTTCTAAGTGAGAGAGACATACGCTACCTAGAACACACCAACATGCTAGCCGACATGATGAGGATCTGTCTCACCAATAAAAAATGTATGTTTAACGGTGATGGGTACGTGCTTCAGACTGAGCTTTGCAAACTTTTTCTTAGGGAAATGGGAGGAGGAACTTCGTAAGGAGGAAGCTTTTCAGTTGGATTTTGAGAAAGTGATAGTATGGATGAGGTACATTGATGACCTTTTTATTGTATGGAAGGGGAGCGAAAGAGAAGCTATCGACTTCATTAAGAAACTTAACAACAACACATACAATATTGCACTGACAAACAATATTAATAAAGAGAGTACAGAATCCCTTGATACTCAAATCACAGTGAAGGAAGGTATGTTAGTCACTAGCCTACATAGCAAAGAGACCGCAGGGAATAGCTCTCAGTGCTCATCCTGATGCCCTTAAATGGAGCATCCCCTATGGAGAGCTACTGAGGGCATGAAGAAACTGTACCACCTTGAAGGTTTCTACCCTTGCTGGGCATTGTAAAGCATGTAAATCTAGTCACATGATTAAGGAATTTGATGTACCAGGATCCAAAAAAAACAGGATAATCCCTCAATTCCTAGCGTGCAGTACTAGTTATGTCATCTATGTCTTGGTATGTCCATTTACACTAAGATACGTAAGCAGCACGACCTTCATGGTCAAGAAACGTATCCAGGAACATCTAAGGGCCATCACCAATGTTGATTTACACTACCCCATTGCCCGACTCTTTCAAGAAAAACACCAATCTAAAAACTCTCTTCTACGATTTTTTGCCATTGAGCAAGTTAATTTAGGTAGCAGGGGAGGATATAGAGAACTAGCACTTAGGAAAGAAGAATAAAAATGGATACTAGAACTAGAAACTAGATTCCCTGCGGGCCACATCCTTGACGAGGAGCTGGCAACACATTTGCATGAAGAATAATTAGTCAGAACTTTCATGTTACAAACTATCGCAGTATACTTATCATAGATAACTCTCAGAAACGTTGTTATCAACAGTAATGTACATTATTTACCTGTTTGAGTTGTATATCGTATTTAATTAATTCTCTTGTCTTGCTCTTTCTCACAGAAGGAAAGGAAGGGAACCATTACCTTACAAGTCACATCACAGGCTCCTTACCCTTTTCCTTGCCGGGATCGGTTTCTGTACCAAGCACCAGATAAGAGACATTTTAATTGCACTTTCCCACTTTAGGATTTACATTATGTAGTTTTGTTTTCTTTTCACTTTTTTGCAGTACATGGAAAAAGTATGAACTCGGTTGACCCACTGCCACTTGGTTCTGGACATTTCTCACACTAGGCTCTCATAGGTGTACAATTAACCTTAACCACATCGCTGCTGTGCATTTTCCCCTCCTGTGCTGGAAAGTGTGATTTTGGTACTTCCATGACGAGCTCAGCTCGTCATCAGCACAGCTCCACTGTGCCTCATGACGAGCTGAGCTCGTCATGAGCATGGAAAGGGTTAATGTCCACGTTTGAAAGGCTACAGTCTATTCTAGAGTCTATAGGCACTAGTCTGCCTTCACCTGTCAATACACACGTAGAACTTGAGCACGATGAATGTGCTACGAGTCTATTTAAGCTTATGCATCTTGGCACTCGCTAGCACGTAGGTGTAGCACCTTGCTTGATATCGACCAGGCACAGTCCGTATAAGTGATATTATCATGCTCACCCGTTCAGTGATATTATGGTATGAACATGATGTTTGCAGGTGCATTATGGTAGGACTCACAAATAGGAGCATAATTACTCGACACGTTATTCATACCGGTCATTGCAACTATTTTCTACTCGAACATGCATTATGAACGATGTAGTATGATTTTGTAATACTGTCTGCACATTTTACATGTTACAAAATGGCTGCCGCAATGACTGCTCTAGGCGAGCTACTTGTATCTGGAGTTCCATTTCCATGTTTATTATGTTTATTTATGCATGTCTCTATGGAGCAGCCTTATCGTGTGATCAAGACTAGTTGTGGAGCAGCGCGGAGGGTACAAAAGCACATATCTGGGCGCACGTGCAGTCCTAGCATCTCCTGAGGTGGAAAGCCGGGAGAAGTGCTGCGTGAATATTAAAGGTGCTTTGTTACTCTAATTTTTAACTCTTCTTTCTAAATACTGAGCACGAAGCTCTAAGTTGCTTTCTCACTCCCCCCACTCACCTGACTCAGCCGATCGAGGCGCTGGGCAGCGGAGACACTTGACTACCTCAGAGGCGGCCGGTGGAGTGAGCTGCCATCTTGGGGGTAGAGAAGGGTGGTGGAATAGGTGTGGAGCAGTGCGGAGGGTACAAAAGCACATGTCTGGGCGCACGGCAGGGGACGTCTGCAGAGGGCGTGCCGCGGGCGCGCCAAAGGCACGCCAAAGGCAAGCCTGTCTGCGCCAGTCCACGTCGGACCGAGCCCAGAGGCCATAAACCGTGCTTGTTTTAAGGTAAACTCATCTCTTGCCCCTCGAATTACATATTCTGGTAATGCCCTATGGAGGCTCAGAAGGAGGGAGTCAGATAAACCCCTTAACCACCGGAACTGCCAGCAGAAATTTCCTATAACACTGCAGGGCCCTATGGCCTGTAGCCATTGTCAATTCCAAAGTGTCCAGATCTCTGTCAGCCCACAGATTAGAAACAACTTAAGGGAGCAAAATGTTGGGGCCTAAAATGCATATTATGTAATGTGAGGTCACTGGCTAGGCACCCTTTTGAAATCTGGGATATGATTTAATCGCATTTCCCAGATATTTGCTTTCTCATGGAAACCTGGTTAAACGCCACCAACTATCCACTTATTGAAGCGGCCATCCCCGATAAGTATACTTTTTTACATATGGATAGGGAGGGAAAGACAGGCGGTGGGATAGCAATAGCCTTTTAGAATCATCTTTCTATAAACTGGATTACCACACTAAGAAATGATAGCTTGGAGTTAGGCATTTTCAAGATCACAACCTCACCCACGGATAGCTGAAATGGTGCACTATTATATCGACCTCCGGGCGTGAAGACAGATTTTGTAGATAAACTGACAGAATTAATTGCTATGCATGTGCTTGCTGCTAACAAATTCCTCCTATTGGGGGATTTTAACTTCCATGGTGAAAAACCAAAGAGTTTGGAGGTGAATAAACTCATGTCCACTCTTGATCTGGTGGGTTTGTCCCAAAGAGTGACTGGTCCTAGCCACAGTGCGGGACACACACTAGACCTTATTTTCTCCAATATTAACCATCTGGTCTGCAACCCCCCAGAGCCTCTTACATGGTCTGACCACGCGTTGATCAGCTTTACCATCAAACTGCCCTGTCCCAAGATCACCACAATAAATACGGGCAAGAAGCGAATCATGCTCAGACCCTGGCGCAATCTCTCAGCCAAAGCCTTTGAGGAGGTCTTCCAATCAGAAGTGGGCAAAAGGGATAGGGAAAATGAGCTAACATTGGAGGGCTTCAACAAGGCGTTCGAAATTGCACTGGATGTAGTGATTCCTAATAAAAGTATGGTCCAGTTACAAAGCCGCCCATCGGCCTCCTGGTACACCAGTGAACTTAGGAAGGGAAAAATCAAAATGCAAAAGACTGGAGAGAGTCTGGTGCATCAGTAAAGCAATACCTGATAGGACGCAATTCAAACAAGCCTTGAGCATCTACCACTCCAACTTAAAAATGGCTAGACGCCAATTCATTCGCAACCAAAATGAAGGGTTTCATCACAGAAACCGCCATTTTAGCAGTCACTGACTCGCTTATATTAGAAACAGATAAAAGTGGATTGGCAATACTGTTGCTACTAGATCTCTCCGCAGCATTTGACACTATCTCTCATAAAATGCTAGCGGAGAGACTGGCCTCTTGTGGAATCCAGGGAACAGCCCTAAAATGGTTAAAAAACTTTATGTCCGGCAGAACACAAACAGTCATGCTTGGTTCTCATCTCTCTAACCAAATTAGCTTAGAGAGAGGTGTCCCTCAGGGCTCCGGCCTAAGCCCAACCTTATTTAACATTTATATGTCTCCTCTGGCAGGTATTGCAGAACAATAGGGCTTCGAGATCATCTCTTATGCAGATGATACTCCGCTCATGTTCGGGATCTGCACTGATACAGTAGCTGAGAAAGCACGGTTTGCCAAAGGTATGCTTGTAATCTCCAACTGGATGGCGCAGAATTGCTTCCAGCTGAATCCTGGCAAGACCGAGATCATGCTAATGGGCAAAGCCACAGCTAGCTGGTCGGATGGCTGGTGGCCTGCCCAATTGGGAGCAGCCCCAGTCCCGACCCAATGTGTTAAAAACCTAGGGCTAAACCTCGATCAGCCTTTATCTATGAAAGACCACATTGCCGCATCAACCAGCTCATGCTACTACAGCCTGCGTCTGCTGTGCAAAATCCTCCCCTTTATGCTGACAACCCATCGAAAAACCTTGGTCCAGGCTATGGCCCTCAGCCGACTAGATTATGGCAATGCTTTGTTGGCAGGGGTTGGAGAGACCCTGCTGAACAAACTGCAGGTGATTCAAAACCCTGCAGCTAGAATGGTATTGAATTGCCCAGCGTGCACCACATCGCTTCCTTTACTGCGCAAACTTTACTGGGTACCAGTGAGGAAAATATCATATTTTAAGATCTGTTGTCTCACTTATACAGCACTTAAAGGAAGAGGCCCCAAATACCTCCAAAAGAGACTCACCAAATATGTACCTCACAGAAACCTTAGGTCGGGGTCGCAAGATCTCCTACAAATACCACGCATAAGGCTGTGTCGCTCTGGAGGGCAATCTTTCTCGTACCTAGCTCCAAGGTACTGGAACGAGTTACCAGATTTCCTTCGCAAAATGGTCATGAATGAATGAATGAATGTATGAAGAGATTTTTGTAAAGCGCATGCTGCCCTGAGGCTTCGTAGAACTATGAACGGACAGACTGGGGGGCAGAATGAAACCAGTTAGAAGGGATTTGTAAAAAGATGAGTTTTCAGGAGACGGCGAAAAATCTGGAGATTAGATTCCCTGCAGAGAGCGGGAGGCAGAGAGTTCCAAAGCACAGAAGCGCTCCAGGAGAAGGAGCGGCCACCCCATCTGGATCTGTGGATCTTCCTCGTAGTTGCGAGGAAGGCCGTGCTGGAACGAAGATTCCTGGATGGATGGTGGGCAGTAACGAAGGAATGAGTGATGGCAGGACCAGTTTTCCACATAGAACCATGAGCCAGGCACATGGCCTTGAAGCGAACTCTGGACTGAATCGGGAGCCAGTGCAGCTTCCTTAGAGCTGGTCTAGCCGACTGTCTCCCTGGAATCTCGAGGAGAAGGCGGGCCGCACTTAATTTGGAACTTGGGAGTGGGCATTGTGCCGAGACAGAGCGGCCAGGAGAGGGCCGGCGACAGTGAGGAAGACTTCCCCAGAAACATTAGTTCCGTCTTGTCACCGTTCAGCTTAAGGTGGGACAATGCTATCCACTTGGCTACAGCCTCTAAGCAGATGCCAAGATCACATGATGACCCTTCGGGGTGGTTTAGTGCAACCACCAACTGGGTGTCGTCCGCGTAGGTTACAATTTCAATTCCAAATGGTAGCACTATCTCAGCCAATGTTGTCATATAGATATTGAAGAGCGTGGGGCTCAGGGAAGAACCCTGAGGAACCCCACAGCTCAGAGGCCACCGATTGGATGTGACCATACCCTCGCAAACCTGGAAAGAACGGTCCAGTAAGAAAGAGCGGAGCCAGGTGATAGCCAGGCCTGTCACTCCAAGGTGAACTAAGATGGAATTTATGTGTTTCTCAGCTAATTTGCTTAACCAGGGGAGTAGGGAGATGGGACGGTAATTGGCCATGTTAGTGGTGTCTAAATTCGTTTTTTTTAAAAGAGCTCTGACTTGTGCACATTTCCATGCCGCGGGAACCTTTCCTACAGAGATAGAGGTGTTGATAGCATTCATGATTACCGGAAGAATAACATTGGTGACTAAAGTGAGATGTTGTGGTTTAGCGGGGACCATGGGAGACCCAATATTACCTGCGTGATGAGTCTGTTCAGCAGGCTCTCATCTAGCAGGGGAAACTCAGTGAGAGAGCACTGACAAACAGAGTGGGGGATCTGGGGGCTCTCATTAGATGGAGGCGTGGACCCAGTCTGATCAGAAATAAAGGTTTGGGCTATGACCTGAATTTTTTTATGAGAGTATTCTGCCTGGCTATTGCAGCTGGATTGGGCGTCCTCCGGATTGAGGGATTTCTGCTGGGCGGAAATAAGCGATTTGGCAATGCAAAATATTTTTGGGGGAGCAATTCCAGCAGCGCTGATTCTGTCCTTGAAGAATGCCGATTGTGTAGTCTTGATTTCGGCTTTGTAATTCCTAATGGCTTGCCTATAGGCATTTTTCCTGTCTTCTGCCAAGTTTACTCTCCAACACCTCTCGAGCTTCCTACATACTTGTTTGAGCTCTCTTAATTTGGGAGAGAAACAAGGTGCCAGTTTGTGTTTGGAGTTTATGCAAGAGGGTGTCTTTGGGAGCAGCAAGTCAAGCGACTTTTGTATCCAAAAATTTAAATTGCTGTTGGCCATGTCTGGATCGGAGTCAGCGACCGGGGTAGAGGAGGCAACAAAGAGGACCATTAAGTGGCTGAAAGGTTTGACCACTTTCTTTCCAGCTGTAGAGTGACATTGTGAGTGGCAGGGGAAGCAACAGCTTCCCAAGCCAGAGGGACTAGCAAGTGGTCGGTACACGGAAGGGAGATGGGGGTATCAACTAGGAGATTCTGAGCATTGCTGATCACAGATTCAAGAAGGTGCCCCTTGATGTGAGTGGGGGCAAAACCCTTCTGCGTGATTTGGAGAGCCGACAGACCGGCTAGAAGTTCAGCCGCTAGACGGTTGGGGGGGTTGTCCAGATGGATGTTCCCCAAGAACCATGAAGTTTGCTGGGCTAAGGGCCAGTTCAGCGACACGCATCGAGAGTGTATTCAGGAATTGACCTATGGGTCCGGGGGGGGGGGCGATATAATAACAGGCCGTAAAAGGTGCTAGTTGGTGAAAATACTAACGAGAAGGTCATGCCTTCACAATCAGGTATTTCCTCAATAACAGAGTGGCAACAGAAGTTATCTTTAAAAATTATAGCTAACCGCGGCCTCTTCCCAATTTACGGTCCACTCTAGACATTGAGTACCCTGATAGAAGGACCTGAGTGAGGGCAGGGTCCTACTCCTGCTGTAACAAGGATTTGATCAGAAATAATATATCCGACTTATGGTCCTCCAGCAAGAGTTGTAGTTCTAGTGAATGTTTGGGGAGGGAGCAGCAGTTTAGAAGAAAAAGTTTTAGTGGGGGGATAGTCGTTGGTGCTTCCTTACCGTAGTGGAGAGGTTTAAAGTTGCAATGAGGGCAACTTAGGGAATTACAGACAGGGGACAATGAGTGTGTACAGTTAGGGCCATGGGTAGGTCTTAGGGTCATTAAGGTTTGCGCACTGTAGGTGAGAGTGTTATTTACACTGCCAGGGGTCCTGGCCCCTGGTCCCGGCCAAGTGCGGACGGGTGCAGACGGGCTTGCCTTTGGAGCGCGGCGCGTCCGCTGCTCGCGTCCACTGCGCGTGCGCATGAGCACAGAACTAAGTAGGTGCTGGGGCGCGAAGGCTGGAGCGCCAACCCCACCGGAAGTGAACATATCTCCCTAAAAGCCCTCCGCACAAATGTAAATGTAAATGTTTTTGTACTTGTATAGCGCACAGCTACCCGCAGTGGGTTTCTCGGCGCTTGTACGAATACCGCAAGGGAACCCTTCCTGGCTTTCCCTGTGAAGTGTCCATTCCTGGGCACCCCATGGTGCAGACCAGGCATCCCTCGCATTGTGGGGGCTGTTGTGGAGACTAAGCAAGCTATTGCCCAGAGTTGCAGCGTGGGACCCATGATCAGAATAGGCACTGAGGCGAGAATATCCGGTCAGGGGAATTAATGAGCCCGAGACCCGCCGGGGCAGGAATCGAACCCTGGTCCCTGGCTAGAGCTCTGCATCGAGGTCTGCCTGCTCTAACCATTGAGCCACACTTCTCCACAATCGGCCCTTGCTGTGGAGAACCGGGGCTGGGGAGAGGAATCAAATCAGGAGCAACGTGAAAGCACAGTGCAGGTACGTTTTTAGTGTATTTAAAACAGATTTAAAAGCAGAATTTGCAACGCGAGTCAATAGCAGCTTACATACGCATTCATTTGCTCCCCTTTCAGTTTCAGGAATATTGCTAGTCAGCGCCGAGATGCCCCCTGGGCGAGTCGAGTGCTATACAAAAATAATTAACATAACATAACAAGACACTCTGGGTGTCGAAACGCGTTGCGGTAAAAAATAAAAGCATATGGTATCAGAATTTGGAGCTCTGAGAGTGCATGACTACTTATTTCTCATTTGGATAAATATATATGTATGTATATATATATATATATATATATATATATATATATATATATATATATATATATATATATATATATATTCACTGAAAAAACCATAGGTTTCACACCAGTTATAGTTAGGAATTAGCATTTAAAAAACCTATTAAATTCACTGACAAAACCATAGATTTCACACCATTTATAGTTAGCTGGAAATTTTACTGACATAAAACCATTGAAATTCCCACGTTATAGTTAGTTGGACTCACTATAACTTGCGCGCCTGTAATGCACTGCTGATGACGTCACATATTACATCACTCATGACATGGTCAGTGACATCACTCATGACATCACTGATGACACCATCCAGTGAATGTGTGTCTTTCTGAAAAATAAATTTGTTTTATATATGTATTTGTAAAGGTCGATGGAAGAATAAATGTTTAAATAAGTGTGTAAATGGATGTTTTTTTAAAAAAAAATTGGTTGGGTAACTGGCTTATTACGTGTATCTTAGTGAATACATATATTAGCGAGTATTGTTTAAATATTTAAATGTTTGTATCAGTGTTTCTCTTTGTGTATAAGTGGCTGCAGGGGTTGGTGACTGACTCACTGTTTGTATGTGTTTTGAAGACAGCATATGTGCAGGACTGTATGGGTGGATGAGTGTGTATATGTGTGTGTTAGTGAGTGAATGACTGTCTCACTAGTGTCTTCATTAGTAACGACATATGTTTTAATCTAGTATATGTGAGTATTGATGTATATAAGTGAGTATAGTATATATAGTGAGAGATTGTAGGAGTTCCTGTTTAAATAAGTATGTGTTTCTATAAGTGATTGTTTAAGAGAGTAAGTATGGGTAAGTTTCCTTAGAAGTAAGGTGGTAGTGTGTGTATAAATGTATATGCAAATAAATGGATGTTCAATAGTTTATTTGCATGTGTGAGTATGTGTGTGAGTAACTTTTGGATGACTGCTGATGTGTAACAGGATGTATAGGTGTATCACTACATATGATGAGTGAGTATATATATGAGTGACTATATAGAACTGTTGGTGAATGAGTGGATGTGTATATAGATGGTGGAATTACTGAATTGGTTGTTGTTACTGGTTTGGGTATCTCCATTTTTTTGAAAATGTTTGTTTCTATTTTTGAATATGTGTTTCAAGCGTTACATTACACTGAAATTAGGTCTGTCACTCTGTCACAAGGATGGTGTCATCAGTGATGTCATGAGTGATGTCACTGACCATGTCATGAGTGATGTAATATGTGACGTCATCAGCAGTGCATTACAGGCGCGCAAGTTATAGTGAGTCCAACTAACTATAACGTGGGAATTTCAATGGTTTTATGTCAGTAAAATTTCCAGCTAACTATAAATGGTGTGAAATCTATGGTTTTGTCAGTGAATTTAATAGGTTTTTTAAATGCTAATTCCTAACTATAACTGGTGTGAAACCTATGGTTTTTTCAGTGAATTTCAAAGGTTTTTTAAATGCTAATTCCTAACTATAACTGGTGTGAAACCTATGGTTTTTTCAGTGAATTTCAAAGGTTTTTTTAATGCTAATTCCTAACTATATAAGACCTGAAAGCCCACCAGGAATCTCCAGTATGCGCCAGGGGACTGCATTGCAGAGAGGTGTAATGAAGCCACAACCCTTTTTACACCTCTCTGCAACGCAGCCCCCGTGCATGTTTGAAGAGGGGGAACTAATTCCCCTTGCATACTGGGGGCCCCTGGGGGCCAATTAGCCCACCTGGAACCTCCAGTATGCGCCAGGGGCTGCATTGCAGAGGTGTAATGAGACTATGCCCCTTGTTACACCTCTCTGCAACGCAGCCCACTGCCGCGTTTGCAGAGGGGGAACTAATTCCCCTTGCATACTGGGGGTCCCTGGGGTCAACTGGTCCACCAGGAGCCTCCAGTATGCGCGAGGGAGCTGCATTGCAGAGAAGTGTAATGAGGCCACACCCTTGTTACACCTCTCTGCAATGCAGGCCACTGGCGCGTTTGTAGAGGGGGGACTAATTCCCCTTGCATACTGGGGGTCCCTGGATCATATCTGCCCAAACACCGATATTCCGAACGATTGTAAATTACTTTTCTTGAGAAACATTTGGATTTGGATTATCATGTCCTATACTTTGGAATTTTTGAAAGACTGACTTTGAGGATGCTATAAATTACTCAAGTCTGCCCGAATTGTGTGGGTAAAATTGATACCTAGTCACTTTGAATAAGAATATACTTATGTCTCGTCTAACATTTGGAAGAAATATCTAGTTATATGACAACTGGATACCGACATAACTTGAAGGAAATAAGAACGCCCTGAAGAAGTTCTGTTGTACAGAACGAAACCTTTCGGCTGGCTGTGGTACATAAACTTAAGGAAAATAAAAGCATTTGAATATACACCAAGATTCAGCGCTTCAATAAGGACTCTAAGTGATATGATTTGATTGGACTCATTGTGAAAGTGGTGCTGTGCCAAACTTTGGAATATTCTCCACTACTCTCTACTACTTACTCTCTCCTACTCCACTACTCTCAAATACTCACTGTCTACTACTCATTCTCTACTACTCTACTACTCTCTCTCTACTACTCACTCCCTACTACTCGCTACTCACTACTCCCTACTACTCACTATCTACTACTCTCTACTACTCACTCTCTACTACTCTCTCTACTACTCACTCTTTACTACTCACTACTACTCTCTACTACTCACTCTCTACTTCTCACTCTCTACTACTGTCTACTACTCACTCTCTACTACTCTCTCTCTACTAGTCTCTACTACTCACTCTACTACTCACTCTCTACTACTCACTACTATTCTCTCTGCTACTCATTCTCTACTACTCTCTACTACTCACTCTCTACAACTCACTCTCTACTACTCACTCTTTACTACTCTCTACTACTCACTTTCTACTGCTCTCTACTACTCACTCTACTACTTACTCTCTACTACTGTCTACTACTCACTCTCTACTACTCACTCTCTACTACTCTCTACTACTCACTCTACTATTCACTCTACTACTCTCTACTACTCACTCTCTGCTACTCTCTCTACTGCTCTCTACTACTCTCTACTACTCACTCTCTACTCTCTATTACTCACTCTCTACTCTCTACCTCTCTACCTCTCTCTTCTTCTCTCTCTACTAATCTCTACCTCTCTACCGCTACCTCTCTACCTCTCTACCTCTACACCTCTACCTCTCTACCTCTCTCTACACGCACACATATACACATATATGCATATATATATATGCATATGCATTTATATATATATGTATGTGTATGTATAAAAAAAAACAACAAAACATTTTTTTTTTAAACAGCTACTTTTAAAACTGTCATTCTTTTTCCCCATGGTACACTCCCCGGTACGCTTACCGGTGCGCGTACCGGTGCGCGTACCGGGCGCTCACCCCGCGAAAATCCAAAATTTTTTTTATTTTTTTTTGCTCCGCGGGGCCCTTTTATGGCCCCCACATCAAACCTAGGGGGTCAAGGGGGGTCTACTCTGCCCCCTTATGGTCATTTCCCTCTTTGTTTTGGCCACCTCTCGTGTCTCGATCCTACCGAGACACAAGATGGCGGCCGCTCCGGACTGTTTAGAATGTTTACAGACATCCCAGAGCCAATCAGCTTTCTGCGCGCAAGTCGCGGTAAGCGCCCGGTGCGCGTACCGGTGCGCGTACCGGAGCGCGGCTATAGATATATATATTTTTTTGAACCTTAATTACTCAAAATCCACTGGAGCACATATCTTGAGACATAGCAAAGGCACATCGGGCTACCAGTCCCTACAATTTTGCCAAGTTTGGTGGAAATCCATTCAGCCGTTCGGGCTAAAAGTGAAATCGACCGCCCTATGGAAATTAACATGGGGAAAACGCGTTTTGGGACCCCCCTTTTATCTCGGCCCCCGCTTGACGAATCCCCCCCAAACTTTCAGGGAAGGACCGGAACGCCGCGAGGCCATTTTGAGGAAATTTTCAGGCAGATTCGTCAACCGGCGCCAAAGTTATTCCAAATAGAATTTTCAGATTTAACATTGAAAAAAATCCTAACTATAACTACCTACTGGCGACCGCCAGTAGGTAATATATATATATATATATATATATATATTAAACCTGAGTTGGTTCAAGTCTCCTTCCGCGTTCGGCGCTGCTTGCAGGTGCGTGGCTTCATGCGGTGGAACCAAACCGCTATATATCCAAACTGCGTTTACCAAGGAATCCCAGATCCCCCGGTCAAACAAAAGAAGCCGCCACTCCAGTCACTCGGTTTGTGTGAGACAACTTAATTTATTCTTAAATCCTCTGCAGCATTATTCACAGCACAAAACCAACGCGTTTCGTTAGCTCCCCACTAACTTGATCACGGTTGTTTCAAACACTGTTTGCTGGGTGTGTTTTAAAAAGGGAGTTCCCGCCCCCCTCGGTCACATGGTTACACCAATCTGTTCTCATTCAGAATGGTATTCTGGGATATGTAGTTTTACATTTACAATTCATGTAAAAATTCATACATTTAACATCAACTCGGTGCCTCACTTTATAACACCCTCGCCTTGCTGTCTCTATTTATAATAACCTGTTGTGTTCTTTGAGGTAATGCCTCCAAAATCAATTATCAAACAATATTCAAACCAAAGCAAAAAGTTCTTCGAATGCAGGGTCACATTCCCAAGTTTTATCCATGAGACATGTTTGGTGCCCTCTAGTGGGCTGACATTACTGAGGGATTGTAAAAAATGTAATATATTGTTTGTAGGTTATACATTTGACACCAACTTGGTGCCTCCCATTCTAATTCCCTCGCCCTGCTGTCCATATTTATAACCATCTTTAGTGTTCATTCAGGTAATACCTCCTAAAGCAATTATCACACCGTTTTTAAGTTAAAGCAAAAAATACTTCGAAACGCAGGGTCACATTTCCAAGTCTTATTCCTAAGACATATTTGGTAAAAAACGCAACATACATTACAAGGAACATAATGATATGTTGTATGAAATGATTACTCTGATGCTAACCAACAACATCTTTCTCTTTGGAGAACAACTCTATCGGCAGCGAAATGGCGCGGCGATGGGCTTCTCATTCAGCCCAAGCTATGCTTGCATAGCCATGGGCTGGTGGGAGGAAGAGATAGCCTGGAATTCCCAAAATGTAAGATTCACCCAACACATCATTCAATGGAAAAGATTCATTGATGATTTGTTTATTGTATGGGACGGAAGTGAGAAGGAGTTTGATGAATACTTTGAACTACTGAACAATAGCACACGAGGATTGAAATTCACTTATACAAAAAGCAGGGAACGTATATCTTTCCTAGACACAGAAGTATACGTCAAAAACAACAAGGTGGAGACAACTCTACACAGAAAGGTAACAGCTACAAACTCCACTTTAGAAGCCACAAGTTTCCATCAACCGGCCTTGATCTCAAGTATACCTTACGGAGAATTTCTTCGCATTAAACGCATCTGTAGTGAGAAAACAGAATGGGAAAGACACAGTGCAATGACAATGAATAGATTTCGAAAAAGAAAGTATGGGAAAAACTTGACTAAAAAATGTTGGGAAAGAGCAAATGAGAAATCAAGTGCAGATTGTCTAAAACCACTAGCTAAAGAGAGTACAATGGAAGAACCAATCAGACTGATAATGGATTACAGTAAGGAGTCCAAACAAGTAATCCAGATTCTCAAAAAAAAACTGGAAAATACTAAAACTTGACCCGACGATAAGCCAAAAAATGGGGGATCATCCGGTGGTGACATACAGAAGATCAAAAAATTTGAAAGATCAATTGATCCATAGCCACTTTGTCAATCGGAAAAAAACACCATGGCTCAAAACCGTTGGATTTAACAAATGCTATAATTGCAAAGTCTGCGAGATAGCGAGACCCACCAAACAAATCAAGATGGCAAACCGAAAGATCTGGAAGATAAAGGAATTAATTACCTGCAAAAGCCAGTACACGGTCTATTTGATTGAATGTCCGTGTCAGTTAAGATATATAGGAAGCACAATCTGCGAGCTGAAAAAGCGAATTTTGGAGCATGTAAGGGCCACTACAAACAAGGACAGAGGGAATGCAGTGGCCAAACACATGGAGACACATCATAACGGAAACTGGCGATTGCTGATATTCTTGGGATTGGAAACGATGGCACCGTCAGACAGGGGCGGACATCGTGAAAAACTTCTACGACAAAAGGAGTCACGTCACATTTTGAACTTTCGAACAATGACCCCTTACGGGCTGAATCAGTCGGAAGAACTTTATGTACATATTTGAAAATACTAAGGCTGCGTCTCTAAAACTCCATAACTTTTTTCATCCCGAAAACTCACGGCACAGGTTTTAAAACAATTGATCATCTGGGATAATAAAATATAGAGACTCACAAACATTTTCCAAACTCTTCACAATCCCTCAGTAATGTCAGCCCACTAGTGGGCACCAAATATGTCTTAGGAATAAGACTTGGAAATGTGACCCTGCGTTTCGAAGAATTTTTTGCTTTAACTTAAAAACGGTGTGATAATTGCTTTAGGAGGTATTACCTGAATGAACACTAAAGATGGTTATAAATATGGACAGCAGGGCGAGGGAATTAGAATGGGAGGCACCAAGTTGGTGTCAAATGTATAACCTACAAACAATATATTAAATTTTTTACAATCCCTCAGTAATGTCAGCCCACTAGAGGGCACCAAACATGTCTCATGGATAAAACTTGGGAATGTGACCCTGCGTTCGAAGAACTTTTTGCTTTGGTTTGAATATTGTTGGATAATTGATTTTGGAGGCATTACCTCAAAGAACACTACAGGTTATTATAAATAGAGACAGCAGGGCGAGGGTGTTATAAAGTGAGGCACCGAGTTGATGTTAAATGTATGAATTTTTACATGAATTGTAAATGTAAAACTACATATCCCAGAATACCATTCTGAATGAGAACAGATTGGTGTAACCATGTGACCGAGGGGGGCGGGAACTCCCTTTTTAAAACACACCCAGCAAACAGTGCTTGAAACAACCGTGATCAAGTTAGTGGGGAGCTAACGAAACGCGTTGGTTTTGTGCTGTGAATAATGCTGCAGAGGATTTAAGAATAAATTAAGTTGTCTCACACAAACCGAGTGACTGGAGTGGCGGCTTCTTTTGTTTGACCGGGGGATCTGGGATTCCTTGGTAAACGCAGTTTGGATATATATATATATATATATATATATATATATATATATATATATATATATATATATATATATATATATATATATATATATATATATATATATATATATATATATATATATATATATATATATATATATCCAGAACTGAAGTTTCGCTCTGAACCCCTGCCCCTTGCAGCGGAGGGCCTGGACGGGGTAGCGACTCCCCAGTAATCCAAAAATAACATCCAACACAATCAGGAAGGAATGTCCAGGCCAGCTTCATGCAGTTTCAACGAGCTTTAATGCTTAGCTCCTACTCAACGCGTTTGTGCGATTGTGTTGGATGTTATTTTTGTATATATATATATATATATATATATATATACACGCAAAATACAAACTGCAACTCCGGTCTCCCAAGAACAGAAAGCCAGCGCGAATCCAAATATAAGGCAAGATGTTATTTATTCAGTTAAAAAGCAGCACACGAAACTGACGCGTTTCGGGCAGTTTCCCTTGTTCACAGTCAAATATATATATATATATATATATATATATATATATATATATATATATATATATATATATATATATATATATATATATATATATATATATATATATATTACCTACTGGCAGTCGCCAGTAGGTATATATAGTTAGGACCTAGTTACCATAGGAAATTCCAAACATTCTATTGGAAATAACTTTGGCGCCGATTGAGGGATCTGCCTGTAATTTTCCTTAAATGTGCCTCGCTGTGCTCCGCTCCTTCCCTGAAAGTTTCGGGGGGATTCGTTAAGCGGGGTCCGAGAAAAAAGGGGGGTCCCAAAACGTATTTTCCCCATGTTAATTTCTATGGGGACATTCTGACAAGGCTACAGCTCGAACGGCTGAACGGAATTATACCAGATTTGGCAAAATGGTAGGGACTGATATGCAGCAGTGCCTTTTGTATGTTTGGTGTAAATCCCTCCAGTAGTTCTTGAGAAAAATGAATTTTAAATTTTTCAAATGGCATTTTCTATGGGACCTTTAGACACGGCTACAGCCCAAACGGCTGAACGAAATTACACCAAACTTGTCAAAATGGTAGGCACAGGTATGCAGTAGTGCCTTTACTATATTTGTTGAAAATCACTCCAGTAGTTGTTGAGAAAATGAATTTGAGCAAATTATATATCTATATGTGCTCAACATTCTATTGGGAATAACTTTGGCTCCGATTGAGAATTTTGGCCAGCTCCGCTCCGCTCCTTCCCTGAAAGTTTTGGGGGATTCGTCAAGTGGGGGCCGAAAGGGGGTCCCAAAACGTGTTTTCCCCATGTTAATTTCCATAGGGACCTTTAGACACGGCTACAGCCCGTACGGCTGAATGGAATTACACCAAACTTGGAAAAATGGTAGGGCCTGGTATGCAGATGTGCCTTTTAATGTTTGGTCAAAATCCCTCCAGTAGTTCTTGAGAAAATTGAATTTGAAATGTTTCAAATGGCATTTTCTATGGGACCTTTAGACACGGCTACACCCCGAACGGCTAAACGGAATTACACCAAACTTGGCAAAATGGTAGAGACAGGTATGTAGTAGTGCCTTTTCTATATTTGGTGAAAATCCCTCCAGTAGTTGTTGAGAAAATTGAATTTGATCAAATTATATATCTATATGCGCTCACCGTACGCGCACCGTATGCGTACGGTACACGTACCGTACGCGTACGTGCGCGTACCCTTACGTGCGTGAGTGAGTTTCCGGCAGTCGACTGTCAACATTACAAACTGTCCAAACCAGGAAGTGTTGGCCACCATCTTGTTTTCAGGAGAACTGAGGCACAAGAGAGCCCAAAACAAGCGTGGAAAACACGAAAAGGGGGCAGAGTAGAGACCCCCCAACCCTCTAGCCCATCTCAGGGAGTCCAAAAAGGACCGCCAGGAGCAAAAAAAAAAAATTGCGGGCAATCCACTGCTGATGATGTCACATATTACATCATTCATGACATGGTCAGTGACATCACTGATGACATCACTGATGACATCTCAACTGACATCACTGATGACATCTCATTTGACATCACTGATCACATCACTGATGATATCATTCATGTGATAATACGATGCACCTCCTCACACTCTAATATAACCTTTGATACACCCAGTGTTAAATACCAATCATCCATATTGTCAAGGTATATATATTTAGAGTTATGTAGAGTAAATCTTTGCTTACCTATAGAAACTTACCTTCACAATATTTTTGTCCTCAATATTCTTGACACAATATTTTGTCACAATATATTTTTGGTTCTGATAGTCTGTCTAAACACCTCCCAAGCATGTTTGCTTTAGTTTCAAATGTAGATATGCTCACTCAATTCAGGAATCTGGGCTTTGAATGTCTCGGACACCCTCAACCTGCATCCACAAACTGAAAGGAGGTGGATTTAACACAATGAGTGTGCTAAAGGTGCATGAAAGACACATTTTCTTGAGCTTCACTTGTCAAGTATTCAGGATTAGTCTTTGATACTTTGAAGGATACAGAGACATTAAAAGGTAGAAAAAGCTTAGGTTAGGTGTGCCTCCACAAGGATATCACATAGGTAGAAGGCAGATAGTCAAGGTAGTAAAGATACACATGCCATTACTTCATCTTCACAAAAGGACTCAACCCTATCACTCCGCACTCACCCCAATACTCAATTAGACCGCTCTCAACTAAGCAGATGACTCTAAACCATAGAAAATGAGGCCCCTCAACCTCCCACCACAAACTCACCCCACACCTCAAAGAAATTCACTGGGTCCCCAACAACAGCCCTTTTCAAACTCCTAACACATACATCCAAAGCCTTACCCAACACTGGCCCAGCATACCTCAAAACCTCCACAGATTTTTAAAACTTCCCAGACACCTTTGCTAAGCTGGACTCATACTTACGCACATTCCATTCACACACAGAACTAGCACAGGCAGTAGTGACGTCTTCTACTTTGCTCCGAAAGGGACAAATGACCTGCCCTATCAGATCTGCACCACCTCTAAAATTATTGCATTCTGCAGCAAGCTGAAGGCTTGGCTCTTCAACTAGGTGAGTCCATGGATCATCCTGGCTGGTCTTCTTCGTCCGCAGGATATCGTCCCGGGTGATAGTGCACTTTACACAAAATCATAACATTACAGAGTACTCTACACCCAAAGCACCACCTATGGGTAATATATTTTCCCGCTTGCGATATATTCATCCTCCGCCAGAAGTGGTGTTCAGTTTGCCGTATAACATGTGCATTAGTCACAGCACTACACATAATGGTGGATGAGGCATCTGCCACATTCTCTCTGACCACCATGTGTGTCAAAAACTAACGTTCTTCATGGCTTAGGATGTACTACTTAGGGAACTTAGGACGGTGTTTCTCAACATGTTTACCTTTGTTTCCAAGTTAGGTGTGCTTGAAGGCAATTTCAGACCCCCCCCTCCAGTTTGTTTCCAGAAACTGGAAGAAGTTGGATTCAGCATAGTGAGTGCACTAAAGGTGTCGGAAAAACACATCTTCATGAGCAACATGTGGATGTCGTGGGAGCCAGTAGTAAAGGTTCATTAGGCACGCCTTCAGTAAAGCTCAGAATGTTGACTCAGGTGGACAATTGACAGGTAACAAAAATCCAGTAAAATCTTTTTTTTAATTTACAGAGGTTGTTGACGCACCAACCATCTACATGTGTGGACATATGTGTTTGTCGAGTTTAGCTTGTGGTGGGTTTATATGTGAGTTGGTTGATGACTGGATGTCAAAAGTGAACAAAGAGCAATATTTAAGTATTATAACTCCAGGAAGGTGTAGCACTAGGGAAAATGAGGGGTAGTGTAGGGGTGTGATTTACTATTCTAACTCAAAGAAGGTGCAGCAGTAAAGAAAGTGAAGGATAGTGTAGGAATGCAATTTACTAGTGTAACTCCAGGAAGGTGCAGCAGTAAGGAAAGTGTGGGATGATGTAGGGGTACCATTTACTATTCTAACTCCAGGAAGGTGCAGGATTAGGGAAAGTGAGTGACAGTGTAGGGGTGCAATTTACTATTCTAACTCCAGGAAGGTGCAGCATTAGGGTAAGTGAGGGATAGTGTAGGGGTACAATTTACTATTCTAACTCCAAGAAGGTGCAGCAGTAGTGAAAGTGAGGGATAGTGTAGGGGTGCAATTTACTATTCCAACTCCAGGAAGGTGCAGCAGTAACAAAAGTGAGGGATAGTGTAGGGGTGCAATTTACTATTCTAATTCCATGAAGGTGCAGCAGTAGGGAAAGTGAGGCATAGTGTAGGTGTGCAATTTAGTATTAAAACTCCAGGAAGGTGCAGCAGTAGGGAAAGTGAGGGATAGTGTAGGTGTCCAATTTACTATTCTAACTCCAGGAAGGTGCAGCAGTAGGAAAAATGAGGGATATTGTAGGGGTGCAATTTACTATTCTAATTCATGAAGGTGCAGCAGTAGGGAAAGTGAGGCATAGTGTAGGTGTGCAATTTAGTATTCTAACTCCAGGAAGGTACAGCAGTAGGGAAAGTGAGGGATAGTGTAGGTGTCCAATTTACTATTCTAACTCCAGGAAGGTGCAGCAGTAGGAAAAATGAGTGATAGTGTAGTGATGCAATTTAGTATACTAGCTCATGTGAGTTTAATCTGTATTGAAAGGTATAGATAGTACAGAGGAATACAGTCATGTAAACTTTTAAAAAAATAAAAACATCAAAAAACATAATCTTTCTTTTCAATCTTTACAGATTCACAACTACCTTCCAGAGAAAACCAAAGCCGAGCCAATACAAAGAAAACAGTTTCCAGCAAAAGGCAATACCCCAAACTAAAAAAGGTAAAACAGATCAAAATGCAACAATAGAAAAGTAAACAAAAAGCAATATTTTAGTATTGTAACTCCAGGAAGGTGCAGCAGTAGGTAAAGTGAGTTATAGTGAAGAGGTGTAAATTCCAAATCTAAATCAAACATAGAGCAGCAGTAGGCAAAAAGATAGATAGAACACAGGAATACAGTCATCTTAACTTTTTTAAACAATTAAAACATGCTATAACATTTTTTTTTCAATCTTTGCAGAATCTCAACTACCGAACAAAGAAAAGCAAAGCAAAGGCAAGACCAAAAACACAGTTTACAGAAAAAGAAAGGAAGACCAGACTAAAAAGGTAAAACAAATCAAAATACACCAGTATAAAACTGAACAGAGAGCAATACTTTAATAATGTAACTTAAGGAACGTGCAGAAGTAGGGAAAGTGAAGGCTACTGAAGGGGTGTAATTTACTATTCAATCTCCAAGAAGGCGCAGCAGCAGAGAAAGTGAGGGATAGTGTAGGGGTGTAATTTACTATTCAAACTCCAAGAAGGTGCAACAGTAGAGAAAGTGAGGGATAGTGTAAGAGTGGAATTTACTATTCTAATTCCTGTTAGGTGCAACAGTAAGGAAAGTGAATGATAGTGTAGGGTTCTAATATACTATTCTAACTCCAGGAAGGTGTAGCAGTAGGGAAAGTGTGAGATAGTATAGAGGTACCAATTACTAATCTAACGTCAGGAAGGTGCAGCAGTAGGGAAAGTGAGAGATAGTATAGGGGTACCATGAACTACTCTAACTCCAGGAAGGTGCAGCAGTAGGGAAAGTGAGAGATAGTATAGGGGTACTATTTACTATTCTAACTCCAGGAAGGTGCAGCAGTAAGGAAAGTATGGGATAGTGAAGGATGTAATTTACTATTCTAACTCAAGGAAAGTGTACTAGTAGGGAAAATGTGTGATAGTGTAGTGTAAGAGTAACATGTAAAAATTCACATAATTTTTTCCCCATCATTTTTGTTACAGATCATGTCATCTCAAGAAACTGCAACCTATATTAAAACTAAAAAAGGAAACCGTTTGTTGAAACATGCTGAATATATATATTGTAAAGAAAGGATAAGTGAACCACGTAGACATTGGAGGTGTGTGCAATATTACTCATCCCATTGCAGTGGCAGAGCGGTTACCCTTGGTGAAACCATTATTAAAACAACTGATCATAACCACTCTGCTTCTGCAATGGAGATTGAAGTAAGAGAAATAATAAATGAAATGAAAGAAATTGCACACACCTACAATGACACTTCTGGATCTATTTTAAGAGAGGTTGCACAGCATGTTCCCAGTCATGTTGCTAGTAGTATGCCTATTATTCACAATTTGTGAAGAATTATACAAAGACAAAAGCAGGCAAGTAATACACAAAGTTCAACAACTCATACTTTTTTTGACATTCAAATTCCTAATGAACTCACTATTTTTTTTTCTAATGAACCTTTCCTCCTGCACGACAACCAAAACCCTCATAAACGTATTCTTATCTTTAGTACACCCCGCAACCTTGTTAAGTTAGAGAACAGTGACATTTAGATGATGGATGGGACGTTTAAAAGTATACCCCATCCTTTCACCCAAATTTACACTATTCACGCAAAGATTAACCACAATGTAATTCACTTAGTATATAGTTTGCTACCTGATAAGCAATCTGCAAACTACACTGAACTTTTATCAGTGATTAAAAGCAAAACATCCAATAAAAGTCCTAGGAAGATAATTGTTGATTTTGAATTGGCTATGATCAATGTGATCATTAAAACGTACACGGATACCCAAATTCAGGGATGTTTTTTTTTCATTTTTCCCAGGCATTCTGGCGTAAACTACAAAAAACATCCCTGGTTGCAGAGTGCTCAACTGATAGCAAACTACAGTTTGAATTAAAAAAACTTAAAGCTCATTGTTTTGTCCCTCCTGAAAGTGTAGACGAGTACTACACTGCAATTACAGAATCAGATTGTTTTAACGAAAATGAAGAAAAATTGGCACCCTTATTAAATTATTTTGAGGACACATGGATTGGACATCTAAGCAGATCGGGTCGCAGAAGGAAGCCACGTTTCCATTTGGAGTGGTGGAACTGCTACACGAGCTGCTTAGAAGAAGAAAGCAAAACAAACAATGCCATAGAGAGATGGCATAACTCCTTCAACCATACAATTGGCAAACCACACCCTAACTTCTATTCATTTTTGGAAACTTTGAAGAAGGAGCAAAGTTTTTAAGAAATGAGAATCTCTCAAACATTAACTGGTAGCCTAAACCCACGCATTTCCAAAAAATCAAAGGAAATGTCTGAGAGACTATTGGCTATTCTACAACAGTTTTCGTTGTGTGTGGCTTTAGACTACCTTGATAATGTTGCTAACATTCTACATTCCAAAATATAATTTACACCTTACTTTCCTGCTTTTACCTAAATTATATAAACGTTTCAATTCAATTGGCATTCACATTTTTCTAAGTTATTTTTTAAAAATTAACGTCGGGTCAGCTTACCTTTAGTTGTCTTCTTTTTTTTCTTCATCTTGTTTCTCCAAAATTAATCCATTTGGAGGCAAAATCCAATAACCCAAACAATAAAAGGAAATCATCCGAACTCCAAGAAATCCATATTTTTACCAAGTCCATCTGGAATAGTTTCCAACGTCCATGTGCATCCTGATAAAAATCCAAAGTCCACGAAATCCATATTCTTTCAAACTCCATCCTGAAAAGAATTCAAAGTCAACGAAATCCATGTTCTTTCCAAGTCCATTTGGTAAGGTTTCCAAAGTCCATATACATCCTGAAAGTCATCCATACTCCACGAAATCCATGTTTTTCCCAAGCCCATCTGGAAAGGTTTCTATCGTCCAAATGCATCCTGATAGTAATCCAAAGTCCACGAAATCCATGATCTTCCCAACTCCATCCTGAAACAAATTAGGCATGGGCGTAAAATCCGTTCCGCTCGCGGAATTTGTGGATTTTCGGCAAATTCGCAATCCGCGAACTCTCACGAATTTGCCGAATATTCGCAAATTCGCACGCAGCGGATTTTTTTGCTTGGTGATACAATATTGCGGCGCGCGGCGTTCACTTACCGTCATTCAGCGTTTGCAGAGTTGTTTTTCTCCATGTTTTGCGTGTGCTGCGCCATTTTGGATCTTGCTGCGGGATCCCGCGGGAGTTTGTCGACCACGATTACTTCATCGCGGCTTGCCACCTTGCACAGCGAGAGTTTGTCAACGTGAGTTCGTCATAAAGGCCTGTGATCACGCATCGCGGGAGTTCGTGGGAGTAAACACTTGCGAACACGTAGATGCGGCGGGCAGCGATAACTTATCAATTGCGAAACTACAAAATTTGCAATTTCGCACAAGAAATCCACCAGCAGGCAACATAAACCTTCTGAAAATTTTGATTTTTATCAGAATAACTCCTCAGGTTGACATTTGCCTGAAATTTGTTTTGCAAGGAGTCCATTTTGGGGGGGGGTGGGAGGAAGGAAGTGCCCCACAGTCTCCAACTTCCTGTTCCTGTCCAGCAGGCTCCTCCCAGTGCTTTCTTCATGTGCTGGTCACTTTCTTTTTTTTTTATCCTCATTAGCCTTTGAGCCACCTATATTCAAAAAACGACACAATACCTTCTATGGGCTTTTTATCTCATATACCAGCCTTACAGAGTAGGGCTTGTGCAGCTTACCAACAGGTGCCAAGCCTCTCAGTTCGTACCAACCTGGGTTTCCCGAGGCCACAGCCACTACCTTATCTGTGTATCCCTCTTGAGGGAGGGAAAACTGCCGGCGAGATAGGCCAAGACCTTAATCATTGGATTGGATTGTTGTTAACAGGCCATATTCCCGACCCTATTCCCCCCCTTAACCAAAGTGTTGTAAAAAAGGTAACCAAAATCTGTGCTTTTTTCTTTTCTGATCCATTGAGTCTAATTTAGCAAAATATCTCATAGCTTTCACCCATTCCAAAAGTGTTGGGGATATGGGCGAGACCCATCATTTACAGATTTCTCTGCGGGCAAGCAAAACTCCATAAAACACCATCATGACATTGTCATTAATATTCTTATTCTGCAAATCATATCTTCCAGTAATAATTAGTTCAGGGCTTACATCAATATTCAGATCAACTGCCCTTGACAAGCTTTTACTTACTGCCTCCCAGAACTCCCCAATGCTTGGACATTCCACAAACATATGCAAATCATCTACGTTGATACTTCTGCATTTAGGACATTCCACCAAGCCGCCAGCCTTGAGTTTCGAGAGTCTACGGGGAGACCAATATGCTCTGTGGGTAGTGAACAAAAGATTTCGCCTTAAATTTGCAGACTTGACTATTTTATATAGCATAGTCATTGTTACTTGTCATTGATCTTCCGTGGCGATGTCCGGCAAGCAATCACCCCACAGAGCCTCTGGAAGCAGGAACACGCCATCCTCCATCTCCAACATTGCCCAATACCATAGAGCAACTTCTTTCTTGTACACTTGAGTTAAAAAAAGTTTATCTTCGAGGTCATTCTGGAGACCGATCACAACATGCATTTTACTTGCCCAGCTTTGTATCTGTAAATATTTGAATTTTGAAAACCCTTTCCCCCAGGTGACTTCCCCCTGTCCCCAATCAATCAATTTTCCATCCGAGAATAGATTACCCCAATTCTGTAAGCCTGCAGCTCTTAACGGCATAGCCAATGCATCCTGAGACCAGGGGGGGTGAGCCTGGGGCATCCCAAATGGGAGCCCTATATCCATAGTAAGACATTTTTAGAGCTCTCCTGATTTTATACCAGAGCTCTGCCGCTTCCCGCAAGATTTTCAGTCTTACTTTTTTGAAAAACTTAGGATCAGAAAATTTACACAAAAAACCGTCCTCATTATAATTGCTGGTCACCTTTATTTGGATCTTGACCTGGAAGCATTACTTTTTGTGGATGCTGCGGGATATTTGGATTTGAGGCCTTTTTGACTTTCTTTGGATCACTTTGGATTAGAAATTTCACAAGTAAGTTTGTTTGGGGCATTACAGTTGCTGCAACTACAATTTTGGAACTTTTTCAGAAGATTAAATAAAATATATTGTGGGTAGCCACAGTATCCAGTAGGACGAGGGTTAGTTATGGGTGCATGATAGAACTGTTTTGCTGAATTTAAACATGATTTAGGGCATGGATGGCATTGGATTGTGCTGATTTTTGTGTGTTTTTCGATTTTTTTGGCTGCTGTTGGGGCCGTTTGCCCAGGGGTACTCAGTGGTGCATGGACTGATTCGTTCTGTGGGGTCTCTTTAATGTAAACATCATGGAGGGCATGGATGGCATTGGATTGTGGTGATTTTTGTGTGTTTTTCGATGTTTGGGCTGTTGTTGGGGCCTTTTGCCCAGGGGTACTCAGTGGTGCATGGACTGAGTCTTTCTGTGGGGTCTTTCTAATGTAAACATCATGGAGGGCATGGATGGCATTGGATTGTGGTGATTTTTGTGTGTTTGATCGATTTTTTGGGGTGTTGATGGGGCCTGTCTTTGTGGGTGGGGGCCATTTTAAGGACTGGTACAGGCAGGGTCTGGCCATGTGGTGGGGGTCTAGGGGCCATTTTGAAGCCAGGCAGTGTGCTTTGTTGTGCCATAGGCCTGCACCCAGTCTGCCATGCTTTCATCCATTATGCCCAGGGGTACTCAGGGGTGCGGGGGCCTAGTCTTTCTGTGGGTTGTCTTGAATTTGAACATGATTGAGGGCATGGATGGCATTGGATTGTGGGGATTTTTGTGTGTTTTTCGATTTTTGGGCTGTTGTTGGGGCCTTTTGCCAGGCGGTACTCAGTGGTGCATGGACTGAGTCTTTCTGTGGGGTCTCTTTAATGTAAACATCATGGAGGGCATGGATGGCATTGGATTGTGGTGATTTTTGTGTGTTTTTTCAATTTTTTGGGGTGTTGATGGGGCCTGTCCATGTGGGTGGGGGCCATTTTGAGGAATGGTACAGGCAGGGCCTGGCCATGTGGTGAGGGTCTAGGGGCCATTTTGAAGCCAGGCAGTGTGCTTTGTTGTGCCATAGGCCTGCACCCAGTCTGCCATGCTTTCATCCATTACGCCCAGGGGTACTCAGGGGTGCATGGGCCTAGTCTTTAAGTGGGGTGTCTTGAATTTGAACATGATTGAGGGCATGGATGGCATTGGATTGTGGTGATTTTTGTGTGTTTTTCGATTTTTGGGCTGTTGTTCGGGCCTTTTGCCCAGGGTACTCAGTGGTGCATGGACTGAGTCTTTCTGTGGGGTCTCTTTAATGTAAACATCATGGAGGGCATGGATGGCATTGGGTTGTGGTGATTTGTGTGTGTTTTTTTGATTTTTTGGGGTGTTGATGGGGCCTGTCCATGTGGGTGGGGGCAATTTTGAGGACTGGTACAGGGTGGGCCTGGCTATGTGGTGGGGGCCCAGGGGCCATTTTGAAGCCAGGCAGTGTGCTTTGTTGTGCCATAGGCCTGCACCCAGTCTGCCATGCTTTCATCCATTATGCCCAGGGGTACTCAGGGGTGCATGGGCCTAGTCTTTCTGTGGGGTGTCTTGAATTTGAACATGATTGAGGGCATGGATGGCATTGGATTGTGGTGATTTTTGTGTGTTTTTCGATTTTTGGGCTGTTGTTGGGGCCTTTTGCCCAGCGGTACTCAGTGGTGCATGGACTGAGTCTTTCTGTGGGGTCTCTTTAATGTAAACATCATGGAGGGCATGGATGGCATTGGATTGTGGTGATTTTTGTGTGTTTTTTTGATTTTTTGGGGTGTTGATGGGGCCTGTCCATGTGGGTGGGGGCAATTTTGAGGACTGGTACAGGGTGGGCCTGGCTATGTGGTTGGGGCCCAGGGGCCATTTTGAAGCCAGGCAGTGTGCTTTGTTGTGCCATAGGCCTGCACCCAGTCTGCCATGCTTTCATCCATTATGCCCAGGGGTACTCAGGGGTGCATGGGCCTAGTCTTTCTGTGGGGTGTCTTGAATTTGAACATGATTGAGGGCATGGATGGCATTGGATTGTGGTGATTTTTTTGTGTTTTTCGTTTTTTGGGCTGTTGTTGGGGCCTTTTGCCCAGGGGTACTCAGTGGTGCATGGACTGAGTCTTTCTGTGGGGTCTCTTTAATGTAAACATCATGGAGGGCATGGATGGCATTGGATTGTGGTGATTTTTGTGTGTTTTTTTGATTTTTTGGGGTGTTGATGGGGCCTGTCCATGTGGGTGGGGGCCATTTTGAGGACTGGTACAGGCAGGGCCTGGCCATGTGGTGGGGGTCTAGGGGCCATTTTGAAGCCAGGCAGTGTGCTTTGTTGTGCCATAGGCCTGCACCCAGTCTGCCATGCTTTCATCCATTATGCCCAGGGGTACTCAGGGGTGCATGGGCCTAGTCTTTCTGTGGGGTGTCTTGAATTTGAACATGATTGAGGGCATGGATGGCATTGGATTGTGGTGATTTTTGTGTTTTTCGATTTTTGGGCTGTTGTTGGGGCCTTTTGCCCAGGGGTACTCAGTGGTGAATTGGCTGAGTCTTTCTGTGGGGTCTCTTTAATGTAAACATCATGGAGGGTATGGATGGCGTTGGATTGTGGTGATTTTTGTGTGTTTTTTCGATTTTTTGGGGTGTTGATGGGGCCTGTCCATGTGGGTGGGGGCTATTTTGAGGACTGGTACAGGCAGGGCCTGGCCATGTGGTGAGGGTCTAGGGGCCATTTTGAAGCCAGGCAGTGTGCTTTGTTGTGCCATAGGCCTGCACCCAGTCTGCCATGCTTTCATCCATTATGCCCAGGGGTACTCAGGGGTGCATGGGCCTAGTCTTTCTGTGGGGTGTCTTGAATTTGAACATGATTGAGGGCATGGATGGCATTGGATTGTGGTGATTTTTGTGTGTTTTTCGTTTTTTGGGCTGTTGTTGGGGCTTTTTGCCCAGGGGTACTCAGTGGTGCATGGACTGAGTCTTGCTGTGGGGTCTCTTTAATGTAAACATCATGGAGGGCATGGATGGCATTGGGTTGTGGTGATTTTTGTGTGTTTTTTTTATTTTTTGGGGTGTTGATGGGGCCTGTCCATGTGGGTGGGGGCAATTTTGAGGACTGGTACAGGGTGGGCCTGGCTATGTGGTGGGGGCCCAGGGGCCATTTTGAAGCCAGGCAGTGTGCTTTGTTGTGCCATAGGCCTGCACCCAGTCTGCCATGCTTTCATCCATTATGCCCAGGGGTACTCAGGGGTGCATGGGCCTAGTCTTTCTGTGGGGTGTCTTGAATTTGAACATGATTGAGGGCATGGATGGCATTGGATTGTGGTGATTTTTGTGTGTTTTTCGATTTTTGGGCTGTTGTTGGGGCCTTTTGCCCAGCGGTACTCAGTGGTGCATGGACTGAGTCTTTCTGTGGGGTCTCTTTAATGTAAACATCATGGAGGGCATGGATGGCATTGGATTGTGGTGATTTTTGTGTGTTTTTTTGATTTTATGGGGTGTTGATGGGGCCTGTCCATGTGGGTGGGGGCAATTTTGAGGACTGGTACAGGGTGGGCCTGGCTATGTGGTGGGGGCCCAGGGGCCATTTTGAAGCCAGGCAGTGTGCTTTGTTGTGCCATAGGCCTGCACCCAGTCTGCCATGCTTTCATCCAGTATGCCCAGGGGTACTCAGGGGTGCATGGGCCTAGTCTTTCTGTGGGGTGTCTTGAATTTGAACATGATTGAGGGCATGGATGGCATTGGATTGTGGTGATTTTTGTGTGTTTTTCGATTTTTGGGCTGTTGTTGGGGCCTTTTGCCAGCGGTACTCAGTGGTGCATGGACTGAGTCTTTCTGTGGGGTCTCTTTAATGTAAACATCATGGAGGGCATGGATGGCATTGGATTGTGGTGATTTTTGTGTGTTTTTTTGATTTTTTGGGGTGTTGATGGGGCCTGTCCATGTGGGTGGGGGCCATTTTGAGGACTGGTACAGGCAGGGCCTGGCCATGTGGTGGGGGTCTAGGGGCCATTTTGAAGCCAGGCAGTGTGCTTTGGTGTGCCATAGGCCTGCACCCAGTCTGCCATGCTTTCATCCATTATGCCCAGGGGTACTCAGGGGTGCATGGGTCTAGTCTTTCTGTGGGGTGTCTTGAATTTGAACATGATTGAGGGCATGGATGGCATTGGATTGTGGTGATTTTTGTGTTTTTCGATTTTTGGGCTGTTGTTGGGGCCTTTTGCCCAGGGGTACTCAGTGGTGAATTGGCTGAGTCTTTCTGTGGGGTCTCTTTAATGTAAACATCATGGAGGGTATGGATGGCGTTGGATTGTGGTGATTTTTGTGTGTTTTTTCGATTTTTTGGGGTGTTGATGGGGCCTGTCCATGTGGGTGGGGGCTATTTTGAGGACTGGTACAGGCAGGGCCTGGCCATGTGGTGGGGGTCTAGGGGCCATTTTGAAGCCAGGCAGTGTGCTTTGTTGTGCCATAGGCCTGCCACCAGTCTGCCATGCTTTCATCCATTATGCCCAGGGGTACTAAGGGGTGCATGGGCCTAGTCTTTCTGTGGGGTGTCTTGAATTTGAACATGATTGAGGGCATGGATGGCATTGGATTGTGGTGATTTTTGTGTTTTTCGATTTTTGGGCTGTTGTTGGGGCCTTTTGCCCAGGGGTACTCAGTGGTGAATTGGCTGAGTCTTTCTGTGGGGTCTCTTTAATGTAAACATCATGGAGGGTATGGATGGCGTTGGATTGTGGTGATTTTTGTGTGTTTTTTCGATTTTTTGGGGTGTTGATGGGGCCTGTCCATGTGGGTGGGGGCCATTTTGAGGACTGGTACAGGCAGGGCCTGGCCATGTGGTGGGGGTCTAGGGGCCATTTTGAAACCAGGCAGTGTGCTTTGTTGTGCCATAGGCCTGCACCCAGTCTGCCATGCTTTCATCCATTATGCCCAGGGGTACCCTGTCAGTGGTGCATTTTATTGGTCTTTCCATTTTGCGGGGTGGGTATAATAAAATGCTTACTTGCAAACTATTAATTGAAGCGCTACATATGCAACATTTATTTAACTGATGTTCCTCTGGCTTCGTTTGCTTTTAGGTGCAGAAAGACAAATCATCAGCCTCATCGTTCCTCATCATCAGTGCCAGGAACGAGTCCTGCTGCGGTGTGTGCAGCACAACGTCACGTGTGGCCACAGACCACTCTGCAACTTGTGCAACTGCGGCCTGCTGTTCTGACATCTGAAGAAGATAGCCCCAAAAAAAGTTCCCTGTAGCTCCTCTAGCAAGAAAGTTGCCAGTAAGGAGCAGAAGAAGCAAGTGGCGCCACTTACCAAGGAGACTGGTGTGCCGACCCCCACATTTTTTGGGGAAAAAAAAGTACGTCTGCAGCAGCAGCGGGGTCTGCTAGGGACCAAGCTGGGAGCAGCACCCCCGCTCCATTGGGCTCAGTGCCACCACCACCACGCCAACTTAAGTCCAAGCCCTTGAGTGCTGTAGAGGCAGGCAGTATAGTTGTTCAATCACCATCGACCAGTGATGTTGGCTCATCGCTAGAAAGTAGCAGCATCCCTCAATCAATACAGGTTGTTGTAACTCATCTAACGAGTGTTCAACAACCACAGCCGCAACAACAACCACATGTGCAAGTACAAGCCCAAGTACATGTGGAAGGAGAGGCAGCGCAAGGAGATGCGCAAGCAGAGGTGCATGGAGCGGCACAAGTGCCCACAATAGTTGTTCCTCCCGAAGTAGGGGCACATCAGGAAATCGACATTCAAGCCGAGGTATCATTTGAGGAAGCCACTCCTCCTGATCATTCATTGTCTTCCAGATCCCTAGCAAGGAAAAGATCAAGGATGGTGTCTACATCTTCTTCAAGCCCCCTTCCTTCTGATGATATGGATCCAAATTGGGAACCACCACTGCCGTCTGAGAGTGAGGCACACCATGATCTGACAAAGATAGCTAAGCGTAAAAGGAAGGTCCCCGAAAGTCTCGTACTTATGGAGTGTGATGATGACGCTGAACAAGAAGTGGCTGATGAAGACTCACGACGACGACGCAGTCATCATAAACGTCACTGCAGCCCCAGCAGGCATGCAGCAAACAGACATTTTTACCCTAGCCCGAAATGCTGCTGAGTGTGATGTTGTCGACGAGGCAATGGGACCACCACCAATGCAGTTAACTAGTACACCACCATCTACCGCTTCCATATTTTCTCGCCAGTAGGGACCTCCATCCACCTCAACCTCCATTTCCTCTATTAGTGGTGCTGCAAGTGCACAACGTAGTAAAGTTCGGCAACACACATCCTCCACTTCATCTGGCATTAGCATTACCAGTATCGCCTCCTCCGTCCCCCACAGACATTTGAAGTCCGCAGTTTGGGACTTCTTTAGTGTTAGCCCAACAAGGGAAAACATAGCCATTTGTACCATTTGTAAGCTTGGAGTTAGTCGTGGTAAGCTTGGTACCAACTATGGTACCGGAGGCCAGAGAGGTTATCTTGAGAGACAGCACACTGTCAAATGGCATGCGCACCTAAAAGAGATCAAGGAAGCCCAAATTGCAAGTCAACAAACTGTATCCGTTGATGTTTCATCTGATGATGACGAGGAGGAAGAAGCGTCAAACATTTCTTCACTTACACCCAGTACCCCTGTCAGCAGCACACCCCATGCAAGATATATGAGCCACACTAAGAGTGTGGGAGAGAGTGAGACACCAATGCGAAAAAGTTCATCATCACCGAGCGTAACTGGGTCGAAGAAGTCATCATCATCCCGTAAAATGGTCCAGCCCACCATTAGAAGCATGTTGTTTTCAGATGCGCCATTTGAACGCAACCACCCAATGACGCGTCTGTATAACACTAAGCTGGCTAAAATGCTAGCGCTGGACCTTCTCCCTTTTTCTTTTGTGGAAGGGGTTGGTTTTCTTGAATTAGTGACAACGCTCTGCCCTAAATGGAAGGTTCCTAGCCGGTTCTATTTTGCCAGAGTTGCGGTTCAACACTACATGAAGATGTGCTGGAGGTGATTGGGGCAGCTTTGCAGAAGAGTGGTGTTCACACTATACATCTGACAACAGACATGTGGACCAGTTGCCATGCCGTTGATTATATGTGCATCACTGCACACTGGGTCTCTTTTTCAGGGGTTAGAGCAAAGCTAAGCGCAGGTGTTGACCCGGACAACGTTTTTAAAGCTGCTCGGAAACGTGCAACACTAGCCATGTTTGGTATGGAGAAAAGTCATACAGGAGAAAACATTTTGCAAGCGTTTAAGACAAAGGTGTTACAATGGCTGTCCCCAAGAAAACGCATGATTGGTTATGTTTCCACGGATAATGGTGCCAATGTAGTTAAGGCCAAGGATAAGGTAATTATTTCAGAGTGCCGTGTTTGGCGCACTGTATAAACCTGGTTGTTAAAAAATACTTGAGTGAAAAAAGTCCAGTGTGCGAGTTACTGACCACCTGCCGAAGAATGTGCACACATTTCAACCATTCTTTTAAGATCCGGAAGCAGCTGAGGTGCCTGCAACATGAACGTAAAATGCCAGTGAAAGCACTCATCCAGGAGGTGGTAACACGTTGGAACTCAACCTTCTACATGCTTGAGCGTCTGTTTGAGCAGTGTGCGGTAGTCGATCAGTATTTCTTTACACAGGGTACAGATACGAAGGACCTGAGGATACATGTGGAGCAATGGAAGCTAGTTCAAAGCCTGACAGACATGCTTCGTCATTTTGATGTCTTCACAAGTGCAGTCAGCAGGGAGGACTGTAATTTGGGAAAAGCTATCTCATTGTTGCGCATGCTAGAGCACCAACTGAGGCGGTGTCTTCAACGTTTCAAAATGATGAAGAAAAGCAACAAGCATTTGAGTTGGCACAGAATTTATTACAGAGCTTCTTTGCGATGAACGTCTTCAAAAGATCCACACAGAACAGCATTACATTTGTGCTACTATTCTGGATCCACGGTACAAAAAGGCACTGGCAGGCAGAGTATTCTTTCCTTTTGATGACGCAGAAGTTACAAAGTACAAATATTGGCTAGCTGTGGCAGCCAGGAAGTTTGAAAAAGACCGTCAGGAAATTGAAGGAAAAGGCAGTACATCATCATCAGCAGGCCATCCGGAGTCAAAAGAATCCACTTCTGCATCTGTGGCTGTGGCAGAAGTGAGTGATTTTCCCTCTCAGCCGTTAAAGACACCAGCAACCGGATCATCTGCACTAGACACAACAGTAACATTGTGTGAAGAAGAGGATTGGCTAACTCAGCTTGGGTTTGCTTCTCAAAAGGTCCCAGCAAAAAGTAAGCAAAGTGGAGGAACCGTGGAGAACCGTGAGTCGATGGTGCAGGACTATCTGAATGACTCAACAGAGGTCTATGTTCATGATGACCCATTGGCGTATTGGCATGGGAAAAGAGAATTGTGGCCAGAGATCACCAACCTGGCTATAAATTACTTGTCTTGCCCACTCGCAAGCGTGTCTTCTGAACGTGTTTTCAGTGCTGCTGATGGCATTGTAACTTGCAAAAGGACCCGCCTCTCGCACAAAAATGTGGAGAGGTTAACAATGATCAAGATGAATTAGCACCTCATACCACCAGATTACAAAATACGAGAATGCACGCAGTAAGAAGACGAGGAGGACACCAACATAGATGAGGGAAGTTCTTCTCTGTTAGGTGACCTACTCCCGCCTGAATAAGCAGAGTATGAGGACGAGCTCTTCTTCCCTGACACCGAGCCCTGAAAATGAGTCAATGAATCACTAACTTTCTTTTTCGTCCTTATTCATTTTTATTCCTGTGTGTCTGTCTTTCTTTGTTTTGCAAAATCTATATAAAAAAAACTTTAATCACCTAATCACAAAAACAAGCCCATCATCAGAACTGTCTTCACTTATTTGCTTATTGATTTGAAGGTGCCGCAGTCTGCATTCCTCAGGTTCACAAGTTCACAAGAACATGCTCCTCTATCCTCCTCCTCCAGACTCCTATTTCCCTCAAAGCAGATGGCTGGATTACGCCCAATAAAGAAAGACTCTGCACTTTTGGGGGTGTTCTACTTCTTTGCGGGTGAGTTGAGGGGTCTGGGGCATTGCTGTGAAGGTCTAATACCGGATAAAAGTGGTTTGGAGAAAATCGGAGCAGAAAAAGATTTTGCACTTTTGATCACTTGCCTGTCTTTGGGGTGCTGTTTGGCGGGCTTTTAGGTTGTTGTGGGTGGGTTTTGGGGTTTGGGAGCACTGCTGGCACAGTCTAATGTTGATTGCATTTGTTTTTCAGGAAATCCATGGTGGAAAAGGGGAGTTAGGGCCTAGCTGCACAGCGTATTTGGACTGAATTCCAGGTAGTAGGCCCATTTTTGCTTTTTGCCAGTTTGGGGGTGTTCTGCTTTTTTGCGGGTGGCTGCAGGGGTCTTGGGCCATTGCTGGGAATGTCTAATACCGGATCAAAGTGGTTTGGAGAAAATCCATGCTGAAAAGCGTTTTGGCACATTAACGTAGGGCTCGTTAGGGTTAGCACTAGCAGCAGGATTGCATGTGTTTTGGAGTGTTCTAGATTTTTGCAACTGAGTTCTGGGGTCTTAGAGCACTCTTGGGAATGTGTAATTTTGGTTGCAAGTGGTTTGAAGAAAATCCATGGTGGTAAAGGGGGGATTTGGCCTAGTTAAAGAAAGTGTTTGCCACTATTCTTAACTTAGGGCTTGTTAGGGTTAGCAGTATTGTATTGCATGTGTTTGGGTGGAGGGCTGTTTGTGGGGGGGTTTGCGAGTCTTGGAGCTATGCTGGGTATGGATACTTTTGCTTGCTTGCAATTGGTTTGAATACAATCCATGGTGGGTAAGGGGGGATTTGGGCCTACTTTACTTTCAAAGTACGCTTTGTCACCATTTTCTACTAGGCCTCCTTTTTGGACATCTGATTGGGGGTCTTCTACATTTTTGCGACTGGGTTTAGTAAGGGTCTGGGAGCACTGCTGGGAAGGTCTAATTTTGTTCTAATACACAGCTTACAGTACACCTAGCTTGAGGGGAAAGATCCGCTAAATTAATTTGCCCATACTTATTTATCCTTCAAAATGAGACTCATACAGAGTACGCACTTTCAAAAATATTGTACTGTCTATTAGGAAACTCAAAGTGTGACTTTTTGCACTACACAGCGTACATACCTTATATTTATTTGTGAGTGGTGTTCTAATATCACTTCCTGTTTTTCCATCAATAATTACAGGCCGGGTTTCAGCCTGTGCAATGGGAAAAAAAGGATGAAGTCAGGCTTCACATTGGCGAGCCGCAATTCAGCATCCGCCAGGCAGGCAGTGGACAGGGTGTCTTCTGGTCACCAACATTGATGGACGGAGCGTCAGATGGAATGGAGGAGTCCCGCTAATAGGAGGAATGGTTGGATGCATGCAACTTACCAAATTCAACAGGACAACTACAACAACATACAGATACAGTATCCGTTCTTTTCTAATGATCTTTTAAGTAATGTTATTGCTGTGAACTTCTATGAGTGTGACTCTGAATTTCTTTGATCTCTGCTTCTAAATTCATCCCTACAGCCATTCTATAGGTTTTACTTCTGCTATTTCTCTGAGTGCAGAGATAGGCAAGTGAAAACGCATAATTATTTCTGCAGCCCTGTACTGTTGCATTCTTTCATTCACGGTTGTCGAAAGTACTACTTACTTTTCAGTAACCATGCATGCAGTAATGCATGCACTTCCTTTATGTCACTTAAAAGATTTATGGTTAGCTTTGTACCCAAAGATTTGTTTATCTTCAATTATTGTTTGTCCATGCTGTGCTTTTTTTTCTTCTCTCAACAAAACTTTCCCAAAAACCCCCATTCCCATCCATTTTCCAAACCCTAACCCTCTTCCCCCGGGCTGTGTGGATTTGATTGATGTGTGACTAAATGACAGCAATATTTCCACACACTTGCTGGGGAGGATAAGGTCATAGCAACAGGCTGGTGAAGGAATCCGAGAATATATTCTTACTCAGCTTGACACTGAGTCACTATTGGCAAATGAAAGCAGATGTTCATGTGCGCCATCAACTTGATTGGTCATCAAGAACATCCTCCTCCTAGACGTGGCAAATTATTACGCTGCTGTGTCCTTCACCTTCAGTACTATTTCTTGTAGTAGTATCCAATGTCAAAGAAATTCAACGCAAGTACTAGTTATACTTTCAATACTTTACCATTTGTTAGGCTACATTGTGGCACTGTTCTAGTGTACTGTCACCTGCTATATTCTCTATCGTACCGTTCTAATGCTCCGGTAAGGACAAACGAGGTTTCATTTTCTTTTTCTTCAGATGCTGCAACTGCCACTGTGTAACACCACAAGTACCACCGCAATGATGACATTTCATCCGCCCAGGATTGCCAACCTCAATCGCCATTTCCCGTGCAGCCAGCCCTGTGCCTAGCCCTATTTCCAAACACAAATTACATGTAAGATAAGCGTTTGGGGGGAGGTAGTATAATGGAGTATTAGGAGAGATGAGAGACTGACGGTCCTAGGACTATTGAATTCACTCACTCTGTGACAGGCACTTAGTTTTGAAAACATTTGGGCCATTAGTACTTACACAACTTGAATCAAGATGCCACTTAAGTTTCAGGACTGTTAAACCCCCACCCACCAGCCTCAAAAGCAGTAAAAAACACGTATGCTAAGATAAAGTTTAAAGTATATTTATATATCCCTAACATAAATAATCTCCCGCAAGACCCAACCCACCCCCCTCCTGAACCCAAACGAATGTCCGTGAAAACTAAGTCCAAAAAAGTAGAAAACCCAACTCCCAATTCTGACCCCCCAGAAGTCTTTAAAAAAGGGGCAAGGGACAGTCTCCTCCTACTGCTGCCTCCTGTTGACTTTTTGGGCCAGGTTGGCATGCTCCTTGCGGAGGGTCTCGGGCAGGGTTTTGGTGTTGAGGAGCTCCTGCTCGAGGTAGGACACCCTAAGGGAAAGGCGGTGCATCCTTTTTTTTGCAACTGCTGTGGGGGGAAGCTGATTTCTTTGCTGCTCAACAGTGGCGGGTGGCTGCGGTACCCTGGCTCCGTACCGCTGGAGACCTGCTGCGCTGACTGGCTGACCCAGGGAGCGCGGAGGAGGATGCACGTGTCGCCGTGGATGTTGTCGACGTACTCTGCGTGTACTCCTCCTCCTGGACAACCAGCCGCCGATATTCGGCGACAGTGGCCTCCAGCCTCCATTGCCGGGCCCTTTTATCCAGCTCCTTCCGTGTTGGTTTGGAAGGAGCATCTATATGAAGAAAGAAAGACATAGTCTGTAACCAATGCTCTTTAAGATGAACACAAAATGATTCAGCAGAAAGTTGTGTCACAGTAGAGCTAGCAACTTGTAAGCGCAGTACATAACTATTGTGGCCAGTATCTATCTAACCTCCCACTTCTTCATCCTTGCTCTAACATTAGTGGGAGTTTAAGGAATCAATTCTACGAGCACTATGGACTCACTCCATTAGAGTCGACTGTGACAGTACACCAGTCTTATTCTTCTTCTCTCTTGTTTAGCAAAATTGGTACGTTAACTTCTGCAAGCCGGCATAATGCCAGCGCAGTCAACTTGCACCCGAGAAAAACAGACGCCCGCCTTGAGGAGTGAGACAGACTTGCGTTACTGTACCAGTCCAGTACATGCAGGTGGTGATGCTCTTACTTTTCTATTACGGGTGGCACTGAGAATACTCTGTTACGAGGGCTACTGCTTAATTAATTTAACTTTCACCCTACAGTGCCAATGAATACTATAAAAGGAAAATGAAGACGATAAATAATCTGATTATCAATCACTGCGCATGGTATGTATTTGCTTACATACGGGATGACTTTAGGTGCTTTGCTTTTTATTGAGTGAACAGTGATACATCCACACATGAATGACCGAGTTCTACTAAACTTATCAACAGAGGTAGTGAGTGGCCATCGTAATAGCCGGATATATGCTGTGCTTGCAATACAAACTACTGCTACTATTCATGGTAGTATTCGGACAAAATTACAACTTCTTTTCCTTGCCTTTCCTACACTAGGACGGACGTGCGGGTGCGGTGTTACATGCTCTTCAAAGTAACACTTAGTTCATCCAGTGACCGTCTACTCTCTCTAGATACACATATGCTATCTAAGAGTCAGATAGTACCATGATCGAGGCATCCATCCATTCAAACTATATGTCAATCATTTTTCTTCATGTCTCTCATCTGGACAAACCTTACGTTTTCTCACGGGGACACAGGGAGCACACTATGCAGTCTGCAATCTCAATAAGTAAGGAATATAGGAGCTTACCACTGCCCGCCACTATCGTGGCAAACCGCACACCAGTTTCGTCCGGCACTTGCACCGCCTCCTCCCCAGAAGTCTCCTCCTCCACATCCGCGCTGGTCCCAGCACCAGATGTTCCACCTACAAAGTACATTTAAGAATGTTAGATGTCATAGACATACACCACTCACTAGTATTTTGTCTAGGAATGAAGAAATGTGAATACAGAAACCAATCTAATAATTTGTGACTGTCTACTCTAAAGTAAAAATGTCCCTTTTTCCAGGGAAGGGTGTTGTCTTGCTGCACTTTTTGGCACAACTGATGAATGCTTGATTTTTAACACGCACCATTTTTCTCATAACAGACAGAAGCTTCACTTCCAAGAACAAATCATCATCACTAGGACGGAGTGACCAACGATTCAGCACCAAAAAGAAAAATTAAAGTTCAAACCACGTGAGGGCTCGGCTCGCCCACAATAAATGTGTTAAATAAATCACTAAGCACTTTTCCATTTTTAATCAACCGTTTATGTTTTATGACAAGCTTGATTTTAATAAATATTTTTACTTTTAATAAAGCTTTAAAACTTAAATAGACTCTGTGGTTTTTGGTCTAGAGTGAATGAAGAAAAGGTTTTGCAATTTGCAAGCAGGAGTCCGTGCCTCTGACAATTCTGGACTCTGACTCCGTACTCTTGTCCTGCGTTGGATAATCATCATTGGTGATCAATCATCGATGAATTCGGGAGCTAAATGACTCTGCCACACTATCTAGTCAGTAAGGAGATTGGTGGTTCTTCAAAGTCTGATATCACTGAGGTATGTGGAAAGTCTACCTGCGCCTATTATAATTGATAAACAATGCACTATTTAGTGTCCATAGTTCTGTTTGTGCAGATTTGTCCCTGCAACAGTAGTAGTATGGATTGTCATCCTATCCAAACCAAAAGTAAAGTAATATCTTATTCTTTCTTGGTGGTCATTCACCTTTTTATTGTTGGTAATTGTCAAAGCATAAACATTTAGAAGACTTGAAAAGACATTATGGACAATCCCAGAGGACTGCACTCAGTGCATAGAGCTATTGCTGACTAGAATGGGAGTTTAGTTTAACACCTTTTGCCAAATGTGCAATCTTAGTTAGCTACACAGACAGACTAATAAGAATAATCTAGTAATACCACAGGGAGTCATAGTAGAGGCAGGATAAGAATTTAGATACAGTCTACAAGCAGATCAAAGACGATTTAGAAAAAATCGAATGAGGAACGCTAGGAAAAAATAGGTACTCTATATTAAAATTAAAACTTACCGGGGCCAGCAAAGGAGCCCTCGTCTGACCGATCCTGGCCTTGAACAGCAGCAGCAGCCGATAACCCCTCCTCCTCTGTCCTCTTGCCCCTGGGGGGAGCTTATGTACAACATGAAAAAAAGACCCGAAAACATGGATGATTGTTGTCAACCAAATCAAACATTTCAAAAGAACCATAACAAAATATTTTGGCGAAATAGCAAATAGACAACTATTCCACGGGATATATTGACCTATCTCATGTGGTCTACTACGATATTAGTATTGCTTGATTTGCGGACCGTCGACTTGGAAAGTTATGTAACTCACTAAACAAACTACTAAAAAGGTTCGCCTAGGACTGGCAGGCAGCAGTCCGCAGCACGCGAAATGACAGACAAACTCCATCGTGATTGCAGATCAGCGACAACACTAAAAAGTTTCCTACTACATTAACCAGTCATTAAAATACTCAAACTATCAATCCACCACCACTATTTCTTCTTATTGCCAGGTGTACAAAGGAAGGACTGGACTTGAGTCTGTAGGGGCAGATTTACAAGCCCCTTGCGGCTCTTTTGCTCCATTGTTGCGTGACTTTTGTGATGCAGCGGCAGAACAAAAGAGGCGCCATGGTGCGGCATATATTAACAACGTGACGCATATGGGAGATGCATCACGTTGTAAAGCCCTGCGCCATCAGGGGGCTTTCCGGCGCAAGGGAGGGCGTTCCTGCGCAGGAACGCATCCTATCAGTCACTTTTAGGACAATGATGCGTGACTCAAACCCTGCGCCTGCTTGAAGCAGACGTACGGCTTGATGCAGCATTGGGGAGATAGGGCACCCCAGAGCATTGCTGGAGCTGCGCCATCATTGCAACGCAACTCCAGCAATGCGCCGCCTTTATGGCACAGATGCGTAATGCTTCGGTGACGTTTTGGGCCCAAGGTGCGCCGCATTGAAAAACACAAAACAGGTGATGGACGGAATGTGGATCAATGTCACATATTCACCCCAGTCCAAAGATCTGGGCCCAAATCCATCGTTTTTTGCACTCCACACCACCCCGGGTTAGACAATGGCAATATGCAAATCAGCTCTGACCCTGTGCCCCATGGGAACAGTCCAGTCCAAACTACAAAACCCATGTCCTTCCCAGAACGGAATCAAGCATCCGAGGACCGGACCGGTTTCGAGGTAACACCTCTCATCAGCCCGGCTAGCATGACTCCAGTGGTGTGGAGTGCCTGGGACCCACGTCTAAGCATCCCCAGTGTACTTATGGCGGAATTTGCAAACAAAACAGGTGATGGACCGAATGTGGATCAATGTCACACATTCACCCCAGTCCAAAGATCTGGGCCCAAATCCATCGTTTTTTTGCACTCCACACCACCCCGGGTTAGACAATGGCGATATGCAAATCAGCTCTGACCCTGTGCCCCATGGGAACAGTCCAGTCCGAACTACAAAAGCCATGTCCTTCCCAGAACGGAATCAAGCATCCGAGGACCGGACCGGTTTCGAGGTAACACCTCTCATCAGCCCGGCTAGCTTGACTCCAGTGGTGTGGAGTGCCTGGGACCCATGTCTGAGCATCCCCAGCGCACTTATGGCGGAATTTGCAAACAAAACAGGTGATGGACCGAATGTGGATCAATGTCACACATTCACCCCAGTCCAAAGATCTGGGCCCAAATCCATCGTTGTTTTGCACTCCACACCACCCCGGGTTAGACAATGGCGATATGCAAATCAGCTCTGACCCTGTGCCCCATGGGAACAGTCCAGTCCGAACTACAAAAGCCATGTCCTTCCCAGAACGGAATAAAGCATCCGAGGACCGGACCGGTTTCGAGGTAACACCTCTCATCAGTGTGCTACTAGATTGGAATAGATATTGGGCAGCTTCTTCTCTAAGGTAAAATCTTGAGATATGGGCCAACTATGATAGTTTGTCTATGTTTTGGAAACGCTACAAATTGGAACCAAAGGAGCATTGCCCATTTGTTACCACATTTGTTCCTATAGGGAGTGTGAACTACATAAGCGTCGGCAGAGTATTGTACAAAGTGGATTTTTGGTGAGCTCCCTCCTTCCTTGCGTTTTTTCTGTAGATGTACCTTGGAACGCACAGAGTTTGATATTGAGCACTTGCATATGATTTTCGGAGTTGTGGTTATTAATCAAATTAGGGTGCATCCCAGTGTTTTTCTTCTTTTTCTTTTCTTTTCTTTCTTTATTGTGATGGTCTCGGGTACATATTGGTGGAGCTAGGTCACTTGCATGGTCCTTGTGTTGGTGGTCTCGCGTGGTGGCTGTTCTTTCTGCACTCTCATGCTTCATGTGGTGCAGCACAAATATTGGCTGTGATACATAAAGAATGATAATAAGCATGATGGTGTGTATAAAGTAATCATTAGTGGTTGTGTCACAGACAGTTTTACACAGGATTTTATGAGGTGATTTCAACATCTAATTAAATGGATGGAATAATCATAAACAAATATGTATTTAAAATAATATTTTTGGAATATAGACTGTAAATTTTTCTTTTATGTATGACTTGCAGCCTTGAGAAAGCCCATAGGGGGCGAAAAGCTCGTCGGCTGTGAAGAACCTTGTTTTAAAAGAAATAAAATCTGGAATTTGTCTTCACTACGTGATTCCTTTTGGACTAAGAAGTCATGTCTGTGCGTGCTAACAGAACATGGATGAAAGAGACTATTTGTGATGTGCATTGATGTTATTTTTTTGTACATGGGTGCAGTAACACAGCACCTATTATCAAACACCATGGTTTCAGGGGGTAAGGTGGGCAATTCCCCCTTTCCAGTGGGCAGATCACTGTGTTTGTATTTGTGTCATGCACGTTGGGTTTGGGAGGGTTGGAGCAGGGAAGGGGGGCACAGAGGGTTGCAATTGTGAATAAAATTGGCAGTTGCATCAGTTAGCAAACAACTTCGGATATTGCAAAGACAGTTTTTGCTTTATTGTTTGTTTACCTTTTCTGATTGCAGCAGGTGATAATTTAATGTAATGCCAACTTTTTTTTTTAATAAGCAGAAGTATGGGGCTGTGTGGCTCACTGGTTAGAGGCGGCAGACCCGAGAGCAGAGGACGGCCCGGGACCAGGGTTCGATTCCCGGCGCGGCAGGTTTCTGGACCAGGGTCAGCGGACTCGATAATTCTCTCGCCTCGGTGCCCACTCTGATCAGCGTTCACACTCGGCAACTCTGGGCATTAGCTTGCCTCATCTTCACTAACGGCCCCACCAGACCGCCGGGGATGCCTGGTCTCACCCCGGAGATACCCATTAAGGGACCATCTCTCAGGGAAGCCAGGAAGGGTTTCGCAGCGGTCGAAGCGCCTTGGGAACCTCCGGGTAAGTAGTGCGCTATATAAATGCCTATACATACATACATACATGATAAAGTGGTTGTCTTCCCTCAATCCGAAAATTATCTTTTTTGCAAGAGACACAACATAATAATATTTACCCTAAGATCCTGATTCCGAAGCAATATTCTCAAGCTTATGTTGCATTTACTCGATGTGCTATGTATGAGATGTAATATATCTGGCTAGATCTATATCTGGGACATCAGGGAAGTCATTAGGGATACGCTGGGGAGATGGAGCTGGCTAAAGGTGTGATTCAAGATGCTCCATCCAATTTAGTTAACTATTATGGCCCAATTTCCGACAAAACTGGGTCCTTGATTAGGATTTTGTCTTAAATTAGGATTTTGTCCTAAATTAGGATTTTGTCTTAAATTAGGATTTTGTCTTAAATTAGGATTTGTCCAAAATTAGGATTTTGTCTTAAATTGGGATTTTGTCTTAAATTAAATTTAAGACAAATTTAAGTTACACTTAAGTTTAATTTAAGAAAAAATCCTAATTTAAGACAAAGTCCTAATTTAGGACAACATCCTAATTTAAGACAAAATCCTAATTTAGGACAAAATCCTAATTTTAGGACAAAAGCCTAATTTAAGACAAAATAAAACAAAATCCTAATTTAAGACTACTAAACACCTTCTGTGAATACCAAAAGTAGTAGGTTTAGGATTGTGTCGTGAGTTAGTTCTGTGAATCGGGCCCTGAGTTTGGAGATGTCCAACTAGACAAAAAAGCAACTCAAGCCTAAAACTGCCTTGGTCCTTGCCGCAATTAAGCAGGATTATGAGTTGGTCGCTCCCTGGCATGTGGACCACCAACACAACATGCAATATACATGTTTTTCCCAGCAATTCAATTCAGCATCTTGACTCCATTTTTTTCCTAGTGACCCAGTCTTTTAGCTGGAGGAGTTCAGATATAAGGTCCAATTCCTTCTCTGTCCACTATATTGTGTACATCCATTTTGAGTTTGTAGAGTTGAATCTTGTCAGACCAAGGTGGCAGTTCGATAGAACTCTTCTATCCCATCAGGCTTGGCTGTATGAAATACAGATGTTTATTAGAGATTTATTTTAATTAAATTGCGGATCGGCTGAAGTGTTTGCGGTGTGGTAGTACTTTAATGCTTTGAGGCTGTGTAATTACATCTGAGATTAAGCATCATGAGAAGCACAAGGCCCACATACGGGAAATGCAGCTAGCTGTTCATACGGCACAAGTCGCCTTAGGCAGGGCAAGCCCAGAAAAAAGGGATAGGATAAAAGAATAACTCACATCGGCCAAATAGAATATGAGGGACTTCTTCACACATGAAGAGATCAATAGCTCCAGGCCATTTCAGCAGAAAAGATACAAGGAAAGTCAGATGATCTGCAGATTACTCGCTTGGTCTACACGGGTTAAACAATACTCGCAACATATCACTAAGATTTTAAATCCTGCCTCTATTTAAGTCCTGTCCGTGGATAGAGATATTGCGGAAATATATATTCAACACTATTAAGGTGTTTATCAAGGAGCTCCTGCTGTTGAGCTGCTCATCTGAGAGAGTACATCAGTCCAGTTAGGCTCCCGCAAATGGACTCAGCTCAAAAGGCAAATCTAACAGCCAGCGTTTCTGAGCAGGAGGTGGCAGTAGCCCTGCAGAATATGCCTAATGCCAAAGCCTGTGGCAGTGATGACTTACCAAATGTGTTTTATAAAGCCTTTTCAAAAGATCTACTCTCTTTTTTGACTGAACTTTTTTATTCTATTAGTGAAGGCACAGCTAAGCAATACACCTTTAAGGAATCTGTAATAGTTAGCTTTTTGAAAAAAGAGAAGCCTCCTCTCAATGTGAATTCTTATTGGTGAGATTAGTCTGTTAAATACAAATTATACATTTTTCGCAAAGGTTTGGGCTTCATGCTTTATTGGCATAGGGAAAACCCTGATGCACAAAGACCAGATGGTTTCCTGCTGCCTAGATTGATGGCAGTAAACACACACTTTCTGATTCAGGCTATTGATTTTTCTTCTACTTACAGGTGCTATGGCTATTACAATATTCAACGCTGAAAAAGCATTCGACTTAGTGAATTGGGACCCCTGTTTTTTCACCTTGAGCAGGTTCGGGTTTCCAGATGCAGTAGTCAGCATGATTCGTAACCTGTATCAGAGCGCAGAGTCACAAGTCATAATTAGCACAAAGGACGTTGGGCAAGTTCAGATTATGAGAGGCACCCGTCAGGGGTGACCGATGTCACCAATCCTTTATGCTCTTTTTCCACAGAGCCGCCCCCATAAAACTTCCAATCGAAGGAATGCCCAAGATCAAGCTTTTTGCTGAGAATAGGCTTCTTTATTTAGAAGCGGAAAGGGCCAATGTTGAGTGTGCAATTGAGTTAATTCATGAATAGACAAAGGGAGGAGGATATAAGATCAACCAGGGAAAACAGAGAGCCTGATTATTAGTTTGGATGAGGGGATACTCCATCACAAAAGTGACGGATATTCTGTCCACCATATTACAAGTCTCATGGGATATAATGGAATTGCAATTTGGTGGACAGAGTTTCTCCATCACAAATGTGACGGAGAAACTCAGTCCTCCAAACTTGTAATCAGGCACAGAATCGCTTTTATTTAACGCCTCGCTAATGGTGTTGCCTTTGAATCTACATGACCAATAAAATAGAAATTGCCTAGTCCGTTATTTAGGGGTTCATGTAACAAACCAATATTCAGATCATTTTCTTCTGAACTATACAGCCATGCTAGACAAAGTTAAAATCCTGATGTCAAAATGGACGATTTCCCCACTGCCATTAATTAGTAGAGCATCATTAGTGAAGATGTCTATTTTGACTTTATTTATTTTCTTTTTTCTAAATCTCCATATAAAAATTAATAAGAGTTTTTTAAAGGAGCTGGATCTCCTTATATTTAGATTTGTGTGTTTAGATTTGTGTAGATTTGTGTGTTGTAAATAAGGTAGTCCTTTGAAGCCAGATGTAATGTAGGTATATTCTTAAGATTTATTGTTAAGATAATCACATAAGTAAATCACAGGAAGATGGTAAGTCCATTTGATGCCCCACCAGGAGCAGCCTCTGTCCTGCTCAGCCTGCACATTCCAACTGTTACTCCCAAGCTGCCAAGCACCCAACACTCCATGACATCATCATGCACCCAACATTCCAGACATCCACAGGCATACCAACACTCACACTGGCTGAGCAGCAGATAAGGAAACCATAGAGAAGGGAAATGCAGCAGTAGATTATAACACACCCCCCTCCCTAAGGAAACCAAACACAATGAAAGATAATAAAAGATGCGGAGCCAGAGAGAAGGGATATGCAGCAATAAATAAATCATAACACATCCCCCTCCCTAAGGAAACTCAACACAATGAAGGATAATAAAAGATGCAAGAAAATACACTGAGCACTTGAATATAGTACATACAATATTAATGAAAATGCATGACAATTCAGAATGCCAATGTAAGCACACACCTTGCATCACAATCAAAGAAGTTCCCGGAAAATATAAGACTAGACAGTTATGGAAATACTCAAGCAAACATTCGTAAGTGAAACCAGAAAATCATAATAACTAATAACAAGGTAAAACCCAAAATTGCTTCAACACCAACATATAAAAAGTAAGAAGCAAAGAAAACACACAAGAAAGTGTTAACTGGAAAACAGTCTGAACTAGAATTGCACTTAAAGAAAGTACAGGAAAAACCATCCGCCCACAAACCAAACCGTGAGCGTACACGTAGAAAACTTCTTGTGGAAGTACTTACACTACGTAGACCAAACAGTAAAAACCAATAGGAAAACCATTCACCCACAACAACAGTGAGCATACACGCAGAAAACTTCACGTGGAAGTACTTACTCTACGCAGACCAAATCACAATATCCAAAAGGAAAAACCCTACACCCACAACAAGTAGTGAGCATACACACAGAAGACTTCACGTGGAAGTACTTACACTACGCAGACCAAAACACAATATCCAAAAGGAAAACCCTACACCCACAACAAACAGTGAGTGTACGCGCAGAAGACTTCACGTGGAAGTACTTACACTACGCAGACCAAACAACAAAAGCCAATAGGAAAACCATTCACCCACAACAACAGTGAGCATACACGCAGAAAACTTCACGTGGAAGTACTTATTCTACGCAGACCAAATCACAATAACCAAATAGGAAAAACCATTCACCCACAACAAACAGCGAGTGTAAACGCAGAGAAATCCATGTAAAAATGTCAACTCATACGCAGTCCAAAGCACAAAACATACTTTCACCCAAACGCCATCCAAATACGCAAGCATGAATTAAAACAACCCATATTCTCCTCCTCCCTTCCTATACAAATACAAGAAAACATGCATACCATGTAAAGAGGACCTACAACTGTAACATGCCCCCAATACAATGTTGTGAAAACCCAGATGTAACAAGCACTGGCGTTGCCAATAGGTCTCGCAGTAGGAAAGTTGGAGCTATTACAATTGCAAATAACAATGCCTTTTATTTTTATTTTGCATGTTAAAAACATAAAGGGCTTTGTCATTTACAAAACCAATATCTCCAACTTTCCTACTGCGAGACCTATTGTGCACTGCACAGTGTGTGTGAAAGTGGCACTGCGTGGGTGTGAGTGGCTTTGAGTGAGTGTCGTTGCGTGGGTGAGTGGCGTTGCATGTGTGAGTGGCGTTGCATGTGTGAGTGGCGTTGCATGTGTGAGTGTTGTTGCATGGGTGAGTGGCGCTGCGTGTGTGAGTGGCGTTGCGTGTGTGAGTGGCGTTGCGATTGTGATTGGCATTGCATGGGTGAGTGTGGCGTTGCGTGTGTGAGAGTGGGCTTGCGTGGGTGTGAGTGGCGTTGTGTGTCTGAAAGTGGCGCTGCGTGGGTAACAGTGGGGCTGCATGGGTAAAAGTGGCGCTGCGTGGGTAAAAGTGGCGCTGCGTGGGTAAAAGTGGCGCTGCGTGGGTAAGAGTGGCATTGCGTGGGTAAGAGTGGCGTTGCGTGTGTGAGTGGAATTGCGTGTGTGAGTGGCGTTGCATGTGTGAGTGGCGTTGCGTGTGTGAGTGGCGTTGCGTGTGTGAGTGGCGTTGTGTGTGTGAGTGATGTTGCGTGTGTGAGTGGGGTTGCGTGTGTGAGTGGTGTTGCGTGTGTGAGTGGCATTGCGTGTGTGAGTGGCGTTGCGTGTGAGTGGCGTTGCATGTGTGAGTGGCATTGCGTGTGTGAGTGGCGTTGCGTGTGTGAGTGGCGTTGCGTGTGTGAGTGGCGTTGCGTGTGTGAGTGTGGCGTTGCGTGTGTGAGTGTGGCGTTGCGTGTGTGAGTGGCGTTGCGTGTGTGAGTGGCGTTGCATGTGTGAGTGGCGTTGCGTGTGTGAGTGGCATTGCGTGTGTGAGTGGCGTTGCGTGTGTGACTGTGGTGTTGCGTGTGTGAGTGTGGCGTTGCGTGTGTGAGTGGCGTTGCGTGTGTGAGTGGCGTTGCGTGTGTGAGTGGCGTTGCGTGTGTGAGTGGCATTGCGTGTGTGAGTGGCGTTGCGTGTGTGAGTGGCGTTGCGTGGTTGAGTGGCATTGCGTGGTTGAGTGGCGTTGTGTGGTTGAGTGGCGTTGGGTTGTTGAGTGGCGTTGGGTTGTTGAGTGGCGTTGCGTGGTTGAGTGGCGTTGCATGTGAGTGGCGTTGCATGTGTGAGTGGCGTTGCATGTGTGAGTGGTGTTGCGTGGTTGAGTGGCGTTGCATGTGTGAGTGGCGTTACATGTGTGAGTTGCGTTGTGTGAGTGGCGTTGCATGTGTGAGTGGCGTTGTGTGAGTGGCGTTGCATGTGTGAGTGGTGTTGCATGTGTGAGTGGCGTTGCATGTGTGAGTGGCGTTGCATGGTTGAGTGGCGTTGCGTTGTTGCGTGGTGTTGCGTGGTTGAGTGGCGTTGCATGTGTCAGAGGCTAAATGTAGCACAGGGAGACCTCCAGCGGTAAGACAATCAAAAACAACTTAAAAAACATTTCACAGTATGAAAAGATCAAACTCATGAACGAGCGTGATACACCTCAGCTAAAAATCATGATAAATAACAACACACATTAGAAGTGAAACTGCAAGTACAGAAGGACCAGCTTTGCTTGTTTAAAACTCAGCAGGCAGATGAGTGTAATGTGTAAAGCGTCTTGTGAAGCAACCATGTCACATGAGCAGATCGTGGAGTCTGAGAATGGCAGCCGAAGCAAATACAAACAAGAGGAATGACTGTGAGGCGCATTGGTGTGAAGCACATCAAAGGGCTTCTCCTCCCCTAATTAGGTGAGGAGAAGCCGTTTCGGGAAACTGAAAGTACGGCCGGCCTGCGGCCGGCCCTGAATAATTAGGGGAGGAGAAGCCCTTTGATGTGCTGGGCTGGCTGGCCCTGAATGCGCGTGCATGTTATCACGTGGTTCACGTGAACAGCATGAAAACCGCGGGGCTGAAAGCCCTTTGGTTTGACGATGTTTTCGCCACTTGAATTCTCGCTCCGCTCGATGCGCTTGCGCACATCGATAGGTGGCGAGACCTAAAAAGGGCAAGTAATAGTAACACAACAAACTAAAACAATAAACGTGGTCACCGTAGTCTACCTTTGATGAGCGATTTCTCACCCGAAAATCCACCACGTAGCTTCTCACCCAAAGTCCAGAAAGTATTTGTCAGATCCAGAGTTTCCACTGCAGCAGTACCACATTCGCAGTGATGACAACCCAGTTCCAAATGACCACATGCGAGGGGTCAGCACCAACAAGGATACAGCAAACCCACCCTGGATTAAAAAGGTAAAACGCTGCATCACTTGATAGGAGTGAATGATGAGGAGACAGAGCATCAAGAATGAACGTGGAACATCAAACAACCCAAAGTCCAATGAAAACCAATCTCCAACGTCGTGTTTCAAAGCAAAGCAAAGAAATCCATCCCAAGGGGTTAAGATGGCCACCACAGCGTCGTTAAGCGTCATTTTCTGAAGGAAATAGACCAGATTGAGCATGACGCAGGTTACACTGCTGACATCCGACGTCACAGGGGTCACCTTCACCAGTATCACGGAGAATTCGAACAACGTCATCAGAAGGACACAGAAGAGGAACAGAGAGGAGCTCTGCAGGCCAACCGTCACTGACTCCACAACAGTGAGTTAATGCAAAGAAATGTTCTTCACGCGCTAGGAAATAATTGTTGAACTTCTGCCAAAACATGCTGCACAGCTGACTCAGTCTCACAGAAGTCTTTTTCTTTTAACCCCTTCCATACTGGTGACGAACCCCAGCCGTCATGCACTACGGTGCTCGTGTGCTGATGACGGCTGGGGTTCGTCACGGCCTGCCCGTGTTCGTCCGGCGGCCGCACACGGGGAAAATCGCGGCCGCACGGAAGGGGTTAAATTAAACAATCCTCTCGATCACACAGTTGCTTTGCTCGAGCACCAACCAAATAAATGAATTCCTTAACCATATATTTTTTTACCAGTAGGCGGCAGCAACAACACTTAAATCAGTCCGAAATATGAAGGAATTTGCTGATAACCTAAACAGCAAGTGTGATCACACGGAAGACAAGAAGTTAGATTATTAAATGTTGCATCCTCAGTCCAAATTGCACACAGCAGATAAATGCTTGGCAATAGGGTGTCCAAATAACCACAGATGATGGAAAAGTCTGTAACAGCATCCAATATGTAGCAAAACACACACGGACAGACCCTTAATTTAGATGGCAAATGAAAACCAAACAAAGTACAAACGCTCTGGTCTGCAGGCTGTCCTGTTGACTAAGGACACTGGTGGGGCTTACCAGAGCGGAGATTCTTGTAGTCTTCTTCCTTGAAAGTAGAGTTTATTAGTTGCAGTAATACTCAAGTCCTTAGTTGCAGGGTCATCCAGGGTAATTCAGGGTAAAGTAGGTTAATCCTACAGCAGCACGTAGTTCTTTTTTTACCTCGTCGCCAGTGTTGTAAATAAGGTAGTCCTTTGAAGCCAGATGTAATGTAGGTATATTCTTAAGATTTATTGTTAAGATAATCACATAAGTAAATCACAGGAAGATGGTAAGTCCATTTGATGCCCCACCAGGAGCAGCCTCTGTCCTGCTCAGCCTGCACACTCTAACTGTCACTCCCAAGCTCACCAAGCACCCAACACTCCATGACATCATCATGCACCCAACATTCCAGACATCCACAGGCATACCAACACTCACACTGGCTGAGCAGCAGATAAGGAAACCATAGAGAAGGGAAATGCAGCAGTAGATTATCACAGCCTCACAATTGAAATATTCCATCTTGCATTTAGATAAAGACCAGGAAGGACTGCCAGATTTGTACTCTTATTAGTGGTTAAACACTAACATTCATAAAGGGGAGGTCTCCGACAGGCTAGATCATTTTCTACTATTCAGAAAAGGTCACGTTCGAGAAATGTACCTTCCTGTGTTCCTTAAGATGACTAGGTTGCAACAACGGACAAGATTCAAGGTGTTAGTTAATACGGATGCTATATTGAAAAGTTTCTTTCGAGAAAGACAAGTGTCACCTTTTCAGTTCGTTCAGCTACAGGAATGTGACGCCTTAGGCTTAGATATTTTCAAGCCTTCGCTCAGATTCTGGAACTCTTGTGGTCATGCAGTATTAGGCGCCATTCTTATTAGAAATTGGCCATTAACCTAGGAAGAAATGCTGCAACGTCTGTGATCAGAATGCCATTGTTTCTGGCATAGCTTTTTGCAGATCTATGGATTCCTCACTAGTAATTGGCAATAGACAAATTAATCTACTCAGGGTCTTCTTCAGTTGCTAGTCGAACTGAATTGCTTGGATTGGTAATTGGTAAAGGGCTCTGATGAAAACCTCAGATTCACCCTTGATAAGAGAACATCTGAATAAACTTGCAGAGGGTGAATAAGAGCATATTTCTATAGTAGGGTATAAATCCTTTAGAGCTGCAAATTTTAAAAGACTGGGATTCCTCTTGAGGTGGATGGCCTATTAAACCCACTTGCTAGCCATAAACTGTTTCCAAATATCTTGAACCATCCTTTAAGATGTTTGCAGCAGGATAAAGCGGATTGGCTACACATTTTGTTCTGTGCCCCAAACATGCCTGGCAGGATGTATTTTTAATCCTTGATAAATGTTTACAGATTACGATTATGTTTTAGGATTTGACAGTTTTACTTGGTGTATTCCCGTCCTTCTCTGGCAGTTAATATGTATGCACAATATTTCCTATCCGCTGCTTTATCTGTTGCTCAATCCCAGATCCTCCCATAGTTTAGGTCCATTTAGGTTCCTACGGTTAAAGGCTGGCTTGAGAAGTTTAAGAGGACCTCAGCCTTTAAGGAGGCATATGTTCAGCTGATTGGTCCCCTAATGAGGTATATAGTTGTTTGGGAATCATTAGCCGATTACGTTAATAATGTGGGTATAAGATGCATTTTATGTCTGGGAACACACTGGTCACAATACCTTATTGGACAACTCGCATTTTTGTATATATGTTTGGACAAACTGGCATGAAATTATGCACTCCTGCTTTTTATTGTTTCAAATGCTGTTATTTTTATTGCCTAGAATTGGTTAAGCACTGCCATTTTAATCTAGCCCGCTCTGCATACAACTTGAATTCGCGTTTATTTTTTACACAATGCAATTTTGATCTTCTACGCATATAATTTGTATGCTGGTTGCTGCTATTGGGTATGCTGATTTGTTCCAGGGAGGTATATATGTGTATTTTATGGATCTTTTTCTATGCACATGCACCTTATTTATGTTATGTTATGTCTTATTTTTTAAAGACTGTTTTTATTGGAAACTTTTTCTATCTGTTTACATTTTAGGTTATTATATTCCTTGCATAGACATGAAATATATATGTTTAATGTGACTTTTGTAATAAGGAAAATCTGTTTTGGTATATTAGGACTGTCTTCTTCTATTATTATGATGTTACCGCTCAAAGAATAAATACATTTCTTAAGAGCAAAAAAAGACTACATTCACTCATACCATCAAAATATGTTGACCTAGTTCCTGGCTAGCTCCCAGTGCGCCATATGGACCGCTAAACCTTACAGTTTACCTGATGGCATCTGCAACATCAGAACATGAGAACCCTAGTTTCCCCAAGGAAATCGAGGTAACAGATCTACCCTTTTGCTGTAATCTCAGGCATGCCCAAAGGGAGACACAAGAAATACACAAATTGGCATTTCAGACATTTATTGAAGCAATTGGATTTTTGAATAAAATATGTGTGCTGCAATGATTAGTAGAAGGAAACAGAGCATTGTGACCAGAATTACAAGAATGGTGAAAAAGATTAATAATTCAACCATTATTATTATTGCATTAATTATATGGATACATAGAATTGTACTCCTACCTAGCACTACCTAACCTAGAGAGCTTAGGGTATAGGTGATTTAGTCAGATACCTTAAAGTGGTCTAACTCTCCATGTACCTGTGTGTGTGTTTTACCCGGAAGCCAGTCTGGTACAGAACAGGCTGCCGTCCCTCGCAGCATAGTCATGCAATTCAGCTGGGTTGGGACTCAGGCCCGGGGCGAACACGGCAATCCCTAGAAATGCTTGACTGCCAAAAAAAGGCCTAGGGTAGTTTATATAATGAAAACTGGACCCATTCGCACTGTGCCTGAGTTCAGATATAATTAGGAGAAATATATTTGAGCTGAGAGCAGCAATATGCCCATTGTTTATCTGTGGGGGGAGGGTCCAGATATTAACACCATAATGCTCTGGCTGTCATGACCTGTGAGGTACCTTGTGTAGTGATGTAGAGATGCGTGATTAGTTTCCCAGGCGATGGGTTTGTAAACACATTTTTTAGTCCTGTCAGGGTGGGCGGTGCAGTGTGGAAAAAGGTGTGCAATTGCCTGCATGTGGCTCTGAGTTCATAATATAAGAGTAGACCCAGGATGGGTGCCTGAGATTCATCAAGGCCGAGTGGACGAACCAGGAATGAGTTGTCTGGGTAGTTAGGCCCCTTTGATGAGCTTGTTGTATGGCTCCTTTGTCATGCAGAGGGGGAATGAGTGGGTGGTATGCAAGTGGTGTTGAAGGCGCATAGTGTGCTGGAATGTTTGCGCGTCTCCTTAGTCTCTCCCATGCCCACAGCAGGGATTCCACCGTGTTTATCTCTTCACTTGTTCTCTGATATGTTTGGTATATGACAACCTGCAACAGAATGGGCACGGCGACATTTCTCTCCACCGCCACATGAGGCTGAAACGGAATCGGGTGGACCCAGTAGTGTAGGTATTGAGCTTGCGCATATAGCGCATATAATTAAAAATCTGGTCCCCCCATACCTCCCTGCGAGAGTGGTAATGTCAAGCTTTCCCTGGTTGCACAGGGCTGTTTACCTGACCATATGTGGATGACCGTCAGAGATCTGAGTTTCTTGAAGAATACTTGTGTGAGTGGTAACGGTATGTTTTCAAATAAGTATAATAATTTTGGTAGTATTATCATTTTGGCTATGGCTATTCTGACAGCCAGAGATAACGGTAGTCTGGACCAAGTAGCTATTGTGTCCTCCAGCCACTCCATCAGCCGGCCATAATTCATGCGCCAGATCTCCTGCATGTCTCTGCTAGGCCAAATCCCCAAATATTTAACCGGTCCCTCAGCCCAGGTTAGTGGGAAGTCCAACTCCATCCTAAGTGGGACAGCAGTCAGGGGAAAACACGTTGATTTAGCCCAATTGACATTTATTCCAGACATGCCTCCAAATTGGAGGACCTCCCTCAGAGCAGGGTTTAGGTTCTCATCAGGTGCTAACATATATATATAGGGTGATATCATCTGCATACATTGATATTATTAAACCCCTGTCTGTAAATCTTAACTCCCCTTGCTGTGTGATGCTGGCACATTCTAGCTGCTAGGGGCTCCATGGCCACCGCAAATAGCAGCAGTGGGAAGGGGACACCCCTGCCTAGTGCCACGTGTTATCGGGAATGGGTCAGACAGCAAAACATTTGCTTTCGGTGGCAAAGTAGGTTGGGAATAGATCAATCTGGTTAGCTGGATGAAGTTAGAGCTGATTCCCAGCCTGAGTAATATGGTAAAAAGATATAGCCATTCTAATGAATCAAACGCTTTGATTGCGTCTAAGGAGACTGCTTGGGCTGGTAATTGGTGGTCTATTTGGTGCAATATGGAGAAGAAGGTGCACAGATTGTGTGCTGTGGATCTGCCAGGGATAACCTCCAACTGGTCTGGCCTGTTGATGAGTGGAAGGAGCGGTTGCAGCCTGGTAGCGAGCATCTTAGCAAGACCTTTTGCATCAATATTAATAAATGAGAGTGGGCAGTAAAATTCACATATATTGGCCAGCTTGTCTGGTTTCAGGAGCGATATTATCACAGCTTCACGCATTGTTGGAGGCGGAGAGCCACGTTCAAGAGATTCTTGGTAAACCGCTAGGAGGTGGGGGGCAAGCTCGATCACATAGGTCTTGTAACATGAAGTCGTCAGTCCATCATGTCCTGGGGCCCTGTCTCCAGGCATACTATTTATGGCCTGAACAATGTCATTTGTAGTGAAAGGCTCATCCAAGTAGGTCTGGTGTACATCAATCAGCCATACTAGCTCAATTGAGTTCAGATAAGTTTGCAGCTCTGAGTTGGGGCCATCTTGTGTGGCAGTGTAAAGGAAGGCGTAAAAATCAGTTTGTCATTTTAATGTGCAGTCTGTCCTCTTACCGGGTTTGAGTCATTTTCTAGGAGTTTAGTAATATAGGCAGAGGTGCGTGCAGGCCTGAGTGTATTGGCTAGAGCTCTGCCTGGGCGGTCTCCCTGCCCATAACTTGGAGCCCGAGCATGTTTATCCAGAAAGTGTGTTCCCCTAAACACCTCTTCACCGTAATCAGAGATTTTCCCTCTAAAGGTGGCAAGGTGCGCGGCCACGCCATTTAGATAGTATAGGAGTTCCGCATCACGTATGTCCCGTTGCAGCCCTTCCAGTGTCCGTCTAATTGATTTTAGGACCCCAGATTGCTTAGCTATGCATGCCCCCCTTATCACCTCCTTGAAGGCCTCCCATAACATTGAAGGGGAGTCCACTGACCCTTCATTGATGGAGCAAAATTGTGCGCTTCCGGGTCAGGACATTAAATGCCAGCACAACCCCGGGCACGTAGCAGGCATGCCAAAGGCAAGCCCATCTGCGCCCGTCCGCGCCTGGACGGCACCAGCTGCCAAGTACCCTGCCCGTTTCTCCCCAGGTAAGAGGGGCAACCAGGTCAGAACCTACTCCAGGGCAGAGCTCCTGGAGCTAGATCCCAAATGCCCTCTCAGGAAATATGCTTTCGTACTGGACCCCTCTTTGGGAGGCCCATAATACTGTCCTCATTGCAACCTAAGATTTACCAATGTACTGGTGTCTGGGTCCTGCCCCTATACAGCGCCCTGAATAATGAGGAGTTGTGAGAAGTTGGCCTGGTATATAATGCTCACTAATTCTAGTGATCACTTTGTACCATGCCAAGCAACCCTTATGATGATGGTTGTAATTCAACCTTGTAGACCAGTTATCCTAGTGGTAACGTGGACAAAGCAGTCTTAGGCTAAACTCTGAAAGGCATGTGAAGCCAGCTGTTATACCATACACAACCCCCTTGAATACCAAATGAAAGGGACACCACACAGATATATATTGAAAATATATGTTGATTTATTAACTATAAAATCCCCTGGACTCTTTATGAGCACAGAAGCACAAGCGTTAAATCACAAGACAGTTTAAAATACACAAAAGTTGCACAATATGGATGAGCCCTAGGGGCCACCTAAACCATATACTAAATAAGTGGTATAAGGGATACCAGGAGGAAAGTGAAGAGGCCTAGGGCCTTGGGAATCGCTGGAGCTATTCGAGACTGGAGTTAGCTAAGTCGGGAAAGGCCCACGGGACTCGGGTGCAGTGTCCAAAGTGCACGCACTTCTCAATACAAAGTCTATGGTGCGTAAAAAGCACAAAGTTAGAAAGTTAGGAACCTTCCGAGTGACCTACGGAGCTGAAACTTAAAACACAGGCCCTTGGGATGTGTACCAGTGCAGGAGCACCGGCGGAGCTGAGTTACCTCACCCACAGGAAGCGGGTGCACAGGGTCGAAGATGTGTCGGGTTTCGTCACGCTGGTCGATGGTGCTTGGAGCAGGAGATGCTGCAGGCGGCTCGATGAGAAGAGTTCCGGTGGATCCAAGGGTGGATCTGTAGATGTGAAGACCTGAAAGCAGAGGGGACAGTGTTCAAAGTCACTAGCCAGTGACTGCCGTGGAACCAGAGTGGAACCAGGTGATGTCGGGTGCAAACAGGCGTTGTCGGGTAGCTTCTTTCTGCAGCCACGTGGATACCCGGGGTCGAGGACGTCCAGGAGTCGGTCACGAGCTGTCCCACGTAGGCTTCTCGCTGTTGGCGGTGTCGGCGACCTGATCGGAGCAAACAGGCCTTGGCAAATGCAAGCCACGCAGAAGTTGAAAGATGCTGTTCACTCGGACCAGCAAGGTCAGAGCGGGTGCTCCTTTTCACAGGAGCTTGGGTAGGTCTGGAGCAACCAGACCTGCTGTTTAAATCTTCGGGTTCGTCGCCAAGATGGCCGCTGGCCGCGTGGCTAGTGGCCGGGATGGCGCGTCGAGTGGCACAATGCAAAAGGGCCCCACGCAGATCGTGGAGATGCTGGAGGGCTGATCTTCGGTGCAAGGGCTGCTCGGTGGTGGGGGTTCTCAATCCCCAAAGCACAACGTCGAGGATGCCTCAGAAGCTGCGCAGTCAGCTTTTCGGGTGTCTTTCAAGAGGTCCGGTCCCACGTCACTCTGTGCCTCCACGGGTCCCTTCTTTGCAGGGACTGTGGATCGGGCTCTGAGAGGTCTGGGAATCTGGTTCTTGTCGGGCTCTGGGCTCGGGCTCCGGCGGGAGGCGGCGGCAAAGCAGACGTCGAGTTGCTGGTTGGTACCTGTGTTCACAGGGTGGTCACTCCTTGGCCACAAGGGAGATTCTTCTTCAGTCTTCTGTGCAGCAGAATGTCGAAGTCCAGTCTTCTTCTTAGTTTAAGTTGATTTCGGGATGATCTGCTGTGCAATGGCACTGCTCCCCCTCTTATTCCAATCTAGGGGGTGGATCACCTACTAGGTCCCTCCTCTGGGAGGAACCAGGAAGGGGGGCGGTTACACCCCCTTTCCTTTGTCCAGCTCCGCGCCAGGACTGGGGCTGGAAGGCCCCAGAACCGGTTTGGGCTGGCCTATGCACGGGGACACCTTGTGTGCCCCGGGCATGTCTGATTCTATTCAGCCCTGTCCTACCCAATACACAAAATCCTGTCTGGGGTGGTGCTCGCACCTCCCAAGGCAGGAAACCCTTTGTCCAGGCCACCATCTGCCGAGTTTCGGTCAGCAGCAGGAGGCCAGACTTGTGTCTGTGGTGGCAGCATCCATTTTGTGATGCTGAGGCTCTGTTTAACTTTAACCGGGGTTAAGGCTACACACATGTCGTGTCCCTCTAGAAGGGTGGAATGCTATCCCCGTCGCCAGAACTGGCGAGGGGATAGTATTCCAATTCGTATGACACCTTACTCGACATGTTTTGATAAAGCCAAACCAAAGATAGCATTTAACCGCGAGGATTATAATGCACTTAAGAGTATATGGTATGGCAATATCCCGGAACAGCTTAGGGAGTGGTTCCCGACAGCTGCAGACAGGCTCAGCTCATGCTAGAGCACCATCTCACATATTTCCAAGCACTCTGCCTCCAGGATTGATGAGGCCTTCCATAGGAGTGGCTGATAGGAACATATGTGTCCAGTTTAGGGTTAGGCACAGACATACTGTACCTAAGTAAGAGGTGGTTACACCGACTTACCCCAGCTGAGTGATCAGCCAGTTGTGTCACAGATGGAGGCCAGGCCAGGGGTGGCACAATACGTGCTGCAGCCCCTGGTAGGCCTTGGATACACCTATGCCCTGGGCACCTAGGGTGCACTATTACAGGGGCTCATAAGGTGAACCAGTTCCAATTCGTAATGCACCTAGAGTGCATGGGCATCAATTTAGAGAGAGAACAGCAGGCTGTGGGTCTGATTAGCAGGCCCACAGCCACATTAAGTCAGAAACCAGTGAAGCAAAAAGCAAAAATTTGGGGTGACCATAGGATAGCAGACCCTACTCTCCTACATAACCCCCCCCCAAACGCAGGGACATTAGACTAACCTTGACCAGTTGTGTCTTCATGTTCTAAGTGGAAGTACCTGGAGAGACCATCTGCGTTGCCATGGTCAGTCCCTGGGCGGTGCTCCACTGTAAAGTCCATCCCCTGTAGGGAAATGGACCACCTGAGTAGTTTGGGGTTTTCACCCTTCATCTGATTAAGCCATAGGAGGGGCTTATGGTCGGTCTGAATCTTGAAGTGAGTGCCAAATAAGTATGGTCTCAGCTTCTTCAGGGCCCACACCACAGCAAAGGCCTCCCTCTCTATAGCTGACCAACGTTTCTCTCTGGGGGTCAGCCTTCTGCTAATGAAAGCAATGGGCTGGTCCTGGCCATCTACATTAAGCTGTGAAAGCACTGCTCCCACTCCCAACTCAGAAGCATCTGTTTGGACAATGAACTCTCTTGAGTAGTCAGGACTCTTCAGGATAGGTGCAGAGCACATGGCCTTCTTCAGGTCATCAAATGCCTTTTGACAGATTTCTGTCCACTGAACCTTTTTGGGCATCTTCTTGGATGTCAGATCATTAAGAGGAGTCACAATGGACCCATAGTTCTTAACAAACTTCCTGTAGTACCCAGTCAGGCCCAAGAAAGCTCTGACCTGAGTCTGGGTGGTTGGAGGGGACCAGTCCTTGATGGTCTGGATCTTACTCTCCAGTGGTTGAACTTGGCCTCCACCTACAAGGTGGCCCAGGTATACAACCTTGCTCTGCCCTATCTGGCACTTTGTTGCCTTGATAGTGAGGCCTGCCTTCTGCAGAGCCTCAAGCACTTCCTTCAGGTGGATCAGGTGATCCTCCCAGGTGGAGCTAAAGACAGCAATATCGTCCAGATAAGCTGCACAAAAGTCATCCAACCCAGTGAGGACTTGGTTCACCAACCTTTGGAAGGTGGCAGGTGCATTTTTCAAACCAAAGGGCATCACCACAAACTGATAATGCCCACTAGGGGTAGAAAATGCTGTCTTGGCTTTAGACTCCTCAGCTAACCTGATTTGCCAGTAGCCAGCTGTCAAGTCAAATGTGCTCAAATATTTGGCAGAAGCCAACTTGTCAATGAGCTCATCTGCCCTTGGAATAGGGTGTGCATCTGTCCTGGTGACAGCATTGAGTCCTCTGTAATCCACACAGAACCTCATCTCTCTCTTGCCATCTTTGGTGTGAGGTTTGGGGACCAGAACCACTGGGCTAGCCCAGGGGCTCTCTGAAGGCTCAATGACACCTAATTCCAGCATCTTTTGCACCTCAGTCTTTATACAGTCCCTGACGTGGTCAGGTTGCCTGTAAATTTTGCTCTTTACAGGAAGACTGTCACCAGTGTCCACCACATGTGTACACCAGTTAGTCTGACTGGGTGTCAAGGAGAACATATGCCCATATGCCTGTAGAACTTGTCTGCAGTCATGTTGCTGATGCTCAGTGAGGTTGTCACCTAAGGCCACACCATCAACTGAACCATCCTCAGGGTTCTGAGTGAGCAGGTCTGGGAGAGGGTCACTCTCTTCCTCCTGTCCCTCATCTGTAGCCATGAGCAAGCCCATGTCTGCCCTGCTGACATATGCCTTCAATCTGTTCACATGGAGCACCCTGTGGGGGCTCCTGGGAGTTCCTAGGTCCACCAAGTAGGTAACCTCTCCCTTCTTTTCCAGAACTGTATGGGGTCCAGACCATTTGTCTTGGAGTGCTGCTGGGGCCACTGGCTCCAACACCCATACCTTCTGTCCAGGCTGAAACTCAACAAGGACAGCCTTTTGGTCATGCCAAGCTTTTTGTAATTCTTGGCTAGCCTCAAGGTTTTTGGATGCCTTTTCCATGTACTCTGCCATCCTGGAGCGGAGACCAAGTACATAGTCCACTATGTCCTGTTTAGGCTTTTTGAGAGGTAACTCCCATCCTTCCTTCACAAGACACAGGGGTCCTCTTACAGGGTGCCCAAACAACAATTCAAAGGGGCTGAATCCAACCCCCTTTTGAGGGACCTCTCTGTAAGCGAACAAAAGGCAGGGCAGAAGGATGTCCCATCCTCGCCTGAGCTTTTCAGGTAATCCTTTAATCATGCCCTTTAGGGTCTTGTTAAATCTCTCAACAAGCCCATTGCATTGTGGGTGATAAGGAGTGGTGAACTTGTAGTTTACACCACATTCCTTCCACATAGCTGTCAAATATCCAGACATGAAGTTGGTACCTCTATCTGATATTACCTCCTTAGGAAACCCCACTCTGGAGAAAACTCCAAGTAAGGCCCTGGCCACAACAGGAGCTGTTGTGGTCCTAAGGGGAATTGCCTCTGGGTACCTGGTGGCATGATCCACTACCACCAGTATGAATCTGTGCCCAGATGCTGTAGGGGGATCCATTGGACCAACAATATCAATCCCCACTCTCTCAAAGGGAACCCCCACCACAGGTAGTGGTATCAGGGGGGCCTTTGTTGTTCCACCTGCTTTACCACTGGCTTGGCAGGTTTCACAGGAGCGACAAAACTCCTTGGTGTCTTCAGACATGTGAGGCCAGTGAAAGTGAGGGACAAGCCTGTCCCAAGTCTTGTTCTGGCCTAGGTGTCCTGCTAAAGGAATATCATGGGCCAAGGTGAGTAGGAAGCCCCTAAATTGCAGAGGTATAACCAACCTCCTGGTAGCACCAGGCTTGGGGTCTCTAGCCTCTGAATAAAGGAGTCCATCGTCCCAATATACTTTATGGGCACCTTGAGCATTCCCAGCAGCCTCAGCAGCAGCCTGCTGTCTGAGGGGTTCAAGAGAAGGACAGGTTAACTGAGCCTGCCCCAAGTCTGCCCTAGAAGGTCCCCCTGTCCCCAGAAACTCAACCTGATCAGGTTCAAGTTCTTCAGGGACAGTTCCTTCAGGGGTCTCTAGATCAGTTTCCTGTGAAGCCTGATCCTCACTTGTAGGCAGTTGGGAAGGCACAGCCTTAACCCTCCTGTTCTTCTTCTTGGGAGGTACTTGGTCCATTGTTCCAGGATCCAAGACCTGAGGTTCAGAGAGGCACTTTTTGGCCTGTGACCTGGTCACAGCAAGGACATGTGATGATATCCCTAACATCTCTGCATGAGTCCTGTACTCAACTTCTGACCATAGAGAGTTCTCCAGGTCATTGCCCAACAAACATTCTACTGGGAGATCAGCACTAACCACAACTTTCTTTAGGCCAGTTACCCCTCCCCAGGAAAAGTTAACAAGTGCCACACTATGTGTAGTAGTGACATTGCTGGCATTGGTCACCAGGTAATCATCGCCTGGCATGTATTGTCCAGGGTCCACAAAGTTAGGTGTCACCATAGTGACACTGGCACATGTGTCCCTGTAAGCTTGAGCCACTTTGTTGTTAATCAAAGGTGTCTGTCTGTATTTGCCCAGGTTACTGGGACTTATGTCAGGGGTCAAATCTATGTCCCCTTCACAAACCAGAACAGCCTGTGTAAGGGTTCTGACTAGGTCAGAATCTCCTTCAGTTCCCAAAGTGATTCCCACTAAACCCTTGGCTTGAGGACCAACACTGCTAACTGTACTAGTGGGTGCAGGTGCCTTAGGGGCTGCAGTGTTGGGGGCTCCACCCTTTTTACACTCACTTGTCCAGTGAGAGGTGTTCTTACAAGTTTTACACCAGGGTTTCTTCTGACCTTCTTTCTTCTTCTTCTTGGAAGTTTGGGACCCACCCTCTGTCTCAGTTTGGGGCCCTGTTGAAGACTTCTGGTCTTTAGCTTTCTGCTCCCCACCCTTCTGGTCTGTTTTCTTCTGGTCACCACCCTGGTTCTGGTTCTGGTTCTTTTGCTTAACTCTGGTTCTTACCCATTTATCTGCCCTCTTTCCCAATTCTTGGGGAGAGGTCAAATCTGAGTCAACCAAATGTTGATGCAACTGCTGGTTCTGACAATTATTTAAAATTTGTTCTCTCATCAGCAAATTGTACAATCCTTCATAGTCTGTAACCTTGCTTCCCAGCAACCAACCCTCCAGAGCCTTAGTGGCACACTCAACAAATTCAGACCAGTCCTGAGTCTGTGTCTTCTGGGTATCTCTGAACATTAACCTGTACTGTTCAGTGGTTAAGCCTAACCCATCAATCAGAGCACTCTTCAGGACCAGGTAGTTTCTAGAATCCCCATCACTAACTGTGAGGAGTCTGTCTCGGCCTCTACCTTCAAAGGAGAGCCACAAGATTGCTGCCCACTGCTCCTGAGGGATCTGCTGTACCCTGCAGGCTCTCTCCATTGCAGTAATCCATTTATGGATGTCATCCCCAGCTTTGTAGGGGGGCACAATCTTACTCAGGTTTCTATTATCAAAAGACCTGTCTTTATCCTTGTGGATATTGCTGCCACCAGTGGGTTCTATTACCCCACTCTCTCTAGGCTGTCTTGCTCTAGCAAGTTTCTCCTTAGCCAGGGCAACCTCTAACTCTTGCCTCTGGATCCTAAGCTCAGCCTCTCTCATCTTGGCCTCATGTTCCCTTCTCTGAGGGCTAGTCATCTCCTTTCTGGAGTGACCATGAGAGCCTCTAGAGACATGGGAGGTATTGGATTCACCTGAGTGATGCCTCCTCCTCCTATGGCCCTGGTTAAGTCCACCTGAGGGTCTGAATGGGTTGTTACCTGATTCATTCCCAAGTTGACTTAAGTTAGCCTGGTTCAGTCTACTGACCAGCACCTGACTATCTCTGTCATCATCTGACTCACTGCTTTCCACCTCCTCTCCCTCTTCTTCTTCCTCTTCCTCTACATCTACTTGAGGAGCTCCAGTGGTGGAGGCTTCCTCATCTACTAGGATGATAGGGGCAGGGGTGTCTACAGTGTCATCCTCTGAAGGATGGCCTCCTTCAGCATTCCCTGTGGGGTTTGCTTTAGAGGTCTTTAGAGCTTCAGACTGATCCAAGAGCTCTCTTAGGTGGTCTGCAGTAGGGGTAGGCCCTGTCTTCAGACCCCTTAAGACACAAAGCTGTCTTAATTCCTTAAAAGGAAAAATAGCAAACTGGGATGGTGCCCTTGGAGGGTCACTCTCAACAGGAGTAAGTCCACTGGACCCCTCTGTTCCAGACATTGCTCTAGTGTGGGTGGATGTGTTGCAATCTACCTACACTGGTGTTTACCTACTAAACCTATCTAGTAGTTGTAGCTAGGGTGTGCTACTCCCTTTGCTCTACAACGACTAAGTTCAGTAGAACTTAAGTATACTAGTCTTGTTTTATATGTACCTAGCAGGTACCTGTATGATCTTTCAAATGATAATCTCAAAGATTGTAATGGTAAAACAACAGCAAGCTCAGATCCCAATCCGCTGCTCACCAATGTGAGAAGTTGGCCTGGTATATAATGCTCACTAATTCTAGTGATCACTTTGTACCATGCCAAGCAACCCTTATGATGATGGTTGTAATTCAACCTTGTAGACCAGTTATCCTAGTGGTAACGTGGACAAAGCAGTCTTAGGCTAAACTCTGAAAGGCATGTGAAGCCAGCTGTTATACCATACACAACCCCCTTGAATACCAAATGAAAGGGACACCACACAGATATATATTGAAAATATATGTTGATTTATTAACTATAAAATCCCCTGGACTCTTTATGAGCACAGAAGCACAAGCGTTAAATCACAAGACAGTTTAAAATACACAAAAGTTGCACAATATGGATGAGCCCTAGGGGCCACCTAAACCATATACTAAATAAGTGGTATAAGGGATACCAGGAGGAAAGTGAAGAGGCCTAGGGCCTTGGGAATCGCTGGAGCTATTCGAGACTGGAGTTAGCTAAGTCGGGAAAGGCCCACGGGACTCGGGTGCAGTGTCCAAAGTGCACGCACTTCTCAATACAAAGTCTATGGTGCGTAAAAAGCACAAAGTTAGAAAGTTAGGAACCTTCCGAGTGACCTACGGAGCTGAAACTTAAAACACAGGCCCTTGGGATGTGTACCAGTGCAGGAGCACCGGCGGAGCTGAGTTACCTCACCCACAGGAAGCGGGTGCACAGGGTCGAAGATGTGTCGGGTTTCGTCACGCTGGTCGATGGTGCTTGGAGCAGGAGATGCTGCAGGCGGCTCGATGAGAAGAGTTCCGGTGGATCCAAGGGTGGATCTGTAGATGTGAAGACCTGAAAGCAGAGGGGACAGTGTTCAAAGTCACTAGCCAGTGACTGCCGTGGAACCAGAGTGGAACCAGGTGATGTCGGGTGCAAACAGGCGTTGTCGGGTAGCTTCTTTCTGCAGCCACGTGGATACCCGGGGTCGAGGACGTCCAGGAGTCGGTCACGAGCTGTCCCACGTAGGCTTCTCGCTGTTGGCGGTGTCGGCGACCTGATCGGAGCAAACAGGCCTTGGCAAATGCAAGCCACGCAGAAGTTGAAAGATGCTGTTCACTCGGACCAGCAAGGTCAGAGCGGGTGCTCCTTTTCACAGGAGCTTGGGTAGGTCTGGAGCAACCAGACCTGCTGTTTAAATCTTCGGGTTCGTCGCCAAGATGGCCGCTGGCCGCGTGGCTAGTGGCCGGGATGGCGCGTCAAGTGGCACAATGCAAAAGGGCCCCACGCAGATCGTGGAGATGCTGGAGGGCTGATCTTCGGTGCAAGGGCTGCTCGGTGGTGGGGGTTCTCAATCCCCAAAGCACAACGTCGAGGATGCCTCAGAAGCTGCGCAGTCAGCTTTTCGGGTGTCTTTCAAGAGGTCCGGTCCCACGTCACTCTGTGCCTCCACGGGTCCCTTCTTTGCAGGGACTGTGGATCGGGCTCTGAGAGGTCTGGGAATCTGGTTCTTGTCGGGCTCTGGGCTCGGGCTCCGGCGGGAGGCGGCGGCAAAGCAGACGTCGAGTTGCTGGTTGGTACCTGTGTTCACAGGGTGGTCACTCCTTGGCCACAAGGGAGATTCTTCTTCAGTCTTCTGTGCAGCAGAATGTCGAAGTCCAGTCTTCTTCTTAGTTTAAGTTGATTTCGGGATGATCTGCTGTGCAATGGCACTGCTCCCCCTCTTATTCCAATCTAGGGGGTGGATCACCTACTAGGTCCCTCCTCTGGGAGGAACCAGGAAGGGGGGCGGTTACACCCCCTTTCCTTTGTCCAGCTCCGCGCCAGGACTGGGGCTGGAAGGCCCCAGAACCGGTTTGGGCTGGCCTATGCACGGGGACACCTTGTGTGCCCCGGGCATGTCTGATTCTATTCAGCCCTGTCCTACCCAATACACAAAATCCTGTCTGGGGTGGTGCTCGCACCTCCCAAGGCAGGAAACCCTTTGTCCAGGCCACCATCTGCCGAGTTTCGGTCAGCAGCAGGAGGCCAGACTTGTGTCTGTGGTGGCAGCATCCATTTTGTGATGCTGAGGCTCTGTTTAACTTTAACCGGGGTTAAGGCTACACACATGTCGTGTCCCTCTAGAAGGGTGGAATGCTATCCCCGTCGCCAGAACTGGCGAGGGGATAGTATTCCAATTCGTATGACACCTTACTCGACATGTTTTGATAAAGCCAAACCAAAGATAGCATTTAACCGCGAGGATTATAATGCACTTAAGAGTATATGGTATGGCAATATCCCGGAACAGCTTAGGGAGTGGTTCCCGACAGCTGCAGACAGGCTCAGCTCATGCTAGAGCACCATCTCACATATTTCCAAGCACTCTGCCTCCAGGATTGATGAGGCCTTCCATAGGAGTGGCTGATAGGAACATATGTGTCCAGTTTAGGGTTAGGCACAGACATACTGTACCTAAGTAAGAGGTGGTTACACCGACTTACCCCAGCTGAGTGATCAGCCAGTTGTGTCACAGATGGAGGCCAGGCCAGGGGTGGCACAATACGTGCTGCAGCCCCTGGTAGGCCTTGGATACACCTATGCCCTGGGCACCTAGGGTGCACTATTACAGGGGCTCATAAGGTGAACCAGTTCCAATTCGTAATGCACCTAGAGTGCATGGGCATCAATTTAGAGAGAGAACAGCAGGCTGTGGGTCTGATTAGCAGGCCCACAGCCACATTAAGTCAGAAACCAGTGAAGCAAAAAGCAAAAATTTGGGGTGACCATAGGATAGCAGACCCTACTCTCCTACAGGAGTGACAAGTCTACCTTCAGGACTAACATTCCCCCTGGTCATAAATCTAGGGATATTAAAGGGGCACTGCTGAATGCCTGCTCCATGATTAAACACAAGAAAGAAATTGCACGGAGTATCCAGACTCATTATCTGGATTGTCTCTTTGTCACAGAGACATCGGCCAATGATAACTCAGGCCCAGACCTGGTGGATGCTGTTCCCCTTGCATATATGTTTATGTTTATAATTATGTTTTGGCAATTTGTATAGCGCGCAACTACCCGGGTGTGTCTTGGCGCTTAAAGATTTAGCTGATAAACAAGTGGAGTACACATTAGTGTGTAAACAGCCAGGTTTTTAGTTGCTTCCTGAAGCTGAGGAGGGTGGGACAGGTTTTGATGATGAGAGGGAGAGAGTTCCACAGTCGAGCTGTGGAGACCACAAAGCACCTGTCGCCCTAGTTAGCTTTTCTTGTTCGTTGGACATTAAGAAGGTGTGCTGAGGCTGACCGAAGTGTCCTAGATGGTACAAGTGGACGAAAAGCATGTCTAAGGAACTGCGGGCCAGAATTGTTAATAGCCTTGTAGGCAATGCACAGTGCCTTGTACTTAGTCCGGCTTTTGACAGGGAGCCAATGAAGCTGGCGAATGAAAGGGGTAATGGAACTGAATTTGGGGATACCTAATAAAATTCTCGCTGAGGCGTTCTGTACCAGTTGGAGCTTGTTTAAAACCTTTTCCTGCGGGAGGAGGAGGACATTACAATAACCGGTTCTAGGGAAAATGAGGGTGGTGATCAGAGTTTTACCTGCTGAGGTGGGGAGGTAAGGAAGAAGTTTCTTAATTTTTCTTAACGTGAAAAAGGAGGTGGATACTACCGCATTGACATGCTGATTGAAGAGCAGTCTGTCGTCGAACACAACCCCGAGATTTCGAACTTTGGTGATGGGTTGAGGTGGAGGACCCATCTCGCTAGGCCACCAGTGGGGGGACCAGCTAGGCTCGAGCTTCCCAAAGGTCATTACCTCCGTCTTTCCAGAGTTCAATTTTAGACAATTAGAGGACATTCAGGAGCTGATGGCAAGCATTCCCTCTTGAAAATTAGCTGCAACTGTGTCTCCATCATGATGAACTGATAGGACCAGCTGGGTGTCATCAGCGTAGGTTGTGAGACTGATGCCATATGACTTAATCACCCTCGCTAAGTCCGAAACATAAATGTTCAACAAGGTCGGACTTAGGGAGGAGCCCTGCGGCACTCCACATGGAAGGGAGAAAGTGGGAGAGAAAAAAGGGCCTAATTTTACAGATTGGGTGCGATTGGCTAAAAAAGAGGCAAGAAGATCTTTAGCCTTGTGATGGATTCCCATCGCTGAGACACGGTCGATCAAAGAAGCATGATCGACTGTGTCGAAGGCCGCGGACAAGTCAATCAGTATCAAAACTGCTGCACCACCTTTGTCTAAGGTCATCCTGATTTTGTCAGCCGCTTTTATGAGGGCCGTCTCAGTTCTGTGTCCTTGCCTGAAACCGAACTGACTGTCATCAAGTAGATGATTGGAGTCGATGAATTCGGAAAGCTGTCTGTTCATTAGATTTTCAAAGATCTTAAAAGGAAACAGGAGACAGGCAATCGGTCTATAGCTGGAGGATGATGCGGGGTCCATGGTAGGTTTTTTCAAAAGTGGTTTGATGATGGCCTTTTTCCAAACTGAGGGGTAGGAACCTGTGAGAAACATGGTGTTACAAATGTTAGCTATGGCAGGGGTAATGGCCTCTGGAATGAGGTTGAGAATGGAAGGAGGGCAAGGATCCAGAGGTGAGCCTGATCTAATTGTGGAAATTAAATGAGAGATCTGCTCATGAGAAACCTGATTAAAATTAAGAAAAGAAGGGGGATTGATAATGGGAGCATGCCTAGAGGTGTTCTGTATAGGGGGAGGTCCATAAACAAAGGCGGAGAAGACAGAAGTGACTTTGTCCGAGAAGAATTCTGCCAGGGAATTGCAAAGGGCTTGGGAGGTGTCGGGGTGGGGGTAGGGGGGTTTGAAAGATGGTTGACCACCTGAAATAATTGTATTGCCGAATTGTGTGCCGAATTGATTTGGGTAATGTAGTAATTGCTTTTTTCAGAAAAAATAAGAGTTTTGTATTTGGCCAAGGCACTTTTATAGATTTGTTTATCAAGAGTGTTATAATGCCTGCGCCAATGTCTTTCAAGGTTTCTGCAGTATTGTCTTTGTAAACGAAGGGATTCAGAAAACCAAGGGGCAGAAAGAAACCTCCGGTTACGGAAGGTGGTCTTGGGGGGTGCCAAAGCACTACAAGCAGTTTCCAGGTGGGTGAGGTAGTTGCTAGATGCTAATACCGGATCGGACTACACCGCATTAAGGAAATTTGTCAACATAGAGGTAAGAAGGGGAATATCTATATGTTTCCAATCTCTGGTTAATGAAGGGGACGAGGGTTTGGCTTGTGAGGGAAGGGACCATCTAGGTTTGATGGTAAAGAATACGGCAGAGTGATCTGTCCAAGTGAGAGGGATAGGGGTAGATACCATGATGTCAGGGTTGTTGGTAAATATCCCAATTAAGGGTGTATCCTGCCTTATGCGTATATGAGGTGACAAGTTGGCAAAGTCCTGCTGCCAGCAAATCACTAATGAGGAATATAGTGTCATTGTCCGTAAGGGATTCCAAATGAAAATTGAAATCCAATAGAATGGTATAGTGGGGGACTCCAGCTGCGGTCTCGATGAGATTATTGAGACTCGAGAGGAAATTGATTTGAGGGACTGGGGGCAGTAGAGAAGGGTACCTGTGAAAGACTGGTTGTTGGAAAGACCAATAGAAAAAGAGAAGGCTTCGCAACCTCTGTGGTTAAGGGCTACAGTTTTTAAATGATAGCAGTGTCTATAAATAATAGCAATGCCGCCTCCCTTTTTGACGGTTCTATCTTGTCTACTTACGCAATAGCCGTCTGGTAGGGCAGTTTTAAAATCTGAGCCAGATGCATTATCACCCCATGTCTCTGTGACAAAAAGTAAATCTAAATTATGAGCGGAATAGTTTAATAATTGTTTTAAAGTAAATATACATATATATCATGTATGTGTGTTTAAAAAATGGTATTACGTTTATTTGTTATATTTGTCAAAATGTATATTAAATCTACTTTATTTTTAAAAAATGTAATATATTTAATATTTTTATTATAAATATATATAAAAATCGATATTTTGTACAACTATATTTTTAACATCAATATTTTTTTTAATATTTTTGTGTTTACCTGTTTAAGTACAGGGAGTCATTATTTTTGCATTCTATATTTTTGTATCTATATTTTTGACATCAATATTTTGTCAGTGAGCCATACCATAAAAATGGTATCCTTTTCCCCATCTAATTTTATCGAGCCTTGAAGTATTTAACTCATTTGATAACTATCAGAAGTGGTGAATTGGAGGGGCGGGTTGAGGGGACGTGGGGGAGTGCAAGATAGGAACTTTAACAATGTTAAGTTTCAAAAATGATTTACCTGAAGCTGCCGGCCGCCTACCGTGTCGCGCCTCGGTGTTGTTCTTCTTCCTGGTCCCAGCAGACACTGGGACAGCATCAAAGACTCCCTGTGCAATCACCGCACTGCTCTTATGCTATGGGTTGCAGAAACCTAACTGTGAATATCTGTTTGGACGGCCTAATATGGCCAGCCACAGAGACATGCGCACTTAGTAGTGCACTTCACACCTCTATCCCATGGCCTGACCCAGCCTCTCCCTACACATACTGGCTCAGCCAACAGGTGAAAAATAGAAAGATAATAAAATATCGTTGTATTTGTCAGCTGCTGGCTCCGAGCCAGTGTGGCGATGCTCCTTTGCCATTGCATGGTAGCCACCGCTGATTATCGGATATGTTAAATACCTTTCAACTTGTAATGCCAAACCATGCTTAAACTGGGATTTCCGCAGGGGTCGGAATACACCGACCATATCATTATTAGCCCCATGACTCCAAACTTGAAAGGTGTAGGAAACTGGGAATGATTTAGTATGATTTAGTATGAAATTGAAAGTCACACTGTTGAGCCCGTTAAAAGCAGATTACTTGTAAGGAACAGTTGAGTTGCATTTGAACTAGTTGCGTAACACAAGAGGATGGGGCCCCGCGCAGAAGGCTGTAAGGGCCTCCTTTTTGACTGCCCCTGATTTGAAAATATTTGGGAAAGCTGGTGCCCGTTTAGTGTCATTCTACGATGGGCACTTTAATAAACGCAGAAATCAAATATGTAGCAGGTGCGGTTTCAAATACCCGTTAGGCTGTGTTTTCTATTAAAACAAATTGTCAGTCATATGTATGGGTGCCCAGTGCACATAATGGGCTCCTCATGGAGAATGTTAAACATTCTCAAACATTGCAGCACATAACTGCGGGAAGCGAGATGGCTGCCACTGGCATCTTTACAAACATCACTGCACGTGTGTGCCAGATATCTGGCGTGTAAGCTTGTTTGCAAAGGCTCTGTGCTGCGAAATAAGTGGCCTATACCTTTACACAGACGTTCTCAAATAACGTTTGTATCCCTTTCGCCAGATACGCCCACCCTAGTTATTTGGCTTTCCAGAAGAAGCCTTCCTTCCTGGGTGTAGGCCTCAGCATGCTTTAAAATATTAACAGCATAAAACGTGGCTGTCCCCAAAGGGCACTTGCTTGAGAAGCAGGGCATAGTTAAGCAGTTGTTACAAAACTATGCATACTGTATATTGCATTGAGAGCAGATATAAGTAAGCACATCAGCTTTTTAAAAACAGGTGTTAAAAAAGGGTTAAAACTAATTAAGCCCAGGTCTATTTTGGATGATGGCAATTGTACAATTTAGTTACTAGCATCTATCCTAAGTTAGATTTAATTCGACCCTTGACCTTTAACTATGCAGAAAAAAAGGAACTGATGCCAAAGATTCAGGTTTCTGAGAGTGCTTAGTCCCTCCTCCGCCCCATAAGGCAATGAATGGATGCCACGGTGACATCTAATCTCTGCAGTGATCCTTAAATAAGTAAGCCGGGAGCCTTTGCCAAGCATTTCTAAACTTGCCTTCGAACAAACAGCACAGGGCTCCTTGCAAGATGCTGACAGACAACATCTGGTTCCTGCCAGCAGATGTGACCGCCCTCTTTTAGTTCAATCCGTGCAGGGCTGAGGCCAAGGGAAAGCCAAGGCAGAGGAAGGAAGAACCAGACAGTGTGCTCTGCCAAATGCCATGGAAGAACGGGTGAAAGGTTGGTTGAAAAGACACATCACTGATAAATGATACAGAAACCACAACAAAGAAAAAAACTAGAGGGCTGGTCTTGGAAGGCCCTTGGATATTTTCAATTTATTTATTTTATGTAAACATATGCCGTAAGTAAAACGGCTGCAGTCCAAAGATGCACTGGACGTTTGCAAATTAAGTAGTTGAAAAATGACAATTCTAAAAAATAAATAAATAACCAATAGCAGATATAAAACCAGAGAACAGCCACTGACCCTGTCACTGAGATGGACTACTTTCTAGTCGTAAGTCTACATGTGCAAGTGTAAAAACATGCCACCCCCTATAGTAAAGGATTTAAGAGCCAGGGCCCTATGCTGTGGGCTGTGATGAGCAAAAGCAAAATGTGATCCTAAAAAAATGAAACTGACTGCAACACACAAATAGAGGAACAGAACGCAGCAGAAAATGTAAAAAGAGTGTGCTATTTTTCTCTTTTTTTTTTTTTTTTTTTTTTTTTTTTATTGAACCAGCATTCAGCAGAGGGTAATACAAATTACAAGCATAATGTGATACATCGAATGTTTACAGTTAAAATTCAAAAAGAAAAGGAAAAAACCAACACATTTCAGAAAATAACATATGACATATATGAGGCCAAAAAATTTCCATTAACCAATTCCACTAGGACAAACCTCCTCTTTCCATAGTGATATAGGGTTCCACAATTCTTTACCACGTAATTTTGTTTTAATTCCTCTAGTTTCATAAATTGCAGATTCAAAAGAATAAACTGCGAGAAATCGAGCTAGCCACATTTGAAAGGTAGGAGGAAGAGTATCCTTCCAGCGTGCGGACAAGATTAGTCTCAATACAGCTGTACCTATAAATAACAGTCTTTGTTCAGATTTACTCAGCTTTAGCGAGCTATCATATCCCAACACAAATAAGGTATCGGACTCTGGAAGTTTGCGATGAAAGACTTTCTCCCAAAATGTGGCAATCATATTTTTTAATAAACGTAGCTCGGAGCAGCTACTAAAAAGGTGAATTAAAGTCGCTGGGCCTTGTGAACAGCGTGGGCAATGATCATTTTCCCCTTTCCCCCATGCAAAAAGTTTAGCAGGGGTAAAATATAAATCATAAATAGTTTTGTATAATTGAGCCTTTAAATTACTAGCCATAAATAATTTGCTGCTCATTTCCAATAATTTATCTATATCAACGTCCGGATTATTTAATTTTACCATCCATTTAGTTTCTGTTTTCTCGAGATCATCGTTGACATTAGTTAATAAGATATTATATAATGTTCCAATCTTGGTTTTTGCAAGATGACTTGCTTCTATTAAATCATTCTTCTGAAGAGTAATAGCTTCTTTTTTAGCTTTTAATTTTGCCTGTAATTGTGCAAATTTAAGAAAATCACCTTCTGGAAGACCAAATCTTATTTTAACATCTTGAAATGTAGTTTGTGGCCCATTCATCCACACTTCGTTAATTGTTTTTATGCCTAGACTATACCATTTCTTAGCTGTATGTTCAAAGTCAAGGTCAGATGTAATGGTAGAATGGAAAATGGGCGTATATCGGTTGAATTTGCCAATTTGTGTATGTTTAAGTATCTTGTTCCAGATCAGCCAGGCACTTTTAATAATTTCACTCTTAGTTCGATTATAATAGGCTTTTTCAGTTTTTCTTAACAGCAAGCCTTTCGCTTCTTGCCCTAGCATTAATTCATAAATTGTTGGTATATTAATGTTAGACGTATCAAGGGCTAAGGGTGTTCCTAGAATCATGGGTTTTAGATGTTTTAAAAAGGCTGCCCAGTAATATAAGGTTAAATTTGGAGCAGTGAGCCCACCTCTGTTGAGCGGAGTGGATAGATAGAGTAGAGATCGTCTGATCTTCCCATTTTGCCAGACAAATTTAGAAGTAAGCTTATTAATTAAATTAATTATATTAGGATCTATAAATAAAGGAATAGAGCGAAAGAGATACAGACATTTCGGTAATATATTCATTTTTAAATAATTCACTCTGCCTATAATGGAAAGATGCAAACCGTTTACCCTATCCAAATCTATCTTAATTTTTTCTATTAATGGATCAAAGTTATTTTTGGCTAATATCTTTATGTCAGCAGATAATATCACTCCCAAATATGTCGCATTATTTGCTCTTCTCGAATCTGAACAGATAGTATTGTCTGTGCACAGCACAATGGTCTTTCCCCTATTTAAAGAATAACCCGAATATTTACCGTATTGTAGTGCGAGTAATTCAATTTCGCGCATAGCTTCAATCGGGTGGGATGTTAGTACCGCGATGTCGTCAGCATATGCTAAAACTTTAGTCTCATGGTGATTATATACTATTGGCTTAATATTGTTACTTTCTAATAGTTTTAAAATAAGAGGATTAATATAAAGGGCAAAAAGCAAAGGAGAACAGGGACATCCTTGCCTTGTGCCTCTTGTTATATTAATAAAATCTGATTCCAATCCTGAAGTTAAAACTTTTGCTTTAGGTTGATGATACATAGATTTTATAGATTTGAGAAATTTAGGGCCGAAATTAAGACGTGTCATGGTAACCCACAGAAAATTCCATGAGACACGGTCAAAGGCTTTCTCAGCGTCAAGCAGGATCATAGACATCTGATCCCCCGTGACCAACATGGCATCGAACAGAGCGATGGTGCGGCGAATATGATCCGTTGTCCCCTTACCTGGAACGAAACCATGCTGCCACGGAGAGACCAGATGCCCAATGACCCTGCTGAGTCTGAGAGCCATCACTTTGGCATATAATTTAGAGTCCGAATTTATCAATGAAATGGGACGGTATGATGTTAGCTGTTCGGGCGATTTTCCCTTCTTGGGAAATACTATAATACTAGCCTCATCCCAAGAAGGTGGGGGAATGCCACCGTACTGTACACCCAGAAATAGATCTAGTAGTAAAGGGCTGAGTAGGGGGCTAAGAATCTTATAAATCTCAATTGGCAATTTATCCGGGCCCGCAGCTTTACCCGAGGATAAAAGTAATAAAGCTTCTCTAACTTCATCAATAGTGATCTCAGTTTCAAGTATTTCTCTCATCTCATCATCCAGTAGTTTAGTAGTTGTCGTGCTGCTGAGGAAGCCCTCTAAAAACATATCAATATCTAGTTCGGAATTAGTCCCCTCTTCAGAATATAATTTTTGATAGTACTGTTGAAACTGGGCAATAATATCTGTAGGCTGAACATAAGTATGTCCTCCTTCTACAATAGAAATAATATTATTATGCACGTTTTTTTGACGTGTGCGCAGGGCCAATTGTTTACCAATTTTTTCACCTGTTTCGTAAACCTTCTTCCTATAAGCTCTGAAAGTTTGGGCGGCCTTTTGACTCAATACAGAGTTAAGTTCTGTTTTCAAGATCGCCACCTGGAGCCATTGATTATGAGATTCTTTATTCTATTCTATTAGGCGCGTATGTTCTCTTTCAGCTTTGGTTAAATCATTTAACTTTGTTTCATATAGTTTTCTAGCTTTAAGGCATGCTGCATGTTGGAAGCTAGAGATCTCACCTCTTAAAGCAGATTTATATGAATCCCAAACTATATTTCTGGAGGTGCTAAACCGATTAATGTTGAAAAATTCCTCGGTCCAATTTTTAATATGCAAGATAAATTCAGAGTTGGTTAATAACTTCCGGTCAAATGACCAGGACCTAGATTGAGTAGTAAAAGGATTACATGTAATTACACAGATTAAGGCATTATGATCTGAAATTGTTCTTGGCATTTTTTTTATAGTTGATAGTGGGATAAGATCAGAGGTAACAAAAATATAATCAATACGGACCAATTTTTGATGAGGATGAGAGAAATAGGTAGACCCTTGATCTCTTAAATTGTTATGTATCCACAAATCTGTTAACCCCAGATTGTTGATAAGTCTATTGAGAGTTTTATAAACTTTAGGTTTACGTCCTTGGTATTTTGTTTTGGGGGGGATATTAGACAGTGGTGGTATTGATGAAATGTTAAAATCTCCACAGAAAATTAACGGGCCCTGCCACATAGGCAGCTCAATTTCAAGTTCTTCAAAAATTGTGGGGTCATCTAGATTTGAGCCATAAACTGTACAGATGTTTATACCGCAAGCCAGTTTAGCAATAGCCCATCTGCCATGGGGGTCTGATAGATTTCGTACGCTTAGCCCCAAATTTTTTTTCCCAAGAATTGCCACCCCCCTAATATTTGAAGTCTGTGTGGAGACCGCCAATAGATTATACCCATTAATATTTAACCATGACTTTTTATCCCAAGGCAGATGCGTTTCTTGCAGACAAAGTATATCTATTGGAGCCAGTTTAAGCAATTCGGTCATTCGTCTTAACTTATCTCCAGTTAATAAACCTCCAACATTCCAAGTTTGAATTTTCAGCCTACCCATTATTAAATGAGTGTGCTATTTTTCTCATTGTAGTGCGGATTCACAAGTGGTTTAAGGTTGTAAATGGGGGTGCAGGCTGCATTGGCCTGTTATAATAAATGTTATCGTATGTAATTTATTTATTACATATTATACATTTAAGCCTGATAATAGGTAATGTGTTGAGATACTGCAGTTGAGCATGTAAGCCACGTTATGTTACATCCACTTGAATAACGCATTTCTACCACTTACACGTTCTTGTATCACTTTGGATTATGGGCACCCATTAAGGCTCTGGAATTCTTATGACTGGAGTCAAAATGGTGAGTGAACATTGGATTTAGTTGTGTTTCATAATGTTAGAGGTGATTCATTTTAAATAGACCGGTGTCTTGTTTAGTAATGGATTACAGTCATAGGATAACTGCTGGCCAAAACCTGTAATGAATATGTCTAGAGAATTATGCGTAAAAATGTGAACTAAGAACGTTGATATATATTTTGTTTTCCCATACTGCACAGTTGACCCTTTCTCACCTTAGTGTATCTATTCAGCTTTGGAGCCGTTTTGCTGCAAACATGTTTGCATGTGAGTGTCTAGATTGTAGTTAACGTTTTCTGAATAGTTTATATCTAGATTGGTGAAATGACAGTCTTGTTCTGGTGACGATGCCTTGACAATAACATCTATTTATTGCTATACTCTGTGTTTGAAATGATGGCAGGTGATGTTGAGTTAGCTGGTTATATTGCTTAGAACTAATTGACCAGGGCCTCCATCTTCCAAGGGACCCCTAGGGAAGTGTTTTTTCCCACTATATCAAACCTATAGCTCTATCTAAACCCCTCCTTTCCTGTCTGTATATCTCTACGAAAAATTCTGTTTCTCTCTGCTCATTGACATCTTAAGGATTTTGGGACCCCGGCCAAGACATATTTCAGCTGTTTATTTCTGAATATTTAACATATAAATACATATTGTTTGGTGTCCTGCAGACTTGAATGAGAAAAAAAATAGGTAATAAAATTCAAAGTTATTTCTATTAGGGGGGCGTGGTCTCACCAGCGGCAAGATGGCTGCGCGGTGAGCGTGCTCTGCCGGCCACGCTGTGTAATCCGCCAAGATCCGCCATCAGAGGGAGGCATCCGGCCACCAGCGATGACATCTGACATTGCGCAACCCCACTGCGGCTCCAGGGGGTCTTAAAACGACTGCGGCTTGGGCATTTCGGACCAAGGACTTAACCCGCTGCCCACACACCCGCCAGAACATGGATGCTTGTGCCGGCCTGTTCAACTGAACCTCTCCTGCTGGTGTTGCCAGGGGTGCCTCTCTGGTGCGTCCCGTGCCTGGCCTGGTGCGGTGCTCCTCTGGGACCACTTTGCGCCCGAGAGTGCGGTGCCACCCCTCTGGTGACTCCGGCCTGCTGCTGCCATGGGAGCCACGACTTGGTGTTGGAGAGGAGGCCTCTGCTGCTCCGATGCCTGGCCTGGCCTGGCCTCAGGCTGCCTGTAAATCGAGCCTGCGGCTGTGGGGGGCCTACCTGCGGGTGGCCGTCTGTACTGAGCAGCGGTGGTGGTGGCGGCAAACCGAGGACCCAAGGACACCCCAAGTAAGGCCGCTGCGCATACCGAGGGCCTACTCTGCTGGCCAGCTGGCCCGCTTTCCCGCTTGCCGCCGCGTGTGATGAGGCAGCCGCAACGGTCCGGTCTCAGCGGCCTGTCCCTCTTGGTTGGCACCTGGGAATGGGGGTTGCTTGCTGCAGGCCCTGATGATCCTCCTTGCTCTCGCAGGGGCAGTTGGGATTCTTGAAATGGCCACCCCTTCCCTGCTTCTGACTGCTGCCCCCGCCGGCGCACTCATCAGCCTGCAGGTGGAGAGGGCCGCTCCTGGGGCTTCCCCTCTTCCTTGGCCTGCCCCGCGCCGCATGTTGGACCACAGCAGACAACTGGACTTCTTGCTGGCCCATATTTATCCACATTGTTGCATCCTAGCTGGGGACACTGGCAGCCGCCTGATGCACTCTGATGCGCGAGTGCTAATTACAGTATAGCCCGCGGCACCACCATCACACGCCTGTGGCCGTGCTGGCCCCGTGGACAGCCCAAACCCACTGATAACATGCTGGCCCCATCTATGCCCTGCTTTGACCCCTCTGGGAGTTGCTGCATCCCATCTCTTGCAGCCTCGCCCTGCCCGACCTACTTTTAAGCCGTGGGCCCCCTCAATCATTGGCAAACCCCTTGGACTATAAATCTCTCCCTCTGTCCTACAAGCTAACCATGGGGAAAACGGACACCACACAACCCAAGATCACTTTTACAGGGTGGGGTGGGCAGATGCGGCGAGGCCCCACCTGTTGTCGGCGAGCAATCCACCCAGACTGACCTCTCTGGTGAACAGGATGACATCCTTCGAACCATCCTCCCTAGAGGTGAATCCAGCCTAAAGTCAATCGACTTGAAAATAGATCACCTAACGCCGTGAGAATAGATCACCTAATGACCTGTCTCAACTAGGTCAAACAGAGGGTGGATTCTCATGATGCTCGCATTATCCAGCTCGAATCAAGGGTCTCAAACACTGAGGACGCCGGAGCTGAGGGTGCGCAGAAGCTCCTCAAAATGGACAAGATCTTTGAAGTCATACACGCTAAGAACAAGGACCTCGAGGCGTGCTCCCGAAGTAAAAACATTTGGGTAGTTGGACTTCTGGAGTCCATTGTGACTGGAAGAATTGAGGATTACCTTGAATCCTTGATCAGCAACCTCTTTGGCCTGGTCTTGTCTGAACAATTAATCATCGAACGGGCCATAGGTCCCTTTGCCCATTCCCCCCCTGGGTCCCCTGCAAGGCCTATCATCGCCCGCTTGTTGAATTACCGAGACCGCGACTCCATTTTATGCAGGGCCCGGGAGCTGAGGGAGATCAACCATCCAGGCAACGTTCTGTCCTTCTATCCTGACTTCACCCTGTCCATCCAGGTGGCCCACAGGGATGTCCTTCCTATCAAGCACATCTTTCAGCAGCTCCGCATCACTTATGCTATGCTCTACCCTTCAAAACACTGTATTGACTTTAGGGAGAAGCCAAGATTTTTCACTGAACCGAACGCTGCCCTCACTTTCGCTAAGCAGCTACAGAAGTCCCCTCCGTGGAACCGCCAAACCATTTACAAAGACAGTCACAAAAGTGAACATGACTGAACCTTGCATGCCTAGCCCTGCCTCACAGTTATGCATGTCTCTCGGCACTTAACCCATGCACCATGTTTAATGTAATGTCATATGTATTTTTTCGAATGTCCTTGCAACTGATCACTTTCCCCTAAAGCGACAAGCAATGGGCGAAAATTGTATGTTTAGCATGGTTTATAGGAATATGGGACAATCTAGGTATACCCCGTTCACTTTGCCTGCTGCAAAGAAGTACACTTCTGGTCGCATGTATCACCTTTAAATTGCCTCCCTCTGAGCCGTGTAATGCTAGGCCACTCTGCCTACGAGGCAAGGGGTAAATGGCTGAGTTCACGCACCGGGAAGGGATGATTCCCACTCCTGTACTAAGTTCTCCAAGTTGGGTCTTCCTGGGTGGTTCAGATGCTCAACCTATTTGAGGGGTTGGAGGGGGAGGGCTTGGGTTTCTCATTTAGGGTTTCGTAACAGGCATCTTCTACAGGGGGTTAGTTTTGTTGTTCCTCATGTATTGTTTTTGGCATGTCACCGACTGTATACATTCTACAGTGTTCTACACATTAAGAGACTGGCTCTCCTTGCTTTGACCATGGACCACAGACGCTACACCATCAATTTCCCCCCAGCTGCTACATGACTGACACCACCTTTTGGTTTTGACATTGAATATTAGGAGTGTGAACGACTATTGCTAGGCAAGCCTTATGCATGCACATGTCACTAGACATAGGGTGAACGTTTGCTTCCTCCAAGAGACGCACCTCCTCCCCACCATTTCATCCATACTGCAATCCCATTACTGGGGGGCGTCTTACACTGCCTTCTACTCTAATTATGCGTGCGGGTCACCATCCTCTCCAGGAAGGGCCTCCCTTGGCATGGCACCCATTCCTTCATAGACACTGATGGTCACTATGTAATCCTTGGCAGCACCCTCTATAACCAGCCATTGATACTAGCGGTGCTCTATGGGCCTAATATTGATGGCCCTAGCTTCCTCACCCATGTCTGGCAAATCATATCCTCTCTGGGATCCCACTCTTTGATATGGGGCGGTGACTTCAATATTGCACCCTCGCTAACACTAGACAACCCGGGGGATTGCACTCAACACCCACAGGCCACTGTTATCCTCCACTCAAGTTTGAGAGGATTTGGCCTAACGGCTAGGGTGGTCGACCTTGAATCTGGGGAACTGAGTTTGAGCCTCGGCAATGATTCTGAACATCCTGTGATTCTAGGCAAATCACTTAATCTCTCTGTGCCTAACAAAAAAAAAATGTATGCGTCATCCTGTAATGCAACTGGGGCTATGTAAAGCGCTCTGATACCCAAATCGGGTCAAGTTTGCGCTATATAAAACTCAGTAAAATAAAAAAATAAAAAATTAATTTAAAAAAAAGTTTAGAAGACAACTCCTTACTAGATGCCTGGTGGCATGCACACCCTGGCGAGCATGAAGCAGTTTGCGTATCCGGTTCACATGAATCCTGGTCCCGCATCGACTTATGGCTTATTACCTGAGATGTCCCCTCTTGGACCACTTCAGTGGACCACCTGGCCCGCACATTAGCCGATCAAGCTCCGGTGCACCTGTGTCTGCGATTCCCGCTTACCCTTCACCACATGTTCACATGGCGCTTGCCCCCCAACTCTCTTTGCGACGCTGCTTTCTGTGACGACATTCAGGGTGCCATCATTGACTATTTTGAGTGAAATATCCGGCTCCGCCGAGTCGCCCTCGATGCTCTGGGAGGCCTTCAAGGTCATGACCTTCAGCGCCTGAAAAAAGGCATCAAAGCCCTAGATCTCCTACAATCTCAGGGCCCCAGCCCCGCCACTCAAGCCTCCATTAAATCTAAGCTCACTGAGTTTCACAAGGTGGCGAATAGAAAGGTTGCATTTCTAGGCAGAGAGGCCCATGCTTGCCGCTATGGCGACCGTGATCACCCTGGCAAGACCCTTGCAAACCTTCTTAGACAGCCACATGCATCCTCCTATATCACGGCACTTTGCATCGAGTCTGCTGGGAGAACCACCTTCCCCACAGACATCATAGCTATGGTTTCTGCTTTTTACTCCCAACTGTATACTGCTGGGGAGGATGCGCCTAGGGAGATCCTGGATCAATATTTTGATTCAGTTGAGCTGCTATGGCTCAGCAATGGTCACCGGGAATACCTGGAAAAATCATATACCCTTGCGGAAATCACCAAAGTCATTGTGCGACTCCCGGGCGATAAAGCTCCTGGCTCAGGTGGGCTCACCCCTGCATTTTACAAAGAGTATGCACCTTTTCTGGTCCTACATCAGGCTGAAATCTACAATGAATCTCTTGATTTGGGCGGATTTCTCCCATCTCTTCGTAAGGCCATGATTACTCTCCTTCTAAAGCCAGACAAACCCCCCCAAGAGCTGTGATTCCTATCGTCCCTTATCGCTCATCAATACTGACAATAACATTTATGATAAACTGCTGGCCAATCGTCTCCTCCCACTTATGCCATTAATAGATCGTCCTGATCAGTCGGGTTTATCCCGGGTCACGCCACCTCGCACAATCTGCACACCATCTTCTCTGTTATTCACCAGATCAATCCTACTCTGCCTGCAGTGGCCGCACCCCCTGGACGCCACTAAGGCTTTTGTTACACTTGAGTGGCCTTTTCTTTTTTATCTTCTTCCATGTTTGGGCTTCAGCCTGAACGTCGTGCAAAAGATTTAACTTCCCTACACACTCCATATAGTACGCATCAAGGTTAAAAGGCAGGTTACCGACCCTTTAGCTATCACGAGGGGTACTAGGCAGGGATTTCCCCTGCCCCCCATGTTATTCGCCATCGTTATGCAACCTCTGGTGGCACGCTTACTTCGGCATCATACCCAGCTGGGCATCGGCTTCTCATCCCGTGCCCTGGTTACCTCTATGCATGCAGACAACGTCATGATATATATTCGCAAACCACAGGAGAACCTAGCTCCCATGACCAGGGAGGTTATCCGTTTTGGCTGTTTATCCGGGATTCGGGTCAATTGGAGCAAATCCGTATTCTTCCCCCCCCACAGATGCTACTAAGCCGTTCTCAATTGACAATCCATTCCTCTGGGCGAATGGTCCCACCAAATACCTGGGCATTTGGCTGAGCAGAGTTGTAGAGGTCCAACTTTGGCAAAGTAATGGACTGGCTTGAAACCAAGATACTCACGTGGCAAAAACTCCCTCTGTCATTAGCTGGGTGTATAACCATTGCAAAAATGATCGTGCTCCCAAAATTAGTATTTAAATATTCCCATTCCGCTTACATCACAATTTTTCAAAAAACTATGCTTGAATATCATTACGTTGATCTGGGCAGGATGCCGGCCCCGTATTGTTTATGAGGGCCCCTGATCTCTGACTCTACGTGCTGTGTGCCTAAGCTAACTTTCTCCCTTTTTGGATCCATCCAACGCCTTTCCAGCCACATGTGGCAGTCGAGACAGACCTGGTCTCTCACTGGCCACTACAAACAGCACTATTTGACACACAGAATCCCCTGAGGAGAGATCGACGCGGTTGAATATGTGTGTTGGGCCTGGGATGGGCTACACAGATACATTTGTGCTAAAGTACTCTTTGCACCTTCATTGCAGCTTGCGAGCAAACCCTCATTTCCCCCATTGCAAACACCAGGCATGGCTCGCCGTGCAGAAGATTTGGGCATCCGCACCAATGCTCACTTTTACCCCTATTACAATTTCCTCACACTTCCTGATGATGCAGCGCCACTTGACAAGCTGCTATATAATCAGAGTAGGGCCACATGTAAATATGATAACCCTGCCTTTCCACTCACTCCCCAGACCAATACTGTGCTCAAAACATCCACTCCTTCACTTCCCCATGCAAAATGGTCACAAGGCTATACGCTTTCAAACTGGTGGCTTCCCCCATAGATATGGAGCATGCATGCAACGCATGGGGCGCGGACCTGGATGGTGGTCTCTCTCTCGTGCAGTGGCGATATTGCTGTAACTAAACCAAGTTTGTCTCCCCTAACTATCGCTTATGGCTCACTCATTTCTAAATATCTACACTGACTACCGTACTCCTGTAACACTGCGCAAGATGGGACTGATGGACAGTGACAGATGTGCGCGCTGCTTGGCTCCCAGTGCGGGTTTTGCACACATTGCCTGGTCATGCCCCAAGGACTGCGATTTCTGGCTGGAGGTGTGCTCCACAATCAGTGATATCACTCTAGAACGCATTGCTGTGAACCCCCTACTGTGCCTTCTGGGTCGTGTTAAGGACATCTCAGACGCTAATCGCAAACTAACTGCAATGCAACTGGTGCTCGCCAAGCTCCGGGTGGTAATCCACTGGGACCGTGAAACCGGCGCCACAGGCCAAGCACTGGATAGCCGATGGGGCCCACTGCTGAAGTACCGGGTTTTTAAGAACCCAGCGGTGCCAGGGAGAACACCCAAAGACTTCGAGTCCTTCCTGTTTCAGACTACAGAAACACAGAGTCTTCTAGGTGAAGTCAAAGATCGTATTTATTGGCTGCAGCCAGTAACAGGTATCCTGGAAGTACAACAGCATGTATGTTCTCAGGAGACTGCTCGAATTTACAAAGCCAGCCTTCTCTTTTTATACAAAATAATAAGCTTCAGGCAAACATTCCTTATTTTACAGTTGACCATACACATATTTTCACCACAAAGGAAAAGAAGAGTCATGATGACAAGCCCACATTTCAGTTTGTCCAGTTCATAATAAATTACCCGGCAAGGCCCAGAACTTTCATCAGATATCGACGGACCCCTAATAAAAACGGGCACCTCCTCCTCGTAAAACAGGTCATAAAGAAGAAACAGGGACAGGTGTGTGTGAGATTAGGCATAGTTTGTGTGCGATGAACGGTTCATGACATGTTGTGCCTTGATACTAATCTCATTCGGCCACTGGGAAAGGAACTGCCCGAACAGGTTTGGCTTGAAGCAGTGGAGTCAGCTCGCCCAGGTCACAGAGGAGTCAGAAAAGGTGTACGTGTCCTTCAGATCGAATTCGGCCTTAGTTATTTGGATATGTGAGGGCAATCACAAAATGGCTGCCGCTCACAAAATGGAACCCGAGGGTTCAGGACGAAAACTTTGATTTCAGGGTGATTTCGTCACTCGAACATGACGAAAATGTTTATGTATAGTATTTAAGCCATTACCGGTCTGCTAGTATCAAATTCGTCATGATACGACGATGTTTATGACTCGAGTGCAGAATTTCGGTACCACAGAACACCTGAGTCCAGAATTTTCAGTACCACAGACCTCCTTTTGCCCTTACATAGGCAATAACCTATACTCATGCTAATCTGAGTCCAGGTCTGTATTCATGAAGTCATTGAGATGTTGCTGTAGCATCATCCTATTACTTAGTTCGTTTCTTGATACAGGTTTCCTTACACATGATGTAGCACAGAGGCCACATATTGCAGGAGCACACTGTACACACAGACAGAACAGGAAAAGGATGGCTAGGATCATCCCAATGACTATCAGAATCTTCCATCCCCAGGCAGATATCAGTTCCCAGAACCACCCCATCAAGGACCGGTCTCCTTCATCCACGTGAATGGATTCAGAGATTTTATGCAGTATGGAGATGGCCTGGTATACCGTCGGAGCGTTATCGGGGATGAAAATGCAGCAACTTGATTGGATCACTTTACATACCCCACCTCGGTCTGCAAGTATGACGTCTAAGGTGACCCTGTTCTGAAGAGTCATAAGGCGGTCTGACTGGAGCTCCGCAGTCAAGTTACTAAGGGCACCAGCAGTTTCAACTATAGTGGATTCAACCACCCTTGTCAATTGCCTTATGTTCCTGCTGTTCACCATCGGCCCCCAAAACGGCAGAAAACCCTTTGCAAAATCTCCGAATTCTTGTCCTGCAGTGTCTTCTTTACTGGTGACACCTCTAACTATCCTTGTCCTTTGGTAATCTGCCGCGGCCGTGTAGGTGGGAGGCAACAGGAACGAGACAAAACATGTGCCAGAGAAGTCAGGGGGCAACCATGTATAGGCTCTATCATGGCAGATGAAATAAGTACCCTTAGCTGCTAAGAACGAAGGGGAATTTTGAGATGTAAACACATATGTTTCCGTGCAGACACTCTTCCCACACTGAGCTCTGGGATTTTTGCCATTACCTTGCAGACATAGGTGACCCTGATGGGGTAGAATCCAAATAGAGGAGGATCTCTTCGCTCGCTGGTTCTCACTCAAAGCAACTCCATATTTCATCATATTCCATTTAACATAAGCTTGCAACTCATCTTTAGGAATCGTTCTGTACGAGTCAATTGTTCTGCTCATATTTGCAATTCCTACTACTAATGCTTTGTTGCTTGAGTTACTTTTCGTGGAATGTGGGGAATATGGTTCAATGGCAAATATGAACATTGTTTGAAACGCCCATAATGAACCATTGTAGCTAAATAGTAAGACCAGGTATGGATACCCTTGTCTGTCGTATGCGGCATAAGACCACACACCCAGCAGTAAGTTGTGTTTACTACTAATTGGTGTTGGTGTAAAAGCTGAATGAAAGAGTTATTAATAAACTCTAATCTTCTAGAGGACTCATGTTCGGGCAGGGGGTGAAAAGAGTGTGAGGAAACAGTAGGAGGAGGTATGGGCTGTGTAGTGGGTGCAAATGTCACTTGAAAAGTGTATGAAACATATCCTATTAAAAATATCATGACACCAAGCAACATGAAAATACAACATATCAACGATCTCTTCTTTGACATTAATATACACATTTTATCTTTAAAGTTCATTCGTTTGGCAGGTCTCTCCATCTCAGAAAACTCCATCCTCTCTAATTTGCTGCCCGCGGTGGTAGGGTGTTTCTGCTGAAGAGTGCTTCTGTTAGTCCAGGGCAACTCCCTTAGACCAACCAGAACTGTCGACCTAACTGTCTTCAGCTGCACTCCAAAGACTTGGGCAACCGCGACCCTAGCAGCAGAACCGGATGGCGGTTCGAAAAACAAAAAATGAGCACGTTTCTCGGATGAGAGAGCTGCACAATCAAAAAGTAAAAAGAAATATTTTATTTGTCCATAGTCATAGTTCTTGGCCTTAAATTGTAACGGTTTCTGCCAGGTGCTGTCTGGTCTTGGAATAAGAGTTCAGGCTCTGTAGTGTTCAATCGAATTGACGGACGCACAGCTTCTTGCAAAATGTTGTCGCTTTCCTTTTCAGAAGTTGTTCCTTTTACACGTGCATCGCTAAAAGGTAGGAAACGAGGCACGGTCTCAGTTTCAGAGTCAGCAATCCCCTCCTGGACCCACCGGTCGTACGGAAGAGGCAGTGTGACCCTCTTACAATGAATGCCGTGGATCCAGTGTTTCTTTCCTTCCACTCGAACAGCTGATCTTGTCGAGAGAAGAACTAGATGAGGGCTGGTCCACCGGGGCTGGTCATTCTTTGTTCGCTGAAAATTCTTAATCAGCACATAGGATCCAGGATCGATAGGATGCCCTGGAGCTTCAGACGCCTGAGGTAGAGTGTCGTGGACCTGTTGGTGTAAAACACGCAATTTAGCCGTCAATTCATACAGATAATCAAGCAGTACAGGGTGTTCTATTTCGCTAAACCTGGTGAGCCTTGGCACTCCCCATATGTTGGCCGGGCGGCCGAACACAATTTCATAGGGACTAAGTCCCACTCTAGAGTGAACAGTCATTCTCATTGATAGGAGTGCCAAGGGCAGGGCGTCAGGCCATTTAAGGCCTGTGCTCGCTTGAATATTGGGCAATTTCAGTTTTATGGTGCCATTATAGCACTCTACTAGTCCAGCTGATTGGGGGTGATTTGCAGCGTGGAACTTTTGCTGAATGCCTAGCCCCTCACACACTTTCTTCATCACTCGACCCACAAATTCACTCCCATTATCACTCCAAACCATTCTAGGCATCCCAAATCTGGGGAAGAATTCTTTGACAAGGGCTTCAGCTGTGGACAAGGCAGTATTGTCCTTTAAGGGGTATGCTTCGACCCATCTTGAAAAGGCACAAACGACAACGAGTAGATATTTCAAATTGTTGCACCTTTCCATGTGGATGTAATCTAGCTGCAAAACCTCGAACGGATACGTTGGAGGCGCAAAATGACCAGCTGGAGTTGGGGTTCCCCTACCAGGATTGTATTTCAGACACACCATACAATTCTTGACCACATTCTCTGCACACTTAGGGATTCCAGCATTTTGCCATACTGGAGCCAACAACTTACAGATCCCTTTCACACTGATATGAGCCATTCCATGAGCCATTGTCACCATGGCAAGCACATACGCATCGGGTAACAACCATCGCTGATGCTCTGATAAATCAGTCCAACAACCATTTGCATCCAATTTACCCTTACTTTCTCTCCATTCATTCAACTCTTTCTCTGTGGCTTCAGCTTCAATGGACTTCACACTCTCAATCGTATCTTCACACATACCAACATCACCATTCCATCTCGCAGGGCCTGCAACATACATTTGACTCATTACATTCCTAGCAGTTTCTTTCGCAACTTCATCCGCAAACGCATTTCCACGACCAACATCATCCGTAACCTTTTTGTGTGCACTGCATTTCACAATCGAAACTTGTAACGGCAAGGTCAGTTACTCGAGAAGTTCATTCACCAGCTGACCATGCTGGATCTTAGCACCATGCGAAGTCAGGAACCCACGTTCCTTCCACAATCGTCCAAAACTGTGGGCCACACCAAATGCATACTGGCTGTCCATGTACACATTCACTCGTTTTCCTTTCGCCAACACACACGCTCTTGTAAGTGCAATCAACTCTGCTGCTTGCGCTGAATTGTGTGGGATACGTGCAGCTTCAACAATAGTATGCAAAGTCGTCACAGCATATGCTGCAGTCGTATCACCATTCGGCAACTTGAAACACGAACCATCAACCCACAAAGTACCATCACATTCCGGAAGAGGAGTGTCTCTAAGATCTACTCTCCCTTTCATCTCTTCTTCGGTTCTCAGAAAACAGTCATGCTGATCTTCACTATCATCATTTGTCTCAGCTAAAATCGGCAACAATGTGGCTGGGTTTAATGTATTGCACCTCTTTATGTGCACATGACTTGCCAACAGTGTCAGCTCATACCCTGACAATCGAGCACTAGTTAAGTGCTGTGTCTTTGTTCTGTTTAACAGAATGTCTACTGCATGCGGGACCATCACAATTAACATGTTATTGATTACTAACCCAGCAGACTGTCGAATAGAAATAGCTGCTGCCGCAGTGGCTCTCAAGCAACTTGGCAACGCCTTAGCTACCGGATCTAAAGTCGCCGAAAAATACGCGCATGGACGCTGTTTGTCCCCAAAAGACTGTGTCAGAACTGACAATGCGCAACCTTCTTTCTCATGGACATACAATGTAAAAGGCTTACTGTAGTCGGGGGTACCCAACACAGGAGCCGAACACAATGCATCACGCAATTCGGAAAAACTTTTCTGACACTCTTCAGACCATGGGATGGGATTCGGTGTATCTTTACAAGTCAATGCTACCAATCAATTAATCAATCAATCATCGCATTTATATAGCGCACTACTCACCCAGAGGGTCTCAAGGCGCTGGGGGAGGGGGGTCCGCTACTGCTCGAACAGCCAGGTCTTGAGTTGCTTCCTGAAGGCGAGGTGGTCCTGGGTCAGGCGGAGGTGGGTGGGGAGGGAGTTCCATGTCTTGGCGGCGAGGTAGGAGAAGGACCGTCCCCCTGTGGTGGCTCTTCTGATGCGGGGGACGGCGGCGAGGGCGTGACTGGTCGATCGAAGCTGGCGTTTGGGAGCGTAGAAGTTGAGGCGGCTGTTGAGGTATCCTGGGTCTTGGTTGTGTAGGGCTTTGTGTGCGTGGGTGAGGAGACAGAAGGTGATTCCCAATGACTATCAGAATCTTCCATCCCCAGGCAGATATCAGTTCCCAGAACCACCCCATCAAGGACCGGTCTCCTTCATCCACGTGAATGGATTCAGAGATTTTATGCAGTATGGAGATGGCCTGGTATACCGTCGGAGCGTTATCGGGGATGAAAATGCAGCAACTTGATTGGATCACTTTACATACCCCACCTCGGTCTGCAAGTATGACGTCTAAGGTGACCCTGTTCTGAAGAGTCATAAGGCGGTCTGACTGGAGCTCCGCAGTCAAGTTACTAAGGGCACCAGCAGTTTCAACTATAGTGGATTCAACCACCCTTGTCAATTGCCTTATGTTCCTGCTGTTCACCATCGGCCCCCAAAACGGCAGAAAACCCTTTGCAAAATCTCCGAATTCTTGTCCTGCAGTGTCTTCTTTACTGGTGACACCTCTAACTATCCTTGTCCTTTGGTAATCTGCCGCGGCCGTGTAGGTGGGAGGCAACAGGAACGAGACAAAACATGTGCCAGAGAAGTCAGGGGGCAACCATGTATAGGCTCTATCATGGCAGATGAAATAAGTACCCTTAGCTGCTAAGAACGAAGGGGAATTTTGAGATGTAAACACATATGTTTCCGTGCAGACACTCTTCCCACACTGAGCTCTGGGATTTTTGCCATTACCTTGCAGACATAGGTGACCCTGATGGGGTAGAATCCAAATAGAGGAGGATCTCTTCGCTCGCTGGTTCTCACTCAAAGCAACTCCATATTTCATCATATTCCATTTAACATAAGCTTGCAACTCATCTTTAGGAATCGTTCTGTACGAGTCAATTGTTCTGCTCATATTTGCAATTCCTACTACTAATGCTTTGTTGCTTGAGTTACTTTTCGTGGAATGTGGGGAATATGGTTCAATGGCAAATATGAACATTGTTTGAAACGCCCATAATGAACCATTGTAGCTAAATAGTAAGACCAGGTATGGATACCCTTGTCTGTCGTATGCGGCATAAGACCACACACCCAGCAGTAAGTTGTGTTTACTACTAATTGGTGTTGGTGTAAAAGCTGAATGAAAGAGTTATTAATAAACTCTAATCTTCTAGAGGACTCATGTTCGGGCAGGGGGTGAAAAGAGTGTGAGGAAACAGTAGGAGGAGGTATGGGCTGTGTAGTGGGTGCAAATGTCACTTGAAAAGTGTATGAAACATATCCTATTAAAAATATCATGACACCAAGCAACATGAAAATACAACATATCAACGATCTCTTCTTTGACATTAATATACACATTTTATCTTTAAAGTTCATTCGTTTGGCAGGTCTCTCCATCTCAGAAAACTCCATCCTCTCTAATTTGCTGCCCGCGGTGGTAGGGTGTTTCTGCTGAAGAGTGCTTCTGTTAGTCCAGGGCAACTCCCTTAGACCAACCAGAACTGTCGACCTAACTGTCTTCAGCTGCACTCCAAAGACTTGGGCAACCGCGACCCTAGCAGCAGAACCGGATGGCGGTTCGAAAAACTAAAAATGAGCACGTTTCTCGGATGAGAGAGCTGCACAATCAAAAAGTAAAAAGAAATATTTTATTTGTCCATAGTCATAGTTCTTGGCCTTAAATTGTAACGGTTTCTGCCAGGTGCTGTCTGGTCTTGGAATAAGAGTTCAGGCTCTGTAGTGTTCAATCGAATTGACGGACGCACAGCTTCTTGCAAAATGTTGTCGCTTTCCTTTTCAGAAGTTGTTCCTTTTACACGTGCATCGCTAAAAGGTAGGAAACGAGGCACGGTCTCAGTTTCAGAGTCAGCAATCCCCTCCTGGACCCACCGGTCGTACGGAAGAGGCAGTGTGACCCTCTTACAATGAATGCCGTGGATCCAGTGTTTCTTTCCTTCCACTCGAACAGCTGATCTTGTCGAGAGAAGAACTAGATGAGGGCTGGTCCACCGGGGCTGGTCATTCTTTGTTCGCTGAAAATTCTTAATCAGCACATAGGATCCAGGATCGATAGGATGCCCTGGAGCTTCAGACGCCTGAGGTAGAGTGTCGTGGACCTGTTGGTGTAAAACACGCAATTTAGCCGTCAATTCATACAGATAATCAAGCAGTACAGGGTGTTCTATTTCGCTAAACCTGGTGAGCCTTGGCACTCCCCATATGTTGGCCGGGCGGCCGAACACAATTTCATAGGGACTAAGTCCCACTCTAGAGTGAACAGTCATTCTCATTGATAGGAGTGCCAAGGGCAGGGCGTCAGGCCATTTAAGGCCTGTGCTCGCTTGAATATTGGGCAATTTCAGTTTTATGGTGCCATTATAGCACTCTACTAGTCCAGCTGATTGGGGGTGATTTGCAGCGTGGAACTTTTGCTGAATGCCTAGCCCCTCACACACTTTCTTCATCACTCGACCCACAAATTCACTCCCATTATCACTCCAAACCATTCTAGGCATCCCAAATCTGGGGAAGAATTCTTTGACAAGGGCTTCAGCTGTGGACAAGGCAGTATTGTCCTTTAAGGGGTATGCTTCGACCCATCTTGAAAAGGCACAAACGACAACGAGTACATATTTCAAATTGTTGCACCTTTCCATGTGGATGTAATCTAGCTGCAAAACCTCGAACGGATACGTTGGAGGCGCAAAATGACCAGCTGGAGTTGGGGTTCCCCTACCAGGATTGTATTTCAGACACACCATACAATTCTTGACCACATTCTCTGCACACTTAGGGATTCCAGCATTTTGCCATACTGGAGCCAACAACTTACAGATCCCTTTCACACTGATATGAGCCATTCCATGAGCCATTGTCACCATGGCAAGCACATACGCATCGGGTAACAACCATCGCTGATGCTCTGATAAATCAGTCCAACAACCATTTGCATCCAATTTACCCTTACTTTCTCTCCATTCATTCAACTCTTTCTCTGTGGCTTCAGCTTCAATGGACTTCACACTCTCAATCGTATCTTCACACATACCAACATCACCATTCCATCTCGCAGGGCCTGCAACATACATTTGACTCATTACATTCCTAGCAGTTTCTTTCGCAACTTCATCCGCAAACGCATTTCCACGACCAACATCATCCGTAACCTTTTTGTGTGCACTGCATTTCACAATCGAAACTTGTAACGGCAAGGTCAGTTACTCGAGAAGTTCATTCACCAGCTGACCATGCTGGATCTTAGCACCATGCGAAGTCAGGAACCCACGTTCCTTCCACAATCGTCCAAAACTGTGGGCCACACCAAATGCATACTGGCTGTCCATGTACACATTCACTCGTTTTCCTTTCGCCAACACACACGCTCTTGTAAGTGCAATCAACTCTGCTGCTTGCGCTGAATTGTGTGGGATACGTGCAGCTTCAACAATAGTATGCAAAGTCGTCACAGCATATGCTGCAGTCGTATCACCATTCGGCAACTTGAAACACGAACCATCAACCCACAAAGTACCATCACATTCCGGAAGAGGAGTGTCTCTAAGATCTACTCTCCCTTTCATCTCTTCTTCGGTTCTCAGAAAACAGTCATGCTGATCTTCACTATCATCATTTGTCTCAGCTAAAATCGGCAACAATGTGGCTGGGTTTAATGTATTGCACCTCTTTATGTGCACATGACTTGCCAACAGTGTCAGCTCATACCCTGACAATCGAGCACTAGTTAAGTGCTGTGTCTTTGTTCTGTTTAACAGAATGTCTACTGCATGCGGGACCATCACAATTAACATGTTATTGATTACTAACCCAGCAGACTGTCGAATAGAAATAGCTGCTGCCGCAGTGGCTCTCAAGCAACTTGGCAACGCCTTAGCTACCGGATCTAAAGTCGCCGAAAAATACGCGCATGGACGCTGTTTGTCCCCAAAAGACTGTGTCAGAACTGACAATGCGCAACCTTCTTTCTCATGGACATACAATGTAAAAGGCTTACTGTAGTCGGGGGTACCCAACACAGGAGCCGAACACAATGCATCACGCAATTCGGAAAAACTTTTCTGACACTCTTCAGACCATGGGATGGGATTCGGTGTATCTTTACAAGTCAATGCTACCAATCAATTAATCAATCAATCATCGCATTTATATAGCGCACTACTCACCCAGAGGGTCTCAAGGCGCTGGGGGAGGGGGGTCCGCTACTGCTCGAACAGCCAGGTCTTGAGTTGCTTCCTGAAGGCGAGGTGGTCCTGGGTCAGGCGGAGGTGGGTGGGGAGGGAGTTCCATGTCTTGGCGGCGAGGTAGGAGAAGGACCGTCCCCCTGTGGTGGCTCTTCTGATGCGGGGGACGGCGGCGAGGGCGTGACTGGTCGATCGAAGCTGGCGTTTGGGAGCGTAGAAGTTGAGGCGGCTGTTGAGGTATCCTGGGTCTTGGTTGTGTAGGGCTTTGTGTGCGTGGGTGAGGAGACAGAAGGTGATTCTCTTGTTGACCGGGAGCCAGTGCGGGTCTCTCAGGTGTCCGGAGATGTGGCTGCGATGGGGGATGTCCAGGATGAGTCGTCCTGAGGCGTTCTGGATCCGCTGGAGTCTCTTCTGGAGTTTGGCGGTGGTTCCGGCGTAGAGGGAGTTGTCGTAGTCCAGACGGCTGGTGACGAGGGCCTGGGTGACCGTCTTCCTGGTCTCGGTGGGGAAGATCTTACGTAGCATGCGCAGGATGTTGAAGCACGACGAGGAGACGGCGTTGACTTGTCTGGTCATGGAGAGGGAGGAGTCCAGGATGAAGCCCAGGTTTCGTGCGTGGTCTGTTGGTTTGGGTGCGCTGCCTAGGGCGGGGGGCCACCAGGAGTCGTCCCAAGCGGCGGGTGAGGATCCCAGGATGAGGACTTCCGTCTTGTCCGAGTTCAGTTTCAGGCGGCTGTTCTTCATCCATTCGGCTACCTCTTTCATCTGGCGGTGGCGGGGTCGTTGGTAAGGGAGAGGATCAGCTGGGTGTCGTCGGCGTAGGAGATGATGTTGAGGTTGTGCTGGCGTGCGATGTCTGCGAGGGGGCTCATGTAGACATTGAAGAGGGTTGGACTGAGCGAAGAGCCTTGAGGAAAGCCGCAGATGACTTCGGTGGCTTCAGATCTGAACGGAGGGAGGCGGACTCTCTGTGTCCTTCCGGCGAGGAAGGAGATGATCCACTCCAGTGCCTTCTCCTGGACTCCGACGTTGCTGAGGCGTTGTACTAGGGTACGGTGGCAGACAGTGTCGAAGGCCGCAGAGAGGTCGAGGAGGATGAGGGCCGATGTTTCTCCGTTGTCGAGCAGCGCTCGGATGTCATCGGTGGCTGCGATCAGGGCGGTCTCAGTGCTGTGGTTGGCCCGGAAGCCAGACTGCGAGGGGTCGAGGGATCTGTTCGTCTCGAGGAAGGCGGCCAGCTGCTTGTTGACAGTCTTCTCGATGACTTTTGCAGGAAACGGGAGCAGCGAGATGGGGCGGTAGTTCTTGAGGTCGGTGGGGTCGGCCGATGGCTTCTTGAGTAGGGCGCTGAGTTCGGCGTGCTTCCAGCTCTCCGGGAAGGAAGCGGTGTTGAAGGAGGTGTTGATGATGTCCCGCAGGTGGGGTGCGATGACAGCGTCGGCCTTGTTGAAGACGTGGTGGGGGCAGGGGTCGGTCGGAGATCCGGAGTGGATGGAGTTCATCGTGCGGACGGTGTCTTCGGTGCTGATCGGAGTCCAGGCGCGGAGGGTGGTGGTGGGGGGGCGGTGGTTCGGTTATGGCGTTCGTCGGTTGAGTGCTGAAGCTGTTGTGTATGTCCGCGATCTTGTTGTGGAAGTAGGAGGCGAGGGAGTTGCAGAGGTCTTGCGATGGGGTGATGTCGTTGTTTCCGGCGTTGGGGTTGGAGAGCTCTTTGACGATGTTGAAGAGTTCCGTGCTGTTGTGTGCGTTGTTGTCCAGTCGTTCCTTGAATGCAGTTTTCTTGGTGGCGTGGATGAGTTGGTGGTGTTTTTGGGTGGCGAGCTTGAGGGCAGTCATGTTGTCCGGTGTTGGGTCTCTGCGCCAGGTTCTCTCGAGGGCTCGGCAGTTCTTCTTGGAGCTCTTGAGTTCGTCGGTGAACCATGGGGCTTTCTTGCTGCCGGGTCTGCTAGGCGGGGTCCTCAGGGGGGCGAGCTCGTCTGCGCAGTTGCTGAACCACTTCGTGAGGTTGGTGGCCGCCTGGCTAGGGTTCGTTGTGCTGGTGGGAGGGTTCATGCTCAGGGAGGTCGCGAGCTGGTCGGCTGTGATCTTGTTCCAGCTCCTGTGTGCAACCTGTTGCTGGTGGTGGTGGATCGTGGTCCTTCCGAAGCTGAAGTGGACGCAGCTGTGGTCCGTCCAGTGGAGTCCGGTGGCGTGGCTGAAGGCGATGTCCTTGCAGGATGAGAAGACGGGGTCGAGTGTGTGTCCGGCGTAGTGGGTGGGGGTGGTCACCAGCTGCTTGAGTCCCAGGTTGGCGAGGTTGTCCAGCAGGGTGGTGGTGTTGCGGTCGTTGTTGTTCTCCAGGTGGAAGTTGAGGTCCCCTAGGAGGATGTAGTCAGCGGAGCAGAGGGCGTGCGGGCTGATGAAGTCGGCGATGTGTTCGCTGAATTGTGTGCGTTGTCCCGGGGGTCTATAGATGCCAAGGGTTTGGCTAGCAAGGAAAAATTCGGTATCCATTGTCTGCAATAGGATGTAATACCTAAGAAAGCGCGTACTTCTCTCTGCGTTCTTGGCACACTCAACTTTGCAATTGCCTGTATTCTTTCTGGGGTCAGTTTCCTTCCCTCCTTCGATAAGAGGTGACCTAAGTAGGTTACTTCTTGTCGACAATATTGCAATTTTGAAAGAGAGACTTTGTGATGCAGATCACACAAATGATGCAACAACGACAATGTGGCTTCTTTACAAATATCCTCAGTATCTGCAGCTATTAGCACATCATCGACGTATTGAATAAGGGTAGCGCCGTCAGGTAAAACAATTGTGTCAAGCTGTGTTTTTAAAGCCTGACTGTATATTGATGGACTTTCACAGTAGCCCTGAGGAGCGCGTTTGAAGCGGAAGCTTCGGCCTCCTAAACTGAAGCCAAAAATATCTCTGCTCTCCTCGGCAATCGGGATGCTGAAGAAAGCATTCTTCAAGTCAATCACCGAGAACCAAGTGGCTGAAGCTGGAATCATAGTCAATAGGGCAGTGATATCAGGGACAACGGGAAACTGTGGCACAACTATTTTATTGACCTCCCTAAGATCAATCACAAATCTGTAAACAGGTGGCTGGGAAGGATCAGTACGCTTCAAAACTGGCAGAACAGGACTATTACAAACGTTGTCTCTTGTCTCTTCAATTACATCTTTCTCAATCAGATCATAAATGATCGCTAACAACGCCTTTTCACCTTCGCTAGAGATTTTGTATTGGGGAATACGTGGCATTCTAACATTGGCTTTCAGTGTTACAACATATGGCGCTATTTCCAAGAGACCCACATCGTTAGGACCAGTAGCCCAAAGAATATCCGGAAGAGAAGACAATTCTGTCAGAAGTTTATACTTCGACAAATACATTGGAGAAACCACTTTCTTACCCAATGTAAGTTGTACTCCCGAAGGAGAACAGTACAAAGTCGCATATAATCTTTTCAACAAATCCAGTCCCAACAAATTTTCACCACAGCCTGTCGTAAGAATAAGGGGTGCTTCGAATTCACAAGGTCCAACAGAAAGGGACATAGGACTAGAAATCGGGTTCCTAACCGGGGCGCCAGAAAAACCTACTGAAACGTTCATTTCACCAGACAAAGGTGCGCCAGGGAGTTTTGAGTGCATAATAGAACTCTTTGTAGCACCAGTATCCAACAGAAAAGGCTGTGACACACCTGATGTAATCATCTCAACATAAGGCCCACTCTGATCTACTGGAACTGAAACGACTCCCTCTCTTTGTCCATGGCTGTCCTAGCAATCATCACCTTCCATATTCTCATTTTCTGCATAGTAGTCATCAGCATAGTACTGAGTCGTCCTACCAGACGCGTTATTCTGTTGGTCAAAACTGTACATTGAATTCTGTGGTGGAAACGAACGTGCGTTTTGTGGGAACGCACCGTGTCCCCTACCTCTAGGCGTTTGTTGAACACCGCGGCTTCGCACACTGGAAGCACCATTCGTGCGTTGTAACAAAACCGGGCAACTATTCTTAAAATGGCCTTCCTCTTTACAATATGCACACTGATTGGAGCCATACGGTAAACGCTGTTGTAAATACTCGTTTCTCTGCGAGTTTCTCGAATATTGCTGAGGCTGCTGATAATCGCGCTGATTATTAGTACGAGGTGGATAAGCTTGCTGTAGAAGGACTTTAGTTTTCAATTCCTTAGTCTTTTTATCCGCTTTCTCTAACTCATCTTTACACCTATTCTCATAGTACTGGGCCGTAGCTAAAATCTGTGCTGACGTGGAAACAGCCCAAGCACTCTCAGAATCCTTCAACTTATTACATATTTCAGGAAGCAAATTATGTACAAATTTGTCAACAAACAATCTCTGACCACCCTCCGTAGACATATCCTGACCACTATGATCTACAAAAGTCTCTTCAAACCGCGTGAAAAAGTCAGACACAGTTTCATCCTTTTTCTGTTTGCACGCAGACAACCTGTCCCAATTAACACGCAATTCGGGCATTAGAGTCTTCATATACGTAATAATCTTATCAGGGAGTTCAGTAATCAGATCCTCAGGCTTAGCACCGCCTACTTGTCTATTGTCAGCGTCCCTAAGATTAACCCATGTATCACCCAATTCAGCCATATGATCCGTATGACGAATCTTACTCCAAATAGGTTGTGGAACAACATTACCAAACAACATGTCTATGTCCGCCAAGTTCATAATACACGAACCCACGGTCTGAGTCAGTTCTTTATAGTACCCTGCTGGATTCTTGCGTGGATCAGGTAAAGACTGTATGATAGCTAAAACTTCAGCGCGCTTCCATGGAACATGCACCCAGATGCGCTGAAAATGAGCCGGTACAAGTGGCGGATTATTACCTGGACCAGCAGCCACTTCCTCTTTCCACACCGGGGGAACCTCTCTCATTGGATATTGTCTTGCCTTCCGCTTAACCTCAGAGTCAAACAACGACTGGGAAACACTCTCACTCCTAAACGACAACAATGTCGCAACTGCTGTCTTAACATCAGAACCCACAATTGTGCCCTTTGCAAACTCGAACCGCACACGATACAACTCAGACATATTGCGTTCCGAATTATCTTCCTCCAGTTCCTCGCAAAGGAAAACACACATTGTCTCAAAGACGTATCTCTGCTTTGATGCTTCCCACTGATGGAAGACATCCATAATAGATTCTAAATCATATCGTATCGGGTCTGTAACCCATTTATGCGCCAAACGATCCAATATCTCTTTCTCTCTAGAGTCAGGCAATTGACTGCGTGACTGTCTACGCTCTGTAGCAGGGGACATACCCAATTGTCCCAACCAAGGAGAAAAGAAACCAGAAAAGGCAGCAGTCATTCGCTGTCTGGTAGAAGGAGAAGAAGAAAGAATAAGGGAAGAATCCAGAGTCGGAGCAGGAGGAGCATTAGGAACAGACGTAGAAGTAGCAGGCAAAGGCAAAGTTGGCGGCCCCTGAGGAGGCTGCGCCAAAGGAACGGTAACCAACGGAAGAGGAGCTGCTTGTGGAGGAATCACAGGAGGCATAATAATCGGAGGTTGTACAGCCACAACTGGTGGCGGTGGTGCCGTAGCGTTTTGTGCATAAGGGGGTGGCGAACTCAGGAGATGTGACATTAACGGATCTTTCTCAAGATCGTTCCTTGCTTCCTGTTCTTTAGTTGGCAAAACTGGGTAGCACCTATCTGCCGCTAACTTCTTTACTCGTTTCATCTGTTCGCTTTCTTGCTCTTCTTCATTATCCCTAAATACAACAGCAGCTTGTACCATTGACATACCTCGTTCTCGTTTATTTTTCTTCGCTAATTTCATTTCTCTCTGTTTGGCTTCTTTGCGCCATAGGCGAAAAGAGTCAAACATCGCCGGCTGGGCTTTCTTCTTAAAAAGTTTAACCTCTAGATAATCAAATATTTCTGTGTCAAAGCTACCATATTGGGGCCATTTTAAAACACCATCCATTCTGGTGTATCGGATCCATACTTCGTTATATGTGATAGGGCCTTCGCCACGCTTCACATATAATTCATAGGTCAGAGTTCCAATCGGAGGAACCGGACACGAGTCCTCCAATCGGGAATCCCTACTACAACCAAGACAAAACAAATTTCCAAGTCTGCTAAGACCAGGCATCTTCGCTCTCTAGTCTAGCTTCAAACTTCAAAGGATTATCGAATACGATAGTCTCGTGAATACACGAGTCCTTCGGCTTTGGCACTTGCAAGTTCCAAACAAAACGGTCCCGAAGGATACCCAAAAACTAAGAACCAAACTAAGGACTGGGAGACGCTCCACTTATATTTAACTGAGGTATCGATGACGTCACCAGAAGACTTGTTTATCGTTTCGCTCTACCAATCATCGAGGGTCCAAAACAGGGTGATAGTCAGGGCAGCAGTCCCTCGTAGCCGTCGGGACGCGGGGAACCTCGCAGCAAAGACTTTTGGACCACGTCGACATATAGGGGTCGCTGAAGTGGTTGGCCGTCCTCGGGAATTTTCACACGAAGCTCCTCACGAACCTCTGGCTTGGACCGGTACCGCTGATACCGCCCTACGTTGGGCACCAACTGAAGTACCGGGTTTTTAAGAACCCAGCGGTGCCATGGAGAACACCCAAAGACTTCGAGTCCTTCCTGTTTCAGACTACAGAAACACAGAGTCTTCTAGGTGAAGTCAAAGATCGTATTTATTGGCTGCAGCCAGTAACAGGTATCCTAGAAGTACAACAGCATGTATGTTCTCAGGAGACTGCTCGAATTTACAAAGCCAGCCTTCTCTTTTTATACAAAATAATAAGCTTCAGGCAAACATTCCTTATTTTACAGATGACCATACACATATTTTCACTACAAAGGAAAAGCAGAGTCATGATGACAAGCCCACATTTCAGTTTGTCCAGTTCATAATAAATTACCCGGCAAGGCCCAGAACTTTCATCAGATATCGACGGACCCCTAATAAAAACGGGCACCTCCTCCTCGTAAAACAGGTCATAAAGAAGAAACAGGGACAGGTGTGTGTGAGATTAGGCATAGTTTGTGTGCGATGAACGGTTTATGACATGTTGTGCCTTGATACTAATCTCATTCGGCCACTGGGAAAGGAACTGCCTGAACAGGTTTGGCTTGAGGCAGTGGAGTCAGCTCGCCCAGGTCACAGAGGAGTCAGAAAAGGTGTACGTGTCCTTCAGATCGAATTCGGCCTTAGTTATTTGGCTATGTGAGGGCAATAACAAAATGGCTGCCGCTCCCAAAATGGACCCCGAGGGTTCAGGACGAAAACTTATAGAAGGGTTTGTTGATGCATAGTGAAATGTAGGTTCTGGGAGTTCACTTTCTAAAGTGAAATTGAACTGTCAGTTAGTCAAACATAAGTTTCTTTTAACATTGGTCTTTAAAAACATATACGGAATAAAACACATTATCTATACATTATAAAACCATTGTCATAAAAATCATGCCCACCCACATATAAAATATAGCAGTACTCCTATTGAACGACACAATAAAATGTTCAAATATTTTCTAAAACTTCATTCACTGACAATAAAAATTGCCCCAAGGCACTAGTTACATCCAAGAACCGCATGTCCAAAAGTAGATAAACTACTTGCCCCCTTTCTCTAATACCATATTTTTGAAAAATTGATTGTAATAAAAACTTCACTTGAGTTCAAACCCACCAGACAATCCACTAGGACGTACTATAAGTCTCTTTTCACGTTAAGGCCATATTTACAAATGTTATCTTTATCTTACAAAGAACCTTGAGCATCGAAAGCTAAAATCTGAGTTACCCCATACCTAAATTTCAATAGGCATTGTCTTAAACGTTGGGTAAATTCTGCAAATAAGGAAAGGTCTCCTCTTTCATCCACAAGTTCATCAGGAGTGATTCTGATTTCTTATTCCTCTGATATCCTAGATCTTCCTCTCAGGCCACCTGTTTTGTTACCCTTCTAACCTCGACTTTACTCACACATATCCGATCAAGCTCACATTTTAGTGTTAATTCTTTACTGAGATCAAGAATCCTTCTTCTGACTGATCTTGCCCAATTTAATTTACTAGCAACAATTTCTTTTGTACATAGCGTTGACATTTTAGGGAGCTCCTCACTATCTATTCTTGTCCAGAATGTCATTGTCTCTGCAAATGCTAAGTAAGTCCATAGTGTTAGGCCAGTTGCTATTCTAACAGCCTGGACCATAGTGGAAGGTGGAAGGGAAAGTAATCTTTGTAAGCTCCTGCCCTCTTCGAGATCCCAATTTGATTTCCCAATAATACAGAAAACTTCTACACCATACTGGAACTGTGACAGTATCATTCCCTGATAAGGTACCAGTGCCGGTCTCAGGGAGGGACCGCCATACGATTTGTTGAATTCTCGAAGATCCCCAAAAAAAAAAAAAAGTGCTTTAGCCTACAGAGATTCTATATGATCTTTCTATGGCAAAATATTTGAAAAACACATCCCTCAATATTGTATTTGCTAACAGTCTCAATTCTGGCTTGATTTAAAGTCCATACCAACTTTATCCTCTTCTTCACAAAAGGAAGCACTTAGTCTTCTCCAGATTTATGGTAAATGTTCTCCTCGTGCAGTAATCATAGAAGATATCTAGCTTCCTCTGGAGGCTAATTTCTGACTGATGTAGAATTACTAGGTCGTCAGCATATAGGAGACAGCTCACATCTATACAGTTCATTTTAGGACTAAAACCATTAGATTGACAACATTTTTGGTAGATTCACCAAAAATAAAGAAACCAAAATGGGTGCCAAAACACACACTTGTCTGAGGCTGTTTCATACAGCTTTTCTCCTTGAAAGTACTTCAACCTGTGCATGACCTTTCACCAGCCCGCCAGGAAACTCCGATCCGGATCCAGCACCCTAGCTGCCACTGCTCGCATCTGCCGGACAAACATCGGAGGCCGCTCTTCTCCCATCTGGTGGCCAAGACCTGGAATGACCTCCCCCCTGCACATCAGAGCCTCACCATTGCTCCAGCAATTCAAGAAGGACCTCAATACATGGATGTTCAACCGATAGGCAAACAGGCAGTTTATATTAGACATCGCTTTGAGACCCTCGCGGGTGAAGCAGCTGCGCTGTCCTGATTGATTGATTCAAAGTAACCCCTCAATATCTAATTCCACTTGGGCCCATTTGTCTCTGTGCAATTCCCGTAAAATCAAGAGAAGACTATGAAGGATTTCATAGTTTCTTAAAACTTCCCATAACAGAACCAAATGGGGAGAGAAACTCCACAAAGCAACAGCATAATCCTCCACATTGCTCTATCAAGGTTTGGCTAAAACACATAAACTAAAGCTATGATCTGCTGTCGAATGACCCCCTATGAATCAACCTTGTTCTATGGAGATCACTGAGTTTGTTTCTGCCTGTTCTTTCAGTATCCCCAGGAGGATTTTTTAAAAGACTTTCCAGTCCACTTCTAACAGGTTTATTTGCCAATAGCTTCCAGGGATGGAGGACTCGCCTTTTTTATACATTGGTTTGATGACTGCTCCCTTCCAACCAGCTGGGAAGTGTCCCGCAGGAAGGAGTTTTGTGAATAAAGTTTAGAGCAAGCTAGACCACCAATCAATATTGTTTTTTATAATTACTGCTGGTAGAGTGTTTGGCCCAGCTGCTCTTGTAAGATTTAGGGACTCAATTGTCCTCTTACTCATTACTACTGAAAACAGCTCCTTTATTTTCTTTTTGCTAAATGCTTTTTGGTTCAAATTTTAAGCATGCTACCACTTTAGTAATTAGGACCTCGTACCACGTAATAAAGTCTGGGGGGTATCTCTTCTACTTTATTATCTCTATATCTATATTGCAGAGCCTTTAGTTGATTTTGGTACTTATCTGATATCCTTGTCCTTAACCGTTTCGGGTAATAAACTTTCACAGGGAGTACTTGCTTCTTCTTGGTAGCAATTCCCAGGCTTAAAGTTGTGCTTAAAGGATAATGATCACTCCCTTCCAGTTGCAAGTGAACTGGTTTAATTATATTTTGTTAGTTTACGTATATCTGTAGTATGTTGGATGTAGGAGGTGTTCTCTGTCTAGGTGTTTTTTGGGAGCTGGGCGTCCTCTGAGGGTAAAGTATTCAGGATGAGCAGTTGAAGAGGTACTGCTTCCCAACTGCCTAGAGTAGTTATTGTGCCTGGGTGTGTCTATTATGTACTGTTGGTTTAGTGTCAACACACACTGTATTTGGTTTAAATGTGTAGGTACTGGGTGTTCTCATTAATCAGACTCAGTCAGATAGATGTCCATATGATTGGTTACAAATATGTGCAGCTTTAGATGTAAATAATATACTCTGCCCTCTCTGCCAGTCGATGCCAGCCCAACAACCAAACGTGGAGTAAAGACTATAGAGCAAAAATGTCAACTAAGTAAATGGTGCATTACCGGTCTTTAACACAAGAAAAGAGAAAATGATAGAGGTTGGCTGGTGTGCCATGGTAAACTTGTCACCAGCTGCATGTCTTCTCCTCATGCAAGGCTGGAATGCCTCAGGTCATATTATTCACCCAGGGGACATGATGGCCATGTCCTTTCCTCTCTGGAGGGCTTCACGGGGAACAATGATGACTGGAATACGTGCCTCACAGAAGCAGGCATAGGGTATGATTGAGTGTTAGAAAATAGACTTCTATATGGCTGGGAAGAAGGGAAAAAGAACAAAGGAGTGGATGGGAGACTTGTGCATGGTGTACAGTGAGGAAGGCCTTCTATTGCAAGTCCACTCTTTCTGCCCGTCCATCTGTAAACATGGTTTAACTGGCTTATCCCTGATTGGCATACGCAACTTGGATATAAGTCCCATCATATGCTGTAGATAATGAACCCAGGGCTTGCAAATTAAATGCAATCTTTGGACTGCAGGGTCTATGGTGGAATCCATAGGGTTGCCTTAAAACATTGCTTCAGAGCTACCACATGAACCCTGACTACAGCAGTCTAAAAACCTGCTCTTGAACTTGTAAAAATAATCCTTTTTGAGGCGGGAAACCCCTGCCTTTCAATATTAAAAGGTTTCCCTAAGTACACATTGTCACATATAGAGTAGGTTGCCTGATATTTAAAAGTGGATCATGTGCTAAATTAAAGTTGGCATGTTCTCATGCCCACATACTGCAGCTACACTCATACGGAGAAATCTAGACATTGCCATGGTGTTTTATGGCCTTTGCTGTTCCGAAAGGATCTCTCACACATGTGGGATTCTGTTTTTATTGGGAGGGAATGCGGAATAGTGGTACATCTGGTTTTATCTGTTGAATTTCTCAAAGTATTTAGCTTATAAATGTAAGTCAGTGTGCACAAAAAACACTTTTTTGTACAAAAAAAACAAAATCAAAATATAGTTTATCTAATCCCAAATTCACAGTAGTATGAATAACCCTGTCCCTAAACTCAATTTTTTGAAAACATTTAAAAAATGAATAGCTTTCTTTCTGACCTATTGATGGTTCATTAGAATTTACCTTATGAACTGATGAATGATTAAAACACAATAAAAACCACATCAACATGGTAGATGGCTCTGAATATTGAGTTTTGTGGACAACCAAAATGTTTTATATCTTTGTGACCAGAAGAGTTTGATAGACCTAATGGTAGCTTGCTTATGTAGGTCGGCTTTCAGTAAAACAAATTACGGATCAAAACCTTGTCACCTATTTGAAATCTTTTCTTACATACTTTTTCTAGTTTTTCTAGTTTTTAGTTCAACAATTATTTTCTATGGTAAAACCATGATTGATTTACACAAATGAGCCCTGACTGAATTCTGAATGTTGTCGACTCTTCAGAAATGTAAAGCTTTTCAGGTTTACTCAGCGTTTTTACCTGTTACCCCTTCTCATTACTCCCCACCTCCACAAACAGCAAGCATGTAGAAAGAGGAAAAATAGTAATCACTGACCCCAATCTATGTTTATAAAATCAGCGGAGAGGGTCATCTTACCACAGAAAACCTTTTTTATGCTATTTTTTTAAATAAAAACTCACATCTACTTTCATTCTTTCACATAAATGTTTTCAAATTTTGGAAAACAACATTTTGCCACATTTTGTTACACAAAATCTAATTCAGTGGTAACATCATACTTGCAATAAATATTTTACAAAATATATTTAAAAAAGTTACTTTGAACCAGCCTAAAGGCTCTAGAAACCAATTTACATGAGCTTCCAGCTGTCACCAAGGAGATGAATAGCTCCTTGATGAGGTGTGAACTTACTCAAAGATGCTAAGACAAAGGCCTTGGGTGTAGGGTGGTGTACTGTTTCTCTGACAGAATGACCATATGGGCTGTGCCCAGGAACTTAACTAACTTAATAGAGGCCAACCCTGTCACAGACAGATGCAGCTAACATCTGGGCCTGCCCCATTCCTTTGTTCTCCTAGCCATCATGCACCAGGCCCAGTGGGAGAGGAATTGCCCCCAAAACCAATTTTGAGTGACACAGAGGAAATGTTCTTCACTTCTCTAGCCACACGTCTAGGGTGAGTACAGAAGCTCACCTCAGGGGAAGAAAGATTCTGACATATTTTGGTTTAGGTAGAGATGGGCACTGTGGGATTGCTTGCAGTGGGGATTACATAAACTGCTGCAAAAATGGGAAAGGTTACCAGTGGGAACTTTTCCCCTATTGGTTAGGGAGGGGTTAGGAGCCACCCAAAGCCTACTGGCAGGCATAAATGTTGTACCTCTGGGCACACTGGAGAACACTGCTAGACTTGTGAAAGACAGAAAATTACTGTATCTGGGGTTAACACCTGTAAAGAGAACCCTAAGTGCTGGACCTGCTCCCACTTGTACCATGGACAAAGGCATAGTGTCTATGATTCAGTTGGCTGGGCTCCTGTTAAGCTACAAGGACACAAAAGCTGCTAGAAGCCCACCTTCATGGAGGAGCCCACCTGGCCAGTTTCCACTGGAGCTTGCTGGTGCCTTTTGTTGGAGTGAGTCTTGACCCCAAGTGTTGTTCCTCAGGACCAGGCACCCTTGGCTGATGTCAGAATGTGCTCCTCCTACCTAAACCCTAAACCTGTGACTTAGAAACTTTTAACAAAGTTTTTGTCTGGAGAACCATCAATAGATGCGGACCAACATGCCAACTGACCTGCTGAGGATGCATTGCGGTGGGCTTGACTTCACCTTAGCTACCAATATGATCGACGGTTGATGTCAGAATCCGTCAATGCCAAAAGCGCTTTGACGTTGTCCTGTAGCTCACTCGACACCGCTGGCGACCAAGACCCAGTCAACAGTGAAGACATCCGGGGTGTGAAAACATTTCCTTCTCCTGCTAGAGGCTCTCCCTAGTAACCCAATGGTTGTGCCAAGTCATCACCCCAATGCTGGACCTGTAGACATTGAGAACCTTCTCTCTGCATCAGCCCACTTTCTGATTCCACTGAAGGCTGTCGACATCGTAAGGTAACTTTTCCACCAGGATGGACCTGGTCCTTGTATCTGACCTGCACTCAATCATGGTTGCTCTTTAACCTTCTTCTTGGCCTGGTCTAGCACAACCAGTTGCCCGTAGTTGGCATTTTGGTGCTATTTTTATTTTAAACTTTAAAAATGAATTTCTCCAGTTCCCCTCATTCGATTTTTGTCATTTTTATGTCATTTTGTTCATTAAAATATTCTCTAATTATATAGATTAGAGTGGGGTGTTTGCTGCATTCTATTTTTGAATTTTTAACAGCTTTGGAATTTCTGAATGCTTTATACATTTTCTTAAGTTAAGCTAGCCTGCTCTATGCCATAGCTAACAGGGTTTGAGCTCTAGTTTAAATTAATGAAATTTGTACCGGACCTAACATGAATAGTGGCATTGTTACTTGTAGTGGAGAACAACCTAGCCCATCTAATAATCTATGAACATTGATGGCAGCTGTGGGATCCAAACTCACTATTAAGTTGGAAATTATTAATCCCTAAATTGAACAGAAAGCAAAAATGTATTTTTGGTTTTTAATTGGTATTAGGTATTTTATTGGGTCATTTTTTATTTTACCAAATTATTTTTTATTCCACTTTTTGCACCTTTTAAAAGTATAAGAGAACATGGAATTGGGTCTGACTACATTGACAACTCTGGCAGTGGTGGAGATAAAGGCCCTGTGCAGAGAAAGGAAATTGATGTGAGGCCAGAATGCCAAAAAGACAGATTATGAAAGGGTCCTCAAGGCCTGGGAGGAATCCCAATAAGCACAGATCCCTCTGAAGAGGTAGCAGTGGCTGTAAGCCCAGAGAATGCAGAGGCATGGAACCACCTGCCCCAAAATAGATCTTCTAGTGTACCATTCATGGATGGGAGTGAAGAGGACTCTGTCAACACAAGCTCTTCTGAATTAGCTATGCAAACGTTTGAGCTCAGTGACAGGCAATCAGCAAGAGTACTGCATTCCAAACTGGCAGCTGTATCACTGGAGGAAAGGGATCTTGCACTGGAGGAAAGGAAACTAGCCTTGGAGGAGAAGAAGACCAGCTTAGGACTCCTGAGTCTTGAGTCCATTATCAATGGTGAGGTGTTTATAGGAGTGTAGATACGGGGGCAAGGCGCACAGCGCGAGTGGTTACTCGAAAAGTTGTTGTGTGGTTATTTGAATTTAAAGATGAATTTTAGTGGGATTTTTAGGGTGCTCCAACAAGTGGCGTAACCGTCCCAATACGCCGGAGATTTGTGACTGGTTGAGTGCGTTACAGGGTATGTAAACGCATCCTTGTGTTTGGGCACACCGTTGGGTTAGTCATAAATACAACAGACTCCTTTGGGTTTCAAGAATAAATTGCTTTTAATTTTTGTTCAAGTTTCTCAAAGTTCATTTGATTGCATTTTATAACTTCATCTTATCCATATTAATGCATATGGTGAAATAATTCAACGCTGTTAGGCTTCACATAAAGCAAATGCTCCAATGCATTTCGGGCAGGACAAGCCCTTTTTCAAGGAGCGCTGAAAATGTAATGGTAAACACTTTTAAAACATGGAACTAACCCAAAGTAAAAACATACATGTATGCTTAAATGTTATAACAATGATAAAAGCCCTCCACTTCACCTTCCTCGCCGCTTTTATCACTACCCCCAAGGTGCGCAAGGCACCCTCTTTCACCCGCTATAAGATCACTATTTAAGCATGTGTATTCATGGATTGTCAGATTAATGAACATTGTTATAACATTTAAGCATACATGTATGTTTTTACTTTGTATTAGTTCCATGTTTTAAAAGTGTTTACCATTACATTTTCAGCGCTCCTTGAAAAAGGGCTTGTCCTGCCCGAAATGCATTGGAGCATTTGCTTTATGTGAAGCCTAACAGCGTTGAATTATTTCACCATATGCATTAATATGGATAAGATGAAGTTATGAAAAGTAATCAAATGAACTTTGAGAAACTTGAACAAAAATTAAAAGCAATTTATTCTTGAAACCCAAAGGAGTCTGTCGTGTTTATAGGAGTACCATACTCCTCGCTTGTCCAAGTGTATGGTTCCCAGCTTTGTGGTGGGGACCACATTGACAAACGGTGTGCCTCCTATGAGAAAGTGTTGAGAATGAGCAAGGTGGATCAATAGCCCTGAAGAGCCTTACTGTGAGAGTTGGAACCAACACTGGGGAGTGACACACTCCATGTCTCTAGAAGGGGGAAGGTGACTCTTACACTCACATGAGGGATGCCCTTGAGCAGAAGTTTGGAGTCACTCCTGAAGAGTACTGGAAGAGGTTCATAGATACACACAAAGACACACAACAATCCTCGGTTCATTTTGTAGATTTATTACTAAAATGAGGGCGTGGTAAAAGGCAATACAGTCACTACTTATGATGGGCTATATAATCTGATCATGAAGGATCACATCTTGAGAAATTGTCATTCTGATTTACAATAGCATCAAGTGGATTTGTCTGACCCCAGGTAGCTTGTTGAGGCAGCTTACATGTGGGAGTGCACTACAGTGTCTAAAAAGTCACAGGGGGTTCTCTCAAAAATTGGGGTCCAGTTCCTCCTCAGGGGAAGAGGGAGTAACAAAGATAGAGAAAGGGGCACCATGGAAAGTAAACGTTTGAACAAGTGAAGGCTAGAGGTAGCCTAGACTTGCACAAGCCAGGTCATGAAAAGGGAGACTCAGTCTGACCCAAGAAGCCACCCACAGGTGCCCAGTCCCAAGGGATTGAAAGTGTATGAATTGGGGTGGAAGTTTGCCCGCAGAAACCAAGGGGTGAACTGAAGCCACCCTAGTCTCTGTGGGTGAGTGGTATGTTGAAGCCCTGGCTGCTTTACTTACAATCTTGGTGAATTGCAGGCAATGGCCAATCCTCAATAAAATCAAGGTACAGGCTCTGAGGGATAAGAGAGCCAGCATGACCACAGCGGTGGGCCAGCTGGTTTCCCCAACGCAGATTATCCCAGATACTTTCCATAGGGTAGTCAACACTGGCAAAGGTGAAGTTTCATCCCATGGCAATGGTCACCTTTGAGTGGGAAGAGGTTACTAGTTTGAAGAACGTAGCTGTTAGAACTGCCATTTCAGTGGAGTGTCTGTTAGGAGACAACATAGAAATGTCTGCTTGAGCTGAGGTTGAAAGGAAGGTTCATGGACAAATCTTTGGTCTACCTGAGTGGGTTTGTCCAAAAGGACCTAGACAGCATGTCATGGAAGCCAAGGGAGCCTGGAGTCTGGAACAATGGCCCAGGCTTCCACAACCAATAGAAAGCACCAGCCTCAAAACATTGCATGGCCAAGAAGTATTCTGACCCCCGGAGGAGGATCTGGAGTCTAAAGGGGAAAAAGAACCTACCCAGAGAGACCTGACAGAACTTTTGGAGTTGCACAGGGCTGGAGGACCCTCCAGGGAGGAACTCAGCCAAGCACAGAGGGAGTGCCCAAGTCTTGAAGGCCTTTGGCGCCAGGATGAAGCCCAGGAGTAGCAGAATACCAGCAGAACCCACTGGATCTACGGGGAAGAAGGTGTCTTATACACCGAGGCTAGGAACCTAAAACCTAGAGCAACCAGGAGATTGGTGGCCCCCCAGCAGTACCTTGCATTATTCATAAATTTAGCTGGTTATATCCCATTGGCTGGGCATTTGGGGCAGACCAAAACCTGTGATGGACTGATCAATCACTTTTACTAGTTTAAGATGTCTGAGAAGGTGAAGGTGTTCTATTGCTCATGCATGACCTATCAAGCCAATGGTAAAACAGGAGAGAAACTCAAAGCTCCCCTGATTCTCCTACCTGTGGTGGGGATGTCTTTTGAGAGGGTGGGGACTGAAATTGTAGCCAACCTCAACTATAAAATATCTTTGGGGAACAGGTTAATTTAGGTGGTGGTGAACTAAGCCATTAAATACCCTGAAGCCAAATCTTTGAGAACTGGGACTTTGCTCATGTTGGGCATGTCCCTGCTTGTTACTTTTACCAGAGAATGTTTTCGTAGGGAGGTAATCTCAGATAGGGAGACAAACTTCATGTTTCGGTCCTTGGAGGCTATATGGGATGAGTGTGGGTGGCTTACAGAAGTGATATTGTTACTTGTTTTGGACAATCATCCACCCAAACTAATAATACACTTTCTTAAATGTTGTATATACTCAACCCTTGGCTAGTCATTTTCTAGCAATTGGATTATTACTTTGGGAGGAGGATGGTGCCCCTACAAACTTAACAAAAGCATGGTTAAAACACCTCAGTTCAATGTGAATCTCTGCTTATCTCCTGGTATCCATTGGCACACACAGCAGGAAGTTCTCCCAAAGAAATGTGTGCACCTTAAAAACAACATTAAAATTAAGAACACAACACAGGAGCTTGATCAAGATGGAGGAAGGTTGACACAGAAACCCTATAGGCCTCATTCAACAGTGGTTTCCTCATGTTACTCAAGTACTAGAGATCAATTACCTGAATAAGGCCTTCAATATAAGTGACCCAGTAACCTCTTACTTCCAACAGGACCAGTAATAGAAGTTACTGGCCACATGAGAATTAAGAGATCCGCAGAGGCACCATTGATCCAATTATTATCTCACAGATAGTTTGGCTGCTGAAAACAGCCAAAATGTTTGTGTGATAGTTTGGGAATAAAGAAGAATTGCCAGTGAATTGGACATGAAATTGCACATTTCGCTGGTAATTCCTCATTTCTTGGTGGATCCACAAGGTCCAATGTGTAATGGGCCATTTTTCCTCACCTCCAGATTTACTTGTACCCCCAGAATTGCTAATTGTGTGCTAAGGAGATAGAGGCCTATATTCTAGGATGATCATAATGTAGGTCTAAGTGAAGGGATAACTGTTAAGCGGTAGTTAAACAGGTTCAGGGCAGAGTCTGGCCCCCAAAAGAGATGATCAATAAACCCTCAGGGGGACAAGGCCCCAGAGCACTGAGCAGTGTCTTGCCAGAAGCTCTAGAAGTCTATGAAGAAGGACTACGAGTGAGAGCTTAACTAACTTAATAGAGACCAACCCTGTCACAGACAGATGCAGCTAACATCTGGGCTGCCCCATTCCTTTGTTCTCCTAGCCATCATGCACCAGGCCCAGTGGGAGAGGAATTGCCCCCAAAACCAATTTTGAGTGACACAGAGGAAATGTTCTTCACTTCTCTAGCCACACGTCTAGGGTGAGTACAGAAGCTCACCTCAGGGGAAGAAAGATTCTGACATATTTTGGTTTAGGTAGAGATGGGCACTGTGGGATTGCTTGCAGTGGGGATTTCATAAACTGCTGCAAAAATGGGCTGGGTTACCAGTGGGAACTTTTCCCCTATTGGTTAGGGAGGGGTTAGGAGCCACCCAAAGCCTACTGGCAGGCATAAATGTTGTACCTCTGGGCACACTGGAGAACACTGCTAGACTTGTGAAAGACAGAAAAGTACTGTATCTGGGGTTAACACCTGTAAAGAGAACCCTAAGTGCTGGACCTGCTCCCACTTGTACCATGGACAAAGGCATAGTGTCTATGATTCAGTTGGCTGGGCTCCTGTTAAGCTACAAGGACACAAAAGCTGCTAGAAGCCCACCTTCATGGAGGAGCCCACCTGGCCAGTTTCCACTGGAGCTTGCTGGTGCCTTTTGTTGAAGTGAGTCTTGACCCCAAGTGTTGTTCCTCAGGACCAGGCACCCTTGGCTGATGTCAGAATGTGCTCCTCCTACCTAAACCCTAAACCTGTGACTTAGAAACTTTTAACAAAGTTTTTTTCTGGAGAACCATCAATAGATGCGGACCAACATGCCAACTGACCTGCTGAGGATGCATTGCGGTGGGCTTGACTTCACCGTAGTTACCAATATGATCGACAGTTGATGTTGGAATCCGTCAATGCCAAAAGCGCTTTGACTTTGTCCTGTAGCTCACTCGACACCGCTGGCGACCAAGACCCAGTCAACAGTGAAGACATCCGGGGTGTGAAAACATTTCCTTCTCCTGCTTGAGACTCTCCCTAGTAACCCAATGGTTGTGCCAAGTCATCACCCCAATGCTGGACCTGTAGACATTGAGAACCTTCTCTCTGCATCAGCCCACTTTCTGATTCCACTGAAGGCTGTCGACATCATAAGGTAACTTTTCCACCAGGATGGACCTGGTCCTTGTATCTGACCTGCACTCAATCATGGTTGCTCTTTAACCTTCTTCTTGGCCTGGTCTAGCACAACCAGTTGCCCGTAGTTGGCATTTTGGTGCTATTTTCATTTTAAACTTTAAAAATGAATTTCTCCAGTTCCCCTCATTCAATTTTTGTCATTTTTATGTCATTTTGTTCATTAAAATATTCTCTAATTATATAGATTGGAGTGGGGTGTTTGCTGCATTCTATTTTTGAATTTTTAACAGCTTTGGCATTTCTGAATGCTTTATACATTTTCTTAAGTTAAGCTAGCCTGCTCTATGCCATAGCTAACAGGGTTTGAGCTCTAGTTTAAATTAATGAAATTTGTACCGGACCTAACATGAATAGTGGCATTGATACTTGTAGTGGAGAACAACCTAGCCCATCTAATAATCTATGAACATTGATGGCAGCTGTGGGATCAAAACTCACTATTAAGTTGGAAATTATTAATCCCTAAATTGAACAGAAAGCAAAAATGTATTTTTGGTTTTTAATTGGTATTAGGTATTTTATTGGGTCATTTTTTATTTTACCAAATTATTTTTTATTCCACTTTTTGCACCTTTTAAAAGTGTAAGAGAACATGGAATTGGGTCTGACTACATTGACAACTCTTGCAGTGGTGGAGATAAAAGCCCTGTGCAGAGAAAGGAAATTGATGTGAGGCCAGAATGCCAAAAAGACAGATTATGAAAGGGTCCTCAAGGCCTGTGAGGAATCCAATAGGCACAGATCCCCTCTGAAGAGGTAGCAGTGGCTGTAAGCCCAGAGGATGCAGAGGCATGGAACCACCTGCCCCAAAATAGATCTTCTAGTGTACCATTCATGGATGGGAGTGAAGAGGACTCTGTCAACACAAGCTGTTCTGAATTGGCTATGCAAACGTTTGAGCTCAGTGACAGGCAATCAGCAAGAGTACTGCATTCCAAACTGGCAGCTGTATCACTGGAGGAAAGGGATCTTGCACTGGAGGAAAGGAAACTAGCCTTGGAGGAGAAGAAGACCAGCTTAGGACTCTTGAGTCTTGAGTCCATTATCAATGGTGAGGTGTTTATAGGAGTACCATACTCCTCGCTTGTCCAAGTGTATGGTTCCCAGCTTTGTGGTGGGGACCACATTGACAAACGGTGTGCCTCCTATGAGAAAGTGTTGAGAATGAGCAAGGTGGATCAATAGCCCTGAGGAGCCTTACTGTGAGAGTTGGAATCAACACTGGGGAGTGACACACTCCATGTCTCTAGAAGGGGGAAGGTGACTCTTACACTCACATGAGGGATGCCCTTGAGCAGAAGTTTGGAGTCACTCCTGAAGAGTACTGGAAGAGGTTCAGAGATACACACAAAGACACACAACAATCCTCGGTTCATTTTGTAGATTTATTACTAAAATGAGGGCATGGTAAAAGGCAATACAGTCACTACTTATGATGGGCTATATAATCTGATCATGAAGGATCACATCTTGAGAAATTGTCATTCTGATTTACAATAGCATCAAGTGGATTTGTCTGACCCCAGGTAGCTTGTTGAGGTAGCTGACATGTGGGAGTGCACTACAGTGTCTAAAAAGTCACAGGGGGTTCTCTTAAAAATTGGGGTTCAGTTCCTCTTCAGGGGAAGAGGGAGTAACAAAGATAAAGAAAGGGGCACCGTGGAAAGTAAACGTTTGAACAAGTGAAGGCTAGAGGTAGCCTAGACTTGCACAAGCCAGGTCATGAAAAGGGAGACTCAGTCTGACCCAATAAGCCACCCACAGGTGCCCCTTCCCAAGGGATTGAAAATGTATGAATTGGGGTGGAAGTTTGCCCGCGGAAACCAAGGGATGAACTGAAGCCACCTTAGTCTCTGTGGGTGAGTGGTATGTTGAAGCCCTGGCTGCTTTACTTACAATCTTGGTGAATTGCAGGCAATGGCCAATCCTCAATGAAATCAAGGTACAGGCTCTGAGGGATAAGAGAGCCAGCATGACCACAGCGGTGGACCAGCTGGTTTCCCCAACGCAGATTATCCCAGATACTTTCCATAGGGTAGTCAACACTGGCAAAGGTGAAGTTTCATCCCATGGCAATGGTCACCTTTGAGTGGGAAGAGGTTACTAGTTTGAAGAACGTAGCTGTTAGCCCTGCCATTTCAGTGGAGTGTCTGTTAGGAGACAACATAGAAATGTCTGCTTGGGCTGAGGTTGAAAGGAAGGTTCATGGACAAATCTTTGGTCTACCTGATTGGGTTTGTCCAAAAGGACCTAGAGAGCATGTCATGGAAGCCAAGGGAGCCTGGAGTCTGGAACACTGGCCCAGGCTTCCACAACCAATAGAAAGCACCAGCCTCAAAACATTGCATGGCCAAGAAGTATTCTGACCCCCGGAGGAGGATCTGGAGTCTAAAGGGGAAAAAGAACCTACCCGGAGAGACCTGCCAGAACTTTTGGAGTTGCACAGGGCTGGAGGACCCTCCAGGGAGGAACTCAGCCAAGCACAGAGGGAGTGCCCAAGTCTTGAAGGCCTTTGGCGCCAGGATGAAGCCCAGGAGTAGCAGAATACCAGCAGAACCCACTGGATCTACGGGGAAGAAGGTGTCTTATACACCGAGGCTAGGAACCTAAAACTTAGAGCAACCAGGAGATTGGTGGCCCCCCAGCAGTACCTGGCATTATTCATAAATGTAACTGGTTATATCCCCTTGGCTGGGCATTTGGGGCAGACCAAAACCTGGGATGGGCTGATCAATCACTTTTACTAGTTTAAGATGTCTGAGAAGGTGAAGGTGTTCTATTGCTCATGCATGACCTATCAAGCCAATGGTAAAACAGGAGAGAAACTCAAAGCTCCCCTGATTCTCCTACCTGTGGTGGGGATGCCTTTTGAGAGGGTGGGGACTCAAATTGTAGCCAACCTCAACTATAAAATATCTTTGGGAAACAGGTTAATTTAGGTGGTGGTGAACTAAGCCATTAAATACCCTGAAGCCAAATCTTTGAGAACTGGGACTTTGCTCATGTTGGGCATGTCCCTGCTTGTTACTTTTACCAGAGAATGTTCTCCTAGGGAGGTAATCTCAGATAGGGAGACAAACTTCATGTTTTGGTACTTGGAGGCTATATGGGATGAGTGTGGGTGGCTTACAGAAGTGATATTGTTACTTGTGTTGGACAACCATCCACCCAAACTAATAATACACTTTCTTAAATGTTGTATATACTCAACCCTTGGCTAGTCATTTTCTAGCAATTGGATTATTACTTTGGGAGGAGGATGGTGCCCCTACAAACTTAACAAAAGCATGGTTAAAACACCTCAGTTCAATGTGAATCTCTGCTTATCTCCTGGTATCCATTGGCACACACAGCAGGAAGTTCTCCCAAAGAATTGTGTGCACCTTAAAAACAACATTAAAATTAAGAACACAACACAGGAGCTTGATCAAGATGGAGGAAGGTTGACAGAAACCCTATAGGCCTCATTCAACAGTGGTTTCCTCATGTTACTCAAGTACTAGAGATCAATTACCTGAATAAGGCCTTCAATATAAGTGACCTAGTAACCTCTTACTTCCAACAGGACCAGTAATAGAAGTTACTGGCCACATGAGAATTAAGAGATCCGCAGAGGCACCATGGATCCAATTATTATCTCACAGATAGTTTGGCTGCTGAAAACAGCCAAAATGTTTGTGTGATAGTTTGGGAATAAAGAAGAATTACCAGTGAATTGGACATGAAATTGCACATTTCGCTGGTAATTCCTCATTTCTTGGTGGATCCACAAGGTCCAATGTGTAATGGGCCATTTTTTTCTCACCTCCAGATTTACTTGTACCCCCAGAATTGCTAATTGTGTGCTAGGGAGATAGAGGCCTATGTTCTAGGATGATCATAATGTAGGTCTAAGTGAAGGGATAACTGTAAAACGGTAGTTAAACAGGTTCAGGGCAGAGTCTGACCCCCAAAAGAGATGATCAATAAACCCTCAGGGGGACAAGGCCCCAGAGCACTGAGCAGTGTCTTGCCAGAAGCTCTAGAAGTCTATGAAGAAGGACTACGAGTGAGAGCTGCAGAGACAGGCAGTCTAAACCTTTGGCTTGGCGGGCATCTATGTTGCAAAGTTCTTTACCAATTGAGTGGTGAGCATTCTCCACTGGACACCAACCATAATACAAGCCGCAGAAATGAACACTGAGGTACTAGATACTCTGCTTGACAGGTTACTAAATTCAGGGACTACCTCAGATGGTGGAGTGATGTGACCCCTATGGAAAAGAGAGAAAACCTTCTCCTCTTCTTGTCCTAGGAACTGCTGTCCCTTCCACTGAGAGCTGTGAGGAATGTCTGATAGAGCTCTGGGGCTGAATATGTTTTTGTCACTTTGGTCCAAAATTGGGATTTCCACTTGAAAGAGGAGCCTTTTGATGTTGGGTTTTCCCCCTCTATCCTACAAGTTGCCAGAATGCACTAGCAAGCCAATACTCCAGGCCTTATGCACAAGCATGGAAGTCTAAATTGATTTTAAGTCCAGTTTGCTATCAGGCTGCACAAAGTTCCAACTTTTTTAACATACTCTCTTAATATTCTTATCAAACACCCACTTTCAAAATGAAATGAAAATGTTGGGAAAACGTGGAAAATAACTCCTAATCAAGTTTATATTATTTTCCAGGGTGAGTTGCAAAAATGAACTTTTATTCACAATCAGACTTGTCGTGGAATATGTAACTTGGCCTACACAATTACAAGCAGCTTTAGGCAACTCTTTGGGGAATTGGTTATAATTTCTTTATTATTTAGTATGTCACACTTGTATTCATTAAGCACCCAACTATTTAGGCCTCCCTGCAACACTTAGAAGTGACTTACTAAATGTTGTTATTCTACATGCAAAGCATATGTACTTTATATGTCTTACTGCAGTTATTTTAAAGCTGTAGACCGGTAGGGCATAATGGTGCTGTCTGGAGGTATACACTTTAATTATATATGTGACTACTGTAAAAATACACTGCAACTCACAAGGCATTTTACCTGTCACACCAATGGTACATTTCCTGAACCAACTTACCATGGCCTTACTGGAAAGTTAAATAAGCCAATTAGGTGTAACAATTTCCACAGTAAATGTTGTAAGGGAAAAGCACTGTGCCACTGACTGGTTGTGTCATTGGGCACAGGGATCTAATGCCTGCAGCATCAGAAGGAAAAAGTGAAGGAACCACAAAAAATTATTAGAGCTCCTGACTTTATGGAATTAGACATTTCCAGCAGTAATGAGCAATATATTATTTTATGTTTTTTATATCTGTATTTAAATGTATGTATTTTGTGTTTTGTGTATAAAATAATTTGAAACCAGCATATTTACCATGTTTACTTAAGCGATCATGGTACATATGTAGCTGGATGCTTTGTGGGCTTTAGTGCTGTAAGAAGCCTTTCATATGCAATACACTCAAGTCACATTTGCATTTTAGTACACATGCTCATTGAAGCACCAGTAGAAAAACATACTCCTTTTTCCTCCTAAGCAGCTATTAGCCTAGCAGTCACATCTGACAGCATCAAAGATCACTCAAAAGAAGACCATTTCCCATATTTTTCCTTATTAAAAAAAATTAACAAAAGAATACAGACAGAAATACGTGGTTCTCAGTCTGTATTTTTCAGTAAAATAAGTAAAAATGGAAACAGCGAGTCTTAACAATTATGTGTTTGCTATACCGCTATTGTGTGCTGTAGCTTTGGACTGCTTGGCCATATCTATTCAGACAATCAAGTGACCCTACTTGCTGACAGAGTACCTTGAGTGCTGGTTTCTAGAAACCTTTCCCGCATTTAGAGAACCAAGTGATTCATGTAATTACCCTCTCCAGGAACCCAACATGGACAAGGCTATTGACATTCTGAAGGAAACATTGTGCTCTGACCCAGTGCTGAGGGTCCCTGACTAAGGCAAACAATTATAGCAATACTGACACCTCCTTTCTTAATTAATTCTTTAAAACCGTCCCGGATAATTGTAAAGAAATTGAGGAAATTAAGTTCAGAGAAAGGGCACAGGAGGACAGAGTGGAAAGGCTTGGGAATATGCAAAGGTGTAATAACTTAAACATTTTGAAATTACCTGAAGGGAAAGAGGGCTCAGACATTAAGAAATATGTGGCATATCTTTTAAAGTCTGAGTTAGAGTTAGAGGAGGATGAAGAGGTGATTCTTACAGATATACAGAGGGTTCATCGTGAGCCCTTCAGGTTGAATCCGAATCGCACTAAACCAAGGAAAATTCTAGTCAATTTTTTAACATACAATTTGAAAGAAAACATTTTTTTGGCTGCTTTAAAAAAGAAAAATATTTTAGTTGATGGGGCAAAAGTTGAAGTAAGATCTGATTTGTCACCAGTGACGGCTAGCAGACAATGGGAGCTAGGTAAGCGAATGGAGCCTCTGAGGAGCTTGGGAGCCACGGTTCAGCTTAAGTTTCCTGCATTTTTTAAAGTTATGTGGCGGAATAAGATGTATTCCTTTCGAATGGTTGGAGAAGTGAATGCATTTATTGAGCAATGTCAAGGGGCAAGTCATGAGGCGAGTCTGTAACTAGCAGCTTGAAAAAATTGTAAGTTAGCCTAAAAATAGAGTTTTTGAGATTAAGCTTGTACATGCTATATTCACTAATATTAGTTAGATATGTAGCACCACCACTGTAGGCACCCTAAGGGCCGAGACCATGGGTAAGTCGGTTGGGTTTTCCAGGGTAGGGTAGGGTGGGTAGGGGTTGGGGGAAGCAGGATGGGGGGATGGGGTTGGGGATGGGGTTGGGGTCTCGGCAGGGCAAGGGAAAAAACACTGAAAAAATTAGGTTGATTGGAATATTTTGTCTTGAGTTTGATGAGTGGGGTTAGTTCAACGGAATTAAGATTTCTCTCATGGAACGTGAAAGGTTTACGTGTAAAATCCAGAAGACAGATAGTACTAAAATATTTAGAGGATTCATCGGCCCAGTTTATAATTTTATAAGAGACGCATTTGACTGCCATTGAGTGTAAGGAAATTTTTGCGGCCCAAAGGTGGGTTGCCCATTCATTTTAAATGCCTCAAACTATAGTCACGAAAGGGGTGGCAGTCCTGATTAGGCAAGGAATTAATATTATTGTGGAATCTATAGTGGCAGATGTGAAAGGGAGATGGGTGATTTTGAAAGTTAAGGTTGCAGGGGAATCATTGATTATTATCGGGTACTATGGACCGAATCAGGATGATGAGGGGCCTTTGGTTGCCAGTGAACTATTAGGCCTTGTGGGAAAAAATCATTTTGGCAGGAGATTTCAATACGGTACTGGACAGTAAATTAGACTGGTCAGAAAAATCCAGAGGGTTGGTAAATTCTAAAATGTCCAGTAGGGTTAGGTTACTGATTTCTCAATAACCGTTATGCGACATTTGGAGGGTAAAGTCAGGGCAGAGGTTGGGCTACACATATTCTAGATTAAAAGATTGTGTGACCAAGGTAGGAAAGGTAGGGGTTCATATTTCGGACCATTCAGCTATTACACTGACTCTGAAGTTAAGGATGGGCGAAGCGGATTCAACATGGAGGTTAGATCGAACGGTCCTTCTGGACCAGGAATGCCTAAAAATTGTAATTGAAGAGTTAGAGGATTTTATGGAGAAAAACTTGGGCACGGCAAGGATTGAGATAGTCTGGGAGACCTGTAAGGCTTTTTTAAGAGGGAGATTGGGAGCTCTGGCAGCAAAGAAGCGGAGGTCTTATTACATTAAAGTGTCAGAGCTAGAAGGAAAAATTGATCTTATGGAAGCTAAGATCATAAGCAATGGTGAATCTGAAACAGGGGACCAGGTTTTGTATGATCTGGCAATGTTGAAATCAGGTCTTACGACAGATTTAACTCATAGAATTAAAGAAAAATGGGAAACTGGCCCACTTTAGTTATGGGGAAGGATGCAGTAAGCTCCTAGCATGGAAAGCGAAAAAAGATCAAGTTCGCGATTACATTAAGGTAGTGAAAAAAGTGGAGTCAGATATTGCCATAACAGATAGCAAGTGAATAGCAGAGGCTTTTTTTGATTATTATTTGAATGTGTACAGGGAAGATCTGAATCCCGAATTCTCAGCAATAAGGGGTTAGCTACGGCTTATGGACCCACTCCCGGCTGAGCTTAAGCAGTTTTTAAATAGTGAAATATCTTTATTGGAAGTAGAAAGGGCTATAAAGTTGGGAAAGAAGGGTAAGGCTCTTTGGCCGGATGGTCTTCCGGTTGAGGTGCATAACACCTTGATAGGAAATATTGCTCCCATAATGACTCAATTATTTAACAGCATTTTTCAGGGGGGGGGGGGCGCACTACCGGACTCATGGAATGAGGCGACTATTATTTTGATACCAAAACCAGGGAAATCACCCAAATATTTGGATTCTTACAGGCCAATATCATTATTAAATTGTGACTACAAGCTTTTTGCGAAAATTATGGCGGACAGGTTAAGTTTGGTCATCCCAAAATTAGTACATGATGACCAGAAGGGATTTATAAAGGGCAGATTTTTAAAGGAGCTTACTTTTTCACTAATAGGCGCAATGGATATGGCATCGGCCTATAAACTTCCCTTGGCGGTAATAGCACTTGATGCCGCCAAGGCTTTTGACCGAGTAAATTGGTCTTTTTTAAAGGCCCTTTTTGGTCATCTTAATTTAGGTACATGCTTTACTAATTCCCTGTTATCCTTATATCATTCACCTACTTCAAAAGTATTGGTCAACGGGATTTTATCACAGTCTATTAAGGTGATGCGTGGGACGAGGCAGGGGTGCCCTCTGTCCCCGTTATTGTTCGATCTGTATATAGAACCCCTTGCTTGCAGGATTAGAAATTCGGAAAAGATCCCCCCTTTTGTCATGGAAGGGTGGTCTAAGAAAATAGGTCTATATGCAAATGATATACTTATTTTTACCCCTAAATTGCAGGAGTCAATTCAAGGTTTATTAGAACTAACCAAAGAGTTTGGGCTTGTCTCAGGGTATGAGATAAATGAAGACAAGACCGAGATTATGTCTTGGAATATAGATTCGGAAGGGGTAACATGTAAAGCTGAGATGAGATATTTGGGGGTAAGGAACACACAGAACATTGGAGAGCTTACTAAGATCAACTTTTTAAAGATAAAAATGGAAATAGCTGCCACTTTGCGGGGTTGGGCACATTTACCGCTTACTTTGTATGGCCAAACAAATTTGATAAAGATGGTGATTTTGCCAAAACTGACTTTTTTGTTTGAAACTATTCCCCTGGCGTTTAAAAAAGACTGGATTAATAGGCTACAGAGCGAGATTAGTTCCTTTCTATGGGCCTCGAAAGGATCTCGTTTGTCCTGGAAAAAAATAAGAAGAAGGCTTGTCAAAGGGGGGCTGGCGGCTCCTGACTTTCAGATATATTTGTGGGCCTTTCAGTTAAAAAATTTTAGAATGTTGTTTGGTACTCCAACGGATTCAACTATTGGAAAGATGTTTAGTGTAATGCTTAAGATTTCAAATCACAATGAACAGGGCTTTCTGTGTAAGTTTGCTGATCCAAGGTTTTTTAAGAAAGTTCGGCTCAAGACACTGCGTGAAGCGGCAGAGCTTTGGTTTAGAATTAGGAGGGTATTGAAAATTCCCTATTATAGCTATAGGGCCTCAATATGGGATGCTCCAGGGTCACCGCTTTGGTCTAGAGACGCTTTGGCCATGCCTCTGAAAGTAGCGGGACTTGAGTGCTGGAGTGATTTATTTCCGGATGGAAAGTTGATTGCTTGGGATCAAGGCCAGGTGATGTGGGGCCGGAATCTTTCGAAATTTAAGTATCTGCAAATTCACAGCTGGGCAAGTAATGTGGATAATGCTGTCGGCCTCCAGAATGAGTTTGAAGAAAAACTCTTTTCAACTCACTCTTACAAAAAAGAAGTTGCTCTCTGGTATTGGTCGATACTTGAGATGGAATACGGCCCATTTCTACTCCCTGAGGTCCTTTGGGGTGACTGCTTGCCAGGCATCGGAACGGAGACGCAATGGCAAGTAACTATGGCTATGTTATACAAAATAGTTAAATCTGCAAATCTAAGGCGGAACCATTTGTTTACAGTCCACAGGGCATACTGGTCACCTCGGAGACTGTCGAAATTTAAGGCTGGTGGTGTGGTGGAGTGCCCCAAATGTAAAAGCCCGAATGAGGATGACCTGCATATGTTTGTGGCATGTCCGAAGATCAGAGAGTTTTGGGATGACGTAAGTTACTGCTTGTCACAAGTCTCGGATCAGAGGATCGAGGTAAGCCCTGAATTAATTATAATTGGAAGATACGATCTGCAAAGCAAGGGTACTAATGATAAAGCCAAACTTATCTTCTATGGTGTTCTGCTGGCCCGGAGGGAGATTTGCAAATTGTGGGTTTCTTCAATATCTCCTACAGTTTTTGATTGGTTACAAGCCATGCGACACATTGCCAAATTGGATACCTTGGATCAGACAAAGAAAAGGCGCAGATTTTGGGTACCTTTCTTATCACGTTTTGGGTGAGGGGGTAAAATTAGGCTGGGATTAAGAAAACTAATCAATAATAATTCAATGATTAAGGCCTTGGCCTATCTCACCGGCGATTTTCTTTCCTCTCACTCAGGAAACAACCAGATAAGGTAGCGGTGCTCTAAAAGGAAATCTCTTGAATTCTTGTTGACAAGAGCTCTTTTTATTTGTAGTAGTACTGCACAAGCCTTTGTCTTCAGAGTCGGTATATGAGATAAAAAGCCTATGGCCGGTATCATGTACAGAAAAGGGTGGCGAAAAGGCTAATGAGGAATAAATAAAAAAAAATTTAAAAAAATACTGACACCTCCGAACATGGCATGGGGTAGGTCTAGCAGAGCTGAGCTGAGTTGGGCAAGACCAAATCATGTCTTTAATTAGTAGAAGCTTGCTATTCATGGAACAGTGTACAACACTATGAAAACAGTAGCCTTTGTGGTTCTGTGGGCATTAAAGAAACACTGGCCACACTTGTTTGGGTCAACTAACTCTTCAAACATCACAAATCACTTATTGCTTTATGTATGAAACTTTTTGTTTCATACAATAGTAATTATGTAGGTCGCAGTTTGTGACCCATTGAGAATCGCAGTCATCACAGGCATTGTGGCCAGCTGGGGTCAGCATACCACCATGTCTGTGATTGCCTTTGATTGAAGGTTTATTTCTTTTGTTGAAATACAACCCATTTTCCTTAACCCGTTGTGTGCGTCGGACGGTCGGGGGCCGTCCAAAACACATCCACTCATAAATTCCCCAGCACCGCGGCGGAATTTGCGCCACTGTCAAGGGGTAAAAGAAAATAGGATGCGATTCAACAATAAAATAGAAAATGTTTTGTTATCATTTTTTAAGAGCCAGCAGTTGTCCATGGGACACAGGCGACTCTTCAAAAAACTTTTCCCAACATTCAGAAATGGGAAAGGGTCCCATGGAGACCCCTTCCAATTTGCAAATGTGTTAGCACCAACTTTGAGATGGTGGTAAAGTGTGAGTGTTTTGAGACTGCATTTCGGTCACAAAACATTCTTACATACCAATGCAATTCGGTATTTGGAAGGGACGCCCTAAACACGCCTCTTCCAAATACAGAATCACAAACCCAAACTGTGATTTCGTAACATGTGACCCATTTGCAATTTGGGCTTTGTACATTCCATAAAGCATTTTTCCGGTTGCAAACAGGACTGGAAAATACTTGGTACATATGGCCCTTTGTTGGGTACTACAAATAAAGGATAACTTAATTTTGTTTTTTTATGTAGTCCATATATCTGCAAGGCATGGACGTTACAGTGGAACACCAACTTGGTTCAAATGACACTAATGCATATAGCTTGTCCAGATTCTTCTACCTAATCAACGAGCATTGAGCGAGGATGTATAACTTTCTTCTGGTCTTCAGCTGAGATGTTTCTTTAGGAAATCCAACCTTTTGTAATGTCACCACCCACTTGCTCCGCCCAACATGTGGTTTGAACCTTGCATTGGCGACATTCTGCTGTTGAAGCACAGGTGTAGGTGTTCTGTTTAGTAGAACAGACATTTAAAAAAAAAAATGTTCCTCTCCGACACGCATCTAAGGTGGATATTTGTGTGCAGGTCCCCTCGGCAGAAGCACGGAGAACAGATATTAGCAGTATCAGCAAACTTTTTATTTACCCTCCCCGCTTTCAAAGCCTACTATCTGTTTTTTAAAATGCACATTTTCCAAGCAGGATCCGCTGTAGGACATTTTTCCAAGTTAACTGGGTAATAATTGATTGGAAAGTACTATTAAAATCACATTTGCACCTACCAGATAACCTGGTCTGGTACCCACTACCCATTGAGAATTTATGACCCATTTTTTAAGGTTTTATTTTTGCATTTTTAAGTTATATCATACAGCATGAATAACAAATAAGAAAGTGATTAATTCATTTATCGTGTCATCAGGGAATCTCAACAGCTCTTAGAGTTTCTTCACAAAGTAATCACAGTTATTTAACTTTCACATACCATATCTTTGACACAAATTACGTCAATGTTAAGAGCGTTCCATTGTGAAACAACCTCCCCAGCCTAGGGTATCAATTGGCTTTGAGCTTATGTCCACCTTTGGGTTCTGTCAAGGGATCATCAGATTGTCTAGCAGAAGTGAGTGCTGAGAATATGGCATCTGAAAGCCATAGTATTTTCCCAAAGAAAGCCTTGCATGGACTATGTTAGTGACTGAACTGATTTCCTTTGGAAAGCAAGGCACCTTCTGGCAAATCCTTATTTGCAACAGTGGGGAATCAGCCACGCCACTGCACAACTGTTGTTAGCAATAGCAGCACTAACAAAACCCAGACCTCAAAATATATACATAAAAATACAGATGGTACTGTAACATTTATGAGGTGTCTTATATGGGTGGTGCAGGTAGGGTATGCTGACATGCTGGCCAAGGTCTGATTTGGAAACATGTATGCTGATAATAAGGCCTGGCGACTCAGCTGCTCTCCACAAGAATGCGCACTTACGGGTAGAGGTGAAAAAATCTATCCCACTTCTGACGGTTTGAATTATACTGATGGCATAGACTGACACATGTCTTGAGAATCCGCTCTCAAATATGACCCTGCTTCCTCACTCACAGCATCCAAGATTGATCATGTACATTTGCAGCAACAACCATCATGACTGCCACACAGCATCAGTAAGTGCAATCAGACATTTGTACTGAACAAGTGCCTTCCCAGGCTGTTCTAACTACTCTTCCGATGGGCTAGCCCAAAGTCACAGGCTCAAGAAAATCCAGAGCTCAGTTTCCAGTCTGATCAGTAACACAAACATGTAATGTGCACTTACAGGTTCACAGAAAGTGCATAATAGCAATTGGTACAGTGTGTAGTGCACACCATTCTAAAGGTGATCATCACAATCCACTGCTTGTTGCACTGGACAGTGTATCATATGCCATGATGTATTATCCATTTGTGGTAATTTGCCTTGAAGTAATGCACGGTTGCATAGTGCCTTTATTATGAGTTTCTCCTCTGCTGCTCCTAAGTGGATTCCACAGGTCATATACTGTGACTGGTTGAATAAATTCCCATTTCTTTGGGTATCTACCTGTCACTCCAATCTAGACCCCCCCCCCAAAGCATACACTAAGGTATGTTCTAGAATGCCATTTCCTATGGGATGCTACCTGCCCATCTTTGATGGGCTTCTCAGAACCTATACTAAAGAAAATGGAGGATTGCAGCCTTCACCTGTGGGCTGTTCCTCTGTTCCATATCCCAGATTGCATATTTTAAAGTGGAATATTCTGCTAAATCAGCTTCCATTGATGTAAGGCTGAAAATGAATGATTATGAGTAAAATAAAGTGCCGCAAAAATGACGCTAAATTTCCATATTTGTGCTGCTCAATTCGCGAATCCAAGCCCCAATAGCCTTGGGGGTCTGCCTATCACGAGAGAAACTGCAGCCTGCGGTGCCGCAATGGCGCCTAAGTGCTGTGGCGCTCGAAGACCCACCATTTCTGAATGCCGTGCAGACAGCACTGGGGCATTATTTCCGCAAAAATTGGGGGACCTACACGACTATAGCCCATGACTGGGACGCAATAAAGGTTGTGCTCGGGGGAGTGTGTATGAACACAACATACGGGGTGCGGACACAGCTGATCCAAGACATAGACCGTGGCAAGGCCAAGTTACTGGACATTTAAAAATCGCTCACAACACAGCCCTCCAGGTTGGAGGAGTGGCGGCACCAGCGCAGCACGGTACTAGATGACCAGCATAGATTAGAGAAACATATGTACAAAGCCCATAAGCATATATTACCTGCAGAGGCCCTACTGGCCAGACTGGTGAGACAACAGATATCCCACGACCCTATCCTAGCAATGAAGGATTTGGGGGACACACTGCACACATCCCAGATAACTATAAACTGATTAGCACAACAATATCTTACTGTTCTATACGCAATGTCAAAAATAACGTCTACCCTCGACCAGTCGGGTATCTTAGCAAACCTTGATCTGTCTTGCTTGTCTCCTGAGAATAGAACCACGCTTGAGGTTGATCTGACTATGGAAGAGATCCTTGCATCCCTAAAACATCAAAAGTCAGCTAAAACACCAGATAGGGATGGCCTGCCTGCAGAATAGTCTGCAGACCAAATAGTGGGCAAACTATTAGAGGTGTATAATGAGGTGTATAATGAGGCCATGCGAGTTGGAAACCTCCCTGACACTATGCATGAGGCAATGGTGGTGCTAGTTCCCAAGCCAGGTAAACCAATAGCCGAGATGAAGTCATATAGACCACTCTTGATGCTTAATGTAGATACTAAAATACTAAGTGGCCTGCTAGCCTCCCAAATGCTTCCTTACCTACCTGCACTCATACATAAGGACGAATGTGGGTTTATACCCAAGAGAAATACGGTGATAAACCTCTTTAGATTATTTCATGTTTTGCAGGCCCCTGCAAGTTCAACTGGAGCCGTGAGCACTTAAATTCCTAGACATAGAGCAAGCCTTTGATTCAATAACCTGGGCCAATATATGGCAGGTAATGGACAAAATGAGGTTTGAACCTAAATTTATCACATGAGTGAAATTGTTGTACGCTGCCCAGATAGCCAGGGTCAAGATGGGTGAGTATGTCTCTGAGGCCTTCCGGCTGTGCCATGGTACGAGACAGGGATGTCCCTTGTCGCCGCTACTGTTTGCGGTGGCGATTGAAGCACTGGCATTGTTGCTGTGACAAAGACCTATGGACAGGGGGCGTAAAGGCAGGACCATACATTTCGTATCACTCTACGCCAACGATGTATTGGTGTTTGTGCGGGATCAGGCAGTGGAACTGCCAATACTGCAGACGGCGCTGTCGGAGTTCGCACCTGTCTCAGGCTTAGTGGTAAATCCTCCTAAATCCCAATTTATGCCACTTGGAACGCTAGTGGATGTAGACCTGTTACAGCTCCCACAACTCTCACTACCTTAGTGCTGTGACAGAATCCGCTACTTGGGCATTAGAATTGCTACTGACAAGCAACAATCCTTGCATTTAAATATTCAAAGGGTCATGGTGAACCTCCAAGCGTCAATTAAATTTTGGAAAGACCTCACACTGTCACTGATGGGTAGGTAGCCTATAACTAAGATGGTAGTGTTGCCCCGCTGTCTGTATGTTACGCAAAATTTACTTTATGAGATCCCCTGTAGATATTTCCGAGAGCCTAACAGTCTTCTGGTGGAAATGCCCAGGTCTACGAGATGAAAAAGAATCGGGCTCCATATGCTACAGCAATCCTGGGAGAGAGGCGGTATAAGGCTCTTTAATCTAGATTACTATTAGCAACACACCTCCAACATGCAATTCTCTATTTTGATGAGGGGGACCAGCAGTATTTTCCCTCTTGGCACGTCCATAAATGTACTGACTAACTTTAATTTCCCTTCTAAACCTACGCCCACCCACACCAACACTCACACAGTGGGTGTATTGTCCCTTACTACCCACATGAACTTTCTAAACAGCAAAGGGGCTTGCAAGAGTGGGGTCACCATGTGAGCACAGCCTCCTTACCCTTCAGTGGTATATACACCAACTTTACCAGGAGCATGTGCATATGTATAATCTAGTATTACTGGCCATGGTTCATCCATTGTTCTCAGTGCCAGAGTGCAATTCTGGAGAGTATGTTGTCGTTGAAGATGTCATCAATGGATGCCTCTTACAGATGTGGCTGATGAATTTCACTGCGTTTTGCTTGAGGATTTGAGGCAGGTCATCCAAAATGGTGCACAGTCTTGCAGGGTACAGCATGGCATATGTGATATTTGCTTGTTGCAGTTATTTTGGCAGGTGTAAAAGGATGCCTGCTGAGTGCACATACTAAGTGAAACTGGTGAACAGAGTAATTGGTGTGCCTTGATTAGCAAGGTCTTTTTTCTTGCAGCTAACCATAGTGTTAGGTATCTGTCATGATAGTTTAATATTCTTGCAATGGCAATCCGAGGTAGCATGCCCAGTGGCGGGCACTGTGCCAATGAGCTATGAGCACACTCCATAATAAATATATGCAAAAATAATGAAATACTTTGTGATGAATTGCACGACACAGCAACCAAAGTAGCAATGAAGGATTTGGGGGGCACACTGTAAACATCCCAGATAACTATAAACTGATTAGCACAACAATATCTTACAGATCTATACCTAATGTCAAAAATAACATCTACCCTCGCCTAGTTGGGTATCTTAGCAAACCTTGATCTGTCTTGCTTGTCTCCCTTAGAATAGAACCGCGCTTGAGGGTCATCGACTATGGAAGAGATCCTTGCATCCCTAAAACATCAAAAGTCAGCTAAAAAGCCAGATGAAGATGGCCTTCCTGTAGAATATTATCACAAGTCTGCAGACCAAATAGTGGACAAACTATTAGAGGTGTATAATGAGGCCATGCGAGTTGGAAACCTCCCTGACACTATGCATGAGGCAATGGTGGTGCTAGTTCCCAAGCCAGGTAAGCCAATATACGAGATGAAGTCATATAGACCACTCTTGATGCTTAATGTAGATACTAAAATACTAAGTGGCCTGCTAGCCTCCCAAATGCTTCCTTACCTACCTGCACTCATACATGAGGACCAATGTGGATTTATACCCAAGAGAAATACGGTGATAAAGCTCTTTAGATTATTTCATGTTTTGCAGGCCCCTGAAGTTCAACGGGAGCCGTGTGCACTCACATTCCTATACATAGAGCAAGCCTTTGATTCGATAACCTGGGCGTATATATGGCAGGTAATGGACAAAATGGGGTTTGAACCTAAATTCATCACATGCGTGAAATTGTTGTATGCTGCCCCAATAGCCAGGGTCAAGATGGGTGACTATGTGTCTGAGGCATTCCTGCTGTGCCATGGTATGAGACAGGGATGTCCCTTGTCGCCTCTACTGTTTGCGGTGGCGATTGAAGCACTGTCGGTGTTGCTGTGACACAGACCTATGGACTGGGGCATATAGGTAGGAGGGACCATACATTTGGTGTCACTCTACGTTAATGATGTATTGGTGTATGTGCGGGTATAGGCAGAGGCACTGCCTATACTGCAGACGGCGCTGTTGGAGTTCGCACCTGTCTCCGGCTTAGTGGTAAATCCTCATAAATCACAAATTATACCAATTGGAACGCCAGTGGATGTAGACCTGTTACAGCAGCCACAACTCCCACTACCTTGGTGCTGTGACAGAATCCACTACTTGGGCATTAGAATTGCAACTGACAAATAACGATTCTTCCATTTAAATATTCGAAGGGTCATGGTGAACCTCCAAGCATCAATTCAATTTTGGAAAGACCCATACTGTCACTGATGGGTAGATCGGCTATAACTAAGATGGTAGTGTTGCCCCGCTGTCTGTATGTTATGCAAAATTACTTTATGAGAACCCTCGTAGATATTTCCGAGAACCTAACAGTCTTCTGGTGGAAATGCTCAGGTCTACGAGATGAAAAAGAATCGGGCTTCAAACGCTACAGCAATCCTGGGAGAGGGGGTATAGGGCTCTTTAATCTAGATTACTATTAGCAACACACCTCCAACATGCAATCCCCTATTTTGATGAGGGGGACCAGCAGTATTTTCCCTCTTGGCACATCCATAAATGTACTGACTAACTTTAACTCCCCTTCTAAACCTCCTCCCACCCACACCAACACTCACACAGTGGGTGTATTGTCCCTTACTACCCACATGAACTTTCTAAACAGCAAAGGGGCTTGCAAGAGTTGGGTCACCATGTGAGCACAGCCCCCTTACCCTACAGCGGTATATACACCAACTTTACCAGGAGCATGTGCATATGTATAATCTAGTATTACTGGCCATGGTTCATCCATTGTTCTCAGTGCCAGAGTGCAATTCTGGAGAGTATGTTGTAGTTGAAGATGTCATCAATGGATGCCTCTTACATATGTGTTTGATGAATTCCACTGCTTTTTGCTTGAGGATGTGAGGCCTGTCATCCAAAATGGTGCACAGTCTTGCAGGGTACAGCATGATATATGTGATATTTGCTTGTTGCAGTTTTTTTGGCAGGCGTAAATGCATGCCTGCTGAGTGCACATACTAAATGAAACTGGTGAACAGAGTAATTGGTGTGCCTTGATTAGCAAGGTCCTTTTTCTTGCAGCTAACCCTAGTGTTAGGTATCTTTCATGATAGTTTAATATTCTTGCAATGACAATCCGAGGTAGCATGCCCAGTGGCGGGCACTGTGCCAATGAGCTATGAGCACGCCCCACAATAAATATATGCAAAAATAATGAAAATACTTTGTGATGAATTGCACCATGTACCCGGATTTTACAATGCATGTCCAAGAGGAGCGTCGCAAGTTTCTCGCAGTTAAATAAAAAGTTGAAACAAGCTCAAATTGACTATGCCCTACTCTATCCCGCTCGCCTCCGAGTCACGCACCAAGGGACCCAAATGTTTTTCACGAAGCCTCAGCAGGATGAAGAATTTCTAAAGCAACTTAAGAAACAAAAGAGGACACCGCCTACAACGGAGGAATCGCTATGGGGAACATCGTCAGACGTGGAGTGAAAGATACCAAAGAAAATAACTGATCGCTGATATTTTCTCATTACGCACCATGAACACAGCAGATGACTGTAGATGAAGACACCATGCACTTGGGAAGCACGACCTCGATGATGATGCAGTTGCCGGATGGGACACAAAAACAATAGGCAGCCGGACACCCTCGAAGCCTATTCAGGGACTTGATCAACAACACAAGCTACCTGGACTGGCGAGAGGTACCCGTGGGCCACCCAGCTGCGTTTCCCCACATGGGTGCACCCCACTTTATTTCTCTTAGTGTGTTTGTTTGTAATTATTTTATTTTTCTCAGGACTGCTCTGTGATGGAGCAGAGACATCTATTGTCACAGTTAAGTTCTGGGGTACTAGGGAGGAGGGAGGATGGAGGACAACTGGCATAAATGGGATTCTTCAGTGGGAGGGGGAGGTAGGGGAACGGGTAGTTGAATGTTGAAACAGGAATAACATGTGGCATACTATTAAGAATTATAACTCTCTCCATACACACATGCGGTACTATACAACTTCACAGCGTATTCATTATTGTACAATAGGTTGGTGTAATGACGATGGAGGATAAATCCATACTGAGGGTGATGTCTTGGAACATCAGGGGCATTGGTGATCCGAAAAAACGCAGGCAAGTGCTAGCCTATCTCGACAGACAGCCGATACAAGTGGCCCTACTACAGGAGACACACCTCAACCCACGGGCTCGGGTAACGGTCGCAAGTAGATGAGCGAGCTGTAGGCTCTTCTACTCATACTCATCATATGCGCGTGGCACAGCCATACTAATCAAAAAGCAGATGCCCTTTGAACTGGCAAGTGCAATAGAGGACCCACAAGGAAGATGTGTCATAGCATGGGGGCGGCTTGGAAGGGACTCGGTCACAATAGCAAATTGTTATGGCCCTTATGTGGACACTCCAGAGTTCTTCACTACGCTATGGGGGAAAATACTGAATGTGGGATCCACTCATATAATCTGGGCTGGTGATTTTAACATAGCTTTTAATCCAGCTCAGGATAGGTCTAATGCTGCTATGCACCATTATAACAATTCCCAATGGGTATTGAGGGGAATACTGGAGGAGGGCGGCTTAATTGACAGCTGGCATTACACACACCCACAGACCCAGGAGGGAACACACTTTACATCACATACAGGAACATGGGCACGTATCGGTTATTGTCTGCTGTCAAGGGGGCCGGGGCTCACCATATGTAATGTTATACACCCAGTCAGGACTTTTTTGGATCATTGCCCCGTGAAATTATCACTTACCCCGCCAGGATACGACAGACCCTGGCCTAGCTGGAGGATGCAACCGAATGCACTACTAGACACAGTTTTTCAAGCTGAATTGGGCTATGAAATAAAGGATTTTGTCTCCAGAAATAAAGGGTCAGTAGACAGCGTTGAGGTAATATGGGAAGCTTTTAAAGTCACAATCAGGGGGTACTGCATCTCAAAGAGCTTTGGGGTGCTCAGGGACATACAGGAAACAATCAGGAAACTGGATCAGGAGTTAAAAGAGCTGTAGGAGCAAATGGGACGGGTGACACAGGTCAGGTGCAGAAAGATTTACAAGAGAAACTATCAGAGTATGAAGATGCTGCACCGAGGGAGGTGAAATTTAAGGGGCGTTAATGGGTGGCCCGTAGGTACGGCGAAGGGGAACGGCAGGGCAGAGCATTGGCCGAAGTGACCAGATGTCTGTGTTTCACAACCCATATATTAGAGATTGAAGGGCCTGGAGATGTGATACAGCACGATTCCCTCAACATACCTGAAATGTTCACCACACACTATAGACTGCTATATGCTTCACAGCGACGAGGACCAGTGGATCTAGACGGTTTCATGGGGGATGTGGCACTCGAGTGGCTCAGCGACACACACAGAGAATTCCTGGGCCTCCCTTTCGAGTTAGAGAAAATCAGAGAGGCAATAATGCAATTGAAAAATGGAAAGGCACCAGGGTCAGACGGGATACCGCCGAATTTTATAAAAGCTATATTGATATAATGGCACCAGTTCTTAAAGAAATATATGAGGAATCCCTGGAAGTTTGGATACTCCCCCCCTTGATGAGGGAAGCTTTGGTCACATCTCTCCTGAAGCCTGGAAAGACCCCTAGGTCATGCGACTCCTACCGGCCATTGTCGCTGATCAATTGCGACACAAAGATTTTGGCTAAAGTACTGGCTAATCGCCTAACTCTTCTGATGGACAAACTCATCTCATACTCCCTGACCAGTCGGATTTTGTCCCGGGTAGAGCTACTACCCATAATCTTCACACCCTTTTCTCACTGAGCCAGACAGTGGCACCTGAGGTCCCGCTCGCCGCGTTTTTTTAGATGCCACCAAGGCGTTCGACTCGGTGGAGTAGGATTATCTCTTTGGGGTGTTGCAGCGTATGGTCTTCCCGCTCCTTTATATATCATGGATCAGATTTTTGTACCACCAACCCACTGCCAAGATATTGATAAATGGCCATTGTCTCCCCAGTTCTCTATTTCGAGGGGTACTCGGCAGGGGTGTCCGCTGTCCCCACTCCTATTCGCCATTGCAATTAAAACATTGGCCTCTAGGCTCTGTCAGTGCCACCAAGATAAGGCGCTTCACTGCTGTCTGCGTCAGATTCTGATCTCGCTGTATGCAGATGATATGACACTGTATGTTAGAGATCCCCAACAGAACATAAATCCCCTATTACGGGAGTTCATAGTGTTTGGTAGACTGTCTGGCATTAATATTAATTGGGGTGAGTCTCAGGTTTTCCCTCTCACTCCGGCGGTCCCTAAGTTTCAACTTGACTTTCCATTAGAGTGGTGTTACGCGGACATCCGATATCTTGATATACAGGTGACCAGAGATAGAGAAGACAGGGTACGGCTCAATTATGGTACTGGCCAGTAATATCACGTGCTGGATATCCCTGCCTCTCTCCCTGACAGGTCGAGCGTCCCTCAAAAAAATGATTATACTCCTGCAGTTCCTATACTTATTCCTAAATATACGTTACCACCGGGGTCTTACTTTTTTAAAACCCTACACACTGAATTACTCAGATTGCTTTGGGGAGGGAAGCGGCGGAGACTTCAATGGTCGATACTCACGAAGCCGTACGATCAAGGTGGTTTTGATACCCAGATTTTGAGGTCTATTTCATATTGGATACACACCCCTAGGTATATGCCGCGGGTGGCTTCGGAGGATTGGCTTGCAGACCCTATGCTGTTGAATGGCATTATACATGGCCCTATGCGCACCTGTGCGACGCCACCCACCACGGTCACCGGCACGGTTGACGCATGGAACGGAATTAATGAGCTTGTTGCCTAGCCCCTCCTGTGCTCCTCTAGGCTCCCACTATCTTACCACACCTGTATATCGCTACTGCAAGAAAAGGGATTTCTTAATTCATGTAAACGCACTCACATCGCTTCGTGGGGAGACCTCTTCCATGAAGGTTTATTCCGCTCCTTAGATCATCTTTTCCAAGGGATACAGCCCACTCTTCTGGACATCTTCCTATACGTGCGCCTGCGAAAGGGGATACGGCCGGTTGTCCCAGACTTTCCACGGGAACCCCCAAATCTTATCCCATTACACCAAATGCTGGGGTCTAGAGATGGAAAACACTAAGGGGTCGATTAGGATGGCAGACGGACAAAGTCCGTCCGCCATCCTGTCTGGGACAGGGACCGTCCGCCACAGGGGCGGAGGTACCGTGCCCGAATCAGGATGCACCCGCCACAGTGGCGGGTGCATCCCACATTTTTAACATTGCGGCCGACGGTGCTGAAAGCACCGTCCGCCACAATGTCAAAAATGCATGTTGTGCGTTTCACAGCACAACATGACAGGCACCGCGCGGTGCCTGCCATGTTGTACTGTGAAATGCAGGGGGGTACTATAGGTACCCCCCATGTGCACCCCTCACCCTAGGGGCCTACACCGGGCCCCCAAAGCAAGGACCGTATGCCTTTTTGTGGCGGCATTGCTGCCATGGAAAGGCATTTCTCTCCGCCCATCCTAATATGGCTGGCGGTGTCTGATAGACACCGCCACCATATTGGACCTTTTCCTTGCGACCGCGGCGGAAAAGCGAAGGACCGTCTTCCTGTCCGCCGCGGTCACCCCGCCATTATAATATGGTGGGGGGAAATAGGTTGCGGATGGGCAAGGATGGCGGACGGATCGCTACCGCCTGCATGGCGGTGGCGATCCGTCCGCCATCCTAATCGGCCCCTTAGTGTCTGGCCTATACAGTTGCATGCGCGCAAAACAGGAGGTGTCACTAGCTCGGCCCGCACACATTGGGAGGAAGAACTGGGGCGAGAGATAACTGATGATCAATGGCAATACTGTTGTGTCCAAACCGGAAAGATTTCTGCCAGTTGCAGACTGCAGGTTATCCACTATAAATTTCTGCAGCTCCTTTACTACACACCTGTCAAGAAATACAGATTTAATCTTACGAATAACGATAGATGCAAGAGGTGCGGTAGGCCTGGGGCAGAATTTTGCATCTGGCGTGGGAGTGTCTGAGGGTACAGGAGTTTTGGGACCAGGTCTTCGGGGCACTTGAGAAAATGACAGATAGCACACTAGAGGGGGATCCCTTGATGGCACTTTTGGGCTATACAGCGCAGATACCCTAGTCATACAGGAAATTTCTTGCCATATCACTGCTACTGGTCAAGAGCAGGGTGGCTTGCAAATGGGGTAGGGGTCACGCCCGAAGTTTAAGGATTGGCTGGCAGATGTAATATATTGTCAGGAACAAACAACCACATGTGCTGAGACACTTCCAAGAACCTCAAGACCACGGGATATATGGGGCCCTCTTCATGGCTATCTCCTCTCGCGAACTCCAGATGAGACAAATTCCACCCTCTGAGAGGCTATATGACCTCTATGTGACATTTCATGCTGGTTTTTCCCTCCGCCTCCCGCATATACAATGTTGCTGTGGTTCTCGCTTGCAGATGGGCGGGATGGGCCCTGTGGGAGATATGGATGGGATAACACTGTATGCTAATAGTAAGCTGCCTCTGGTGACCCAAGTATGTTATCGCTGCACCGTCTAGATACATATGGTATGTGCTGAATATATGCTGTGCAAAGGGACTTCATTTAACGTCTTGATTATACGATGATGTAACTGAGACTTAAACATGAGACACTCAAAGCTTACTGTATGTTTATTAGGCTGTAATGTTAATTTGTATGACAAATTCATAAATAAAAAGTTTAAAAAATGTTTTTTTTTTAAAAAAGCATTGCAATCTCTTTTGCCTACCCCCCACCCCACTCGACACGCACCTGGCCAGTGCCATGTTTCCCACCTGCACTGGGTACCTTTCAACTTCAATCTTTACACAGGCTGTGTCCAACCTGTTTCTCCTCCGGCTTTCATATGCCCATTGCTCCAGTTAGCACTGCAGGTCTTACTGTACCAACCCCGCATGCTGACCACTCAGTTCTTGGCCCGTGCTGGAAGACTTGATTCTCACAGATGTTACTGGGCAGACGCCCTCCCCAACTCTATGTTGGGGTGACATTAGTCGCGCCATTGGCATGAGCCTGCCCTGGGATTCCACTGTTGGTTGCAGTGGTGGAGGCGTGACGTCATAGATATGCACCGGGGGCCAGGAGGCATTTAAGTCAGCGTGCCTCTGGAGCTATCCTCTTTCCCTCTTCATTGTGTTCTGGAGTCATCTCAACTGGTCAGCGCAGGATACTCCAATCAACCTCAGCGCCTCTGAAAGTGAGTTAAGCTGAGGATGGGTGAGGGAAGCAGTGGAGGAGGGTCACCAATTGCGTAGCCAATTCGTTGTGCATGTTTGTTTGATGTGCATTCCTGTGGTCTTGCCATTGTTCATTTTGTCTTGTGCTTTGTACATATTTTGTTGCGCAACCAGCAGTTGGTGAGTCTCCCACGTGGAGCATGTCTTGTCACTCTTGTTGCATGTATGTTGGTTTTCTGGCCTTGCACGCACTGTATGTTCGTGGCATGCCGGCTGCGATGCCTGGGAGCAGGTTAGTCTCACCGGTTGTGACTGAGGCGTGTGGTAGGTGGAGAAGGCAAAGCTGAGAAGCTGTATCAGCCTCCGCCTGATTTGCCTGGGACTTGTTGAGGCTGGTCTCAACAACCGGGAGCGGTGTTTTTCTCCTGGTAGTGGCTGAGGCCTTTTGCATGTATCTGGCAGCGTTCAGCTGGATGGCGAGGAGCCGGCGCTTCCCACGCATTATTGGCCACACGCTGGGGAAGCTTCATGGCATTATCTAAGTTAAATTACCAGATTATTCAACACTGGAATCCCCTGTAATTTTTACATGCTCTCCTAATTTCTGCGGCAGCTAAGCTCATGGGCTTCACAGGATTGCCATCTAGGGGGGGGGTTCCATCCCTGGCTGGGCCTCGTAGCATTTCCTAGCTCATTTTCTCATTTCTCTGCTGCTGTTACTGTGATGCTCCATGTGCTGCAAGAGTTTTTTCATGCGTTCCTTTTGGCATCTGGAAAGACTTTTTATGCTGTGTTAAACACGCGACACGTGAATTACACCTCGTCATATGAGAATCTGTTAATAGATCTTCACCTTATGACATTTAATTTGGCACCCAGGGAAGTGCCCTAATGCTTAGTGATCGCACTTTGGCCCCCTTTGGCCATGAGTCAGCCTATGATTTCACCCCTGTAGTGTTCCTGTGGGGGGTGGGGGAGTGAGTGGACGATTGCATGTATGACCTGGTTTGGTTGCAGCTTGAAGCCCCCCTTTTTCATTTGGTAGGCTTTGGGGGGGAGGGGAGTGGGGGGGGATGCACTTTTTTATAGCCAGATAGCCATGGAACCAGTGTATCTTAGTGCTTTTATAATACTTTGGAATTTCTAAACCTACGCTAACCTGTCTTTGCTTTTATCCGTAGCATATTTGTGCCGGTTTGTCTGACCATTGACGGTATACTACTTTTTGCACTCCTTGCAGCAGCCCTTGGTCATATGGATTAGAAGGTTAGAGCTTGGATCTCAACACCAGGATGGGGGGTGCGGGCGTTCACTCTGGAAATTTTCCAGAGGGGCTGGGCAGCAATCACGATGGGTCACACAGCTGCGCTGACATGGTACGGCAAGGTTATAGGGGGACAGTCCTTTGGAGCTTAGGCCTTAGTTTTGCCACCCCTCACCTGCCTTTTCCTCCCTTTCATTAGTATGGCCTCATCGCGCAATAAACAGACCATGCAGTGTCAGCGTAAAAGGCCATTTTATTAGACCAGGCTGCATAATCTGTACATAACAATAAACATAAACAGGTAATAACATCAAACCCCCACTCACACTCCCCTATCATTCATTTCACTCGTTCCACCTCATCACAAACCCCTAGAAGCTCCATACCATACTTTATTCCTGCCCCTCAATCACTTGTCATCCAGCCCACTTCTTGCGTCCTTCCAGTCATGCCTCTATCCGCCATTCGAACTCCCCCCCCAAGGGATGGGTGTGCCCGCTCTTGACCCCCCTGTCCCTTCAAAGTACCGCCTAAAGCAGCTCTGGCCTAAACTGGCAACGCTATAGACCTACCCAAAACCACACCTCCTACTGCCGGGTGGGTGGGTGGCCTTTCTTTCTCCCTCCCGATGGTGCCAGGCGCAGGAAGAGGAAGTTCCCTTCCTCCCCTGCGCCTATATACCCACCCCCTAACTCCTCCCCTTCCCCTGCCTGTCCTATCCAGCGCGAATGACGCCGGGGGAAGACTAGTCTGCGACTGTGCTTCCCCCGGGGCCCGGCATCGCGCAATAAACAGACCACGCAGTGTCAGCGTAAAAGGCCATTGTATTAGACTAGGCTGCGTAATCTGTACATAACAATAAACATAAACAGGTAATAACATCAAACCCCCACTCACACTCTCCTCTCATTCGTTTTACTCGTTCCACCTCATCACAAACCCCTAGAGGCTCCATACCATACTTTATTCCTGCCCCTCAATCACTTGTCATCCAGCCCACTCCTTGCGTCCTTCCAGTCATGCCTCTATCCGCCATTCGAACTCCCCCCCAAGGGATGGGTGTGCCTGCTCTTGACCCCCCTGTCCCTTCAAAGTACCGCCAACCAGGGAACCCCCTGTAGGGCGGTTCCCTGCCCCACCCCTCCTCTCAGGTCTGTCAGCCTGCACCAAGCACACCCGCACTCACTCCCTGCGACACCAGATAGCCTCATTCCATAACTTGCTCACTACATCTCTCATCTCCATCATGTAATAAGCATTGCCCAGCTGAGACAAGTGTACTCAGTCGTCCCTAAAAACTAAAGGTTCCTCGAGTCGAATCCCTCCGTGTGCAATCACTTTGATGTCCTTGTCACCACAGTAAAGTCTCATTGCCCTGTTGAGCTTCCTTCGTGCCTTTTCGATCACCCCATGCTTCATAGCCCCTCTCCACACTTTCCTGGGGACCAACTCTGTCCAGGCAATGTAGGTCCCTGCAAGCCTAGATTTCAGCACCTCCAGATTCCGTTGCATAAGCTGTAAAAGCGCCAAACCTGACAGCTGCACCAAGTCATTTTCTCCAAGATGTATTATCAACAAATCAGGGCATCCCTTTTGCGGGATCATCTTCGCGAGCCAGGGCAGTAGTGCCCCCCATCGCATGCCACCTTTGCCCCACCATTATACCTCGTGCAAGTGTCCTTTCAGTCCCAGGTTACGGCCGTAAACCTGTTGCTCCGCATATTTGGACGCCCAATGCACGAAGGAGTGCCCAACAATCCATGTCACCGTCTTACTGCCCGGTCCACCCACGCAACCTACGAAGAAAAAGATGCTAGAAACAAGAACAGCAAACCATGAATCAACCAACAGCCTATCTGGGACCATCTCATTTCCTCACATACCTTTCACAACAGCGTGACTTCCACCGCCCAATCCTCCTAATCCTATCCCAGGACCACCCCAACATGGGCCGCAGCTGTTGCAGCCCCAATCCTGAAGGAGTGAGTCCCGAAACCAGACGCATCCATACCCAATAGTCGCAAAGCCTTGCGCAGCACAGCCAATAATTGGCCCGCCGTCAGTCTCGGGCCTGATGCATGACAAAAAAAATGTCCCCACGTGCCACCCTCACCATCCCCAGGAAAGTCCGCTATTCAACCACAGGGCATGCTCCCCCTCCCTCTGTCTCATTCAGCCACACCCACTTACCCCTGCCCAGCTGATCAGTCTTCGAGCACCGCAACCAAATACCCAAGCGACCTCCATCCACTCGAATCTCCTCGAACAACCTACCAGCCACACTCCTTGTACCCAGCAACTCAGACATCCTGAACGCCCCGAAAAACACCCACACCATACACAATCGAAAAAGGCCAACTTCAACCAGGTCGTAACAACATTCCGGCAACACCCCAACCAGCCGGACCAACAACTCAAAAGTAACCGCTTCCCGCAGCCTCCCTCCCCCCCCCACTCCTGCATTCCCTACCCCAACCCCGCAACATCCTGCTCACGATCACATCCTTAGTCGGATCAAAACCCAAAAACAAGGCACAGTAAAAGGATATCCCTGCCAATTTACCAGAAATTGTGGCCGCAGTCAAACCCCTATCAATACAGTCCAGCACAAACCGTCTCAGCCCATGTTCCACCTCAGACTCAACCCCCACGACACAATCCGGATTCCAACCCATGAAAGCACTAAATTCAGACCATGCCAAACGATACGTCTGTCTCGTGGTGTCTGCTACAGAACCCTCCACCAGGCCAATCATCCTCACACCTCCAAGGCCCAGATGCCGGCAGGCAGCTCGGTCTTGCATGTATCCGCTCCCGGTGCCAGGTGCCGAAACCGCTGCCACTGCGAACGAGACAAAGCATCCGCAATGTCATTATTTGCCCCAGGGACATGCTTTGCTCGAAACACCACATTCAACCGCAAACAAGCCAGCATGAACCTCCGCAACAGTCGCAGCACTCTCAGGTCCCCCGCCCTCTGATGATTCACCAGCTCCACCACCGTCATGTTGCCCACATGGAAGAGCACCGACCTGTTTCGAAATTCCTCCCCCAACACCTCCAGCGCCACCAGTAAAGGGAAGAATTCCAAGAAAGCAATGCTCCTCCCCTGTTTGAGCCATGAGGCCGGCCAGCTCTCCGCACACCACCTTCCGTCCCAGAAAACACCAAACCCTGCTGACCCAGCCGCATCAGAGTAAATTTGGCATTGCCAGACCACCCTCTCCTCATCAAAGTCCAGGGACACACCATTAAAGTCTTGCAGGAATGCAATCCAGGTCTGCAAGTCGGCCCTTACCCCCATGGAAATCCTGACTCTGTGATCTGGAAGCACTGCCCCCGACATGGCCATGCCGAGCCGCCTACAGAACGTCCGCCCTGCACGCGCCACCCTACACGCAAAGTTAAGGAAACCTAGGAGTCTCTGAACCGCCCGCAAAGGAATCCGCTTCTCCCCAACTGCCCATTCCAAACATGCCAGTATCTCCGCCACTTTGGCCGCAGGGAGGCGCGTCAGCCACTGCACCGAGTCCAGCTTGATCCCCAGAAACATCAGGCAGCTGCTGGGACCAGCCGTCTTCTCTAGTGCCAGAGGCACACCAAACTGAATGACCATCCCCTGGAATCGCGACAGGGCCTTGCCGCAATCCCCGGAACCCGCCCTCCCCGGGAAGAGGAAATCATCCAAGTAGTGAGTGACCTCACGGCACCCACTGACTCGCACCAGGACCCACTGCAGGAAAGTGCTGAACAGCTCGAAAAGAGCGCAGGAGATGGCGCACCCCATGGGCAAAACCTTGTCCACATAGATGGCCCCCCCCAAACTGCATTCCTAAGAGCGAAAAATCCGCCGGGTGAATAGGCAGTAAACGGAAGGCTGACTTGATGTCGCATTTCGCCAATTCAGCTCCCGCCCCACACACCCTCACCGGACGGATCGCGTCGTCCACCGACGCATATAGCACTCTAGAATCCTCCTCTGCAATAAAGTCTTTCACAGACTGTCCCTCCGGCCATGACAGGTGATGTATCATTCTGAACTCACCCTCCTCTTTCTTCTGCACCATCCGCAACGGAGGGATGATCAGATCATCCAAAGGCCAGATCATCCAAAGGCCAATCAGTAAACGGGCCAGCCACCCTTCCTTCCTCAATCTCCTTCCTCAATTTTGCAGACACCACACTCGGCAACTCCTTAGCAGATCTCAAATTGTCGGCCCAACGGCGCTCCCTAGGACCTTGGTAGCCCACTCTAAAACCCTCAGTGAAACCCCAGAAAAGCCGCGCCGCCGCCTCCTGATCCGGGTAGCACGAGAGCCACGGGGCCATCACCTCCACCCTAACCGGTGTAGGCGCCCTTCTGTCCAGGGTGGCCCCGCCCCTTGGCGTTCCTCCACTGTTCAGAGGGAGTAGCAAGGGTGAGGCACTGAGTAAGGGCATGTTTCCCACCGCATTTCGAGCACTCTTGCTTGAACTTACAGTGATACCTGGAACAATACCCCCTATTGTAGCTCCAACAGGCCCCTATGGAATATCCCCCTGGCATGGACTGTTGACCCGAGACACTGGTGTTGGGCACTGTACCTCCACCTGCCCCGCTTTGGGCGGGACGCGGCGGAAAGGACCGATACACAACCGGCAAGCCGCTGGCCGTGTGTGTGGACGCAGTGGAGTGCGTGGACGCCATCCACTGCACCCATAGTTCCTGATCCACTTCCCCCCAACTCTTCTAGGGATTCGCACTGACCCTGGCTCTAAACTCCTCATCATAACTCAGCCAGGCAAAACCCCCGAACTGCATTTGAGCTTTGCGAATGATGTCCATATATTTGAAAAGCGCAATCGCCCTGTCCAAATACTTTTCAGCAGGAAATGCTGGCATAAATCAAGAATGCTGACATCTAGTTCTCCATCGTCACTGGCACCCTAGGGCGCCTCGTCAGCTCCCACTCCTCCTCTTTGGAACCCTCCTTAGCCTGCACCTCTCTGTGCAGGAGCTTAAAGACATCCACAAATTCATGCCTCCAGATCCGTGCCCTGAGTTTCTCTGAGAGATGTGAGCCCAATGGCATTGCCAAACCCATATACGGTAGCTTCTTCGGCACCTTCACTCCTTTCTCCTCTTTACCCTCCCCTTTGTCCGTCTGCACCCCCGTCGTCACCGACTTACCGTCCACCTTCTCACCATCCTCAGGTGGACCGCCCGATGGCTTCTCCACCTCCCGCACCGAACCATCGCCAACTCCCACTGACCTGCAAGTCCTCTTACGTCCCTCCCCCCCGTGGACCGTCATCCCAGGCCGCCCACCACGATCCCTCACCTGTGAGTGCCGTGTTCCGTTCCCTGGGCCTTCCTCTGGGCACCGCCACCTGGACCACCGCCGTCCCAGCCTTGGTCTTCGTCACCGCTGGGGCCTGCAAAACACCAATGTTGCCGTTGTCCGCAGCGTTCATCCCGCACCTCCCCTTCTTCAAGCTCATCACTCTCCACTCCGTAGTCCAATTCAAGCACCGGTTCCAGATCCACCCGTGCACTCTCCACCTCTTTCACAGCTCTCTTCACACCTTTCTGCACACCCCCATGCGCACGCATGCCAGTCTCCACTCGCGCCGCCGGAGCCCGAGCCCTCGGAGGAGGGAGAACCGCCGCAGACTGCTCTGCTGCTTCTGTCCTGCGTCTTGGAGCCGTCTTGGGCCCCCACACTGCTCCCACTCTGGCCCTCGTCTCCTCAGCCCACCTGACCTCCCGGATTTGATCCAGGAGCCTCTGCTCCCTGTTCCTGTCTTCCCAGGACATGGCGCCCCAGATCTGCAGTGGTGGGGGCGGGCAATAGCCCATAAACCCCACCCCGGATGGAAAACAACCCCCTAGGGCAGGACCCGGGGCCCACCCCCCCCCCCAACACCTAGAAATCCAGGCCCAGGGAACACCCCCTCCTCCACCTGCCTCCCAGCCGACTCCCGTCCCACAGGGGCGGGGGTGGGCGCCCTAGAACTTGTGGACAGGTCGATGGGGGCATCATCACATTGCCCCACGACCCTTGACCCTAAGCCCCCAGCATTGCCCAACCCCAAGGACAGGTCCTCCACATGATCCCCTTCCTCAAAAGCTTCAACCGCCCCTTCAGCCCCAGGGAAGTCCATAACAACAGCAGACAACCGGGCGCCCGGCCCTGCCCCCTCCCCCACCTCTGTAGGCACTAGTGCAGTAACCTGTTGCTCCTGCAGGGGCTCCGCGCCCCCCTTAACATTCCCCGACGCCCCGGGCAAGAACTGGAGCGGGGGGAAGACTCGCGGGGGCAGGCTCTTTCGTTTCCCGCCCCTCGCCGAGCCCCTCGGTGCTCCGCCCCCCCCACGCCCAGCCGCCGGTCCCTGCCCTGAAAACTTGTCCTCCTGACATGCAATGACCGCCGACGCGACCCTCGCGGTCTCGCCAACAAAACAACCAAGGCTCGCAGGTAACTTCTCGCCGGATAATTCATTGAAATAGTTACGAATACACGCAATCTAGACCAAGTGTCTTTGACTGTGGTTTTGTTTATCTATGTTTTGTTTAGGCTCTCGAAAAATATTGGACTACAGCGCAGGTGAGCTGTATTATTGAGCAAATTATAAAAGGTCAAGTGCTCTCCATGTGCATTTTTTATATATATTTTCCTCGTCTTTCATTTTTCTCACAGATTTTTTCAGAGTTAACTACTCAGGTAACAGTTTCATAATATCTTGGCCCATATGATGTCTATTTCCAAATAGATATGTGTACTTCATAAGACAAATATCGTTTTCCCTCATTCAGATAACACAAATTCAAGAAGTTCTATTGGAATATATAATTCCTTCATACTCGTGGTAAGGAGCCATTTAAACATTTTAGTTTCGCATCAAAATCTGTAGATTCATTCTTGCATCAAGAGTAATGAGATTTCTTTCTTTCTTTTCTTCTTTTTTTCTATACACAGACCCCTGACGAAGGGGCACTCGCCCCGAAATGCATTGGGTGTAGATTAATCATTATGATTTATGTTGTATAAACTATTGAATTTGTTTGCATTTCTGTGAAAGCAATGATACGAATATATTGTGTTTGGTAATGTAAGATATCAAAGCTCATAAAACTATTTGCATCAACATTGATTGTTTAAAATAAAAAGAATGTTCTAACGTGAAATAATTGTTTTAAAGTAGTGCGTACTGGAGTCCTGGTGACTTACAACACCAGGCCATATACATTTATTTCAGATAGTTTGCAGGCACTAGTCCAGTACAGCACACACACCGGATTAACACATTGATTTATGTGAACTGAGTGCAGCACCCTTCCATATTCATCAAATATAGTTGGACCACAGGTAGAGGTAGATGGTGGTAGAAAAGCATGTTTGTGTTGATGTCCTGCAGCACTCAATTATGGAGCCCATGTTGGTGCTGTGAGTGGCCAGCTCCTGGAGTATGCATTTGTATTTGTATTTGTATCTGGGTTTTATATCGTGCCAACTCACCGACAGGTCTCTGTAGTTCTGTAGTCTCAGTAGTTCCTCTGTAGTTGCTTCATCTACCGGATTTCGGTCAGTACCTGGCCCATCAAGCCTTGGGACTCATGATAGACTCCCAAGAAGTGGTTGATGGCAGCCTATGTGTGAGTGACCCCAGTGGCCTCACTCAATGGCCCACAATACCTCTCCAATGACCCCTTGGCCCAGGGTGCCCTCTCCCACTGGGTCCTGGTTCCTCTGTGACTGGGCTGGTGATTCTCACCTCAGAATCCAGGACTGAGGGGCACAAGATGGTAGCGACTGTACTAGGTACACAGGTTGGGGGGACTGGAGTTGGTTTAGGTGTTGCAGCTGAGGTGGGAGGTGTTGGTGTGGGCACAGTGAAACTCACTGTTGCCGTCTGGACAGGCTGACCAGATGGGCCAAGACTGTCATCCACGTCTACATGTCCCAGAGTGTTGTCATCCCTGAGGGCTTCATCCAGGGGTGAAGTGGTAGTCTGTTTGGTGACCAAGCTCTGCCCTGGTGCTGTGCCAGGTTGACCTGTTGTGAAATAGAGAACATTGTTCTTGGTGGAAGTGTGGTATCTACATCCAAATGTTTTGTGTCACAGTAAGTAGAGACCTAGGAAATACAAAATATGTAGAGATTACTATTATGATATATTTGTCCCTGGTGTTGAACTTGTTAACAAGACATTTAAAGACATTCAATACATGTACTAGAGTTGAGCAGCTCATTAGATGTCTTGCAAATATTGCATTTTGGATTAAGAAATGAACATGACATCGCACAAACATTTAAGCCAACAAAGTGGATAAGCAACATGTGTATTTGACCAATTCAAGGCCTATTTGTGTACAGTACAGGCAAACACACAACTTGGTTGCCTAGTTAGCATTAGTCATCATGTGAGCAGTACAGAGTCAATGGGTCACCTGCCACTTCTAATCAGCTTACTTAGCTTAATGCCTTACAAATATTTGATGTACACACTTGGTATTGTGTCACTCATGTCATCAATAGTTTCAGTTGAGGAGACCCAGACAACATCAAGCTAAGAAGGCAGACATGTCTCTGAGTAGAGCATTGTATGTAGATTGCCCTGTCCATGAGAAATGAAAATCAGTTGTAACATGGCAGACAAGTAAGAATGAGCAAAATCACTATTGCTTCTTGTTTTATGTTACAGAAATTGAGCTCACAGTAGTTGTAGTCATTTCAATCTCTACTTCACAACTCTCAACAAATGGATAGTCTTACATACCTGTTGCCAAAATGCAGTTGGCTGGACCATACATTTACAAATTGACACATATCATGGGTCCATGGATGATACTGTAATAATAATACACTTACAGACACCATTCCAACATGTTGCATGTAATGGAGATTGATAAATGTTATCTTATATGCAACAATACACATTGGCACTGACAAACATCTCTGATACTTTGAGTTCTGCATGTTAGGAAAGTAGATAGACAACACAATAGCAAAAGCTGAGATGAGAGCATACAGGAAATTGAAGTGTTGTGACAGTTAGTGAGGTATAACTTACCAGACTCCACTCCCCCAGCTATTCCTATCAAGCCCTCAGAATGTAGGCAGGCGAAGGCCTTCTCCTCCCAGTGAAATTGTTGTAATGGGGCGCTGGGAGGACCATCACAAGTCTTCCGGGCCTCCAGGTGTTGCTTGGAGGCCAGGGAACGCACCTCCCCCTCAGGTCATTCCACTGCTTCCTAATTTCCTCCTGTGTGTGCAGGGTGGTACCTACAGCATTCACTCTGTCAACTATTCTGTCCCACATGTCCCATTTCTCACTGAGAGCTGTATGGTGGACTTGGGCTTCAAACAATTGTGGCTCTACTCTAAAGATTTCATCCACTAGCTGAAAAAACATGGATAGAAAAACTGCAACAAAAATATATGGAGAGTATTAAATGGGATAGGAAAAAAGGGCTGCTTATCTCACCAAAAAAGTGTGGTCTCTGTCTTGCTGTGCTGCAGTGGAGAGGAAAAAAAATTGTCTGGGATGGTGGGGCGTTTATAGTGTGATTTGCAGGTGTGTCCACTTGGCCAATGAATATCAGCTGTGTTGTTTTTTTATCCATCCAATGGGCACTGTTCTGGTGCTTTGCTGAGAGCTTACCGCAATGGTCCACTGCCATCTGGGAACCACTGCAAAGGGGACCGGTAGTACAACTGTATTTTCATAATCAGCTCGGCGGGAAGCCGCGGGTCTGATGGCGATGAAGTATGCACCACCAACATTGCAGTTCGCCGCAGCCCAGTTGGGACACACTCCGTCGATGTGGTCGGCGGTTCAGGCTGCATGCGTCGTAATACGGTGGGTGAAAGACCGCCGGCTCAGCGGTCTTCTTGGGTCTACCGCCGCTGTGGTATGGCGATGAGACTGCCAAACTCGTATTGGGGCCCATAACACTAGCATGCATTACAGTAACAATATAAATAAAATAAATGTTAATTACCCGGGCGGCATCATCTGTGTCCACTGCAGTTTCTGGCTCCGAGCTTGAGTTGAAGACCTAACTTCCCTAAGCAATCCAGACACTGTTTTCATTCTGTTAATCAGCATGAGAGCAGGGCCAGGATTGGATGGAGCGGGCTGGCTAGACGCTCCTTCAGGCCCTGTAGGCCTGTGCTGGGTCTCCACCCAGCTGTCTATGACAGCTTGCTGGGTAGCTTAAAAATGCGCATGTCACTTTGGCCAGCGCAAGACTGCCATCCAAAGTGATATGCGCACTTTGGAGCATCCAGTAAAGCCACTGCTCTAGTCCTCTATGCTGCCAATCTGCATCAGAGGACAAGCCCCCATTTATCACGGCTCGAGGGATAGCTGACATCTATGGTGCGTCTTTGTGAAAAATAAAATGGCAATGAAATGATTTTATTGTCATTTTCTTTTTAACACTTACCACAGCTCTCAGAGGGTAGGGGGGTGATGGTCCCTCATCCTAATTAAGAAACCGTTACTGACAGTATGAGGTAAGACTCTAAAGGTCTAATTACAACTACAGCGGTCTGCCGTACACCTGTATAGCAGTCTGACCACCGCCATTGTATTGGGTCTTTTGCCTGATTACGATGGTGGCGGTGGGGTCATCCCCACTGACAGGATCGAGGATCCTGCGGCAGTGGGGAAAGCAGGCTGGAATCACAGATTACGACCTGCCTTTCCACCAAGCCTTTCATGGTGGGAACCCACCATGAAAGGCTTGATGGAAAGGCATGTAAAGGGGTCCCCAACAGGTCCCTCGGCTAAATCTGCGCATAGGGGTGTGCACGGGGGCACATAATCCCCCCCAAAATAGCACAGTTGTGCATGGCCTGTGTGACATGCAGGAAATGGTGCATGCCACACAGTGCACAAATGTGCTGTAGGGGATGTCACTGAGGAGGTATGCTGTTTAGGTTCTCCTATGAGCCAAACTTTCCCACCGCCAGGGCACCGCTGCCGCCACACCACCATCCCTGGATTACTGCTGTAATCCGGCAGGCGGGAATGCCAACGGCTTGACAGTCTTCCTGGGACTGCCCCGGCAGCAGTCCTACAGGAAGAATGCCAAAGTCATAATCAGGCCCTATAAGAAAGAACTCACCAAGAATAGGCTGGTTCCCAGCAGCAGAGGAGCCAACTGGCTCAAAACCATAAATGCTTCAAAGAGCAAATAAATATAAATTTCCAAAAGCAAACACAGTAGAGAGACAGAGAAACCAAAAGCAGTATGCTCTGCTTGCTATAACAAGTTAAGAGCAAACATATCATGCACACTAAAAGTAAACATGTTAAACGCTAATTAGTTAATACAGTTAGAGTTACAACTTAATGTAGGAAGGAATGAAAAACTAATAAAGAGAAAGTAGGTAAAATTGTTTTTTTACCAGAAAAAGAAGATCTTTTTTGTTTTATTTCCATTGGGCACACCAAAGAAGTAACCAGAATTTTTTTTAAATACCCCCAACTTTGAATCAAAGCTCTTATGGTACCATCAAGCGAAGGATGTAATCGCCACCCTGCCCAAAAGAGCTTGGTTGTCTCTTCCATCCAAGCATCTATATATTCATCCTGTCATCTTTCCGTTCACCTGCAGATATCTTCCATTTCACCATTGCATTCTGACAACTATTCAGTCTTTCATCCATCTTTCAGTCTGTCACCATTTTGTCCAACCATCCATCCATCCGCCCGTCCATATCCAAACATATCCATCCAAACATATCCATCAAATGTATCCATCTATCCATCCATCCATCCACCCTTTCATTCAGTCATCCACCCTTTCACCTATCCATCCCCCTTTCATCAATCCAGTAATCAGTCCACCCTTATATTCCATCCATCCATCCATCCACACTTTCACTACATGAATCCATCCTCTCTTTCTCTCATCCATCCATCCACCATTTCACTCAACCATCCAACCTTTCACTCATCCATCCACCCTTTGACCATCTATCCACTCATCTATCCTGCCATTTACCCTTTCACATATCCATCTATCCCGTCACTCACTTATCCATCCATCCACCATTTCACTTATCCATCTATCCACCCTTTTATCCAGCCATCCATCTCCCCTCCCTTTCACTCATCCATTCATTATTTCACCCATCCATTCTGACATGCATCCTTTCACTCATCATCCATCCTTTCACTCATCCATCCATCCAGCCTTTCACTCCATTATCCATCCAGGCATCTATCAAATGATCCATCAATTTACCCTTTGCCTCATCCATCCATCAACACTTTCATCCATACATCCATCTACCCTCCCTTTCACTCATCTATCCATCGTTTCACTCACTCATCCACCCATCCTTTCTCTCATCATCGATCAACCCTTTTACTCATTGTCCATTCATCCTTGCTCCTTTTCACTAATCTGATCTTACATCCCACTTTTTACTCATTCATCAATGCATCTATCCATCCACCCTTTCACTCACACATCCATCCAGCCTCCAATCCATCAATCCTTTCTCCCCTTCAGTCATCCATTGTTACATCAATCCTTTCACTCGTTCATCCTTGCATCTATCCAACCACGTTTTACGCACCCATCCATCTACTAATTCATTTATATATCCATCCATCTTTTCACTCACTCATCCTCCATCCACCCTTTCACTTATTCATCTATCCATTCACCCTTTCACTCATCCATCTATCCGCCTTTCTTTCAGTTATCCGTCTACCCAATGCTTGATAGATCTAAATAGACAGCTATAGAAACTAATTTAATTAAAGTAAAATTGAAGGATCCAGATATAAACCACAAAAAAAACAACAAAAAAACGACGTTACACTGAACACGATTTATGAAAAGCACATAACCTTAATGTTGTTTCAAAAAAATTGATGGGCACAAATAAAATGTAAAACATATTGTGTTTTCAAGAATATTATGGGAGAGACTATTGCAGGTAAGAATATAATTTGTAAGTGTTTAATATGATTGAATTTATTATGGCTGTACTTAATAACATTAAAAAAAAATATTATACCTTTTTGCATTACATTATTATTATTGTCATGGTATTTAATATATATTAAATACACTTACCTACCTACTCCCTAGAAACCCAACAACTCACTGATAAGTAAAGAAAATGTAAATAATTTTTTTTAAACTTTAAATATACTCACAAAACTAAGGCCTTCTCTACTAAAATAATTAAACTTCATCATAAAAACTTTATTCGATCTTTCTACAGAAGATTATAAAAGTACATACAAATGCATAAAAACCACTAAGTAAAATCACATAAAAACAGACTTCAGATCGTGCCAAGACAGCCCTTATTAAATTCATGGATACAGGCCCACATTACTACGCGCTCAAATTCATACAAAGTGCATTAGGTTAAAAGTTAATAAAAAGATTTGGAAACCATAAAGAATAAAAGGGACCCTAAACTTCATTCTTGAACCACATAGTTCCTCTTCCTCATGCATGCCCACAGGGATGTTGCCATGGCGAAACAAGCCATCAGGTTGGGTAATGATTTCAGAAAATAAAGAGCTACCCGACATGAACGAAAGTGGCTCATCTTTAAGATAGGAATGATGAATTTCTTTCTTTCCAGGGCACACAAACTACAAAAGAGTACGTTAGCGGGTCAGTACGATCAGGCACGACTCCTTCTGGATTTAGGGAAGGTTTTATTTTGCGTAGTACAGGTTTCTTTCTTGATGCCAGGTTATAAATATGATACATAACACAACCATTTTAGAAAGAGGGTCCAAGGGTAGGTTTAGCGCGAGATCATGTTTCTGAAAAGAAACAAATATGGCGCTTACCTCTACCACGGTACCTCCCCAAACGGCACAGAGGACGCCTGGAGTACCGACGGTGAGGTAAGCAACTCAACATGAGGCTTAAGGATACGAGTTGTTACCTTTCACGGGCCATTTAAATCCTTTGCACTTCTATTGCAAACAATTAGCTTTCACTTGAGGACGAGAGATGTTACTGAGCAGGGGGCATCTTTTAGACCCTGTTATACTTTACTGACCTCTTTGCATCCCCCACTGTAAATAGTAAGGCAGGGTTTTCGTAAGAAAAGAACAGTCTCATTTTTCGAGCCACAAGCGTCTGGTTTGGTCTGCTCATCCGATAAGGCGGTGACAATATCCTTACATCACAGTCTGTATGATTCCTTTATGAGTGGTCAGTTGTAATGGTGCGAGCGATTAAACGCACTTCGAATAAATGAGTAACAACACTAAATCCTAGCAGAGGCTCCACTTGTCACACAGACGGTCTGTTTAGTAGAAAGAACAAAACGGTACTTGCCCACTTTCCCAGAACGTGGACAGTGTGAGAACAGTTAGAAGACGAGCGTTTCTAAGACAGAGAGATATATAAGTGTTTCTATATACCACCGTTCAGAAATACGAGCTATGAGTCACCTTTAATTAAACTACATTTAGGCAACGTGAATTTATATAGAGGAAGGGCTTTTCTTTATCAGTCCCTTCTCTCTTAAAAACAAGAATAACCGGATAAATTTACGCAAGCATTTGCTAATCTTCAAAGACCTACACTACGTGTGGCATGATTGACACTCTCTCTTGTGTGTGTATATGTCTTTTTATCCCTCTAGCGTGGGGCTCCACCTACCTGAGCCGTAGCCAGGTGAGGTGCAGAGTGTACCTCCTACCCCGAAGGTAAGCCGGGGTTACCCGACATAATAATCGGTAATCTAAATCATAGTAGATTGAGAAGGATATGACGTCTACATACCTTCACCATGCTCTCACTACATTTGCGTTTTTGAGCCTTAATATTGTTTCTAAATGTTGTGTTGTGCCTGTCTGTCTTTTCCAATTTTTTGTATTTCAGCAAGGAGGATTTGAACCAGTCAAAGGACTATCGTTCCGCTTGCAGTAACGTAAAACTGTTTGCAAATATTGCATTCTTTTTTTAAAAATAACACACCTCCTTCTTTCTTTTCAAAGGGGGGCACAAGCAGTAGCAAGATTTGGTCCTGAAGAATGCAGCAGGGCACCTGGGTGGGTCCAAAGTCTGCAGAAACATGTTGACCTCATAAGATCATTCATAGTAGATATTTGTTTTCCCTACTATATCTGAGCACACTTTTTAACGTTGGAAACATGGGAGATACTCAATAAAGTTTTTTCTCTCCCTGCTCTCCAATTTTATATTCCATCACCTTTATCACACCATTATAATTATTATTTAAATGCACTGCCTTCATTCAGTTCTCACGGTTAACAGCCTTACACCAAATGACACACTAGGGCAACCACTATTCTTTACATCAAGTGGTTGCAAGTCCACTCTCCTCAGTGTGAGGAGTCCCAAATGATGAACAGGGCGGAACCAATCGAAAACTGATGGGTACCTTTACAATCTTGGGGATATCCTGTGGTACTTGATTGAATCTTTTTCTTTCTTCCTCTTTTGTCATATTTCTGTTGATAGGCAGGCTCAATCTAACATTTTTTCTTAGACCCACAATCACTTTTTTGTGTATTTAATATGAATATGATACAACAAAGTAAAGGGTCTGGTCTTGGGTTCCCGGTGTCTTCTCTCCCTCTAACTGCATCTTATAGGTGCCCACAGGGTCTTCTATGGTTCCAGCCTTGATCCACAACAAGGGGTTACTCGAGGCGAAAAAGGAAAGAACACGAGCAAGTGTCAAGGTTGGTTCAAGTGCTATGGGATGGGTAAGGGAAGGGGTACCTCCAAGCGAGTGACGAAGCCTAAAAATGGGGTAGTGGTAGTGTAGGGTGGGGTGGTGAAACACACAGGACTCAGGTACGAGGATCTGTCCCCTAGGCGTCCGGTTTCTCCAGCAGGACTCTCACAATCTTTGAAAGTTGACAGTCTACTGTTCTTTGCACCGACTCCCTGGGAGCACCGACCCTGTGACACAGTACCAAATGTAGGTCATTTTGAGGTGACGTAGAGTCACAAAGGCACCAAGACAGATCTGAATGTTTAAAACGTCTGGCCGGATATCAGAGGAATCAGGTTTAGATGAAATCTCATCAAAATGAACTGATGGGCTGAGAACGAGACCTCAGCTAAATAAGAGAACTCGTTATCTGCCAGTGGTGGGGTTAGTTGTTACATCCGAACCATCTGTGCTCGATAGTTCCTCTCTCTATGATCGTATTGGGCTCCCATCTTAAAAGTCTCGACCAATCTATGCCTGGAAAATTTCTTACACGAGTCAGGATCATTGAAGAGATGTGACAAGCCTAAAGCATTAAATTCCCGCTCGACATAATTTAACCATCTACTCTTGCTGTGGTTTCCGAATCACTGATAATCTTTTTGTTCAAGGGGACTGAATCCCTAAGCCAAATTGAGAGCCACAGCAGAAGTGGGGCCTGCAAATTGAGCCCGTAATATATGGGAGACCCAATTCCAAATGGGTAACATCATTTGAGTAAGATTGCGGGAGGAAGGTCAATGATTTGAAAAATGTGTTTTCGATTGGCTGGAGATTGTCTACGGGGACCATCCCCCATACCCCTGCCCCATAGGTCACAGCTGATATTGTCTAAGCGTGATAGATCTTTTTTTTAGGGTCATGAGGACGGGAGCCTAGCCTTCCGTAAAATGAGTTTAGTGCCGCCAAACTCCTATCCATGACCAAACCCCTGCCAACCACCAAATGTGTCCAATAAAGATTGTTGTCGAACAGAACTCCCAGGTAGGGGAACGCGTTCACCACCTCAATTTTTGAAGAGTCCATGCAGAAGTAAGGGGTTTTTGTTTTTTTCCTTGCCCCAGCGATTAATATGAAGGACTTGGCCTGATTGACTTTCAGGTCTAGGGTGTTCATGAAGGCCGCATACACTGTGATAGCCATTGGAGGCCCAAACCCATTCTGGAGAGCAGTACGGCATCATCAGCGCAAGCCAACATAGGAATGCGTTGGGAGTCAAAGATGGGGACATTCAAATTTTCACCCATCAGCGCTTCCTCCACACCTATTGTATAAATTGAAAAAAGAAACGGTGTGAGGCCGCCTTGCCTTACCCCTCTTAAGGTGTTAAAGGAGCGGGATCATTCCCCATTCCTCCCATACCCAACAGTTGCAGAGGCATGAGTATACAGCTGCCGGATGAAATCGATTAGGGGCTGTTCTACTTCCATCTCCGCCATAATATTCCAGAGCTTTGGGTGAGACATGCAGTCAAAAGCTGCAGATAAGTCCATAAAGGCAAGACATATCCTCCAACCCTTGGCTCTGGCATATTTGTCTAAAATAAGGGAGAGGTTCTGGCACTGCTCAACAGTGCCCTTCCCTTGTTGGAATCCGTATTGGGTCTGCATTAAAAGATTTCTATCTCTGGCCCATAGTTCCAATCTAGATAGTATGCGGCGACCCATTAATTTGGCTATTGTGTCTATCAAAGATATTGGTCTATAGTTTTTTGGATTCCCCTTGTCTCCCTTTTGGTGAATGGGGACTATAACGCTCGTCCTCCATGAAGGTAAAGGGCCTGATTGTGCAATCTTATTAAAGTCACTGAACCAGAAGGAGAAGGGAGGCCGAATATATCATTGATGGTAAGCACTACTGTACGTTTAGCGTTCGCCGTGAATGCCCTTTGTGTTTTTCGAGGAACTGCTCTATAAATAATTGCAGTCTGTATTTAGTGGTCCTTTTCACCAATAATATTAGATTGTACTCGATATGGAGGCCGAACATATTGTCAATGGTGACCATTACTGAATGTGCAGTGTTCGCCGTGAATGCACTGTATGGGTGTTTCTTTTCCCGTGTAACTGCTCGATAATCATTTGCAGTTTGATTTGATTTTTTTCACCAATAACATTAGCTGGCACTCAATAAAACTCATTACCACCGTGATTAGAGACAAAATTAAGTCATCTTGTTTGACACAATAAAGGTGAGACCACGCAGGTTACTCAATAGTTAAAATATTGTGAGTTGCAAAGATATGCCGACACGGAAATACGTGCTGTGCAAGATAATATAAACTCACAAGAAGTGACATGGAATTAAGTATAGTCGCTTTGTAACTTGGACTGTATAATAATACCGGTACAACAGAGCCAATTATCAACAAATAGAACATACATGGCTTCCTTAATCGCCTCAAATAAATTATAAATGCTAATATATAACATGATAGATTTGTATATCCTGCAAACAGAAAAACGAGTCATACTGGATCCATTTAGACTCTGATTTATTTTTTGCAGACTTTGTTTTAATCAAAAAATTTACACGGGAGGACAACCTCCACAGAGTTCATGCCGTTGATATAAGCAGAATTCAAACTGCGGCCATTTATATGTACACATATTTTTAATTTGGTAAGTTCCGCCTGTGACCTTTGGATATAATTATGAGGTACAAAAAAATCAAGGGCCAAGTAATAAGGTTTTGTACATTATTCCCCTAGAAATTAGTTGGATACCTAGATTATATATTGGTGGCTCTACTGGATATCCGCTAACTTGCTCAACCAAAAAGAGAGGTATAACACTAACAATTATCAGATAACTCTGAGATCTCTTGATATGCTGAGTGTTTATTTAAAGATAGCTTTACATTTCACTAGGGAAACCCAAAGTACTAGTGAGGATCAGAACCCTAATATCCCCATATGGTCCCTGATGCACTAAAGAACAGAAAAAGAGACAATGAACTTCTCTCTTTTTTACTAAAGATATAATTTGAGGTACGTATAGGGAATATAGGCATTGTAGATACAGTGTTTATTAATCCTTGGAAAATCTTGTTAAGTAGCATATATTTAGCTTGCATTTTTTAATGAATCCAGTTTTGTAGATAGAACATAAATGCTGTCTAGCGATGGATAAGATGCTTTACTCATAAAGTGTTAAATATAACTGAAAAAGTATTGTATACCTGTTAAATAGTGCCACTGAACAACAATTTGTAACAACATGTACCCTGTATCACTATGACTGTTGGTAATTGTATGTTTTTATTAATTTAGAACTGTCCTGAACAAGGTGTTTTAATCAACAACAAAAAAACGAAACGCTGCGTTGACAACTGTCTCAATTTCTCCAACTGTATTGGAAATGTTATTATATTTTGTGGTTTTATTTATGTATGTTTTTATTTTTTTGCTTAAGTCCAATTTTAAGACAAACGTGCAAAACCTTATTCAATAATATGCAAAAGATAGTCTAAATGACATTTACTGTCTTGTGGTTACTGTTGTAATATTTAATTACATTGTGTTTGTTCATAAAAGTGGCACTAGCATCTTTTTTCTAATGTTTGTTTAGAATACAACTTGTTTTGATTTTACCTGTTCGTCCAGTTAGGTCCAATATAAGAGTCCTTTTTGTTTAATTGGAACATTGTCTACTTTATCGTACTACTTTCCCCTCGTCCCAGATTGGATTAGAAAGGGGACCTCCCTTCTTTGTGTGGTGCAATCTTATTTAAAACATTTGTCAGCACCGGGACGCAGAGCTCCTGATCCTCCTTAAAGAATTGTATAGGAACCCCATCTGGACCCGGCGCTTTTCCCACGCTGCATGCCTCTAAGCGAAGCGAAGAGAAGTGTGGCTCAATGGTTAGAGCGGCAGACCCTGATGCAGAGGTCTAGCCCGGGACCAGGGTTCAATTCCCCGCCTCGGCGGGTCTTGGGCTCAAAATTCCACGGACCTGATAATTCTTGCCTCGGTGCCTATTCTAATCATAGAGTCCTACTCTGCAACTCTGGGCAATAGCTTGCTTAATCTCCATAATGGCCCCCACAACGCTAAGGATGCCTGGCCTCCACCCAGGGGGTGCCCAGGAGTGGACGTCTCACAGGGAAAGCCAGGACGGGTTCCACAGCGGTATTCGTACAAGCGCCTTGAGACCCTTGCGGGTGAGTAGTGCACTATACAAGTATCAATTTACAATTTCTAAGCCACACTTTACCTCTGGAAGGAATCACATAAATCTTTTCTGAGTTTTGGGGTCTGGTGAATTGTGGAGGGAGGGCAGAGACTCAGTGAGTGAGAAAATATTTGAATAATGTGCCACCCAATCCTCTTCGCCTATATGAGACTCTAATGAGGGATCTATTTGCGTCTTAAAGTGAGGGGCATTAATTATATCACAAAACTCTTTGGTATTGCCAGATTGTGAGGTCTCCTTTAATATAACCCACATCTCCTCCCTTAGAGACCTTTCCCTGAGCTTTCTTGCCTTTTTGAACTCCCTACGGAGTGATGCAATTAATATGGTGTCTCTGGGTTGAGTCTTACGGGCTGCAATGTAGAAAATACACTTTTAAAACATCCATGCACCGTGTGGCAGACACCATGCTCCGACCACCACTCGATGCTTTGATGTTTGGAGGCCATGGGGGAATGGGGACCCTGTTAGGGCTCCCCAGAGCCACTTTCTGACAGCCTTTCCATGTCAGAAATGCCGACATGGAAAGGCTGTGGAAAACCGAAATCATAGGTGGTGTCTGAGCAGGAACCACGGCCATTTGGCGATTATCTATCCAACTGTCGCCTCATCAGGCATCTTGAGCCCTTCAGAAGCACTGCTGAATTCTCCCATGGTTTTCCCTCCGACTGCCAGTATCATAATACTGCATGCCGACGGAAACCTATGATGGCGGGCGGAAAGCCTCTGAAGAGCTGTCGGATGGCTTTCTGCCCAACATCATAATAAGGCCCTATATAAAATAATGTATTTATTAACAATTATAAAATACATATTAAATGCACGGCGCATGGATGTTTTAAAAGTGTATTTTCTATATTGCGACTTGTGCTGCAGCCCGCAGCACAAGCCACAATAGAAAAAATACACTTTCCAACCACCGTGAAGGCAGTCGCATTGTAAAAGTCGAAGTGGAACTACTGACACCTTGTCGGTGCGCTCCCGTTTCCACAACGATGCTGGTCGGACTCTCATCCGGCCAACATTGTAATTAGGGACATAGTGTAATTGGTTAGTTAAATTGCTAATTCTGTAAATTGTTTCCTCATTTGACATGATTAGATTATATTAATGTGTTATTATTTTTTTAATATCATTAGTAGTTTTATTTTTTGCATCATTTTAAAGAGTATGTATATTTTATTGTATTCTAATTTTATTTTTATTACTTTTTTGCGATTTGTTGGGTTTGTAGGGGAGGAGGTTGTGAAATGTTTTATTATGTACTTTAGCATTGTTTAAAATTCGTTTATTTCATACATTTTATTTTGTTCTATGATTATTATGTAAAATATTTTATTCATTAATTATATCATGATGTCATATATATGTTTTTAAAAATCAGTAATTCATTTTTAACTGTTAATTTGTTTATTATATTATTATGTAAAATATTACATTTCTTTAATTCGTTTTTACATTCATTAATTGTAGTATGACTCAATATTTTTATATATTAATTGAATAGAATTAGACATTTTTTTATTACTAGGAACTAATATTTTTTTCTGTTATGATATTTCTATGGGTTGTTGGGTTTTAAGGATAATGGGAAGGTAAGGGGTCCGACACTGCAACCCCCCGCGGACATTTGCACCTGTGATTCGGGGTTGAAGCGGTATGGGGACCCAAGGAGGCGCATTGTTTCTACAGCAAGCAGGGGAATCAGTTTTCATCTTGGCAATTCCTGCATCCCGCCCGACCACTGGGTTTGACATTCCATGCATTCACTTACCTGGGAGCCAAGCGCTGCATCCTGGGAGTTGCAGTTCGGGACTATGCCGAGAACTGCAACAGGTGGGTTTCTTACAACGGGGGCGGAGCCTGGGTCACATGGCTAACAAAGGCAGCAGGACAATTACAGTGCGCTAATGGACACCTCCTGAATACGCGTGGCGCTGAGAAAGGCATCTTTATGCCGAAATGCATTCGCCGAATTTGTTGAAATAAATGGTTTCCTTGTTGTCCCCAGCTGAGGCCTCTACTCTTTCTTTTGAAGAGTTTGTTTGGATACTTTCAGCGTTTTGCCAGAGACGCAGTTGGAGACCCCCGCTTTTTCAAGTTTGCCAGGACCCTTCTGGCATTGCCCCGGCTTTGTGTGGACACCAAGGGATTGGTATGGTCTGGGCCCGCCTCGATGTTCAGGGAGAAATGATGCGGTGACAAGGACATTGATCTTTGTTTTGGGCGGTGTGCACCGACACTGCAACCCCCGTGGACATTTGCACCTGTGATTCGGGGTTGAAGCGGTATGGGGACCCAAGGAGGCGCATTGTTTCTACAGCAAGCAGGGGAATCAGTTTTCATCTTGGCAATTCCTGCATCCCGCCCGACCACTGGGTTTGACATTCCATGCATTCACCTACCTGGGAGCCAAGCGCTGCATCCTGGGAGTTGCAGTTCGGGACTATGCCGAGAACTGCAACAGGTGGGTTTCTTACAACGGGGTCGGAGCCTGGGTCACATGGCTAACAAAGGGGCAGGACAATTACAGTGCGTTGATGGACACCTCCTGAATACTTGTGGCACTGAGGCAGGCATCTTTTTGCCGAAATGCATTCGCCGAATTGGTTGAAAGAAATGGTTTCCATGTTGTCCCCAGCTGAGGCCTCTACTCTTTCTTTTGAAGAGTTCGTTTGGATATATATTTATATATATATATATATATATATATGTATATATATATATATATATATATATACATATATGTTAATATTTTAATTGGTAAATATTCTTCATATTTTGTATAATCTTAATTACTAATGTTGTAACCTGTATTTGTAACAATTTATAATAATTAGTAGGTATTTACTAAAATGATATATCTTTTTATTATATTTATTGAAATTCATTTTGATGTTTTCATCTATTTTTACATTGTTTTTTTATTTAGGATTCAGACTCATAAATCTGAACCTTGCAAAGTCCAACATTTTCCATACTGGTGCTCAAGCCGGAGTGGGAGTAGTATATCTGACCCCACCAGTTGACGCAGTGGGTGCAAGTGCAAAACATACTCGGTTCTCTCTTATATGTGATAAATAAAAGTGATAAAACGTGATCAACATACTTATAAAGAAGATAAGATCAGCAAAGTCTGTCAATATAATAAGCAGAATATAAAGGGTCTATGTTTAAATTCAATGACATTTCGATCCATTCAAAAATGTCGGGATCATCATCAGGACTCTGAATACAATGGGAGCTCGAGAGAAAGCTAAAACAGTAAAAATAGAGACATCAAAAAAAATTCTTCACAATTAAATGGACAATAAGAAAAGGTTCACATTTCGTATTTCTTAAAAAACTGTCCACTACTAACCACTATACTGGGCTTATGAGGAACCCCATTAAAGAGATCCAAACTGAAATATTGAGACTCACTTTCCTGGCCAAAGAGACAGGTTATCTAAGCAATAGTAAGTTCTAATATCTAAATGTGAAAAATCTCTGCACACCAGTTATTTATGCTCTCCCTAAGGTTTAAAAGAATATTGAGACTCTGCCAGGTAGACTGATCGTCTCAGGGTGAGGCTCGATTCTAGAACCCATTGGGTAGTATGTAGATTTTTCATAAAACTATTTGTGCATCTTACAGAATGCTATATAAGATACAACAGGCAGTTCATAAGTTTGATAGACACCTTTCTGTTCTCTGAATCCAATTATTTTCTGTCCAGAGTGGACATACAATCCCTCCATACTAATAAATCTCAAGCTGAGGGAGCAGATGTCATACAATAACCTCTCAATAAAAGACCGAAACCATATTAAGTCCTTACTTCTTTCATTATCTCTTTACTCAATTTGGCACTAAAATTGAACTTAATTAAGTTCACCGATGAATTTTTCCTCCAGATAAGAGGTACTTCCTTTGAGCCATTTTTTGCTCCAAATTTAGCAGTTTTATATATGGTCTTATATATGGATTCCCTTAATTACCACCAATCCTTAACAAAGCATATTCTTTAGAAAAAGTACATTGATGATATCTTCCTGCTTTGGGAAGGAGATCAATCATGATATATGCCATTCCAAAAATTGCTTAATCAGAATTGATAGTAGAGAATGACCAATTGTGCACTACTTTATATAGGAACCCAATCGAAAGGAACACACTTTTGCAGTCTTAGGGACTCAGTTCCCTACAGCCTGGTTCTCAGGCTGAGACACAACTGCAAATATAAGGCAGATTACATCAGAGAAGCAGAAATTACCGCTTTGTGTTTATCCATAACGCTTAATTAAACATTCTGCACAGAGGACATGGTACTGCCCTAGGGACATCGTGTTAACACAACAAAACAAACAACAATCAGAAAGGCTTGTTTGCGAGACAACTTTTTCACCTACTTCCAACTTTATCTCGAAACGTATTAAAAAACATTGCCTTGCATTAGCAGTGGGACACCTTGCTTTCGAAACTCTTATGTTTGCTTATAAAAGCAGTAGAAATGTAACCCTGCCTGTGCTGCAACACCAATGCAGAAGCCATTTGTTACTCTGAGCGGCCACCAGGGTATCTCTTACCTGTAAGGCACTACAAATGTGGACAATGCAGTCAGACTTTGTCAATTTTCCAGTGAGACCAAGGAATTTAGTCATATGAATACAACTGAACTTCTCGAAACTTTTTCAAACAGCAATACCAGCAGTGTCATTTGCGCTATATTCTGCTCATACAATTTAGTGTATATTGCCCAGAAAACTCAAAAAGTCCAAATCTGTCAACAAAGGAGTAGGCTCAAAAGCAAGGTCCTTAATGTTCTACTAGTGCTCACTGTCTAGAGCATGGACACTCTGAAGATGAGATAAAATGGCAGGTCATCCCTACTATCACAATCCCCGACAGAGGTGGCAGCTTGTAACAGCTATTGAATAAAGAGGAACTTAAAAGGATAGTAAGGAAGGGCACTATGAACTCTGGGTTGAACCTCCATGAAGACTGGATTTCACTTGTATAATGACCTTCACAAATGTTTCTTTGAGTACCCGGACTACTTTTACAGTGGTTACTAACTATGTATGATTATATTGGTCTCAGCTCATTTTCAAGCCTTGTAATTATATTTCTTGCTTATTATGTAGTTGACACATTGTGGTGGAAACAAATATTTTAATATAGTCAAAGCAAAAACTTAAATATGATCAATACACGAGGGGATGACATTTCCAAACATTATTATTTGCACGCTGAATCCTTTTAATAGTAAAACGTGTGCAAATATGATGGTCATTTCAATTCAAGATGTATTTTCTGTATTGGCAGTGCATATTGCACTTTACCCCACTCCCCTCTACTCTGCACCACTCCATGCCACTGCACTCTACTCTGCACCAATCCACACCACACGACTCCACTCCACGTCATTCCACACTGCGTCACTGCATTCTACTCTGCACCACTTCACTTTGCGCCACTTCACTCTGTGCCTCTCTACTCTACTCTGCACCAGTCTACCCCATGCCAGTGCACTCTACTTCACCCCCACTTTACTCTACTATGCGCCACACCCCTCTACATCACTCCAGTCTGGGCTACCCCACTCTATGCCACTCTACTCTGCAAATGCACTCTACTCTGTATCAGTCCACTCTACCCCAGTGCACTGTATGCCAATCCACTCTATGCCACTCTAATCTACTCTCCACGACAGCACTAGAGGCCACTGCACTCTATGACACTCTTCTCTATGCCACTTCACCCTACCCTCACAACCGCACTCTACGCCACTCCAATCTACTAAGAAACAATATACTCTATGCCACTCCACTCTGCACCTTTCCACTGTCCTCTATGCCACTACATTCTAAACCACGGCACTCTACACTGCACCACTGCACTCTACGCCAATGCACTCTACACCACTTTACTCAGAACCAATGCACTCTGCACCACTGCACTCTATGCTATTCGACTCTGCCCCACTGTACTCTACGCGATTGAACTCTACATCACTCTACTATACACCACTGCACTCAACAACATTCTACTCTGCAACACTGCACACTCTCAATCAATCAATCAATCAATCAATCAATCCATTTGTAAAGTGCGCTACTCACCTGTAGGGTCTCAATACGCTGAAGGGAGGGGGGGGGGTGCTGCTACTGCTCGAATAGCCAGGTCTTGAGGTGTTTCCTGAAGGTGAGATGGTCCTGGGTCAGTCTTAGGTGGGCGGGGAGGGAGGTCCATGTCTTGGCGGCCAGGTAGAAGAACGATCTTCCTCTGGTGGTGGTTCTACAAATTCGTGGGACAGTGGTGAGGGCGAGGCTAGCGGAGCAGAGCTGGTGGTTTGGAGTGTAGAACGTGAGGCGATTGTTGAGGTATTCGGGGCCCATGTCGTGGAGCGCTTTGTGTGCGTGGGTGAGGAGCCTGAACGTGATCCTCTTGATGACGGGGAGCCAGTGCAGGGCTCTCAGGTGGGTAGTTATGTGGCTGCAGCGAGGGATTTCGAGGATGAGTCGTGCGGATGTGTTCTGTATGCGCTGGAGTCTTTTCTGAAGTTTAGCTGTGGTTCTTGCGTATAGGGCGTTCCCGTAGTCCAGTCGGCTGGTGACGAGGGCCTGGGTGACCGTCTTTCTAGTTCCAGTAGGGATCCACCGGAAGATCTTTCGGAGCATGCGTAGAGTGTTGAAGCATGAGGATGAGATGGTGTTGACTTGCTTGTTCATCGTGAGGGAGGAGTCCAGGATGAATCCTAGGTTGTGTGCATGGTCCGTGGGTGTCGGTGCGGTACCCAGCACGGTGGGCCACCAGGAGTCGTCGCAGACGGATGGGGATGGTCCGAGGATGAGGACCTCCGTCTTGTCTGAGTTCAGTTTCAGACGACAGAGCTTCATCCATTCCGCGAGGTCTTTCATTCCTTCCTGGAGGTCGATTTGGGCGGTGGCTGGGTCTTTGGTGAGGGAGAGTATCAGCTGGGTATTGCCGGTGTAGGAGATGATGTTGAGGTTGTGTTTGTGTACGATGGTGGCGAGGGGGCTCATGTAGATATTGAAGAGGGTTGGGCTAAGCAAAGATCCTTGGGGTACGCCGCAGATGATCTCGGTGGCCGCGGAGCGGAAGGGAGGGAGGCGGACTCTCTGGGTTCTGTCAGAGAGGAATGAGGTGAACCAGTCCAGGGCTTTTCCTTGGATTCCAGCGTTGTGGAGGCGGGTTTTTAGGGTGCGATGGCAGACGGTGTCGAAGGTGGCTGAGAGGTCTAGGAGTATGAGGGCGGTTGTTTTCCCATTGTCGAGCAGGGACCTGATGTCGTCGGTGGCTGCAATGAGGGCGGTCTCGGTGCTGTGGTTGGCTCGAAATCCGGACTGGGATGGGTCGAGGGAGCCGTTTGTCTCGAGGAATGAGGTCAGCTGTATATTGACGGTTTTCTCAATGACTTTTGCTGGGAAGGGAAGAAGGGATATGGGACGGAAGTTCTTGAGGTCTTTGGGGTCTGCTGTTGGTTTCTTCACCAGGGTGTTGATTTCTGCGTGCTTCCAGCTCTCCGGGAAGGTGGCCGACGAGAAGGAGTTGTTTATGATTTTTCGGAGGTGGGGTGCGATGATGGTGTCGGCTTTGTTGAAGATGTGGTGAGGGCATGGGTCGGTGGGAGAACCGGAGTGGATGGTTTTCATGACGTGGGTGGTGTCTTCAGTGCTGATGGGAGTTCAATTGCTGATGTTGGCGGTACAGGGAGTTGGTTCGGTGGCTGAAGGCGGAGTATGGGCACCGAAGCTGTCGTGTATATCGGCGATCTTGCGATGGAACAACGAGGCGAGGGAGTCGCAGAGGTCTTGCGATGGTGTGATGTCATTGCTGCTGGCGCTGGGCTTGGAGAGCTCTTTTAGGATGCTGAAGAGTTCCTTGCTGTTATGTATGTTGTTGTCCAGCTGCTCTTTGAACAATGTCTTTTTGGTGGTGCGGATCAGCTGGTGGTGTTTGCGAGTGCCGTTCTTGAGAGCTTTCAGGTTTTCTGTCGTCTGTTCGCGGCGCCAGGTTTTCTCGAGGGTTCGGCAGGATTTCTTTGATTCTTTGAGGTCGTCTGTGAACCATGTGGCTTTCCTGTTGCCGGTCTTACCTGGGGGGTTCTTCAGTGGAGCAAGGGCTTCGGCGCAGGTGGTGATCCACTGTGTGAGGTTGCGGGCTGCGTCGTTTGTGTCGGCAGTGTCAGTTAGTGGGTTCTGGCTAAGTGATGTGGTTAGCTGGACTGCGGTGAATTTGCTCCAGCATCTGCAGGGGATCTGTTGCTGGCGGTGGTGGGATGTGGTCTTCTTAAAGGTGAAATGGATGCAGCCGTGGTCGGTCCAGTGTAGTCCAATGGAGTGGCTGAAGCTGACGTGGTTGCTGGCGGAGAAGATGGGGTCGAGCGTGGTGCTGGCGTAGTGGGTGGGGGTGTTCACCAGTTGCTTGAGTCCGAGGTTAGTGAGGTTGTCGAGCAGGGTGGTGGTGTTGTTGTTGTTATTGTTCTCCAGGTGGAAGTTCAGGTCCCCTAGGAGGATGTAGTCTGATGAGGCGAGGGCATGCTGGCTGATGAAATCGGCGATGGTTCACTGAATTGTGTGCGTGGGCCCGGGGGTCTATAGATGAGGGTTCCTCTGAGGGTGGTCTTGGGGTCGGTGTGGATCTGGAAATGTAGGTGTTCCGCGGCAGTGAGGGTATCTTCGAAGTTAGTTGTGACGCTGATGGTGTTCCTGTAGATGATGGCGATTCCTCCTCCGGTTTGGTTGACGCGGTCCTTCCGGGTGATCTTGTAGCCGTCCGGGATGGCTATGGCAATGTTGGGGGCTGAGGAGGTGTTCATCCAGGTTTCCGTGAGGAAGGCGACGACCGGCACTGTTGTGTCGAGGAGGTCCCAGAGTTCGATGGCGTGCTTGTGGACGGAGCGGGTGTTGAGTAGGATGCACTTGAGGTGGTTGTTTTTGTTCCCTGGTCCGGAGGGTGGCGTGCAGGTTCGGAGGCAGGTGAATTTGCAGACTTGGCAGGAGAAGGGTCCGTGGGTGTGCTTTGGGGTGGCTCTGTAGCAGTCGGCTGGTCAGCCAGTGTTGAGTGAGTGGAGGGTGGCGGTGTCGTATCTCAGTCGGGTTTCCTGGCTTCGGCGGGGCCAGGGGTTCTGGCGCTGGGCGCGGTCCAGGCGTGGACAGGCGCAAATGGGCTTGCCTTTGGCGCGCCGCTGCGCGGCCTCCATATGAGGGGCTCAGGGAGGGAGGAGCAGCTGGGAGGCAGGAGCGGGGCAGCAAATGGGAGACAAGGGGGCGAGCTGTAGGGGACGCATCGGCGGGAAAGTGGCACAGAAGGCAAAAGGGGGCCACAGGGGGGAGGGGGAGAGAGTCGTCAAGGGTCACAATCAGCAGTAAACAACAATAAGCACAGATAGTCACGGACCACTGAATTCTAAGCCACTCTACTCCATACCAATGCACTCCTTGTCACTGTAGCCTACTCCATGCACCTACTGCACTCTACATCAAGCACTCTGTGCCACTACACCCTACATCATTCTACCCTGTACCACTCCATTCTACTCTGCCCCACTCCACTCTATGCCACTTCACTCTACGCTGCAACACTGCACTCTCCAACATTAAACTCTACGCCACTCTAATATGCACCACTCTACTCTATGCCAATGCATGTATGATACTAAACTCCATGCCACTCTATTTGCATCTCTCCACTCTACGCCAATCCACTCTAAACTACTCTAATCCACTCTGCACCACTGCACTCTACAGCACTACACTCTACGCCACTTCTTTCTACACCACCTCACTCTACTTTCAAACAATCTACTCTCTGCCACTGCACTCCATCCCAAACTATTCAACTATCTGTCATTCCACTCCACTCTATGCCACTGCAATCTACCCTGCACTACTCTATACCACTCTACGCTGTCACTCTATTCCATGCCACTTCACTGTACTTTGAAACAATCTACTCTATGCCATTTCACTCTACGCCACTCTGTTCCATTCTGTGCCATTCCACTCTATGCCTTTCCACTCCCCTCTATGACACTGCACTCTACACCACTGCAATCTACCCTCCACTCTACTCTGCACCACTCTATTCTATGCTGCTGCACTCTATGCCACTGCACTACAAGCCAATACACTTTACGCCACTTTACTCTAAACTAGTACACTCTATGCCACTCTACTCTGAGCAATTATACTCTACATTACTGAACTCTATGCCACTCTACTCTACTCTATTGCACTATGCGTCACTGACCTCTATGCCACTCTATTCTACTTCTGGATTCAAGCTAACCTGGGTGATGAGGGGTGATGCCCCGAAACCTGCCCCAGGATGCGTGTTTCCAGTCCAGGGTGGACCTAGCCTTGCAGTTCAAGCTGGACTGTTCTCATGGTAATAGGGTCAAGACTGATTTGCATATGACTGGGTCTGAACTGAAATGGCATGGCATGGGGAGCAAACAAACAATGGATTTAGGCCTAGATCTCTGCACTGGGAGGAATCTTTGACATTGTGAAGCGTTCTGTTCATCAATTGTTCCTTTTGCATATATCACCCTGAGTGGGACGGGTATGCCCAGACGTGGGTCCTGTGCTCTCCATGCAACTGGAGTCAAGCCTGGCTGATATGGGGTGATGGCCTGAAAACGGTCCCAAGGTCCTTGTTTCCTGTCCAGGGAGGACCTGGCCTGGCAGTTTGGGCTGGACTGCTCCCATGGGGAACAGTGTCAAGAGATGTGCATATGGCTGGGACTGAACTGAAATGGCATGGGGAGCAAAAAAACGATGGATCTCTGTACTGGGCTGAATGTTTGACATTGTGCAGCATTCTGTCCATCAATTGTTCTTTTTGCACTCTATTCTACTCAGCACCGCTGTACTGTGCGCCACTGCTCACTACATCACTGAACTCTGCTATTCTATGACACTGTACTCTGAAACATTGCACTCTCCGCCCCTGAACTCTATACCACTTTCCTCTGTGCCACTCTACTCTGCGCCACTGCACTCTTTTCCAATGCACTCTAGAGTGCATCACTCAAGGCCACTTTACTGCAGTCTATGCCAATACACTTTATGCCACTACACTCTATGCCTCTGCATTCTATGACAATCCACTATATATCACTCTAATCCACTGTGCACCACTGCACTCTATGCCACTGCACTCTACACCACTTCACTTTACACCATTTCATACTGTCACTGCACTCTACGCCACTCGATTCTACTCTGCACCACTGTACTCTGTGCCACTGCTCTCTACACTATACTACTCTACTCTAAACTACTGCACCCTCCACGACTTTAATCAAAACCAATGCACGCTAGGCTAGCTACTTTGCACCCCTGCACTCTATGCCACTATACTTTAGCTTGCAACACTCTACGCCACTGCACTCTACCCCACTGCATGCTACATCACTGTACACCATTGTGCTCTATGTCACTGCACTCTACGCCTCTATGTTCTACTCTGCACCACTGTACCCTATTCCAGTGCTCTCTAGACCACTATCATCTGCACCATTCTGCACCACTGCACTCCATGCCAATGCACCCTACACCACTCTACTCTACACCACTGCACTCTATGACACTCAACTCTGCCATACTGCACTCTCCGTCACTGAACTCTATGCCGCTCTACTCAGCATCACTGCACTCTATGCTGCTGCACTCTACTCTGCACTACTCAACTCTACACCACTCAATTGTATTCTACGCCAATGCTCTCTACCCCACTCTACTGTTCATCACTCTACGCCGATGCAGTATATGCCACTCTAATCGACTCTACAATACTGCACTGCACTCTATGCCATTGCACTCTACCCTGCACCACTGCACTATACCTTGCACCACTGCACCCTAACCTGCACCACTCCACTCTACTCTGAAACAATCTACTCTATGCAACTGCACTCTATGCCACTGCACTCTATGTGCCACTCTACTCCATCCTGCGCCACTACACACTATGGCACTGCACTCTATGCCACTGTAATCTATGCAGCACAACTCCACTCTACTCTGTACCAACCTACTCTAGGTCTCTGCACTCTATACTGCTCTGCTTTATGCCAATGCACTCTACACCACTTTACTCAAAACCAATGCACTCTACGCCACTGCACTCTATGCTAATCTACTCTGCACCACAGTACTATACACCACTTCACTCTAGACCACTCAGTGACACGCTACGGCACTTCTCTCTACAACACAATACTCCACTCTATGATGCTTTACTCCATTAAACTCTACTCCACTCTATGCCACTCCACTCTATAACACTGTTCCGTGATGAGGAGCCAAGGAGGGCTCTTGGAGATATGAGCACTGGAAAGCACCTTGAGATGACGGATTTCCAATTGAGTATTACAAGATGAATTAATCCAGTCTTTCAGTTATTCTGTGAAATATTCCGGGGCGTAGGAAACTCAGGACATTTGCACTCCAAGTTTAACCAGGCAAACATTTTGCTGACACCTATGCGCTGTAAGTACTGTTCCAGTGCCGCAGCTATCAGCCGATTTCATTACTGAGCCATCTTTTGCTTGGTATTCCTCCACATTTTTTGCCTTCTTTAACTGAAACCATTTTCGTTGGCATTCGGACTGTAAAGTGCTTGTGCTCTCCCTATTAAACATGGAAAATGTGCACCCTTCTAATTGGCACACTTAATTTACTTTTATGTCCTTAGTACACTGCATTATAGGTACCTGGGGCCAGTAAACTAAATGCTGCAAGTGGGCGACAGCACTCATTGTACCACCCACTAAAGTGGCACTGAAAAACATGCCTCAGACCTGCCATTGCAGCCTCTAGTGCAGTTTTTGATTGCCATGCCTTTGACTGTCTGTTAGGGAATGACCCAGAGCACAGCACCTGGAAAGAGGTGGAGATAGGTTCTCATCTGTAGATGTTGGGAATGCCTGAGTGGGTGTGCCTGACCACACAGTCAATGACAGCCCATCAGGGGAGTCAAAAGTACCTGGAGCCTGTAAAAATGGCCCACGTAACTGCCAAGAAGGAGAAGGGCAGGGAACATGGAAAACTCACCGCAGAGATTCCCACAGTCCCGGAGGAGGCTGATAATGAGGGTGACACCCCAGAACCTATTGGGGAAGACATTGCTGCCCTGGAGGACCTACCTGAGTTAGCCAGGGGGCAAAATGTGAGGGGGCAACCCAGGCAAAATGCTCAAAGGGCAGAGCGAGTACCCTAAGCTTAAGGGCCTACGGCAGCAGGCCAAGGGCCATGCAGCTAGCGACCCCTCTGGTGATCACCTCGTGTAATGGGAGAATCGTCTCCTAAATAGCGAGTCTAAAGTCCCTGAGCATGGGTCAAAAGGTGTATTGGTGGTCCTCAGTGCTACCATGCATTCCTATTGGAGTTGGCTAATAATATCCCCTTGGTAGGACATTTGCAGCAGGCCAAAACCTTATACAGACTGGTCAACTAGACACAAATGTGGATGCAGTCTTATGACTTCTGCAAATCTTCCATGACCTGCTAGGACATTGGAAAGTCAGAGACAAAGCACACGGCCCCTCTGTCTCCATTACCCATAGTGGGACGGTATTTGGACAAAAGATTGAGTTGTAACTATCGAGAGAGAGAAATATCGGAAAAAAATATTGTTATAAAAAAAATTTTGTGATGCATGTTGTGTATTGGGTTTACTTATACCTAGTATTATGCATGATGTGGCATCATTCCTATGTAAAATGCTGGATTGTTAGAGATTGTTAGAGAGGTTGTTGGGGATCAGAAGAGCCTGGACAGCATGCAATGTGGGTCTGTTGATGATCTGGTATTAAAACCCAGCTTGTACCAGCCAACGTTTCCTGCATTTGATCGGAAGGACGTCACATTGTTGAGCCGGAATTTGGACAACATATTGAGTTGTAAGTATCGGGAGACAGAAATATCAGAAACAAATATTCTGATACAAACATGTTGTGATGTAGAGATATCATTATCAAGAATATAGTTTTTTCCAGGTGAGTAATATCATTGTTGTTAATATCGTTTTCAATAATATTGTTTTTAATTGTTAATTATCTTAATGTGTTTTAGTTCATATATTAATTTGATGTCTTATTATTGGCTGTATAGTTGTTAACAATATTTTTAAATATAGTTTGCAATTTTAAGTGATTTATAATTTTAAATGTAATTGCTAACAGGATTTTATAGTGGGTTGCAATGATTGTAGAGATATAGGATGGAAAGTTGATTAAGTAATAGTAAATTAACTTTTAATTATTAATTTATAAGTAATTCAGTTGATTATTAATGATGTAAAATGTGTAATAGCATTTTGTTTTGTTACATTTTAGGTGCGGGCTGGTGGGTTTGTAGGGGTGTGGGGAGGGAAGTTAATTATGTAATAATTGGTTAACAATTAATTATGAATTTATTAATAATAATTGAATTGAGTATTAGGGATGTCATTTGTGTAATAGTTATATTTTTGGGGTGATGTTTCAGGAGCAGGTGCTGGGTTTGTAAAGCTGGAGGGTGGGAAGTTATTTAAGTAATAATTAATTTAACAATTACTTATTAATTACATATTTGACTTTTAATTATGTAAATTATATTTTTTGTTACATTTTAGTGTGGGCTACTGGGTTTCTATTGGTATATGGTGGGAAGGTAATTAAATTATAATTAATGAACAATTAATTATCAATTTATAATTAATTGTTTGAGTATTAATTGTGTAAATGGTGTAATACGTTTATATATGTGTTATTTTGAATGTGTGTCGTAATTCCGCGGTATTTCTCCCCGAAGGGAATCACAACGCGGTCGTTACAACAACGTGATTCCGCAAACCATGGATTACGGGAACTCGTACATCGGTCTGAGCACAAAAGGTCTGCACCGACTTCAGTGTGTGCAGAATGCGGCCGCCAGGTTGGCACTGAACCTTTCCCGGAAGTCATCCGGGAAACGGGCCCTGGCCACCTTGCATTGGCTTACCGTCCGTGAACAAATTGTGTTTAAAACGATGTGCATGGCACAGCGTATTGCACAGGGAAAGGGACCTGTATACCCTCAAAATCTGCTGACCGTGTACCAGCCTAAGCGGTTGTTGAGATCCATTGGGAGTATGCTCTTCCAGGTTCCGCGTATCTACAGAGCACGGATGGGCGGCGCTCTTTTAGATACCTAGCCAGCAAGCAGTGGAACGCTCTTCCGATTGAGCTCGCATTACATTGAGTTACATGTGGGACTTAATGTGCAACACTGTATGAAGTACATCTTCCGATTGAGCTCCGCATGGAACCATCCGAGAGGAGGTTCTGTCAGAAATCGAAGACTTACCTCTTTCCTAAGTAGTGCAGGTCCTGTTTTTCCTCCCTGGTCCTACGAGCTCTATGCTGGACTGTTATTGTAGTTTGCATGGTTCTGTTTCCACAGCGCGGGGACACACTGTCTCCTAGTGTAACCAGGCGCTTTATAAGCTTTATTACTATTATTATTATTATTATTATTATTACTCCGCAAGTCGGAAGAACGACTTGCGGACGGGGGGCCCTGATGTTGGAATAGTATAATTTACTATTCCAACTCCAGTCAGTGCGGACACTAGTAGAGTTAAGCGATTTCCCTTGGTTAAGTATCTGAGAAATTAAGCCCAAATGTTGATCTTGGACACAAGACTCAAGTAAGTGAAAGTATAAACATAAACAACTTTGTATATAAAAATGTAAAAATATTTTATTAAAACAATATTTTTGTCAATCTAAAAAACACATACACGAAGCATAAAATAGAGTTTATCAACTCTTTACACAACTCATATAGACATCACCAAATGCTTGTACTGCATTTCATACACAACTTATATAGACATCAATGATAAAAAAGTAGATTGGAAGAAGACCTACACACCTGCTCTAATGTATACAGTATGAGAAGGAGGAGGGGGGGGGAGAAGGGAAACAAAAACAGACATTAACGATTTGTCATACAGTGTTGCACATTAAGTCCCACATGTAACTCAAACCCAGACTTGACTTTTTTTTTTCTTTTTTTTTTCGATGTTCATGGGGCGAGTTGGGTTATTTAATTGTGCAGAGATAAGCGTCGACGCGTTTCGATGGACTCATTAGATGTATGCCATCTTTTTCAAGACGTTTATATTAGGTTCTTTCCTATGTTGGCACTGGGTGGTTGCCTTTACACGGAAATCCTGTTGGTAGATATATTTGGATCAGTGAATAACATATCACTTCAAGCTGTCATTATTCAGTACATCTTATTCATCATACTGCTATTTGGGCATTCACCATCGTTTTACTATTTGCGATATTCTGGCTTTTTAAACAATAGTCAGCTCATCCACATCTTCCATTGCAGTATTACAATATATAAACACACACTTAGGTTGAAGTCTTGCTTTTACTATAGATCTTCAGTCCTACCAATATGTGGGCTTCTATTGCAAGTTATACCTCTCAGTATGCCCTTAGTAGTGCCAGGACTCATTTTAGGGAATCCTAACTACTGCAAACCAACCCTATCCTCCCACTCATTAATAGCGCGGTTTGTCAGATGGTTTGCCTTATAGCATTGTCTTTTTATAGTTCATTCTGGTGGGATTCTTAATTCTAAATTTTTGCATCCTCGCCACTATATCTTCGGTCAAATCTGATAAAAAAAATTTTAAGAAAGTATTTTAACCGCATGGTTTTCCTATTTACCCATGTCTAATTCTAAGTCTCTTGGGTTATTTCGTTACCTGTTGGTCTTGCAGTCCCTCGGTATCAGTTGACACACGTTCAGTCTGTGTGGGAGGGGGTGGGTGGATGCCTGTCTCCTATGGAACGATTAGCTATAGTTTCATTGTAAATTTATTGTAAAGCGTGCTTGAAAGCTACTCTCATTTTCTATTTCTTTTTGTCAATATACCTTAATTATATTGTGTTCGTTGCGTGGCTCTTGTACTTCACCCCGCTACCGCACCATCGTGTGCTACAGTTCCAGCCTTCGCGTTATAGCCTAGAATGAAATTCAAATGACGATTTATTTTTTATTTTGTTTTCTCTATTTTACTTGGCTAGTTTTAAAGCAAGTATTTCTCTTAACCCTTACCAAATATTTGCTGCGGTCGGGTCCTAGGGTCGGGTGGATTGAGAAGGGCGCTGTGTTCTTTTACTTGATTTTACTGGCGTTCCTTAAAAATTGAGTTTGTAAGCTCCATTAGTTAAATATCCCCCGATTCAGGTCTTCTCTATGGCTCCCTTAGGTTCGATCTCCTTACCTTTGATTATATAGGTCTTTGGACTGCACCCGACCTCGTACGTTCGTGCTCCTCAATGTCTTCCGAAAAAGTGTTGGATTATTGTTGTTGTTTTGTGGGTCTTTTTTAAACGGGAGATTTGCCTTCCTATTGGCTAATCCTAAGTTGTTCCAGCTGAATCTACTTGAATCGGTCCGGGGTCAGTCCTGTTCACCTGTGGACCGCGTACTCTGTTACTTCCGCGTTTCACGTCTCGATGTCATACCCTATTCCTTTTTACTTTTTTCCATTCAAGCCTCGTTTTGGCTCGTATACGCGTGAGTCAAGCCTCGTTTTGGGAGATGTTTAAAATGTTCTTGTCTGTCATTTCAGATAGTCTACTCATTTTATCTTGAGGTCTTATTGTGGCGCATAGGCGCATATCGGGCTTCTTGTTGTATGGAATTGACAGTTTTTATTATACTCCCTAATTTTTCCTATTCATCGCACCCAGTGTTTATATTAATCACATGCAGTATTTATGTTATGGATCTACTGGATTTTTCTCTTACAGACCTAATATTATTTTTGTCCATTCCTCCCTAGAGTTGAGACCCTTCTCTATGGTGTCTAAATGGCATATATACCATTGTTCTCGTTTTTTTCTTGTTGCCTCAATATTGCCACCTCGTCTGCTCACAGTTATTTTTTCTAAAATGTACCAGGTGAATTCTTCACAGCCATGATTACATTCCTGGTAGTGCTGTGTTAATGGTGCATTCTCTTTCTTGTTTTTAATCGCTGACCTGTGTTCTAGCAGTCTGATCCGAAGCTCCCTGCCCGTCTCGCCCACGTACCCTAAGCCACAGGGGCAGACGAGCAGGTACACTACATTCTTGCTTCTACAGTAGTTCAGACTTCTAGACACTAGTGTTTTGTCATTAAAAATTAATTTCTTGGCGACGATACAATTGGGGCAGATCGAACATGACCCACATTTGTGGTTTCCAGTTGCCTTTGCATTGCCTGTTAAGGTTGTTTGGACAGTGTCCACAGGATTTTTGTATGTCCTCACTAAGGTGTTTTTAATCGTTTTATTCCTCCGGAATGAGAAGAGTGGTTTAGGTAATGGTGCAGTTAAGCCACTGTTGATTACCTTCCAATTCCGGTTTACGATATTTTTAATTTTATTACTGAAACTCGAATACTGACTCACAAAAACAATCCTATCTTGCATTCGATTAACCTTCTTTTTATTCAGATCTAGCAATTGGTCCCGGTCATAGAACCTTGCACGTTTTAATGATTGTTTTACTAGTTTTTTTGGATACCCTCTCTCATGCAGTGCGGACACTAGGCCAGGTGTTGGATTTTAAATCCAACACCTTCCCCCCCTCCGCAAGTCATTGTTCCGACTTGCGGAGTAATGGTATGCAGAATCACAACGTGGTCGTTGTAACAACAGCGTTGTGATTCCCTGCGGGGAGAAGAATTCGTGGTAAACGTTGTTTATCGTTATTTTAGGTGTGGGCTGTTGGATTTGTATGGATAAAAGGGGGAAGTAAGTAATAATTAATAAACAAATAATTGTTTTTATTTATTTCTTTAATTGACAATTAATTATGTACATTATGTTATACTGATTTATTTTAATGATGGGTTACTAGGTTTGTAGTGGTATAGGGTGGGATGTTAATTAAGTAATAATTAATTAACAAATAATTTAATATTAAGTAATCAGTTAATTGGTCATCAATTATATAAATTGTATTATGCTTATTTATTTTAGTTATATTTTGACTGTGGACTGCTAAGTTTGTAGATGCATATTGTGGGAAGTTAATTAAGTAAAAAATATTTTTTTTTAATTTCTAATTATTACATTGATTAAAACTCATGCAAATTGTTTAAATATGTTTTGTTAATACTTATATACATAAACATATACATACAGAGCAGACAACGCGGTTGTGGGGAGATTCAGCCTTGCTTTTGGGCGGCGTGTTATGTTATGCGTTTTTATTTGGCACACAGATGCTCCAGCTAAGGAGCGTCCTGGCACCCGACAAGGTAGCTGCACAACACAACTAAAACAAAAAAACAAACGTATGTACACAAACTAAGGGAATAAAAAGGTTTTCACCGCGCGGCGAAAGGAAAGCAAATCTCTCATAGCGCGAATCGCCGGGGGCAGGGAGTTCCACAGGACCGCCGCGCGCACTCGGAACGAGCGTCCTCTGGCTCTACTCCGCTTGAAGCGCGGCACCACAGCCAGTTCTAGGTCCGCAGATCTTAAGAGTTGCGCTGGGGTGTAGTTGGCAAGGAGGGCCATAAGGATTGTTGCTGGGGACCCCTTCAGAATTTTATAGGCGACGCAGAGGACCTTAAACTGGATCCGCTGGGCCACCGGAAGCCAATGCAGTGACCGCAGGGTACTGGAGGTAGGACAGAATCTTGGGAGGCCTACCACCGCTCTAGCTGCGGCGTTCTGAATCCTTTGTAAGCGCCCGATCTCTGCCTGATTCAGACCAGCCAGCAAGGAACTCGCATAATCCAGCCTGGAGATGACAGTGGCTTGGATCATGAGTTGCCTGGTGGGGGCATCGAAGAACTTAAGCACAGGACGGAGGCCGCGCAGGATGCCAAAGCAACATGCTGCCGTGCGTTTGGTATGGCACACAAACGTGAGGGAAGGGTCCAGCCAGACCCCGAGGTTCTTAAGCTCGGCGACTGGGATGGGAGCAGGACCCAAATCCCCAGGCCACCATCTCTCTCCCCACAGATCCGGCTGTCTGCCAAAAACCATGACCTCGGTCTTACTAGCGTTCAGCTGTGTGTAGCGTGTAACTACATTGCTGCCCCCGCCAAAAACTGTTCCTTACCTTGGGGCTGAAGCGGTGAGGGGACGGATGGAGTATTCTTTAAACCTGATGACAAGCAGGAAAATCTAGGCTGTCTACACAATGGGAGTCCTGCATTCGACCATTTGGTTATATTTTCCCCACACTTCACCTACCTGAATGCAGAGTGATGTATTCTGGTCTTGGCAGTCCACGGCAACACCGGGAGCTGCAACAGGTGCGAACATTTCGTTAGGGGTGGAGCCTAACGCACACGAACATTTAACCGCAGGACTGAAACGAACATTTGTAATGATGAAAGCCTCCTGTGAACTTGGGCGCTGAAGAAGCCATTGATATGCCGAAATGCTTTAGCCGCTATTATCATCGCAATTAAAGAAGCTTCCCCCGTGTTCCCTTCATGTGGTCTCTACTCTTTTTGAAAGGAAGGAGCTGCTTGGCATACATATACACATATATATATATATGTTGTTTTTGGTTAATTAATAATGTTCATAAAAGAATATTATATTTGTTCAACATAATAGGATTATTTAAATATGTAATCTGTTTGAAGTGAGGTACTTTTCCTACTGTTGCTTAGACTGGAGTGGGAAAAGTAAATGTAACCCCTCCAAACTCGAATGCTTTCCCTATTTTTGAACAGACTTGAGTGGGAATAGTAAATTTTACTTCACCAAAGTTCAACGCTTTCCCTACTGTTGCATAGAACTGGTGTGGGAATAGTACATTTTACCCCTTAATAGTCCAGCGCTTTCCCTGCTGTTGCACAGACTGAAATGGGAAAAGTAAATCTTACCTCTCCGTAGGTCAACACTTTCCATACTGTTGCATAAATTTGATTGGGAATAGTATCTATATTTCCTAAAATTGTATAAATATATGTATGATTTTTCAATTTGATAAGATATATATATATATATATTCCAAACAGGTTTCGGCGAAATCGACCAAAGCCGCTTAAAATGGCGGGCCCCAGCGAGGTTCGCCAACCTCCAAAAATCCAACAAGCAAAGTCGTCTCCTTAATAAACAGACAACACACCTTGGTCCATTTGCTTCCAAGTGAGTTTTATTTGGCAAAGTCTACCCTACGCGTTTCGAAGCGTTCTGCTTCTTGATTACGAGTGTAGGGTATGTTAGAAACAAAAAAGCTATATACAAAACATTGTGACACTCATTACACCACAAGTGAAGACAGACTATATACTGTTATCTTAGTCAATCGTTATATACATGAAAAGAGGCATACAGCTGCTTCAATTCCTGAAGGTGCATTGAAATAGATTTACCAAGTACACCTTAGTTATTTACACAATTCGGCATCATTTTGTGCGAGTTATACACGTAGTATTGTCACATATGGACTACAATAGCCAAAATGCATTGCAATAAACTTGCCCGTCCCGGTTTTGCAAAGTGGTAAACTTAATATTGTTGAATGGAGTTTATCCCTTCTGCATAAATATTAAATATCAATGATGCCTCAGTGGGAATAATTCCTCGGATACACGCTGTTACGCCCCAGTGGGCTTAAAGATCTGACAGTTTAATGTTTGCACATATAACCACTTTTCTTCAGTTCCGAGAATTGTATTATCATTGTTAAAGGGATACTCCACAATTAGTCGCTCTTTTTCATCAATATATTGGCAATCACGGGTCAATGGCCCTCAGCCTAACACTGTTAGGCCACAGTGGTCCCACAAATATTTACAATAGTCCCACCACATTGGTGCAGACCACCAAGGACTGCATTGTTCACGCCCAAGTGGGAACTCCCCCAAAGCACTCTCTTTAGTCCAAATCTCAGGGTGTGAAAACACATTTCAATCCCAATATATTTTTCCACAGCTACTAGAATAGCGCAGATACTTTCGCTCTTTAACGTCTTCCATTTGATTTCCCAGACAACAAACAATCTGTAAAATTAAAAGAGAATGTACAAATTACTCAAATGTGAACACCTTAATAACATACACCTAAATAAACATAAGAATCAGAGGAGGTAAGAATAAAAACATCAGGTTAAAATTCAACAGCATCTTAAAATGACAAGCAAAGATAGATACTCCTTCAACCTAAATGTACCGCAAGTGCTTCATCACCAGTATGGCCTAACGGTTGCATTGTGAGGTACTTAATTATCATCCTAGATTCCAATCGCCTTAACTCTTTTTGTCTGTCTCCCCCTCTCTCCCTTCTGGGGATGCAGTCCAGGACAATAAATGACAATAACTTGTGTTTTTTTTGTATTCGGAAAAGAAACGACATGCAATGGGATACTGTTTGTCGTTGTGAGTAATCGCCCTCAGATGTTCCAACATCCGTTTTTTATCTTTATATATGGTACTGCTGATGTAATCTAGGATGATAATTAAGTATCACACAATGTAACCGCTAGGCCATAATGGTGAGGAAGAACTTGTGGTACATTTAGGTTGAATGAGTATCTATCTTTGCTTGTCATTTTAAGATGCCGTTAAATTTTAAACTGATGTTTTTATTCTTACCTCATCTAATTCATATGTTTATTTAGGTGTATGTTATTAAGGTGTGCACATTTGAGAAATTTGTACATTCTCTTTTAATTTTACAGATTGTTTGTTGTCTGAGAAATCAAATGGAAGACGTTAAAGAGCGAAAGTATCTGCGCTATTCTAGTAGCTGTGAAAAAATATGTTGGGATTGAAATGTGTTATCACACCCTGAGATTTGGACTATAGAGAATGCTTTGGGGGAGTGCCCACTTTGGCGTGAATAATGCAGTCCTTGGTGGTCTGCACCAATGTGGTGGGACTATTGTAAATATTAGTGTGTGTGCCCACTGTGGCGTAACAGGCTGAGGGTCATTGACCCGTGATTGCCAATATATTGATTAAAGAGAGTGATTAATTGTGGAGTATCCCTGTGCCAATGATAATACAATTCTCGGAACTGACGAAAATTGGTTATATGTGCAAACATTAAATTGTCAGATCTTTAAGCCCACTGGGGCGTAACAGCGTGTGTCCGAGGAAATTGGCCCACTGAGGCATGATTGATATTTAATATTTATGCAGAAGGGAATAAACTCCGTTCAATAATATTAAGTTTACCACTTTGCAAAACCGGGACGGGAAAGTTTATTGCAATGCATTATAGTTATTGCAGTCCATATGTGACAATACTACGTGTATAACTCGCACAAAATGATGCAGAATTGAGTAAATAACAAAGGTGCATTTTGATAAATCTATTCCAATGCACGTTCAGGAATTGAAGCAGATGTATGCCTCTTTTCATGTATATAACGATTGACTAAGACAGCGATATATAATCTGTCTTCACTTGTGGTGTAATGAGTGTCACAAAGTTTTGCATATAGCTTTATTGTTTCTAACATACCCTTCACTCGTGATCAAGAAGCATGACGCTTCGAAACACGTAGGGTAGACTTTGTCGAATAAAACTCACTTGGAAGCAAATGGGCCAAGGTGTGTTGTCTGTTTATTAAGGAGACGACTTTGCTTGTTGGAGATATATATATATATATATATGTATATATATATATATACATATATATATATATATATATATATATATATATATATATATATATATATATATATATATATATATATATATATATATATATATATATATTTCAAGCTCCTGGTTGACACACGCCAACCTGTTCCTTGAATCACTGGTACGGGCAGCATCCGCCTGCAAGCAGAAATAAATGCAAATCACTTTTTTGCCTGACGCGTTTCGTTTATTCACTTCTTCAGAGGCAATACCATGATGAACATCTGCCACGCCCAGATGGGCTGTCCAAATGGAACTGTGGTGATTTCTGGGAAATGGAGTGTGCGAAATTAATCCTCAGATGGAAGCACATTTCTTTTTAGCTCTGGATGAGCCCCCACAAGCGTCACTGTCCTCAATCCAGCTCAGTTGCCCCAGGATCAGGTAGGTGAATACCAAGCCTTATGGCCCCCAATGTTCGCGGGGTGGTGCCCTTCCGACGGCCGTGCAGCCGCCAAAACATCAAGCTCCTGGTTGACACATGCAGTTTGGAAGGCACACGAGCAGCTGCGTAAGTCTCAACCTGTTCCTTGAATCACTGGTACGGGCAGCATCTGCCTGCAAGCAGAAATAAATGCAAATCACTTTTTTGCCTGACGCGTTTCGTTTATTCACTTCTTCAGAGGCAATACCATGATGAACCTTTCAATGAATAGATGGACGCCTCAGAAAAAAGGAGTAGGAGCAGTACTATCTTAACTTGATGGCAAAGGTGGAGTGGAATTGATACGTATTAGACTGGGTTAGAGCTGGGCTGCAACTGAAAAGGAATGCTTTGCAATAGTGTCGCCCTGATGAGATTCCAGACTTTTTTATTCTGGTACTAAGTTTGCGGTCCAGACAAATCACAAGCCACTCAAGTGGTTGATGGCTAGGAAGGGTGACAATCACAAGTTATTGAGATGGTCTCATTGTAAGGCCTAGATTTCACTGAAGAGCACATAGCCAGAATGCAACATAGGAATACAAATGGATATTCCCGCCAATTTTGCTGTTCCGCCCACTGGACTTCTAATGGTGATGCAAAGTTATGGAACTGAGATAACCATCTGTTTAGATGGCTTAGAAAATAGAAAAGGCATTTTTCACAAAGCCATTTATTTTAGTTCAAATGCAGAAAAAAACAGACAACATTTGTTTTGCACTATTTCTGACGTGTGCGTCTTGGTGAATGGATTTGTGGAAACTATTTGTCACATATCAGTAAATCTTGACTCTGTGTGACTGTGAAATATGTAGTAATGGTAGCAAGGTGCATTTCGTAAATAAATTGAATTAATTAACCTCGAAGTATGCACAGATAAGTGCTGAAAATACGTCTTTAGGTGACAGCTTATTTTTGTCCCGTCTGGGACATCAAATTAATAAGATGGCAACCCTAATCATAAGACTAGAAGTTTGTTGCAGGATCAGCACATTAATTATTTCCTCACCCTCAATCCCTGATTAATGCCATAATAGCATGGCTTTAAATGGGCCAGGTCCTGACGGTGCTCAGCATCAGCAGTTCGTAAAAGCAGGTGCTGAGATAGGGCCCTATCGGGCTCTCCATTTTGACCCTCAAACTCAGACTGGAAGAAAAATCTTAACTCCGCAGCAGTTCACTGTTTTGATGTAACTTTTATGTTTTTTGCAGTTCTCTATTGCTAAACTTGAAATGATTTACATGAGCACCAACAAGGATATCTTCATTTATTTTTTGGTGGGCACCAACGATTAAGTGATTTGTCCAGAAACACAGGACGTTGAGCTGATGCTGACACTCAAACCTGCTTCCTCAGCTCCAACGTTGGCAGCTCTAGCCATTATGCCAAAATCTCTTGCACAAGAACTTAAAGCATTTTCAATATTATATACAACAAAGCCATAGTTGTATGTATGAATGTAGTATTTTGATTTTCTACAACTAACAACCTTTAACAAAGACAATAGTCCTGGCTTTTTGTAGGTGTAATGTTACTTATGTGGAGGCAATAACAGAAGCAGCGAAATACCAGTCGGGCGGCACATTATGCTGAGCACATATTTTTAGCATAAATGTTTTAAACCACGCCCTTAATTATTTTGCCCATTTGAGAGACCCCCTGTAGGAAGCTGGCTTTGTACCTACTATACCAAAATTAGGTATAGTGTGCACAGAGTCCAGTGGAACCCCAAAGGTAGGCAAAGGTAAAAGTAGATAGCACCTTACTTTCTATTTGTGGTAGTGTGGGCAACAGTACGGCTTTATCAGAGGGTAGTGTTCAGCATTTATTGTGCACACTCAGGCAAGAAATTATGTCACACACTCAAATACTGAACTCATACCAATTTGTTCATATAAAAATATTATTTAGTTATTTTATTTCTAAAACCAAGCCAGACCTGGAGCAGGTAACTGAAATAATACTTTGCAAAATCGTATGCAGTGATTTACAGTTGAATGCAGGTTCAAATGCAGTTGGTTGCTTTACAGGTAAGTCAACAGTTCAAAATTACTTTTCAGTTACTTTACAAATTACTGTACACATTATGTTTTAGATTACTTTTCAAGTTACTTTTGCTAATCAGTGCGATATGCCTAGATATCACACTGAGACATTTCCTAGACAAAAGGTAAATAATTCTGTTTTTACACATAAGCAGTTTTTCAATGTTTCATACAAACCAACTCCACACACAGAAAATTTTTCAAGTAAAAGAAGTCAATCCAATCCTATGGGAGGAAATTAAGTTATCTGTTTGCAGGTAAGTACTGGTTGTGGGAGGTGGTATTCTGGGTTTGAACCAGGGTTCTCCCAGGGTCGAGAATACACTCTCAGAACATCCTCAGCATAACTAGGGCGACCTGTGCAGAGTGCTGAGGCCTAATGTTATCAAGTGGGGGATAGAGGGCCTCCGGTGGGTGGCTGCTCACAAGCAGGCAACACGATTGTGCGAGCAAAGCTCTTGGTGTTAGGCTCAGGTTCAGGGTCCGAGTTAGCACACAAGGTGCATCCACTGTGGCACAGGGGCGGCTGGGTGTAGGGTGCTGTTTTGGCGTCAGGTGCCCTGTTGTTTCAATGGGGAGTGCCGGTTTTGGTTTTTGGCTGCAGGCTCGGACGAGGAAGACTTCCGGGAGGAACCAACAGCTGGGCAGGTACGTTGGAGTGCTTGGGGTCATAGGTGCACCTTGGGTTATCTTGTCCAGGGCGCAGGGAGGTAGGATGCCGGGGCGTCTTTTGAGGTTGGATTTCACCTCACCGGGTAACAAGCGGTTGAGGGGTCTCCATGCAGAGGCTGCAGGCGATGTGGGGGGAGTCAGCCCACAGTGGACTCAGACTCTGGAGCACTTGGGGATCTCGCTGGGACCAGTGGGCTACCCAGATTTGGGCCGTAGGTGTCGGGTGCAGTGGTTTTTCCAGGCGTCGGGTTTCTTAGTCCTCAGCAGGCTCAAATCCTGTCATGGGAGTTTGTTTTGAACAGTGCTGCTGTTCACAGGAGATCCGGTCTTTATTTAAGACAGTCAGTCCTTCCAAGGGTTCTGGACGTTACTGGTGGCAGGACATGGCGACTTTTGGCGCAAGCTCTCTGGAAACTGCAGACGGGCCGGTAGGGTTGGGGCCAAGTCAGTTCTTCTCAGCAGTCTCCTCTGCTGGGCGTCTTCTTTTGTCCTTCTTCTTAGGTTCTCTGGGAATCTAGGTTCTAGGGAATCTGTCTTCTTGGTTCAGGGCTGCCCCTAAATACTGAATTTAGGGGACGTTTTAGGGTCTCGAAGTCAGTAATCAATGTGCTACTGACCTTCGGGTGACTACACCCTTGGTGTGTTCACCCCATGTGGGGGAGTAGGCACAATCCCTAATCCTGGTTGAAGAGTGCCTGCCATCTGCAAGATGGTGAGCACTGAAGAGTAGGCTTCACCTCGCTCCCCCCACCTGAAGGGTAGGATTGGCAGAGCAGGGCACACCTTCTGAGCTGTGCTGAATTTTCCCGCATGCCTTCCCACCAAAAAGGAGGGGGGAAGGAAGAAGGCCTGCTGCTGATAGCATTAGAGGCTGGGAGTTGCGTTACCAAGGCAGCAAGGCCTTTGAAGCTCCCCTGCAACAGTTGGCTCTGCATGGCCTGTCATTTTTCAATGGGCATCTCTAAGATGCCCTCTGGGTGCATTGTATAAAAAATCCCACATAGGCATCAGTGAGGGTTTATTATGCTGAGAAGTTTGCTACCAAACTTCCTAGAATTCAGAAAGGCCACCATGGTGCTCTGGAGTTCGTAGTGACACACTCCCAGACTATATACTCTTTATGGCTTTACAGCACTTACAATGTCTAACAATGGACTTAGACAGTGTAGAAGTACAGTGCTCATGCAACCGTATCCTCACCAGTGGTAATGTGTACCCAGCTAGAGCGGTGTCTCACCCATACCATAGGCTGTGGGTTTCAGGCATATGCAAAAGAAACAATTGATGGATGGAATGCCGGACAATGCAAACATTCACCCCCAGTCACAAGGATCTGGGTTAAATCATTATTTTGCTCACCACACCACCCCAGTGGGTTTCAGGCATGGCACACAGGAATGTGTGCCATGTCGACTCTTCACTTTTCTCTGCAGCAAAACATGCAGCCTGCAATGGCAGTGTGTGTGTTAAGGTACAGGACCTCTAAGGTTGACACAATATGTGCTGCAGCCCTCAGAGCGGAGGTCTTCAAACTGTTTTGCTCTGAGCCCCCCTCCCCCACCCCCCACTAAGCAAAATGTTTTGAAGTTCGACCCCCCTCCAAAACTATCTGGGAAGGATTTGGGGAGAGAGAGGGATGATCACAGGGGGCGGGGATCATGTCATCATTTCAGGCTTGCTTTTCTGTAGCTTGTAATCCACACTGAATGTGGGACTTATAAAAATACAACAGCACCAAACAAGAATAGAATTGACCCAAAACACTACTGCCCATGATTAGGGTGCTGTGGGCCTCAATGCACTCCATATGCTGCACTAATGATGGCTATAGCCTTTAGAAGCAGTCATCTTCTCTTCTTTCACTCCTTCCCCACGATGTCTTACCATCACTTCAATATCGCAATAAGCCTGCTCTCTTTCTGAAAGAAAATGAGCTACTGCTCACCTTTTTTGCGCCAAGGGCACCATCCGTCCTACTGCTAGCAAGGAAAATGAGCCCCTATGCGCCCTCTTTATTGTAAAACATTCAAACTTGTGATGCAGTGGGCCCCTGGGCAAACATGTCACTACACCTGCTTCATTAATGATAGGTACAGATATTTTTTAACAACATAGGCTCTCATCTCACACCATCCCTCTCAATCCCATCTCTCATCATCCATCTCCCTCCCTCCCCGTGATGTCCAAATCAAGTTGTCTCCTCTGCACTCATTTTTCCTCTCCCTTAGGTCATTGATCCACAGTTTCAAAGAACCACTGGCACAGCAAGTATGCCCTTGCTCTCTAATGCAACTGCTGCACCAATAAAACCTACAGCTTCAGGCTGTCCACTCTGCCCACTCAACAGGGTCATTACTTCTAGGCCAGATGCCCAAACAGCCTTTTCGCCACTTTATGGCCCCTGCAGCGTGGGTCCTGTTCTGTGAGCAAAAATAGTGACTTGAGCCCTAATGCAAGTAAGCAAAATTAACCCTGTGTTCTTTTTAATACTAAGACTGCTATAACTGGATTCCAGTACCCACTCACAGAGGGTGGGAGAGGGGTCCTGTGCTGTGAAACAGATAGTAGAGAACTAAAGAAGAAGCATGCCTTCTCACCAAGGTGCCTGCTACCTGAAAGAAATGGAAATATATGCAGTGGCTAATCAGCAAATATAAAGGCTGCTGTGGAGTCAGTGTAGCTTTTATTAAAAGAGTCAATCGGCTACATGGTGAAAAACATGTATTCTTTTTGAGAGGTAATATATGTGTCCATTAAAGGGAGTGCACATTTTGTAATGGACACATATAAATATTTTTATGTCCGATATTGTTTGAATGCTTATCACTGAAATGTGTTTTTTTAAAACACTTATTTTTCCTTAAACAGTACTTTGCAGCAGCCTGTTTTATACAGTATAATACAATTTTAAAATAAAGGAATTCATAGTGCTTTCTGTCACAGACTGGGACCTCGTAGTGCTATAAACAATTCACTATTTCTCATTGCATCAATCAGGATGTAATTTTGTGACTGTCTGGTCACACACGAAGCCATCTGCAGTGATCACATTAGCCAACAAGGGTTTCATAAGGTAAAATAGCAGTTCCCCCCTTGATTAGTTTAACTTGCATTTATTTTTTATTAAAGGCTTGTCCATGTTTTTATACGTAGTTGCCCAAAGGTTAACGAAAAAAAAATTGCTGAATTTTTAGCCATGTCTTGGACTAGGGGCACAACTAGACTCCAAATTCGGGGGGCTAATACTTTGATCAATGCTGGCTTAACCATTAATAGAACCTGGGTTACAATGACTAGTTGAGGCTCCCTTTCCCGTAGTGGTATGCTACATAATCTGGACAGCACAATAACGCACTAATTATTGAAGCTGTATTTAGTAGTACTACATGGTAACCATAAATTCTAGCTTTGAGTGTGTATTCATGCTTTTGATAAGCTTGGCAAGTACCACAGCCGCATGAAAACAACTAATATTTGAAAGGATGTTGGTGCTAACAGCTCATAATAAAGTACAGAAACTGAGCATAAAGTATGATTATCCATGATGCATCTACAGCACAAAGATTAGAATTATCCAACTGAATCAGCTGCTACAGCTTTCTGGACATTTGTTATCCCTGGTAGTGTCTTTGGCATTGCTGCTTTTTGGGTAAAAGGCAGTTGCTGGATCAGAAACTAAACATGGCTCCGAAAGTCCTGCACTGATCAATCAAAAGGAGGTCTGAGAGGCCTAAGGTGCGTCAACCGATCAACCATGTATTGTCATTCATGGTTAAAGGGCATAAAATATCAGGTTCATTTTGGTACTTTAAATGTTTGAAGTCCATGACAGCACAGGACCAACATCCAAGCATGCATCGCATATATGTACATTCGTAAAAGAGGGGAGTAATAAATAGTAGTGATTTCTAAAAATAGTAACAGTGCAAGAATAGGAAACTCTACAGCCTGAAGTCTGTTGAATTTCAACCCCATGTGTTCTCTCTCTCTCTCTCTCTTTCCCTCTCTGTAATTTCTCGTAGTCTTGCATTGCCTCTAGATTTTTATGCTCTCCTGGATTGCTCTTTCTAGGAACGTTTTTAGTCTTTCTCTCTCTTTTTCTCATTCTCTTGTTCTTTTTGACCCCCTCATCCTTCTGAGTTCCTCCTCTGCTCATCATCCTGCAACCGCATAGCACTTCCTCTCCCTTTTCAATCACCACTTATTGACAGGCCTATTCTACTTTATTTCTTTGCACAGAACAGACGTCTCACAAAAGTAGAATTTTGGACAGCCCAACTTGGGTGGATGCATGTTGTCAGATGGTCCCCATGCACCCGGCCAGCAGTTGGGTTTAAAATAAAAAGTAGTAGTCCAGCCACAATATTATGTGGGACATTGCCCCACTCTATCTTCCAAAACATTAAATGTTACTTCAAAGGCATCGTAGCATTGCACCATCCAAAAGACACACTAAACAGGCAGAGTATAAGTACCATTTATGCATTTTTTTCTCCCACACAAAACATATACATCATTGGCAGAAGCAATAGATGCTTACCTCAAAGACAACACAGGTACAGCATGAGCTGCAGGAAGAGGAACCTAGGGCTACCGCTGACACCAACAGTGTATGAAGACTGCTGAGAGGGGCAGGGTTATGCCATGAGGATCATCCCTGCATTAAAGTCTATGTTTGAAGATAGGGTAAGTGCAGAAGTCTGCTTCGAGGTCCCCAGCAATATATGCTGAAGTGGAGAGCATGGGTGGATGCCAGCTCAGAGTGTTAGGTAAGTGGTCACCTGCTGATGCCTCTATCATCACGCAGAATTCCTCTGTTGTCCCTCAGTGCTGATCTGCAAATCACCCAGCCCATTACACCACCCAGCCCATTACATTTTTTTTTTTTTGGGGGGGACGCTAGGATACCATCAGCCACCTGGGAGGTGTGGTGGTAAACCCCATCAGAGAAAAACAAAAGAAGACTGCAATATGGCAGATAGTCAAGCTGGTAAAGGCAGTCAGGGTGTTAAGGTTACAAGGCCCAGAGAAAGCAACAAGGTAGGAGCTTACGAGGCCCAGAGAAAGCAACAAGGTAGGAGCTAAAACACCCAGCCCATAGCAGATGGTAAGTACTCTACAATCAGCACAGATTTCTCACTGTGTTAGTGGTGGAACAGAGGCCAGAATATGTAAAAGGTTCGACCCCTCCCAATCCATATTCAGCAGCAACCACAGCACCGAGACCGCTCTACTCTCCATCACTGATGACATCCGCACCCTCCTCGACCAAGGACACACCGCGGCCCTGATGCTATTCAACCTCTCTGCAGCATTCGACACCGTCTCCCACAGCACACTCACTGCCAGACTCCACGACGCCGGCATACAGGAAACCCCCCTCAAAGGGATCCACTCCTTCCTCACCGGCAGAACCCAAAGAGTCAGACTGCCGCCCTTCCTCTCCCAACCCACAGAAGCCAACTACGGAGTACCCCAAGGATCGTCACTCAGCCCCACGCTCTTCAACATCGACATGGCCCCCCTGACCGCCATAGTCAGACAGCATGGACTAAACATAGTATCTTACACCGACAACAACCAGCTCATCCTCTCCCTCACCAAGGACCCCATCACCACCAGACACAACTTCCAAGAAGTAATGAAGGACCTTGCATCCTGGATGAGCAATAGCTGCCTGAAGCTCCACTCGGACCCGCCACTCTGCGTGGGACACACCTGGTGGGCCACTGCCCTCAGCAGCCACCCCCACCCGCACGGACCATGCCCGAAACCTCAGCATCATACTCGACTCTGCCCTCTCCATGGCCTGACAGCTCAACACCATCACCTCCACCTGCTTCAACACCCTCCGCATCCTCCAGGAGAGCTTCACATTAATCCCCCCTGAATCAAGGAAGACCGTCACCCATTCACTCATAACCAGCAGACTGGACTACGGAAACATCCTCTACGCCGGAATCAACAAGTCTCTGCTCCGTAAACCCCAGACCATACAGAACACTGCAGCCAGACTCATCCTCGGCAACCCTTGATACCAACACATCACCCAACACCTGCAGAACCTTCACTGGCTCCCCTTTGAGAAGCGAATAACCTTCGAGATACTCACTCATGCCTACAAATGCCTCCACAACACTGGACCCCAATACCTCAAGGAGAGAATATCCTTCCACGTACCCAAGAGAAACCTCTGATCCGCCGACCTCACCCTGTGCATCCGCAGAACCAGAACAGGTGGAAGAGCATTCTCCTACATCGCGGCCAAGACCTGGCAAGAGCCCCCGATCAACATCAGACACGTCCCCTCTCTGAACATCTTCAGGAATTCACTCAAGACCTGGCTTTTCGACTGAACAGAGCTGCTTAAACACCCCCTCCTCCGCCCAGGCCCCTTCAGACCCTCATGGGTGAATAGCTCGCTTTACAATTCCGTGATTGGTTGATTGATAGATTGATGTCACAATAGTCCCACATGCGCCATGAAGGCCAGGGTACAAACTTCAACAATGTCCAAGGAACCCTTCTTTGTCATTTAACAAATATATAATGTTGCGTTCAACATAGGGATTGCTACTGCAGATTTTGAAAAAAGTAGAAAAGTACTGTGTGGAATGTTTGAGTTAATCTCAACCACTGGTAATTATTCAGGACCCCATTCCAGTACATGATTGTTTTGCCCACCATACCACCCCAGACAGAAACGAGCAAATTAGCCCTGGCCCTGCTTCAGTAGGAATAGTCCTGCTGAGACTGAAAGCCAGAGTCCTCAGAACAAGAGCACAAGTAGCCCTAAACCTGTTTTGGCCCATTTTCCCTGGTCAGTCTGGTGATTGAGTCCTATAATGGAGTGAGCACAGGAACCAAGTCTAGGCTCTTACAGTGTGGTGCTGACGAAAGCACAAAAGGAATGAGTGAAAAGCTTGAATTACTCTCTGCCACTGGTAACTGCTTGAGGCTGCATTCCAGTCCATCATTTCTTTTCTCGCAATCCCATCTCTGACAGGAACCATCCATGCTCCAATTTTTGCATCACTGTGAATAACATGTTCTGGCGTTAACTCAGTGATATCCACTTTATCAGCCTATGAAGGATGAAAGTTTGGCCAGCCCAGCTTGAATTCCTATTCTCTTCAGGTTGCTCATGGATATCTGTAGATGGCACAAAAATGGCTTATATGCCTACCTACATACACCCAGCTGTATATAATGAGCAATCAAGAACACTGAATAATTGTAGGAGCAAGAATATAGTGTATTTCCAATGCTGCCCATGTGGCAAGGGCTACGTAGGAGAAACGAGCAGGGAACTGCGCACTAGGCTTCAAGAACATCGTTCGGCTATTAGAACTAATAAAGTGAATGCTCCCCTGGTAGCCCACTTTCATGAAATGGGACATAGTGATTCAGATATTAGGTGGTTTATCCTTGAGAAGATTTTCACGGATAAACGAAGCGGTAACATGGAGCTGAAACGTAAAGCTAGAGAGCAATAGTACATCTTGCGGTTTAACACTGTGCAAAATGGCCTTCGTTCAAAAGACGAATGGGAACGCTAATAGTGCAATGTGAAAATAGGTTGGTAGTTTCTGAACAACATCTACCTCCATCGTACAAACAGACAGTAGATAGGGTCTATCTATGGTAATAATTTCATTTTATAGTAATAATTTCAATTTGTGGAATAGAAGAAGGGATTCCAGTATGGAGACATCGATCTGCTAATTTGCTAATAGTTTACAGTGGCTTATATAACCCATGTTGGGATGCGATCAAACACCCTTGATTTAATAGCCAAAACAGTCTAAGATGGCCACCACGTTTGTGTAGGCCGCCATCATTGTGATGCGAATAAGTGCCTCCGATTTTATAGCCAAAATAGTCTAAGATTGCTGCCACGTTTGTGTGGGCCGTCCTCGTTAAGATTAATAATATGTCTGTTCATGTGAATATAAACTCAGAGAATTAGAGTTGTTAGACCTGGCATCTTTGGCGTAGTTTCCCCCTATCTTTTTGCCTCTACCTGCTGTATTTTTAATGCTGTGATGGATTTCGTTTTTGCTGGTTTAGATGCTTTGGGCACTTTGCCACTGCTGTTCAGTGTCAAAGTGCAAGTGCTCCCTGTGTAAATTGTTATTATTATTGGTTATCCATGATTGGCATATTTGTGTCACCAAGAAGTCCCTAGTAAAGTGCACTGAGTGTGCCAGGGCTGGTGATAACAAATGCAACCAGTAGGCCTGCAGCTCTGATTGTGCCACCCACATGAGTAGCCCTAAAATGGTGTCTCAGGCCTGCCACCGCAGTGCCTGTGTGCAGTCTGTGAACTGCCATGTCCTCCTGGTCAGTGTCCCCACTGGCCTAGGCCTAACCCTTCCCTTTCTGTACAAATTGGTCACCCCTATGTAAGGCCCAAGGTACCCCCTTGGGTAGGGTGCAGTGTATGTGAAAGGTAGAGCATGTACTTGTGCAGGTGACATCCTCTGGTAGTGAATTACAGCCATTTTCGTTTTTCACTATTGTAAGGCTATCTTGCCCCATAGGCTATCATGAGGAATGCTGACTACAGTGGCTACCAGCATATCTTCCCATAGGAGCAAGATAGGACATAAAAGTCTGGTATCCCTGAACTCAGAATTTAATAAAACATATTTTGGGAAAGGTTGTTTTTAAGTCCTGTGTTTGAGAACAGCACTTTCAGAAAGTTGATGTTCTCTTGTCTGACTTTTCTGTGTGCCTTGGCCTGTTTGTGAATTGACTGTCTGGTTTGTGAGTGACAGGGGCTGGGTGGCTTACAGAGTCTGAGTGGGCCATCCTTGGGCTGAATAGCTCCATCTGCATCTAGAGTGGTGGGAGGGGGTAGCACCTGGGCCTCAATAGGGCTGTGCCTGCCTTCCACAATTCTGGCTCCTATTCCTGGAAAACAAAGTGCTCAAGGAACACCCAGAACTGGTTCAGACCGGGCTCAGAGCCCTCCTGCACAAATGGATCAAAGACTTTTAGGGTTATAAGTACAGGACCCCAGACTACAGAAAATTAGATCATCCTGGAATCAAGAAGGAACCTCTGCCAAGGAGAAAGCCGAAACTGAAGAAGGAAGCCTGTCCTGCTGTTGCTCTACTGGACTGGAACAGAAGGAGACAACGCACTCCGGAGGCAAGCTTACGATTGATGATTACAATCGCACTGGCTGAGATTATAGCAAGAAAAACTCACTTTTGGTGTATTAAGCTATGCTCAGGTCCCTCGGCAGCTGGTATGAGTGAAGTGGGCTGCCAGAGGTCGCCATAAAACAAAGTGTCCAACAGTGGTGTGGCGACAAGGTGTGTAGCCCTGAACAATCTGCCGAAACCTTTGAGGCAGAGAAACATGTTGGCGATAGGTAATGGTATGCGATGGTAGCTACCAGCCTTTTAAATTCAACAGTCCACGCCTAATATTTAGGAATAAAATTGCGAAGAGGTGTGCCTGTTGATTTTAATCACATCTGTTTGTCACGAGCAGAGTTATAGGTTCTGCTACCAAGTTCTTTTCACTTCTTGGCTTTTTGTTTGGACACATTTTTCTCTCCTTTTTTAACTGAATGACGACCAATGATGAGTAAAGGGGCCTAGTCTGGTGAGTAATCGCCAGTTACCCCGAGGGTGGTGTTCCCGTAAGGTGTCATTCTGTTCTCCACACATTTTTTTAAAGAGATTTTTGTGCTCTCAATTTCATGTGGTGGATGCACTGTACAGATTAAGGTTTCAGACATCCTGTGTTGTTGTTCTATGCGACTCTCAAGAGTTGTTGGTCAATATGTTCCTTTTTTAACTCTCTAAAAATACCGGACGCATTGCAGTAAATACCCCCGATGAAATGATAGTGGATAGGGGAGGGTAACAGAGATTATGTACATGAAACCAATCTGTTGCAAGATATACCGACGTTACTTACGCCCAAAGGACAGGGTTTACTGGTTGTTGATGCTCTGCTGGACTGACCTGCTGTTGCTTTGCTGCCAAGGAGAGGGGACGGATTTTGCTTTTGGTGCTGTGTCCCCTTGCTTGAAGGAATCTCCAAGGGCCTAAGAATAGCTGGTTCCCTGTTAAAAAGTCCCAGGAACAAAAGGACTTCACACCCAGCTTCCCTGATCTCTGCTGAGAGAGTTCTGTCCTTCCTAGAGTGCTTGGGCCAGTTGTGGTGCCTCTGGAAGTTGTACCTGTTTTGGGAAGCTGGAAACCAAGTTTTTAAAGACTTTCTGCAAGTTTTGTCGCATCGCTCGCTTGCAGAGCGCATCCCCGTCAGTGCGAGGAAATTCTCACCACTATGAAGGCAGAGATCATCGCAGCGCCTGTTGCCACTGCCAGATTCATAGCATCCTTTGTTTGCGGGACGCACCAGACCGATGCAGGAAGATTACCATCGCTGCGAGTGTCGTCACAGAGCCTGTTGCTGGGTGAGATTATCGCACCGCTTGTTTGCGGACCGCATCACGTCGCTGCGAGTGTTGTTGCAGAGCCAACGCATCGAGGAGCTGTGAGTGGAAGATCACCACTGGTCCGCGTATCGTGGCCCCGGAGATCGTCGCAGCCCCAAAGATCATCGCATTGTGTCTTTGCAAGCTTTTTCACTATGAAACCTCCGCACCGGAATCCATACAAGGTATCGCATCCCTCCCCATACAGACCGGAGTCATCGCACCACGCCCGCTACATCCAGCGGGATTGTCGCATCGCCTCCCCAAGGTCTCAGGAGACCTTGGGGAGGCGATGCGACGCTTCCACCACTTATTTTCCACCGCACCAGCTTCTGTTCTGGAACTTTGTCGCATTTAAAGGTACTGTTGGCTAAACGTGACGCAACTGTGAACTTTTCACGCAACTGGGGATTACTCTATCGCAACTGTAAGAACTCTTTTGCAACCATATTCTGGAACTGTGTATGTTGGATTTTTGTCGTTTTGGTCTTGTGTAGTTTAGATTAAATACCTTTTTTTTTCTAAACTGTTGTGGAGTCAGTTTGTGGTGTTTTCACTGTGTTACTGTGAGTTTTGGTACAAATACTTTACACATTGCCTTTGATAAGCCTTGACTGCTCGTGCCAAGCTGCCAAGGGGGTGAGCAAGGGTTATCTAAGAGTGTATCCTCCTTACCCTGACTAGAAACAAGGGTCCCTATTTGGACGGTGGTACCTACCTCTGCCAACGAGAGACCCCCAGTTCTAACAAGAGTAAATTGGGAAAGACTACAATACTCTTTCAAAATTAATCTTTATCTATATATTATATATTGGGTTGTTATAAAACATATAAATACAGAATCGGCGGTCTTTTCAATAGAATGCCCATATAGCTCGCTTGACTATCAAAAGCGATCGAACACTTGATTGTCTGAGAATACCTTTTTAAATAAGAGCCTTTTCGATTCAAAGCTGAATATCATTAAAGAATATATGGCAAGCTAAGAAGGCTGACAATTTACAAAGGATTAATTGGGCAGATTGACCACAACGGGCGGAGCGGAAGTGACGTGACAGGTCACATGCACATATGCAGGATATTTAAATCTACCGCAAATCCTGTTGAGAAATAGATTTCCGGTTACGGAGGCGCCTTCTACCCTGTTTCTGATTTTCGAGTGTAAACAAGGTAAGAGGAAGGATCAGAGTTTTTTAATATCCTTGAAGCTACTGTCAGGATCGCCCCCCCGGTCCCTCTGATACCTTTAGATCTGCTAATCCACATGATGTGTCGGGAATGGTTATGGTCCTTTCTAGGCTGCAGCGACATGGTTTTGGGCAAACCATTTCAACCCTTGCCAAGCGCTGGTCCCAACTGGGGCATAGGAATCTTTTAAGATGCATTTGCAGGGATCCTAAGATGGCCGCCGATGTTACCAAATCGGTAGCTGGTCTAGTTGTTTGCCAGTAAATCACCGCAGCTGTTGTCACGCGCTTACCACTGCGCACTTCAACTGTTTGTTTTCACGAAGCGGCTGCTCTTGTTCCTGTGGCGCTTCAGTTTTCGGATTTTTTGGCAGTTCGTGAGTAGAAATCCACTCGCATTCAAAATCCTGCTTACCGCATCTGTGGTGAGTTATCCAATATACTCCTTTTGGTGGATATTTGTATAATTTATCTTCGTCAAGGAAAGTGACAGTCCGTCACAAGCCTACTGGTCGAAGAACTCATTTTCTAGTGACTATATAACTTAGAGATATCCGAAGGCCAGTTCTATTAGGCTAGTTCCAGAAATTCCTGAACTGCTTATTATCTTTAAAGACTAAAGTAAAGACTTCTACTCAAGTGTGAGTCTGCATATTGGAGAAGGTACCAGACAACTATAGAGTTATCTTCAAGTAGGTGTGCATTATATATATATATATATATAAAGATACTTACCACCTTTAGAGAAGACTCCTCTATTTCTTCAAAACTTCTTGTATTGGATTTATAAGGCTCCAGAGTAAAGCCTGTGAGGTAACCAGATTCAGAAAGCCCTGGTTTAGCTTTACAGTAAAAATTGAGTGGAGAATAATCAGGTGTCTTGTGTTTTAGGTTCTACACAGCAGTAAGTGAGACCAATCCAATACAAGAACTCAATAGAGAACCGCTAGCCATCCTGAAGGTTAAGGTAACATAGATAGAAAAGGTTTAGAGTTAACCATATGAAGAAACAGAGAATGCATATTATTATATGTATGTACATGGTTACATAATAACTCTTTTGACAGGAAGAAGACTGCAGAAGCAGAATTCCCCTTCAGGCAGAAGACGTGGCGTGGTTCTCTCTCTCATTCCACTTCCCCATTCCCCCCTCCTTGCTGTCAGAATCTACATGATTTTGGTATTGAGGTGTGGGAGTTAGAGGATTAGCATCGGCTCCAGCGGAAACCATTGTTGGAACTCAGGTACTTGACTGCTACTCTTGGACTCTAATAGACCGGGTAATGCTAGTCAAGTAGTAGCAAGGTAATTGAAACTGTCACAGTTTTGTAACGATACAGGTAGTTAAACATGATTTCATGTGATGGGAACCGTGTTTTGGTGTAAGATAACTCTGACTACTATGCGGGGTTCCTTTTTTCTCAGGTTGCACGTAGTAATAACTATTAAATGATTGACAGATACGACTTTCCGCTAATAAATCACTAAATATACATAGAGGATGCCCTATCCGGGTTAGTGTGGGCATATCCGTAGTAATAAGATTACAATACTTCAGACAATACATTTGTTAAAAATCCACCAAATGAGTAGAGCGAATGCCTTAAGTCAGAATAGTATAGATAGAACCTTGGCCATAACATCTTAGATTCACATTCTAGTTTCTAAGTTAAATATATTTGTTTTTGTTTTTAATAAATTGCGTCTAACAAATTAGAGAGAACGCTTGGGGCATAGTAGTATGGTATAGGTGGAACCTTAGCGATAACACCTCAATATTACATTTTACATTCCAGATCTATTGCAATTTGCTATGACAAAAGAATAATTTCGGAGGAAAATAGATAATAGCTGAAAACCCTACAAGAAGGAAGAGAGGAAGGGGTCTGAGTCTGTGATTTTAAATGAAAGGTAAATAGAACTAATTATTAGGAATAGTAATCCATTACTATCTACACAAGTAAAAAGCACTGAAATATAATTTTCATATTTTTTTTACAGAGGCAGATATCAGCCCACCTCCTTCTATTATAACTGAAGGTCTGTGATTTTAAATGAAAGGTAAATAGAATTAATTACTAGTAGTATTAGTAATAGTCCTTTACTATTTATATCAATAAGAAGCACTGAAAAACACTTTTTATATATATTTTTCAACAGAGGCATATGTTGGCTTCCTCTCCTTCTACTATTGGGTGTGAGAAACACGAGGTTTGGAGGTAATATCTGTTTATGTGTTTCCGGAATTGAGAGTACCTCGGTGGGGATTAACTATTGAGTATTGATACAAGAAGGTCACCTGGGTTTACCTTACAGAATATCCTACCAATAAAACAGGGGTGACTAACTGAGAGTTTTCGTGCATTTTACTTCTGCGCAATATCACTGGCTTAATAGCACCGAGAAATAAATAAAACTTTATTAAGATGTAAATTATAATTCAATACACTGGTCTAAATGTTAGGAATTTTCTGTGGAAAGAAACATTCTTTTGGCATAGCACAGCCTTTTAACCCCCATGTGATGGGTATTTATTGTGGCTTACATGTTGAAGTGGAAGTGTTGCTTAATACTCCTGCTATCTATTTGTTGATGGGTGTGAGGTGTGATAATGGCATTTTTAACCCCTGTCGATTTCCACCAATCCAAATTAAATATGGTAGGTCATTGTTTTTGTTATGAATTGAAACAATCATGTTTATAATATGTGACAGGAAGGCAGAAGAGTTTTTGGAAAGTAATAAAAACACCTAGTGGCTTGTCTGGACTCTAAACCATCATTGTGGGGAACACTTAGATGTAACTGAAAGTCAAGCCAGTAGCCTCAGCCCTGCTAGCCAATGCCACTGAACTTGATGGTGGGGGTCTAAAGCCCTCTCAGCCCAATGGCCAGTGCACGCCTGTCTTGGACCCGAATTCACAGTCACTGACCCTGCTCCATGTCACTCAGAATTACTGTCCTGGCCCGTTTTTATGGGCTTTAACTACTGCATGTAAATGAAGACAACGTAGAAAGGGGCCTTTTGCGCTACCAAGCTGTCTTCATTTACATGTAATTGCAAACCCATTTGCGCCCCCATGGGAACACTTCCACACGTTCCATGGTTTGAAGACATCTGCCTTAGAAGCCTTCCCTGATCACAGTGCCCTGGGTACCCATGGTACCTTTTACAAGGAACTTACATGTGGCCTGGGAGGTCCCAACTTGGGGTCCAAAGGTGCAGTTTTGGGAAAGAACCCAAGCCCTAGGAACCTGATTGGCAGGGACCCAGGGCACATCAAGTCAAAGTGCATCAGAAATCTAGCAAAAAGAGGGGGGGTTACTGCAATAGAAACCCAACTTCCTACACTCCCCAGTTTTTCATCCCACTTAAAGTCTTGCATAATAGCAATAGTTTAACTTATATTTGAAACTATATGCCGCTGTCAATAGCATGCTGAGTTACTTCAAGTGTCTGGGAATGCACCCTGCATTCAGACAGCTCACTCCTCATTCTCGTCCTTCACTTTCACCCTGCACTCACACCTTTCATCCGCTCACCCTGCACTCAGCAATCACTCTGCAATTACAATGCACTTGCGCTGTTAATTCTGTACCTCACCCTGTAGTCACACAACCACACTACTCTCCCGCACTCATGTGACACTTCATCCACATGTCCCCCTCACTGCTCCATCTGCAATCTCACTCAAACAAGCCCATCACTAATCATGCATTCATTCATCCCACTCTGCACTTACATCTGCACCATATGTTCACTTCACTCACCCTGCAGTCACTCCTCTTACCCTACTCTAACACTTGGAAGGCTCAGCCTGCAGACACATGGGCACTCCTGCCACGAACACAGTGCAGAGGATTAATGTGCCTGCTACAAAGGTGTACCATGCAGATCACAGAAATGTGTGAGTGTACTATGAGTAGCACTATAAAAAAAATGTTTGTCAGAAAGGTTCTTTAGAGAAATGAGGTGCATCATTGGTGAGTGGTACGAGAGAATTCTTGGAAAAGGAGGAAACGAGGGAGGGGGCGCCCAAAAAGCATGTTGCACCGTGTGCGACCAGTGCTAGGGCCAGCCCTGGTTGGGAGTGATAGCTACGCCCCCCGCCGAAGTTCAGATCTAGTTTCGCTTAGGGCACAAGTCCTAAAAATAGTGGTGGGGGGACACTGTCACCGGAAGTGATGTCACAACAGGAAGTGACGTCGCAAAAGGTGGCTTGCACCATTGGGCTAATTGCCTCCCCTCGCTCACCCCTTAGAGGCGATTGCATCTGAGAAATCAGCGCGTGAGCAGCCGGCTGAGTTCTGATCTCGTCCCAGAGAGGCCAAAGAGTGAAGTCCAGCTGTTTGGCAGGGGGGACGGTGTCCACCCAGTAAAATAAATAGGGGGACGACGTCCACCCGCGTGGTACCCCGACTCGAGCCCTGGTTGCGCTACTGTATGTTATTGTTCTGCATTTGTTCAACCAACGACAAATACAATGAGTCCCTTTACAACTTCTGTAGATGCAGAGCTGCTCTAAGCTGCCAGCTTACAGAAAACAAACTGTGTCTATTTTTCACACATCCTGATACACCACACTGTGGAGAAGTGTAGCTCAAGTGGTTGGAGCGGCAGACCCTGATGCAGAGGTCTGGCCTGGACCAGGGTTCAATTCCCTGCCTCGGCGGGTCTTGGGCTCAAATTTACCCGGACCTGACAATTCTCGCCTCGGTGCCTATTCCAATCATGGAGTCCCACTCTGTAACTCTGGGCAATAGCTTGCTTAATCTCCACAACGGCCCCTTGCAGCGGGATGCCTGGCTTTCACCTTGGGGATGCCCAGTAATGGGTTATCTCACAGGGGAATACCAGGACGGGTTCCCTAAGCAAGCGCTGGGACGCTTTCGGGCAGCCATGCGCTCTACAAATCAAATTTCATTTCATTCATTTCATTATGTGCTGTGTCGCCTAAAAGAATAACCTGCAGTTTTGGAGTCAAAACGCACGACATTGAAACACTTTTCACATGATAGGATCAAAACGACACATCCCACATAGCATCAAAACGCAAAGCCAGCACACTCCCACCCACACCATTTACAAAACGCAGCTATCTGCCAATTTTGGCAAGCGCTTCAGTGCCCCCAAGTAGACTAGTAATAGTTATATGAAATGCTGCAATACAACGCGTTGGCAGAGTGCTTCGTTATAAAACTATGGGGGGTAACCACTATTTTCAGGCGAAAACAGCTCTTGGCGCTCTCCTTTTGAAACTGTGGGTGTTACTCCTCTCACCCCCTCCCAAAGCTCATTGAAACCTCGCGAGAGGCTGCGCGGTTTGATTGTGCCACGTTCAAAAGGTTCTCTACAGCTTCGGCGTCTGGGAAGAAAATAAACACAATGGAGAAAGAGAATGGAGAGGAGAAGGTGGGCGAGGGGGGAATAGTTGACCAATCACAGAGGGCTTACTGGTCTGACAGGCAGCACAGGGCTTTCAAAACCTGGATTTACTTGCCTGCACGGTCTGCGTCCCAGACCCACTACCTCTCCCGATTGGTCGCGGTCAGTTGGGGGCGGGGATAGGAGGCCTTGCTGCGTGGCGAAGCTTTCCTGGAAAGGGGCGGTAGGAGGATTGCCTCCACCTTGGATTGGGAGCGGCGTAACACGACTGAGCATGCGCAGACGAGGAGTGCCAACCACCGTACCTGGCATTAACCCAGGGGAAGGAGCAGCAAGGGGCGCAGCTAGGCAAGGCGATTTCCTTTCCACAAATCCATTAAGACTGTCCACCACGCTACGAGACCTCCACAGGCAGCATAAAGGTTGCACCGACCACAGATTCCACAACGCAGAGGAACAATCGAGAAAAGCAGACCATGCCTTCTAGACCGAACAACAGGGGCAAGAACCCCGGGGTCAAGCGAGGTTGGTACCCGTGTGACAGACACATATGCATTAGCAGGTGCCCATGCTTATCCTTCCGTATGTGCACCCTACCATGTACTCCTGTTTCCTACGTGTGCCTATATCTGCTCCTCGTGTGTGTGGCGCTATGGTTTTGTGCCCGGCTGTACTGGACGAGTGTTTTATGTAATCTTCCTTGCCGTACTGTAACTCGGCAGTGTCTTACTGCTTGCCCCTAAACCATGCCCTGCGATATGTATCGTTTTTGCCCTCTCTGCGTTCCGTTTGTGTCTAAGGCAATTTGTACTCTGCTTATTGCAACCCTCTGCCTGTAGTGTAGTCTCCTTTTTGTAGTCGTGCATACCAAGGGAGTTTTATTTAAGGTGTTTTCGGGGGCGTGGCGGAGCGCATGATGCTGCCATTATGCTCCATCAGTGTGTAACCTATCAACTTGTCTACACAGCCCTCCGTGAATCTTTACCGCCCTCTGCTAGAGAACATTGCACCTTTCCACCTTCATCCTCTCGTAAATATCTCTAAAGCAACACAATACGCTAATCTTAGAAGGCTGAACAACATAATCTTAAACTATTTTGTTAATTGGTAGTAAATTGCACAATACATCTCGAACGTGTACTTTATCCATCTGCTTATTTCTCACTTAAAAACCCACCTAATCTGAACTTTTTTTTTCTCAATATCTAAATTATTTGCACTGGTAGGTTACTGCGCTTGGATAAAGCAGTATTTTGAGCATTATCGATCCACGTTTCCCTTCGTAATCATGTTAGGGGGTGAATATTATCTGCTACGTAGGCCCACATGTAGTGTGTATGCTGCCACCTTACTATTATTTAGTATGTGTTCAGACGCATAGTATATGTCATTGAACGCTTGTCATGTGATACTTATTTTTTTAATCAACTCCACAGTTTGTACCTTTTGAACGTTTAAAGTCGCACTTGCGAGTTGTGGTAGATCCGTGGCGTTTGCTGTGAGATTAGTACAAATGAAATGGTGAAGGGATTAGTGCATCGCCAGGCAAAGTAGGCCATGAGCCCTCTTCACTGAGCAGGCAAGGCCTGGGGGCTGGGAGTTGTGCAGGAATTACCGGAAAGCTCGTTAGATGAAGCAGTCCCGCCTGGGACTGCTTTCATTCGTCGACTGTACCATATTTAAAACAGTTGTGTCCACAGTAGATCATTTCAGCAGTCAAATGTTTTTGACAACTCATTCGAAAACATGGCAGTCAAATTAATTGAAAGGCATTGTCAGCGAGACCGCTGAATAGCCTGGGAACATTTTTACTAGCCTTGAATGAGTCACTTCGCTCAAGGCTGCTTTTATTAAAGCTTGCATGGAGACGCCGTTGAGAGAACATTTGGCTTCATGCTTGAAAAGGTATTGAAATTGTACATTTTTGTGGCTCCCTATGCGAATATCCAGTTGTGTGGTGTCCCTTGAGTCGCGTGTGATGCTTTGTGTGATGCTTTTCGTTGTATTCTTACTTGTAGTAGTGCTGTCTTTTCCCATTGTACATGTAGGTAGGCCTAATAAGTATCCGAAGGCAAAGAAAATAGGGTTCGGTGAGCGCCTCGCGATCTGATTGATGCAGTAGCACCCATTGAGATATCTTGCATAGTTTGGGCCTGTTCCAGTAATCTTCAATTGCCTCCTGTCCGGTTCTAAATCACCCATTAGTTCTTATTTTCATCAGAAATGGGTAACCTGCACATGTCTTTGACTCTCTCAGACGGTTCACGTGTGAGAGTATAATCCTGTGGAGTGTAAAAATGTTAGGAGGGAGGGAGAGGCCATGCTTTGTAAACAGGTTGGGCCCAGAGGCGGAAATTCACCCTTGCACTACTTGGGCTACTATGTTCACGTGTCAGTTCTTTGAGGGGAGGGGAACAGATGGTTCCAATTTGTTTCTCTCGTTGCTGTCCTCCGTCACGTTGCCTTTCTTTGCTTTAAGCTAACTGGCACTTACGTGTTTTGTGCTGTTCAACTATTCAGAATAGCTATAATAGGGATGACCAATTCTAACAGGATAAGGCAGACTTTCCCGTTAGTTAAAGTAGCGCAGACATTTAGCTGAGAGAGCCTAAAGTCGTTAGCTGTGATTATTTGAGGTATGTAGAACAAACTGCGAGTAATGTATTACTCAAAGTGTGTCATTCCTGCATGGTGTCTTTCTGAGCTGTTGTATAATTGAGTATGCCTGCCAATTCAAATCTATCAGGATGGCAATTTAATTTTTACAATTGGAACTCAAACCCTATGTGGATAACTTGGGAAGATTAGTTTATCTATATGAAACTGAGCATTTATGTACTGAATACCATACAGACACAACAAACCTACATTCGGTGTATGTACAAAGTAAAATAAGGGTTCAACAAAACAGTTAACCTGTAACTGTGATAATGCCTTTTTAACTCGTATTTCAGTGGGTCCAGATTTAATGATCCAAGACTGGTTGCTACAAGCCTGATATAGAGTGTTTGCCAAGATATTCTTGCGAGCTAACATGAAATGGTGCTACCCTTTGGATGCATGTCAAAACAAGTATTTCATATGACTTCTGTCTAGAGGAGTTTCTTCAGCCTGTCTGTGCTGGTGAAGTTTTCCAGGCGTGTACCCCTACCTCAAGATTGGGAGTTGAACCCACTAGTCTTCTAACCCTTTTAAGTAGCTGCCAAAAGACTGCAGTGTTGTTTGCTCACATTCTCTTTACAGCATTCTTGGATGCTATAAAAAAATTATGGTTGCTGGGCCTCCTGTCTTACTTACCATGGCAGATGTTTCGGATGTGATAGACAAAAGTAAGGGTGAGCATAAAGACAATTTATGAAAGTAATGAAACTGATCTTGTTGGGATCAGAGTCTAGAGAACGCCAGGTTATTCTTAGACATGTTTGCCATTTGCATGTTTTCTCTTACTAAATTTCACCTCCTTTTTGGATGGATGCTCTCATCTTAACTGTAATTTCATTGATCTAACGCTTACTACCACTAATGAGGCATCAAACCGCTTTTTCGGCAAGTAGCATGCTACTCCGGAACACACTAAGGATTAGTGGTGAATTAGTATAGTGAAATATGAAATTAATTTGAGCAGTGGATGTGTTGGTCTATTATTTTGATTGAGAAGGATAGTGGACGGATAGAATGGGGAAAGGTTTGCATTTATATAGTGCTTCCTACCCCTGATGATGTGTTGAAGCGCTTTTCAAAAAGCAGCATGCTACTACGAAACCAAAAAAGGATTAGCATGATTGATGTACTCTTAGGCAGGCCTCCTACCTGTTGTGAGTTAAGAATACAACCTTTTGTGTTCTACAGGTCTGCATTTGGCATCTGAGCCCTACAGCAAGCTGCTGGTTCCATATTTTTAAAATGTTGCTTGCTGTGTAGGTGGCTTTAACGCAAATGCTCAGTGTTGTACAACAAGATGGATAGAAGAGGGTATCTTGTCAGCTTGTTCACGGGAAATAGCTTTGTGATTTATTGTAAAGTGTTTTGGAGGTGAATTCGATTTTTATTCTCCTAGTAAAACGTAAACACTGCTGACCGTGGTTACTTAGTTCTGTTGGCGAATCAGAGGAGTCTGTTTATAAAATGTAACAATTGTCTTTCTGAGTGTTTTTTGTTTTCGGTAGAAACCTTGTATTTTGGTTCAATTCCAGAGAGGGCTGTGTGAATGATGCAGCCGACTAACAACTGGAATCCATTTGGATCCATTGTGTATTTGAAAATCAGCAGGGAGAACATGGCAGCGCCATATCCTCCTAATGATCAATTCTCATTAACAGAATTGCTCAATGTGTAACTTGAATGTTTCTCACTCTACTTGTTACCTGATGTTGAGATGAGAATGTCCTCTGTGTGATTTACAGTTGTGACCCCTGTCTGCAAGCCCGAAGTGCTTAAACCTTGATCCTAGTTTTTTTTTATTTTTGATCATGCAGCTTCAATCATAGACATTTATAGAGCGCTCTACTTACCCGGAGGGTCTCAAGGCGCTAGAGGGGGGGGGGGGGAGTGCTGCTACTGGTCGAACAGCCAGGTCTTGAGCTTCTTCCTGAAGGCGAGGTGGTCTTGGGTCAGGCGCAAGTCGGGAGGGAGTTCCAGGTCTTGGCGGCCAGGTAGGAGAAGGACCTTCCTCCTGTCGTCGCTCTTCGGATGCGGGGGACAGCGGCGAGGGCGTGACTGGCTGATAGGAGGTGGCGTTTGGGAGCGTAGAAGTTGATGCGGTTGTTGAGGTAGCTCGGGCCTTGATCGTGAAGGGCTTTGTGTGCGTGGGTGAGGAGACGGAAGGTGATTCTTTTGTTGACGGGGAGCCAGTGTAGGTCTCTCAGATGTCCGGAGATGTGGCTGTGTCGTGGGACGTCGAGGATGAGTCTGGCTGAGGCGTTCTGGATCCGTTGGAGTCTCTTCTGGAGCTTGGCGGTGGTTCCGGCGTAGAGGGCGTTGCTGTAGTCCAGTCGGCTGGTGTCGAGGGCCTGGGTGACCGTCTTCCTGGTCTCGGTGGGGATCCACCGGAAGATCTTCCGTAGGATGTTGAAGCACGACGAGGAGACGGCGTTGACTTACCTGGTCATGGAGAGGGAGGAGTCCAGGATGAAGCCCAGGTTGCGTGCGTGGTCTGTCGGTTTGGGTGCGGTGCCCAGGGCGGGGAGCCACCAGGAGTCGTCCCAGGCGGAGGGCGAGGATCCCAGGATGAGGACTTCCGTCTTGTCCGAGTTCAGCTTCAGGCGGCTGGTCGACATCCACTCGGCTACCTCTTTCATCCCTTCGTGAAGGTTGGCTCTGGCGGCGGCGGGGTCGTTGGTCAGGGAGAGGATCAGCTGGGTGTCGTCGGCGTAGAAGATGATGTTCAGGTTGTGTTGGCGTGCGATGGCCGCGAGGGGGCTCATGTAGACGTTGAAGAGGGTTGGGCTCAGCGAGGATCCTTGGGGTACGCCGCAGATGACTTCGGTGGCCTCTGACTTGTACGGTGGTAGGCGGACTCTCTCTGTCCTTCCGTCGAGGAAGGAGATGATCCATTCTAGTGCCTTCTCCTGGATCCCGACGTTGTTGAGGCGCTGCACTAGGGTGCGGTGGCAGACGGTGTCGAAAGCCGCGGATAGGTCTAGGAGGATGAGGGCCGCTGTTTCTCCGTTGTCCATCAGGGCTCGAATGTCATCGGTGGCAGCGATGAGGGCGGTCTCGGTGCTGTGGTTGGCCCGGAAGCCAGACTGCGAGGGGTCGAGGGATCCATTTGTCTCGAGGAAGGCGGCCAGCTGCTTGTTGACGGTCTTCTCGATGACCTTGGCTGGAAACGGGAGCAGCGAGATGGGGCGGTAATTCTTGAGTTCGGTGGGGTCCGCTGTTGGTTTCTTAAGAAGAGCGCTGAGTTCGGCGTGCTTCCAGCTCTCCGGGAAGGTGGCGGTGTCGAAGGAGGTGTTGATGATGTCCCGCAGGTGGGGTGCGATGACCGTGTCGGCTTTGTTGAAGATGTGGTGAGGGCAGGGGTCGGTCGGAGATCCGGAGTGGATGGAGTTCATCATGCGGACGGTGTCTTCGGTGCTGATCGGGGTCCAGGCGCGGAGGGTGGTGGTGGGGAGCGTTGGTTCGGTCGTGGCGTTCGTCGGTTGGGTGCTGAAGCTGTTGTGTATGTCCGTGATCTTGTTGTGGAAGTAGGAGGCGAGGGAGTTGCAGAGTTCTTGCGATGGGGTGATGTCGTTGTTTCCGGCGTTGGGGTTGGAGAGCTCTTTCACGATGTTGAAGAGTTCCTTGCTGTTGTGTGCGTTGTTGTCCAGCCGGTCCTTGAATGCAGTTTTCTTGGTGGCGCGGATCAGTTGGTGGTGCTTGCTGGTGGCGAGCTTGAGGGCGGTCATGTTGTCCGGTGTTGGCTCCCTTCTCCAGGCTTTCTCGAGGGCTCAGCAGTTCTTCTTGGAGCTCTTGAGTTCGTCGGTGAACCATGGGGCCTTCTTGCTGCCGGGTCTGTTGGGCGGGGTCTTCAGTGGGGCGAGTTCGTCCGCGCAGTTGCTTACTAGTCTCATGTGCACCTTAGTACCTCTTTGACTGATTGATTCTGGTCCTTGTGCGAAATCAGGAGTGGGCGCACCACTCGCACACTCTTAGTGACAAAAAGATACTGTCCATGTCGTGGGTTTCATGCTTAGAGTTCAGTGGTGACCACATACGTGTGTGTGTGTGTGTGTGTGTGTGTTTAATTATAGTAAAACCTTTTTACCTGTGAGACCTGAATGATGCCTACTGGCCCATGTACAACGCTCTCTGCTCACTTTGAACCTAGGATCCTGAGCCCGACCTATCTTGTGCAATGCACATATGAATGTGTGCTAGGACTAATAGTGTGCTATGCACAAGTGATAATGGCCTACATGTTCCATTTTAGAAGCCTAAAGCCTAGACCGAGTACAAGATGGAGAAAAAGCTCCCCTGTCAGCATATTGATAATGCTGGCATCTCCTGGAAGGAGGGAGGAGCAGCAGTCAGTTGTGTGGAAAGCGGATATGCCAGGGTTCTTCCCGATACTTTGGGCTGTAAATGACTACCTGCTGTTAAGTAGATTCCAAGGGATGCAGGATGAGTCTTGCAGTATCTGTTGTTGGGGAAACGAGTCCTTTAAATGGGCACTGGACTCTTATTACTGTTCCTGATCTCCGTGGGGATGGATCATTAATAGTTGTGTGCAGCATGCTCATGCCTCCTTTGTACTTCTGTGGTGGGAACTTTACTAGGCAGATCAGCAATGCAGACAAAGGCCAGATGTGGAAGATGGCATGGCCCGGGCACACGAAAGGGGGGCCAACCTAAAGTGGTTCCAAGGAAGCAGAACTGGAATGCACTTTCTCCATCTGCAAAATCGGTATAAAGATGGGAGTTTAAGTGCCACCGTTGTTCATTGTAGACTCCTCTGCCGAGGAGGGGGTAATCAGCAGAGTATATGGGGACTTCTACGAAGCCAAGGGTTGGTGTTGCATTGACAGCCAACTCCCAAAAGGGAAGGAAATATTTCTTGGGAGTCCCGGCTGAAGGAGGAATTGCTGGACTGTCTTGGGTGCCAAGACATCCTGCTTGTGAGCAAGAGAAGGAAGTGTTAACTCTTCTGGCGGAACTATTCTTGGATGAGACGGCTGTAACTGACTGGTGTAGGGTCTGTCCAGCAGAGACTTGCTAAGCAAGAGCACTGACTGGATCACAGTACTACAGGCTGACCCAGTGCTAATGAAGTCAGTTATCCATTTGTATCTACAAACACATCTGGAGCTGTGTCGGAGTGGTGGGACCAACTTAAGCAGGGTAAGTGCCTGTTGGTGGCCAGTGGGCCTTGCAGTTGGACTGCATAACCACAACATTGCCCAAGGCTTCTGTAGAGTTGGAACCTATCTCGAAGACTAAGTGACCAGCGAGGTGACCGGGAGAAGAATCGAGGTCATCATGTCAAGGCACTGCATACAAAAAAAAAATTGTGCTTGATGTCTGCCGTTCTGAAGAATCATCTGCAGGTGTTTGGCCGTCGCACACAAGAAGTGCCAAGTACTCACTGGAATGTCATTTAACCATGCTGTGAGTATCCACCTCATTGACGGAGTGAGCCACGACCCACAGGCCACAGACTGAAGCCTCCGATCCTGACATGAACCTCGGAGTGACACAATGCATGGCTGGCTGCCAGGCAGCTTTCTTGAACACTGCAGTGTGCCGCTTGGAAAATTTCAGTTACAGGTGAGACCCCGCTGTCGCAGGTGGGCCGAACGCAGCCCTTAGCGCTCCATCTAGCTAGGTGAGAGACTGAGCAGGCCTAGGCCAGAGAGACTGAGCGATAAGACCAAATGAGGTGGGGGGAGCATAAGCTGCACCTATAGATCTTACCTAGAAGTCTGAACCTGCAAGAGTGGGGCTCCCAAAGAAGGCACACCGACTCACACCATTGAATCTGTTGTCATTGCATTGTTGAACATGTAGTGGAATTATGTTTTCTGTGCAATGAAGTACTTTTCTTTTCTACGAACAAAAGAACTGGGCAGGACATTAATCTTATTGCGCTGTTACAGGAGTGGTATTGATGCCGGAGTACGCCCACACTAATCGCCCTGAGAAACCTATGACTACTTGCCTCGCTACTCCTGAGAGTCAAGTGTGGAAAGGGGTTGTACTTGGCTTAGTTTGTAGGGCTATAGTAAGACGAGCACCAGGTCCGCAGTGACAAAAAGACCTCAAACCCCCACTGTGGTATCCAAGTAGCCCCTTCGCCTCCTGAACAGGCTCTGAAGCCTAATTAAGGACCTAGTGCCAGATTTACAAAGCCTTTTTGCAGTCCAAAACAGCCTGATTCGCAGAAACAAGCTACTTGTAGCTGCAAACCAGCGTTTTCTAATGTATCCTAATCCTTCTTGACCTCACGGCAGCATTCGATACCATTTCTCACTCCATTCTGCTTAACAGACTCAAGGACATCGGCGTTACAAACTCGGCCCTAGCCTGGATTAGTTCTTTCCTTTGCAACAGGTCTCAAACTGTCACACTGGGTCCCTTCCATTCAAAAGAAAAAATGGTCTCCTGTGGAGTTCCTCAGGGCTCCATTCTGAGTCCCCTCCTTTTTAATATATATCTCATCCCTCTGCTTACCCTCATAGAATCGTTCGGCATAACCGTCACGTCTTATGCCGACGATACCCAGCTTGTCATCCCTATCGACGACAATTCAAACACGGCCGAACTCAATCTTAAGCACTGTCTCACAGCGGTCTTTCAATGGATGGACGCCAACCACCTCCGCTGCAACTCGAATAAAACCGAGATCCTGCCCATTGGTAAGAACGCTTCTTTTTGCCCCGCCCTGTGGTGGCCTGATAATTCCGCTGCCCCACCTCAGACCGTTTCATCAGCCAGAAACCTCGGAGTTATTTTTGATTCCGATCTCTCTTTCGATACCCACGCCACGACCGTAGCCAGTAAATGCTTCGGCATCATAAAGTCCCTGAGAAAGTTCTTTGACTTCCTCCCGCTCGACTCCAGAAAGACCATCGCGGTAGCCCTCATACTTTCTCGAGTGGACTACTGTAACAGCCTCCTGGCAGGGACCAAAAAGTCCACCCGACTGAAACTTCAAGGCGTCCTACACACTGCTGCGCGCCTTGTCCTTAAACTCCCACGCAAATCCTCAATCTCCTCTGCTCTAAAATCCTTACATTGGCTCCCCTTGCATAAGAGAATACTCTTTAAAATTCTCATTGTAGCTTTCCGAGCCTTCAACAAATCCGGTCCAGCATATTTGTCAAGCCGTTTCCCCCACTACACACCGGGCCGCTCTCTCAGATCCTCGCAAGAAAACCTCATGACCCCCTCAAATTCAATCTGAAGTCTAAAGGCGGTAAAACACTTAGTTCCCTGGCTATCAGAGCCTGGAACAGCATGCCAAGGCATCTCAGACTTCAGACGCTTGAAAAGCCGTTTAGGAAACATCTCAAAACGTGGATTTTTAATCTTTCTGATGACTGGACCAAAGCAGCCCTCTAGCCCCCCACTACCTTCTTTGTGATTTGGTCATTGGTTTGTCAGCGCCATGATGCTCCTTCCGGAGCGAACGTTTGCGCTCTATAAATACCTATCCAATATCCAATATCCAATATCCAATATCAAACCCAACATGCGATTCAATAACACTTTAACAAATCCCATTTGGGGTTTCCCACTCACTCGCTATTTCGAGTGGGTGTGTTTAGGGCATTCCTTCCAAATACAGAATCTTAGTGGTATGTATTAATGTTTTGTCAAAATTTCAGAGGTGGCATCCCATTCGCAAACAAAAGGGGGTCCGCAAAGAACCCCTTCCCCTTTGTGAATGTTGAAAAAAATAAGAGGAGGCTGTTGTCTAATGAACCACTGTATACTCATTAAAAAATAAAAAAAGTACACTTTTCATTCTTTTGTTTCAACACATCTCAATTTCCTTTCAGGAACCTGGGTTACATTTAAAGAAAAATCATCTCTTTACTTAAAAAAGCAATCTGTCATTGAAGTCTGCTGACCTCAGTAGACAACCATCCCTGTGATTCCTAGTGGGTCACAATTTGCGAACTACCTCCTTAATAGGTTAGGTCAAATTGAGCCCCACTGTGACTCAGTAATTTGCAAATTATCAGTACATAGGTCTCTCCAAAAATACTGATAGCAAATTGCAACTAGTGTTTGCGACCAGTTATACGTACATCTGGCCCCTCGTCAGTCCCATTCTTCTAGAAGAGCCTCCAACAGTGGGGTGTCTAAAGTTATGGTGGGTACAAGCTACTTCTCACTATTCATGTTTGCTAGGGGCCTCTAATATTGCCATATTCAGGGACCTTTATTCATTCTTTTGCTGCCCTTCCGAAGGCTTAGATTTGCTTCTATCCTTTTTTTAAATGTAATCTATATATCTCTTTTTATGTTTTAAATGTATTTTATAAAGTAGAAACTCCAATGTTAAATAGCACACCAGGAAGAGAGCACATACGAAACCAAATGTTTCATACAAGTACTCTAGTACAGGCAATATTAATGTTAGTTATTTGGGATACCAAAATTGTAAGCCACTAATGCCCCAGATCTTCATGCACTTAGGGGGCAACCCATAGCCTTGAAACTTGGTTCCTCAAAAATCGTGCCTTTGTCCATGGCTCTCAATCACGCACAATTGCATATTTCTGGTGCCTGGCACTGTCCGTTTTGGCAACCACAGTACCAATTCCACCTAGAGCATGTTCTCGACATGTGCTTGCCTTCAAGATCTTCCAGCATCCCTAGTAGTCCATGCATGGTGGTCTACCTAACATTTCTGAGACGGAGGTAAGTATCGATGTTAAGTATATTACAATCGCAGGATAGTCCAAAACTATATGGAAGAAATTTCCTTAATTTGAGCCCTATTGGAAGCAATGTGTAAAAGGGATCTTACACTATGCTACAATCTTGGAGAGGGTGAAGTAAGCGGTGTGCTGATATTTAAGCTACACATGCCTGGGAGGCATCTTGGCATGCTTCCTTTTTGACTTTTTTTGTTCTTTGCGTTCTCTTTCAGTTTTATCTTTTGTCAGTTTTAAACTCAATGGTGTCGTGGCTGGAAACAGTTGATCAGCAATTCTCTGGTCCTTCCACCGCGTCTTGATGCCTCTGGGAGAAAGCACTAACGTTGAATAATGAATATTTGCACGAGTAATGAGCACTTCCTGGCTGTGATCCTGGTGCGAGGATTTGGAAGCCGCATGTGGTGACAGACTCCAGTATACAAATTCATGTTTGCTTTCCATTACACCGTGACCCAGATGAGCAAACAGTGACTGCAAATAACCGTTGGCTGTTCTAGGTAGCTTGCCTTATTCAGGGCCATCGCTGCACACCCGAGAGGTCATAGTTCTAACGCTTTGTATGATTGTGTCTGTCGAGTTTAGGAGAGGACATTTATGATTAGCAGTGCTACTACACCGGCAGTTCTAAGCCACAGATGACTATGCTTCATGTTGGAGCTTGTGAACAGAAATGGAAAGTGCCCCGAGATTGAAACCGGGGCAGCGTGAAGACAGCACCATGCGTTCATTATCTGTTATGCAGGCTATATGTAACCTGCAGTTCAGAAGTTCAAATCCTGGCATAGCATGTTCAGCCTTTCATACCTCTCACTCGACAAACAAAACGGGTGCATAACAACATTTACTGTACTGCTAACCTGAGACTACCCAAGAGCCGAATGAATGAAATGCAGAGGGCTCCAACATTATAAAGTGTGATTAAGACGCCAGTGACTTGTGGTTTCATATAGCATATAGCCGTGCTCCACTTAATGTACTCCTGGTTGTGTTTTGTCGTGGCTGTGCCAATATGAGAGCAGTAAAACGGAAGCTGTGATGTGCGAATCAAATTCACGCAATTGGCTGTAATTGCATTCTGTGTGGTTCGTTGCATCACAAAAACGGCAAAATGGAATTGTGATGACTTGGCTATTTCGTAGTCACAAAGTTCAGTGAGCAGTTCTAATTTGCATTCCATAAATGCTTTAACTCTGGAATAGCCTGTTTAGATTTTTCAGATCACTGGCATTTTCTTCTTCTCTGTGAGCTTTAGGCGCGCTCACTTTTTGCACATTTGTTTTCTGCTCTTTGTGGGGGCAGCATTATTAGCAACCCATACCGTGTGGGGTGGTGCTTTTGGTTATCGGCCTATATAGGAAATATTTTTATGTAGTGCATATTCACCCAGGTGCAGGTGTTGTGTTGTGTCTCAGCCCCTGGCGGGGTCAAGATTGAGCATACATAAGAATGCCCAAATTGTAACTTTTTATACGCAGCTGCACAGCTGCGTACTGGCCAAAAGGGCAGCGGGATGCTCAGTGTGTGCACACCAAAAAGGAGGAAGTTAACCAGAGACGGTCAAGTAATCCATATGGCAATGAGGCGCCAGGCAGAGATGGTTTTGAATGAGTAAAATGAAGCCAAAAGGAGAATAATTGATGATATGAGCAGTAGTTGCGCATTTTTTTTTTTTTTTTTGTCAAGGTTACTACCTAAGATACCATGTGAGGACAAGCACGCACCTACAGTTTGTGTTTCTCAGTTCTGATTCAGCATGGTGAGCCAGACATTTTGATTGTCAGATGTACCCTTTTGTGATCTTTGTAGCCAAATTGAGTTAAGTCTGAAGTTCATGAAGCTGCTGTGTCGAAGGTCTTGAAAATTACCTAGCCATGGGTTTGTGCACTTTCTTTGTTACTCCACTGAGGAATGTTTGCTGACTGGCCTGTCGCGCCAATGTAAGGTTTTTCGTCGTGTTCAGACTGTAGAACGACCTCAATTTAAAACCAGGCATGCTATAAACCTAGATCATTTCTTTCCCTGGCCGGCAAACTCATTTTTTTTCCTCTTTGGATTTAATCGTAGAATACCCAAAAAACGTTGCTGGGTCCACTAGAAGGGTTCCCTAGCATGAATGTGTTTGATGTCAGGCAGTGTGTAGTGGGATATGAAGCTTAGTTCTTTTGAAAACTTAAAGGGTTTCCGAGCATCCTTTCCGTACACGGTCTGTAGCATATTGAGAAAGTGTTTTTGCATGGAAACTTAAAGGGTCAAAGCAGGTGGTTCGAGTCTGCTGAAGTTCCATCCACAGGAATCGATTAAGCAATTGTTATTCTGTGGATCATCGTAGAGATTCAGCATAGCGTTATTTATGCATTATTAAGAACGTCCATGTTGTAGAGTGCAAACCCCCAGTCGGGGCGCTAGAGTACTGAAACAATTATTGCGGTTACATAGCATGCTTCAAGATTTTGTTCCATTTGTAAGCAATGACAGTTATTCTTTTTACCCAACTCGGTGGTAGTCCGTGCTTTGATCTTGGAAGGATGACACCGGCTTAATGGACACTGCAGGATTTGTGGCCTTCAGTTTACTTACAGGTCTGTCTAGTGGATGCCGAGTTGGCTTACCCACAAGTCAATCCATGCCAAAAATGGAGGGACGTTGTCAAATGATCATCGTGGCTTAAACTCTGCTTCATACGCCTTGCATGCAACTGTACCGCATACCAAGATGAATGTAACTTAGGGGTGAAATGGTTGCTAAGTGCCAAGGAAGGGTTCTGCCTGTGGTCGTAATTAGAAGCTCATAACGTTGCTCTCAATCACATCTACTCTTCATGACTTGCGACCTCCAGTCTTTGGAACATATTTTCAGTCACCGTACCCCCTTTGTTTCCACAGTCCTACTTGCTCTCTTTAACCCCCTTCATCACGTATTTGAGCAGAATCGCCATCGGACAAGAAATAGAAATCAGGTGCTCCTTTTGAAAATGCTAAAAAAATGGATACAACTTTTGGCTCGCTGTCCGGAACCCCCTCCCCCCCCACCCCAATAGGTAGACTGGCACATGTTTACTTTTGCCTGCTTTGTTTTTATGGTCTGACTTGACAGCGCAGCTGCCACTAAACAGCTATGTGAGAATGAGAATCTCCAAGAGAGGGACTTTGCTCCGTCCGCATGTTGGGAGTCAGGCGTACATGTTTTGGGTAGTAGTTGTAAGCTTCCACAAAAACGTGCTTTCGTTCCACACGGCTGTAATCATTTTCTTAATTTATCCAGTTGCCTGAGCTTTAATTTTCAGGGTCACACACAGCACTACTAAACTGTCTAAACCTCCTCTTTTTTTAGTGTACACACAAACAGTAGTGGCTGCTGCCGGCGCCCGGGTGGTGGTGGTGGTGGTGCTGGTGGTGGGGCGGAAGGATAGGAGAAAACACTAACCTGGAACAGCCGGCCAGATGGTTGCTGCCAGTCTGGCTACTGCCTCTCCTGCACCCTCCAAGTCCATTTCCCGCAGACTCCCGGCAACAGGAAGCACCCAGCAGAACGGCTCCCCTGAGCCAATCACAACTCTGCAATGCAACGTTGTGATTGTTTTGAGCGCCGTGGATCGGCGCTCAGACTGCAACTGGGAGCCTGTGCATATTCCTGGCCAGGCTGTGTATATCAGTCTGGTAGGAACATGCGAAGTGCGCATAAATTGTTTGTCGTCCCAAGAGGGCCGGCCAAACAGCACACTTTGGGAATGCACAGCACTCTTCCCCTGCTCTGGCCAGCTCTGCCCGAGAGACACTGACAGCTATAGGAAAAATAACATGATCATAACGATGGTTATTATCATGTTATTTTTCCTTTTTGTTTGGTGAGGCGACGCTCCTGCGCCTTAGCCGAGGAGCCTCCACTGTACACACACATGGCACTGGATAATTTATGGTATTTTTCTCTGGCATCAGTACAGTGGGAGGAGGACAAGTAACGTGCACAGAGTTTTTAGGTTTGGCTTAGCAGTGCACCTGATTATCCTAAATGTATTTGCTTCCACACAAATACATATCCATGCTATTTACTAAAGTCAGACCTATTAGCATTGCTATTGATTGTTACGTCAACTTTATATAGTCTTTGAACACTTTCTTTCCACTTTTGTGACTGGTAACAAGTTACATTGTACTTAGGTGGTGACAGTCTGCTTACGGCCATTCGTAAATACTGTTCATCTGTGCATGGTATAATGCTCACTCCAAACAAGTTCCACTCTGCTCTTCTTGGCAGTAAGTGGCCCAGTTAATAAAACCCCCGTTTGCACTAACATAAAGCAATTGGATAGAATTCCTAGTTACATGACCACATAATTACCGGGTATTAAAAGGATTAAGGAAGCAGGCAAAAGTTCCTGCACTTTTTTTTGTTTACTGTGCAGGTTTGTGGTTTTTAAAGTGTGAAGAAGAAGACCGGGGCTGCCAAGGGCAAAACGTAGCATATAGTTGCCACGTTTGTTTTAATGCAAAATCTGGACTTTGATCCCCACCCGTTTTGGCACAGTATTTTGCAGCATCCTTTTCGCCCTTAGTAAATACGTGGGTGTGCGCACACCTACTTGCTATTTACCTCTATTTTTTTTACTGTTGTTACCCAGCTCAGTGGTACTCACTTTATTGACTTTAGAAAAATAAAGATTAAGTTGGCCACACAGATTTGACCTTGTCACTATCGTGTTGTCCTCCGACTACCAGCACAATGAAACGTAAATCCATTGGGGTATTTTACCTACTTATCTTTAGCAATAGTTTCGCTGGTGAAATAGCTAAAACTAGGACTTTGGCCCTGGCTTCAGAGATCTGTGTATTCAGCAGATCTCAAGACCATATATGTAAGAGAATTCGTATGTCAGTATATCACCTGCAGGTTATGGGTTTTAATCCATGTCTCTTGGCTTAGTGGGCTAATGTATTCATTGCTGAGATCCTGGAGTAGCCCACATGCCACAAGTTCGAATACTGGTAACCTATTTAATTGGCTTATTCACCCTCCACAAACAATCAGTATACAATTTGTAAGGCATTCGTATGAATTCTTTAAGGGCTAATCCAATGCTTTTGTCTTGTGAAGTCGATAATATAAGCATCATTTCATTGGGCAGTAATTAACAGATTTTAAGTGCCAAACAGCAATTGAATTGTATCGTTTGCTACTTAAAACCTGGTTATTATTAATATAAATCTACATGGAGTAAGTGAGAAATGTATGTAGCACAAACTATCTCTTGGCACCTCAACTAATCTAAATACTTTGTGTTACATTTGATGTTCATAGAGTATCCATTTTATGTTCATTGCCTCTGATTAAGACCGAATGCAAAGTATCTTGAAACAAATCTTCAATCCCTTTTTGTTCTTCTAGCATCATCAGGTATATTTTCTTCACCTTTTTTTGACGTCTCGTCTTTTTAAAAGAGCCTGACAAATTTGAATGACTAGAATTATCATATTTTCTTTTAATCAACCTGAGAAGTGTTCTGCAAAACATAATGACATTTCTCCTTGTGTACTAGAGGAAATGTGTGACTGTGTACACCTGCTACCTTCGACATCTCACACCTTCTCCCCGGGACACAAGTTTGAATAAAAACCACTTGATGTCCATCATATACAGGGACTAAAGAGTCTGGGCTCCTCCTTTTCAGGTCTTGCTTAAAGCAGCATATGCGATGTCTCTTTCGAGACCTTCTGTCTTTGAGTGGGCCTAGTCTCCACCCGTTGCTAAACATTGGTTGGCTTCATTGTCACTCATTTGCTTGCTTGTTGTCCGTTAGCAATGTGCATCTAATTTTCCTCTACTTGTGTTTGGCGCACCCCTGGAGCATGGGTCCTTTACTGTGCCCTTCCACTGCTTGCTTATTCAGACTATATTTTTTTCTTTTTGTTCAAACACACTCCGATTTGTGCAGGTCTTCCCGCTGTCTCCCTTGTGTTCTCCCCCTCTCTTCTATTGCCGCACATACTTTTTTCCCCAGCACTCCATGTGATGCTTCCCACCTTACATCCCAACCTGCCTCTGTTGCCCACTTGTTCTTCTTCCTTTTTTTTTTTGTGCATAACCACGCCAATTTACTTCTTAAATACACTTGTACACTATTATATCTTTTTTTTTTTTCTTTTTCTATTTGAAGCTCCAAAATGGGTGTCTGCCATTGTGGAACAGTCTATTTCTTCTTTTCCACATTGCTGTTTTCCATCGGCATAAAGCTTGGCTAAGCCACGAGTCTTTATTATCATCGGCAAAGGGGAGACCTATTGACTTTGCCAGTGCTTGTTTCTTTTGCAGATTCACATGGCTTCATATATTTATTTTTTTGGCAATCGGCAATACAAAAGCATTCACTGTGGTCACCAGGGATCGACTGGCAGCTATCCTTTCCATATTGTGCACAGTTACAGGTTCCCATTTGAAAACTGCTGCACTGTCCTTTTGTTAACCACATGACTGCTAAGGCAATTCCCCTCCTGTGCTGGAAATTGTTATAGTATATAATTCATGACGAGCTGAGCTCGTCATGAGCAGCGAAGGGGTCAAAGCATTGTTTGGCCTTGCAAGAAATGGAGCTGACAGAGTACGGCCTACTAGTTTGGCCATTTTAGGGATATTAAAAAATGTTGGTTCAGTTGAGCCCAAGTGGCATCTTGCTTCTTTGTTGTAATTAACCCAGCCCCTCAAGTAACTAGGTAACCCCTATGTGTGTGTCGGGCATAACACAACTCTGGCAGCCATCAGCAGCTGTGCAAGGCCTTTGGGGTTGGCCATAGGCATGCAGTGGTTGGCCAGAAGGTCTGGACTCTGATTCCTTTTTTTAAATGTTTGAATTCACGAATCCCAAATGACAGCTACTCAGAAGTGTTCACTCTTTAAAGCCCACTCAGCAACTTTTTAAATCCCTCATATTTCAAAAACTAGAGCACGGATTTTTTTCCCCAAACCAACAAAAATAGGCGTTCGGAGTGAAGTTCTACTTTCATGCCATGTTTGGAGTAAATCTGCTCAGCAGTTTCAACTGTCGGCGAGTGCAAGGTTTTCTATGGGGGCTAAAATGGAATACATACTTTTTTTGCCCCTCTGCTTTCTTTTCCTCCAGCATGGATTGGTGCGAAAGTTGGCATGCTGCACCATAACTGAAAATACCACGCAAATGCCAGAGTTGATGCAAATTCGTCAATGGGGTTAAAAGTTATAGGCAAGTGCACTCCCTATTGCCTGAGGCATGTAGATTCGGGATCATAGAAGTCAACAATGGGGTAATTTAGTGCTCCGACAACTTGCTTTGTCTTACTCTTCTCACTCATTGGTGGTGAAGTACAAAAAATCGGGAGCCACAACCAACTTCCATGTACCACCATTCAGTGAAAGAACCTGCCATGGGAATCATTGGTGCAACATGTGAAATGCAACATTATGAAAAGAGATTATCTTAAAATATAAACTTGAATAATGACAGAATGTTAAGAATACGAAACCACAATCGTAACATTTGACTGAGAAGAAACCTGTTAGTAGGGTGAAAACAAAAGCACTAAAGATAGCTGCACTTGGTTGACCTAAGAGAAAGTGGCTTTCAGTGTCCAGTACCAGTGATGACATTGTCCAGCTGGTAGTAGGGCAATGCAGCACATGTCGTCTTCCCTTTTTAGACATGATGAGTAGAAAGAAAGGTATGCGCTGATCTCTACTGTGCTTTAAGTGTAGACCACTCTCATTACAGACCAGAGCCTTGCACCAGGGGCCCCCCTTTTGTATTTTGGGAACAAATAAAAATGTATCTTCCAATTCTTTGCTCCACATGAAAAGGACGAAAGACTGCGAAGCCACCCACTGCTCATCCCCGGTGTCGCTTACGCACAAAAACAAACTGTAAGGTGAGGTGAAAGGGAAGGGACTGGGTAGGGTGGAAACACAGAGCCATTAAATCTCACAGCTATATTATTCAAAGATTCGATTTGTCAAAATTGATTTCATCATCATATATTGGTCATGAACTTCTCACCATGTCACATCCTCGACTACAGCACAGTTGTTCAAAAGAGCCAGTATATCGGTGTTCGCTCAGGAATCTTGGAATAATATTTTGTGGGTCTCTGTGTTGGGCACTAGAACAGAAAATATAATGATGAAAAGAGGTAGGACATCGGATATCAAATGAGTACAGACTAATATGATACTAGGTTCAATGCAGAATGAAGAAGTCCCTTTCTTGACCATAGTAGCTCAAATGTTTATTTAGAAAATGCTGGCATGTAGCGTATTTTCTAGCAATATAGCAATAATAGCCTCATAGGTAATGTTTCTCAAAGGGGTATTTAATGGTAGATCACAGCTTCACCAGAGGGGCGAGTAGGTTTATCACATTTGAAAAGCGGACTTTGTGAACATGCCATGCTAAATATCGCAAATTAAAAATATATGGATTTCACACAAGTTAATTCAGACTAATTAATGCCGTATCTAGCGGTACAGTTAAATATATATGTTTCTGTGCCAAGTGTATGTTCGGAAACCGGACACGTGTCAACTTCGCCAATGATCCACGTTTCTGAACGGAGCCTTCCTTGATCTTCTCTCGTCCATACATGGGGTTTCCCCTTTACACACGGTTTGCAGGACCTCCAGAATCCCACCCTGTGAATTCCTATGCACTCTCCTGATAACCTGAAGCGTTGGCCTCTTCAAACCATTGTAACGTGGTGAGCCGTCATACTTGTTTAGGGTGTAAATTTCAGGAGTTACAGCTTCTTTGCACAGGGACCCGTGCATTGCCTGTAATTTGAGTCATTTAATGCAACCTGTTAACCTAATATCCCCCAACTCGTAAATTAGTTTATTCTTGTCATGGCATGAACAAACATTAGTTCATCTTTAAAACATCCCATAATTAAAAAATATATATATCTTGCTGAGCAGGCTTTGTTCGACCTTTTTAGGTCTTGCCTGGTGAAAGCGGATGAGCTTGGCGCTGCAAGGGATATTACTCACTATATAGGGCTTTGAGCGCTTCCATTACTTGCCATTTGTTCCCATTATTATCACGCTTCTTTGGTGCCTCCTAATTGGCCGGCATGTGGCGTCTCTTCCTTTTCTGTCTATGGAGCTTGGAAAAATCACAGATTGACTCTTCTTAATTAGAGGCCATCGCTGCTTGCGTTGTGATTGAGGTACTGTTTCTTCCACACTTCTTGTTGCTTCTTCCTCCTCCTAGCCCGACGTTTGAGCGAGACTTCATCGAGCTCCCCAATTTTCAGCTCGGGAGTATCTTTGATTTAAACTTCCGCCAGTCTTTTCTGTTCGCCTCTTATCACAACAAGGTGATAGTTACTAGCTTTCTCTATCATAATTGAGTAGTGAGCACGTCTGCTACTCCTGTTCGGAAAAGGCTTTTAACATGTATAGCTCCACAGCACTGCTGTAGCCACCTGGCTCCATCCTCTTCATACCCAAACAATATATGTTGCTTCCTTGCCCACTAGCCCCTCCGAGTTTAAAACAAATGTATTTTGAAACAAACCAGTTCTAGCAGAAGCGTTGTATTTACTAACTAGCATCAGATCAGAGACATCCAATGTTTACATAGACTGTAGGTCAAGATAATTGGCAACATAGTATATTATAATTCCATTTATATAGCGCAAGGCTTTGAGGTGCTATAGAGCAAATGTATTGGCAACTTTCCATACCACACAATGGCACTCCAGTCAAAGCCAATCCACTTCATGCTCTGCAGTGATACTCCACGCATGCCACTCTGCACAATGTCGCTCCATTTCATGCAATGCCACTCCACGCAAATCCACTCCGTTCAGCCACTCTGCTCCACGCTGCACAATGCCACTCTGCTCCACGCCATGCAATGCCACTCCACACTGTGCCACGCAATGCCTCTGCTCTCCGCAATGCCTCTCTGCACTCCGCAATGCCATCCGCTCCCCGCTCTATGCAATGCCATGCCCCATGGCGCCGCTCCAGGCTGCGCCGCACGGTGCTGTTCCACGCTGTTCACACAGTGCCACACCACTTCACTCCAAAAATGCATATAAATCCCACATATGCTTCAACTGTTGGCTTTGCCAGTGCTTTTTTACTTTGTCATTCAGCCGATTACCATGTTTGTTGCCTTGTCTTTTTGCAAAGGCTTTGCTTCTGGCAGACTGGGACAATCTTTTACAGGCTGATTGTGCCTTTGTTTGTATCCTAGTAGTCTTAGATTTACTGGCTCCTAGTTAATAACACTGAATCACCTTAAAGAGCTGGTGTTTCTCTGGAGGTCATCTAGCGATCTCTCGCTCTGTCTCTGCCAATTTTGAGTGCATTTTGTTTATTTTGGTATATTTGCCAGTACGCAGCACTGTTTTAAGTGTCTGTGCATTTTTTCAGTCTGTTTATAATTTGTTTTTTAATTGAACATTTCCTTTGGAATCTTCTTTAATTACAAAAACACTTAATTCACTAGATTGACTTTCCTTAATTCCACAGTGTGTCCGTGATCGAACAATGGGCTTATCCTTTCTTGGACAGCGCATTGTTAAGTCTCAGTTTTTTGTCGACATAGATCGTTGCTCTGTTACCGTTACGATTGTAGCACCAATGTGAGACTTTGCACTAACCTCAAATCCAGGCTCTGCTACCAATTTGAGTTACTAAAGAAAGTTCGTCATATTGTCCAAGCAGAAGAAGGTAGTGTATTTCAAACGTCACTCTAATTTTTTACGTTTTAGTTGTTTGTTGTTGTCTCTTATACCATGTAGCCTTAATTAAAGCAGCTGTTGACTAAACCAAGCTTTATGGAGCAAAGTTCCTGTTAACAGACTCCGAAATGTTTCTAATGAACTTTTAAACTGGCTTCAACCCACACTCATCCAGACCACGGTTTGGCAGTTCTTCTATTAAGAGAAATAGCCTCCAAACCAGGTCTTCTCACTCCCAGAACTGGTGTGACAGAACAGCTAGTAACACGTTTTCTTGCTTAACCTCCTCCGATTATGCAAATACCTCATCAAACAGAATTTTGATCCTGAGATCACAGCAAGGCCCCCTCTTTGCGGCTCCCTGTAGGGTTTCTTGATAGTGGGCTGCCGGGAACATTTGTTAAATCAAGAGTATATTGGGAAGCGAAACTGATATTTAGTTTATCCTTCTAAATAAGTTTGACTAAGTTAGCTAACTGGGGGGTTAATCAGTAACCAGCTAGAAATTGGGAAGCGACCTAACCAGATGGAAGAGCAGTAAGCAAGTTGTAAGGTCGGGAGAGCAATTGTTTGGAAGCAGCTGTGCCAACTATGTGGAATGACTGCATCTGACACTTCTACTATGACCTCGCCAAATGTACTTGAGACACGCTGATCTTGTTGAGCCTGTATTTGTAAAACTACTTTGGCTTCTCCTCTCCTTGCTATGCTCACCATGAGCATATTCTCTTCCCCATGCAGCACACATCTTGTAGTTAAACATTCAACATTGGATTCCACCTTATCTCTCGTCATCTTAAACCTCTATGTGGGTGGAGCACCTTGATACTTGACTTACCAATAATTGGTATAGAAATTTACCAGAACAGATAATCATAGAATTCTGTAATCTCCTACATGCAAAGTCTCTGGGTGTCCGCATAAACCAATAACTGGACTACAATACTCCAAAACAAAAACCTTCGAGCTGAATTAGTTTTCCTAATTTTCTCACACAACGTGAGTAATTGGAATGCAGCAGTTTCGAACGTTCCATACATTTTTACAAATGTATACGTGGTGTGCATGCACATGTTTCTGTAAAATATTTTTTATTTCTCACAACAATGAGCCCCTTTACATGTAAACCCCCTGTCACACCTACATCTGGTTTAAGAAGCACCGCAGTCCTTCCCAGTGGCCTACTGTTCAAAATATATATATATATATATATATTTTTTTACTTTTAATATTTTTTTAAAGCATTCATTCATTTACATCTTTGCATACACAATTTTAAAGCACCCCTTCAAATACTAAAAAATGGTGAAAAAGTCTAGTGAGAAAATAATTGCAGCTTTCACTTGCACAAAAGGTCTATAGTGAGGGGATAATGATAAAAGAAAGTGGATGTAACCATAGAGGCTGGTAGAGTCCACAACCAAAGAATAAAAACATTCTATGCATCTTATTGGAAAGAAAAGCAGATGCGACTAAAGGCGATTATAAGAGCTATGCACAAAAAAAATCTGAGGGAGCAATGAATCCCGTTTTACCTCAAATCTTGGTGCCAATTGCCTTGGCGACTGCCCAGTCTTTTCAGTTCATGGACATTTCATTATGACATTGCATTACTGTTCTGTAGTTCATTAATTACACTCTAAATGTTGACTTGTACTATAATCCCAAGTAAGGATCGGTGCCCAGTGATTAGACAATAGGAGAGGAAAATGAGGGTAAGAGTAACTACAGCTCTGGTAAAACGTTGTCCTGTGCTCACTTTAGTCACCACTTTATCACCTATTGCAAAAGCAGGTTTAGACCGTGCATATCTAGGAAACTGCCTTAATTATCTCCCTATTGGGTCTTCAGAGTTGCAGCCAGAGCAATGATATTTGCACTTCTGTTTTTCTGGGCTGCCTTTAGAAAAGCTGCAACTTTATGTGAATTTTGAAACCTAGTCACCCATAAGTAGTGGAAGGGAAGAACCAGACAATGAGGTCGTGCCCTCTCCTATAAAGGCCCTGTCCTTTGGAATTCACTTCCCCCCCATGCTGAAGCAAATCACCACTCTAGAATCCTTCAGGAACAATCTTAAAACCTACTTATTCACCCAGTCTTAAACACTTCTGCTAACAGCATATGTTCATGATTGAGTCTATCTGATAGGAGCGCAAGCGCGGAGATATCCCTTTAGGGATCGATTCAGGCGCTATACAAGAATATAAATAAGGGACTTAGTGATTTTCAGATCGGACTGGCTTTAAGGATATGTATCTGGCAACGATTACCTACTCTTATAATAGCGTTCACTCTATTGGCACTCTAGAAGAATGTGGGTGATGTTTGAGATTCATTTCCTCTTGTATTTTCTAAATGAGTGATCTTTTTACTTCTATGACTCTGTTCGTGTGGGGCCAGAAGGTTGAACCTGGTCTGGGCAAGGGTCCTGCCATAACCTGTAATCTAGATAGTTGAGAGGTATGGCAAGTATGATTGGGAATGCAGCGCAAAGATCTCAATCTATGGAGTTGCAATGCAAGATCTGCACTTTGTGATACAGCATTGACAACTTGCGGTGACTGCAACACAATCCTCTGCAACTCCATATAGGATGTTTGCGCTACAGCAATGACCAAGATGGCCTGAAATTGTGACTTTCATCAGTCTCGCACAACCAGATCACTGCAAGTTGCCCTTTGTTGTTTTTGATGCTATAATTACCTTAACTTATTGAAATTGCATATCTCCGGTTCTACTAATTGGATTCTTGTTGTTTTAGTGGCAAATATTTATTAATATTTTACTCTATTTTTCTTAAATTGGTGTGGGATTTTTCTTGATGTGTGTTCTCTTTCTAATGGTTTGTATGCTGCAGAAATACTTTGTAAATTGCCTTCAGGTAAAACCTTACTGCTTTTGTGCCCAGCTACCAGAGGGTTAAGCACAGGTTCATTTAGTGCCTTTTTGTGGTTCACCCTGAGAATGATTGGGGCTGTTGCTCACACCCTCCTTAACCAACCACCCAATTTATCACGGTGTGCTATGCACCTGCGTAACACCAGAGCATTTAGCTTATGCCTCGACCACACGTGATTCTAGCAGTACAAACGTCCAATAGCACAAACAAAAGGCATGGCACTTTAATCCCACCATGTCATTGACTTTGCAACCAACCACCATTACATCCTTGAACACCACCAACCTCCAGGCAGTAACATCACACCACTTCCTCACAAGCCGGTCGTAGTCATCACTGCTGCGCCCAACTCAAACACATATCCTTGTATATGTTGCATGTCTTTACTGGCTGATGGAGGAAAAGTATGCATTGGTCAGAGACACATACGGAGTAGGTCAGACTCTTAGGAATTATTGAGGCCATGTTCGTTACGAAATTGCCCAATTTACAAATCTTCATATCCTTCTCCACAGAGTTCTCATTTCCGCTGTCGCATTTAAAAAGTGTGGAAAGGGGTGACAAAACGAAAATAGATTTGCGAAAACTGAGAAATCAAAGCCGTATATTCGCATCCGTAAATGGAGTCATTCTCCAGGCCCTTCTAAACTAGAAGAGCTGCGCAGATGGCTGTTCTGAGCGCAGCTCTGAATCCTTGTAACGTGCCAGTATTACCTTTGGGCATAGTTCCGATTCTTCTCTGCTCTACTTGGAGCGGCGTACATTCTACTTTTATTTCGTCCCTCCCACAGAATTTCTAGGCATTAATGTGTTGGGAGTCTAGCAGATCGAATACCTGTGCTGCTGATACGGCTTATGTTTTATTATGTTGCAGGCTTGTATGCCACTCTGATAAGGGCTTTAACCTGCAAAGCAGCGAACAGTTCCATTTGTTTGGCAGAGTTCCAGCTGTATAAAAGTATGTGTAATTGGCGTGCAGTTTTCTGTTGTGCCTACATAAGCTGGTTGGTTTCTGTGCAGATAGCTTTGCTTATGCGAGTAACGTGACGACTTCGGATCTGAATAGTTAAGGTATCATCAACGGGGCTTGGTTCAGGTAATTTTGACTCTGTTATGAATGCTTTCTGAGCATTGTCCTTTCAAATGAACTCCTCTTTAGGCGATCCGGGGTTTTCTGACTAATGCGGATATGGTATTGTTTGGCCAGTGTGGGGTGGAGATTCATTCTCTAGTTGTAGCTTGCCTAAAGGTGTGACTCACCGAATGCTTGTAGATACTCGAGGCGGTGTCCTCCCCTACCTCCCTGCCTCCCCCCCCCCTCCCCCTCCTGACCAGTAAACTCGTGGGAATCACCTTCGGCCTTACATTTTCAGTTCATTTAATTTTACGTTGTTATTTTCTCTGCAGTTTTTCAAAACGTTTGCTTGCTGTGCTAGCCAGATAGATGGCTTCATTTGAATCAGAACACTGGTTGAACCACTAGCCAAAGTATTTTACCTCGCGCCCAAGCGAGATTGTTTTTAAAGCAGACGTCACTTTGTTTAACACACAAACATTGTATCTTTCTATTGGTAATGGGCTTTCAAGTGCTTAATGATCCTGGCCAAAAGCCTGAAGTAATATGTATTTCGACAATCTATTCAGTTCAGTTCAAAGACAGTTTATTTGGACTATACCGTCCTTAAACGTATAAAAATCGTCATAAAAACAGGTCTTAAAATCACCAAGTACACAAACCGTAAAACATCATCATAATTAAGGAGTAAAAAACATTTTTTTTTTCTATTCGAGGAGTTGGCCTAACGGCTAGGGTGGTCGACCTCGAATCTGGGAAACTGGATTCGAGTCTCGGCAACAACACTGAACATCCTGTGATTATTGGGAAATCACTTAATCTCCTCATGACTAACAAAAAATGAATGTGTCCTCATGTAACGCAACTGGTGCTATGCAAAGCTCTCTGATAGCCAATACCTTCGGTCAAGTTTGGCTATATAAAACTCCGTAAAATAAACAAATTAAATAAAACTATACTTTGGTGGTAAGTTTTTTTTTTTTTTTTTTTTTTTTTTTTTTATATAAAAAGAAAACCACATTCCTGAGCCCACTCGAGGAATGAGGCTGAAATATGCACTCACCAGCCTTTTTGCTACTAAAGGATTTTCTTTTTGCAGAATATATTCAAGATGAATAATATTATGCTTATAGTGACTCTCCTTTTAAGTCACAGGCATGTGCCAAAGGATTTTTTGGGACTTGCCAGCAATAGCGCATGCGCTCTTGCTTGTGAGCGATATTGTTTACTAAAAGAGGCTTGTGGCCCACCATTTGTTTCTTGTTTGCTAGCTTCTGATTGGTCAGTGCATTCTGGCTTCACTTTATCTTACTTTAGCTGGAGCATGAACCAAGTAATTATTGCTTCAGCTTGATTGCTGCCCTTCTTCTGATTGAGGTACTATTTAATTTCGTGTCTGTCGCCCTTCTCACTATGGCTTATTTCCCCTGCCACTCCTTTAGAATCCTCTTCCCCCTCAGTTTGGCCCTCCTCTTTTGCAGTACTGGCCGTTGCTGACTCACGGTTCCAGCCATTTCTGCCTTCAGCAGTCTTCCATTTCCTGGGATTGCAGCACATTCCTGCTTCCCACTGTTGGCGGCTTCAAATGCTGTTGCCTCATATTCCCTGTGGCTTCTGTCAATCCATTGTTAGATGGTTCTCACTTGTCTCTCGTTTTCTGTGGCCAAAACATATTCAGCATTCTCTTATGGCTACTGCTGCTCACAGCTACTGCACTTCTACGTAGAGTACCCCTCCTGCCGCCTTATCTTCAGTTCATAACGTTTCCAATTATGTCGCATATATGGGTCCGTGTTGTCCGTATTTGTGTTTGTTGGTTGTGTTGCTTCTTCCCCTTCCACCGCCATGGTCTGTGAAGCTTATTCACCACCCCGTCCCCACCCTCAATGTTGCCTCTTTTCCGCTTCCAGCTGTGGGAGAAAAAAATAACAAAAAATTCTATTCGGAGCCAATCCATGATAGAATTACCCTCCTGGTAACAACTAACCCTGGCGGAGAATCTTGGACTCAGTTATACAACTGAAGAAATTGACGCGATACTGGCAAGACCTCCACTTCTTTTGGAAAGTGACCTCACTCTAACTCTGTCAAATACTACCGATCGGGATTTAACTGACTGAAGATAAAAGGGAGCAAGTAAGAACAGCTGTCCACGGCATAATTGTGACTGAATATTTAAGAGTAAATGCGGCACCAGAGGACTCTGGGTAACCAATGCACCCCGCATTTTCCTAAAAGACTTGGCATTTAGGAAAGACTGGCTAGCCATCCCGTGGAAGTGCACGAGGGACTACCAAGTCTTGATTATTAATACCGCTACAAGACTCACAGATGAACTCACTGTGAAAATTGAAATCCTAGAGACAAAACTCAACAACACGGTTAACATCACAATCTACAAAAAGAGATTAGAAGAAATAAACAAAGAAATGAATGAAACGCAAGAATACCTCACACAAAGTTACAAAAACTGGCAAAGGAACTGAAGAGATTTTCATGAGAGCGGGTACATCCCTATAGCAGCAAAGAGTACAAAACCAACGATAATGCCTCCAACTATGGTTCCAACAGTGGATCCTCAGAAGAAGGATCAGATCAAAGCGGAGATGAACTTCCCAACTACGGCAGAGGTAAACACCAGAACAGGAGAGGGAATCGCCGAGGGCGCAATTCGTGGAGACCCCCGTTCTTTCAAATGAACACACAAGGGATGCCTTTTCAACCTTACAACCCACACTTTCAGGGATGGCTAAACCCTTCTTTTTAGTGTCCGACACCCATGAACCCCCACATACAGAATCAACAGGGCCAGAATTACCAACAGAGGGTTCCTTTTTTATGGAATGGCCAAACACAGAGAACAAGGAGAAGAGGAGTCACGTGGTCCGACCAAACCCGGCAAGTCCAAACCAGGAGCGTGACCAGGGCGAAGACGGGGTCAAGCACAATACCCTCATCGTGAATCTCACAGATAAGGTTCTTACTATTGGTCAAGAAAGCATGCTAAATAAAGGCCTAGGATACGTTCCTACTCCCAATTTGGACATTTTCAAGGCAAAATGTGAACTCGCAGAATTCTGCCGTACATTGAAGCTCAAAGCCTTTTTTAAGGACCTACCCTCTCCGACTCCCGACGGCGATACCTCATTGAGAAACAGATCTACCTTTTTGTCCACTCAATTCTCAGGTACCAATTGAGATCCTAACTTTCGAGCAAGCCATAATGAAAGAAGTAGACTAAATCAGGTCGAATTCCCGGGTGCACGGTACCTCGATGGGCAGCACATTTGCCCCAAGCGTGGCTGGGCTCTATGTCAGCAGCTTTGAGGAGATACACATCCAGAATGAGAACAACCCCTTCCGACGTCAAATACTGTTCTGGAAATGGTATATTGACAACATTTTACTAATCTGGAATGGCGATATGGTCAGCCTACAGAACTTCCACTCTTGGATAAATACCAGAGATGAATGCTTGAAATTCACTTACAATGCTGACAAACAAAGCCTGGATTTCTTAGACCTTACCATCTATGCCGAAGGAGAAACCTTACAAACTCGCACAGTCTTCAAAACAACAGCGAAGAACAGCCTGCTATCCTTTAATAGCTTTCACCCCGATGTCTGAGGGAAAACCTCCCCTACAGTCAATTTCTCAGGCTGCGGAGGAACTGCAGTAAGACCAAGGAGTACAAAACTCAAGCGAACTACCTCTGTCAAAAACCTGAGGATCGAAATTGCCCAAGGAAGGTGATTAATAAATGTAAGAAGCGAGCCCGCCATCAGAATAGAGATGGTCTTTTGGAAACAACAGAAAAAACAACACAGGAAGAACTAATGACATGCATAACAACTTACAGCCCTGTGACTGACAATGTCAAGAAGATAATCAATAAGAATTGGAGTATCCTTACGACAGGTACCCTGACATGGTCGAAACCAAGGTTCGCCAACAAAAGAAACTGGAATCTGAAGGACATACTCGTCCACACGAGACCACCTCCTAGCAAACTCAGAGAAAAAACAAGCTTATGGGGTAATCCACCTGTTACAGGACACTTCCCCTGCGGCTCTTGCTCGGTGTGTAGTCTCACTCAACCGACAAAGGAATTACAACTTCTCTCAAACCTAAAATGGATCATAAGGAATCACACAAATTGTAACACCTATTTATTTATTTATTCATTTATTCATTTATTTATTTATTTATGAATCTTATAGAGCGCACAGCTACCCCCATCGGAGGTGTCCCGGCGCTAATCACGTGGTGTACATGATAACTTTCCCGTGTAATATGCAATACATCGTAATGACCTGCAGGAAGGCCAAGCAGAGGATTTGCGAGCATTGGCGCCATGTTAAGTGCAAAAAAAGCACTACCAAGATGGCCAATAATTTTTTGCTTGTGGGCCACACGGTAGAAGAGCTTAACTGGGTCATCCTTGAAACCCTTGAGACAAAAGACAGGAATGCAGAGAAGATCCTCTTAGAAAAAGAGCAACGTTAGGTCCGTAGGTTGAAGACAGATTCCGAGGGCTTAAATGACAATATACCTTGGCTGAGCCTGAGAAAATAATAATCCATTTATTCATGAACTAAGAAACGTGATTAGGATGGCTACAGAAAAGATATAGACAAAACCTGTATAAGTACTTAACCTCTCTTCAAACACAACCAGTAACCTTTCCAATTTAGAATTGCAGAAAATCTCCCCCCCCCCCCCCAAAAAGCAACATGACATGAAAGGAAACATTAACAGTATTAAGCATATCCAACTCCGATTTGCAAGTCAAATCGACCCTATAGATATACTTCTCATGTTAGACCAACAGTCTCAACACTCGTATTAATTAATTTAGAGTTCCATGAATAGGTATTTTTATCGCATTAAACGCATTCACAGAAATTTCCACCAATATGAATATTCACATAATTGAAAGACTTCGCTCTCGAAGAGAGACTCGCGTCTATCGACCGAGTCTTTTTTCAGTTACCAACACTGAATACTCAAAATAGACCCGGTAGCAACCCCGCGGCATTTCCGGGTTAGCGGGCGAAGTGTCAATACAAGCAGTGCACGAGGTTCAGAGCCATAGGTAGCCGAGACGGATCTCCGATTGTCTGCACAATGCAAAACCGTAAGTACTCTTTGAATAACGTTTCCCTTCATTTAATTTCCTTTTAGTAAGGCACCCTCTCCTCCTGCCATAACCCGAGGAAGTGTGACAATTTCACACTTGAGGTACGTCTTAAAAACGCCCAAAAAGAAGAGACATCTGTCTCCGTTCACCCGATACACATCCACTGAATGGATGCGTACCATAGCGCTGATTTAGGCAACCCTCACAGTAACTCATAAACGGCCAACGGTGCACACTAGTCACCCCTTCACGCGCATGTGCCCGCCACCAGTAATTGCGGCAGCATGCTAAGCATAGCAATTCCACTGCATGCTCTCTATAGACATAAACGATATTGGAAAATCATAAAAAAACTGAAGATCATGTGCATGCCACTATAGTCAGACAATGAGAGAGTTGACACTGCCAAGGACTGTGGGGTCTGTAAAGTATTGCCATTTTCTAGCTGCGACAAAATCAAGGTTGATTTTGTAATGTATGTACCTTGTGTGTCTCCTACCCCCATCCCTCCACCCCCACCCCAATCTGTATACATATTGTCTTTATATTTTGCAGGTACACTGTGACCTCCCGTATTGCAAAGAAACGGGTTGAATTTTTCCTTTTCTTACTCTGAAGAAAGCCCATAAGACCTATCTAGGCAATTTGGGCTGAAACATGTCTGCCATTTTTAATCACCAACTTTGAGTGCGTTAGAATCCCTAATACATTTGCGGAACGCACGATTTTCAATACCCTTTAACGGGCTACCCGAATCCAGACCCAATAAAGCGAAGCATCTGGCTGTCCAGGTATTTAAACGAATTTGAGGACTGTCCACATCACTTGATCACTACTGTTTTAACCATGGGTTAGAACCTCCAGGTGGAGGCTGCATAACCATACTGACCTGATGATTATGCACACACGTGTATGAAGAGCGGAGAATCAACATATACCACTACCACGATCTTCCCATCACGTGCATGAGTTTTTTTTTTTTTTACCTGAGACACCCCACATACCTCCTGCATACCCTGGTTGTGGAGGACAAGTGATCCTTCCCCCTATGATTAATTGAGATAAAAGTAAAGTTGGCCACTAACGGCTCATGGTGTGTGTGTGTGTGTGTGTGTGTGCCTGGCGGAAGCGTGCATTGACGGCAGGTGGTGTTTGTACCCGGTGAAAGCGTGCACTGACGACTGATGGTGTCTGTGGAATGTGTGCACTGACCGGGTGGTTGTGTGGTTGTGGTTGGTTGTGTGTGTCTTTGGTTGTGTGTGTCTTTGGTTGTGTGTGTGTGTGGTTGTCGTGTGTGTGGTTGTGTGTGCACATGCCGCACTATTGATAGGTACGCCCCTGCCACTCCGATGTGTGCTCACAGCACATGGGTAAACTCAGCAGCCCAGACGCACTTCTGTGCCACGTGGTGCCTCCAAGGGCTTGTGTACATATATACTTTAAGCATTAACCTTTCGAATTCCCATTGTACGCCTTCTAGCGTACGGATTGGTGGATAAGCGCAGTCGAAGGGCCTGTATCGTTATTTCTGTGCAGCACAGATAAGGAAAACTGCCTCTAATTTGGTCCAGTTCGCTCTGCCCTTCATGTTGGAGCAGTATACTAACCTGTGACCAGGAGTCAAAGTACATGGAAAAAAGTGATCCTGAGAAGAAAGGGGAGGAGTTCAGTGAGGGTGGCGACGGGGTCAGACAAGTAGCTGAACTAGAAGTGAGCGTCCACGCTCGTTAAAAAAAAAATCAAAGGAGCTGCGACAGCTGTGCACGACGCGCGCGCTCAGCCAGCGTGATTTCTGATGCAAACATGCTGGAAGTATCTGAGACGAGAAACAATGACCTGCAGCACTTTGCTATTGAAGGCGCTTGGCAGAAGTGGCCGGTGTGAAAAGGAGGCTGAAGGCAAATGGAGCCCGTTCTTTCAAGGAGCCGGTTATCTCTCTTGTCACTCACATTCACACCTCTGATGTATTCTATCCTTCCAACAACGCAAAGGGGCTGGGTACACTGCACAGTATGCTGCAACTGTCCAAAATGAAATTACTTTGCCGTCAAACCACGTTGAAAAAAGCAGTTTGGTCTGCACAGTTTTAATTCAGGAAGGGAGTGCAAGTTTTATGTTTTCACTGGCCTGTCGGTGCACGTGTCAGAGTAAAATTGCGCTGTATTGGGGAAAAGTCATCTCACAGGAGGGTTTTGAAAATGGACAGCCTTCTAGGAAACCCTGCTGTTAATAGTTCAAGCCTAAACTTGCCAGTCAGAGCCGCCACTCCAGACGTCCAAACTCGAGGGGGCGCTATTTGCCAGATACCTGCATTGTCATTGAGGAAAGTGCGAGGATGCCGTCACTGGGCCTGTATCATTTTTTGTGCAGCACAGATAAGTAAAACTGCCTCTAATTTGTTCCAGTTCGCTCTGACCTTCATATTGGAGCAGTATACTAACTTGTGACCAGGAGTCAAAGTACATGGAAAAAACAAGAGGTATTCTTGAGTTGTAGAAGTGAGCACTAGCAGTGATCAATCCTGGGTAAAATAAGTGATTGGTGCACAATTCTGAGGTCATCTGGCATAAGACAGGGTATACTCTTTCCAAGGATCCGTGGATAATGAAAACGAGAGGCCAGAGCCTTGGTGGCCTGCCGGAAAGGTAAGGGAGCCCTCCAACGCCACCCCTTGCACTAGACGGACAGGAGCTGTCGCTCAGCATTGCCCGATATTTGCGACTGTCTCTTGGGCGCGCTCTTCAGCGAATCACCCTTTTAGCTCTGGTCCCAGCTCCTCCTCGTGCTCATTCACTCCTTGTAGGAATCAGTCATAGTGAGGGCACTCGGCTTGCGGACTCTACAACCCGAGACACCCATCTCCACAGGTTCACTGCGATAAGCGCCTGGGTCTGGCATGAATGTGTGACACAGACAGGCGCATACAACGTACCCACCAATGAATGCCTGGAGGCGGAGGGAGCAACACACGCTAAAAGGAGAAACACACATGACCAATGCATGCTCACGGAAGACATTAGGACATGCGTATCTCCGGAGTCTTTCCAGACAATGTCGACAAAAGGCTGCTGCAGTTACATAAATGCCCACACAAATGTTTTATGAATACCTAAAAGGGAAAACAAATCACATTCCTTCAGAGAGATGCCACTTGAGGTCTTGTGGCAGGGAGCCCGAGTGCCCCAGAACGGCCAATGGAATAACACCTCACAAGGGAAGCCAGGAGCATAACCCCTCCCTCCCGCGCCCACCAGTCGCCCCCCCCCCCCTCCTACCCCCCCTCCACTGGCTCCCTGTCAGAAATAGGCTGATGCACTCACTTCAGATTTCAGGTTCAATCCCTGCAGCCAAAGAATATACTGCATTGAGTTGGCTCATATTTACAGCGCCTTAAAGCTTCAAGACAAGGACTCGCGTTTAATTACATTTCTCACTTAACTGTTGCTCCTTTGGAATAAGTACGTTCTTGAGATTGAGAATATTAAAGTAAAACGTGCAGGTCCCTGACTAACAACAACCAAGTGAAAGTCTATTACAACAGTAAATCAGTCTATTGTCAGTAACATATGGAACACTAAAATAAACTAAGTATACCTTTTGTGTAAGTCCATAGCCAACGAATGCAATGCAACACAAGTTAACCTTAGTTAAAGCAGTGAAAGCCTAAAATTGCGAACTGGAGGAGTGGTCGTGGTCCAATTTTACTGCGAGGATTAAAGACACAGGGTAAACTAAAGAGCAGATAGTAACAGGATGACCAGTAAAGTGCGAAGGAAAAGTACAAGACCAAGAGTAGGAGGGAGAGATGTGAGAAATGAGAATCCAAGTAGAGATTTGTATTAAAGCTGGGCACGAACACACAAAGCAAGAGAAAGCTTTGCTCCATAAACAAGAGGTGGGAGACAGGAGTTGTGATCACTTTCGAGGCTGCTTTGATGTTCTCAGTGGCCACGCGGCTCACTGTGAACATCAAAGCAGCCTTGAAAGTGATCATGCAGGCTGACAAATGGTGCGCGCGCCCGGCTCACATGCACTGTACCCAATCCGCCTGCAGCCTTTGGGAGCACTTTTAAAAGCCCCTTACTTAATATCTCACAGAGCATCGCTTTTGCAATAGCTAGGCGAGACCTAAAAAAAAGGCACTGTGAGGCAGCCAGCACTGGCTACGTCATAGCGCTTTCAAAAATAAATTGTAATACATTTTAGCCGTGCTGCACAGCCGCTGCGCGTTCTCTACAACATGGCTAAAAGACATTGGCAAAGACAATCGTTTTTGGATAGGTGAGACCTCTTGACTTTGCCGAAGCTTGTTTTGTTAGATCTGGTGGTAGCCAAGACCTTTTTGATTTTACTGAAATGATATTTACTTGTAGCTTCTTCCATCTAGGCGTCTTTATCCATTGGTGTGTTGATGTTGTTCGCGTTTGCTTTTCGTTTGTGAGAACTTTATTTCGGTCAACGACCATAAAAGCACAGGCAAAATATGCACATACAATAAAATACATAAATAATTAAGAACCAGCGGTTAAAACATTATTATACAATCGGTTATCAAACGAAAAATGACCATTATAATTTGTCACAATTAATCAAAGTGGACCTTCTGCGCCACATGCCGTACAAAAAGCGGGAGACCGAGAACACAATGAGGGGGGATGTATCATATTTTAAAATTCTAACGGCTTGAGAACAATGTTTTAGTCCCAGATTTCTACATAGTGGTACCCGCCAAGCTCTCCGGATTGCGCTATAAGCAGGGCAAAAAAACAAAACATTGGCAATGTCTTCTTTGCTTTTGTTGCAGACAGGGCAGATTCCCTCCTCTTGACCTGCCCATGCCCACTGCAGCATGTAGCAGTGGTGTAGGCCACTTCAGCCATTTGCTGACTTCACTGGGAGTAAATTCTGCCCTCTCATAAGGAGCACATCCACACACAAAATAGTGCCCTTATGTTTCAGAGACTATGACAATGTGTACTTTTGAGTCCCCCAAAAATATTTTTTAGTTTAGTGAATCTTTTATTTTTTTTTATATAAAAAAGAAAAGCGAAGAGGGCACTGCAACTTCCACAGCAATCAAGTCAGTCAAAATACTTGACAATCAACAAGCTTTCCAAAATTTGGCAGCCCCACGCCAGACCTATTGACTTTACCAATACTATTTCTTTCTTGGAGGCCTTCAACATTTAGCTTGATTTTTAGCAAGCAAAAATAATTATGGATCTAAAATTAGCAGTTGGTGGGGAAAATAATTCTAGTTCCACGCAGTATGACCCCGGTCACAACTCGGTCCTCCCTCTTCTTTTGCTTTCTTGTAGACTCTTCATGATGTGGAGGTTTCCAGGATTTTATTTAGATGAAATGACAGCCCCCGATCGACCTATATTAACTTAACTCTAATTCAGATTTTATGACTGGAAGCAGTTCCAGTTGTATGTTTGTTAAATTCATAAGTTTCCAGGTGTGCTAGGCGAGTTAATGTAAAACGTTCTTAAATCACAAAAATCTCTTTGCATGCCAGCCATGTGCTGATAGAGTACATCGTAATTTTGGGACATGACACCAGCAAATGTAAGTGAATGAATGGTCAGTGATGAGAAGCGAATGCTGCCGTCACCTGCCATCAGGGGATGGCAGGTGATGGCATCTACATCCAATAATTATCTATTCACCCCCACCATCCACGTTGTTGGGGAGTTGCTGGGTCCTGCAAATTTAAGCAAGCCCCCTGCATTCAATTTGCAAGCGTCTAGTGAGATGTTGGGGAATATATGCCTACATTCATATAGATCTTTAGCCTACCCATACTGGGCTTGCCAAGGCAGCAATATGTCCGCTCTGACTTGACCCTTCCACTGTGCCACCCTGCACCTTGTGATACCCAGCACAGCAGAAGATGAGACAAAAGAATAGCTGGTCTTTGTGTGCATCCGTTCGTGAATTAGAGATGCAAACACTTGCGCCAAACACTCCTCCTTTGACAAGCTGTGATCTCTGTGCATGTGTATGGTCAAATGAGCACATGTAAACCGCATTGAGCTTCGAAGTTTGCATTATTTTTCCTTGTGTATATGTATATGCTTTATTTAAGAAAAAGTTCTGTAGCTCGAGACTTTTTTTCTTTTTCTGCGCCCGCTCGCCCTTCCCGTCCTCCAAGGCCTGGCTCTTCAACTTGCTGCCAGAACGCTTCTTTCTTAAAGCACATTTTCAATCCCCCCCCCCTTCTTTTTTTCTTTTTAGGGATTGGTGTCATTCATCCTGGAACAGAAAATAATAATACCATTTAAAAGTCAGCTGTGTTGTGCCACAGACACATCACGTCATCACACTAGACCACCATACACCTCAGTGTTTTTTCCCATCGCTGTGCAGCATCAGCAAACTAGCATTTTTTTCATTTGGAAAGCCAAGGGGTGGTGGTGGGGGGGGGCTGTTGACGTTGCCAGTGATTTTGGTTTAGTCCTATCTTCTTACTGCATTAGGTCCATAGGGAGAATGGGCTCACTTAATCAACAAATCCTTTATAGCTGATCTTTTTTTTTTTTTTTAATGTATACTTTCTTCAGTAATTCCCTTCTTAGTTCTGATTTGAAATGGTGAATGCGCAGTTGATGCCCCCAACAGCAGTTCAGAAACTAATGCCTATTTACCAAGGCTCTGCAAAGTTTTAAATCTACTTGTTTAATTGTGATGCATATATTTGAAATGTTGTAACATTGTAAAGTTATTTTTAGATTACGCATATTATAGAGTTTTGTGGGAAACTACTTGTGCAATAGTGCGATCCGTGGGCGTATGTTTTTAACTAAGAAGTGACTTAGTGACAAACTTGATCCAGTATGCATATCGCAATTTTAAACAAAAGCGGTCTACCACAGCCTTCCCCCTACCTGTTTTTAAATGAATTAACGCATTTTAAAAATCTCAAACCACTAGGCAATTAGTGATAAGAATAGTTTACATAGTATCTTGCGATCATGGTTTGTTTTATGTATGTAATCATAGCTCAGGGGAGCAGTTTTAATAATTCTTGTAACTAGGAGATTGAGGAGATGATTATTTATATTCTCGCTGGTGTATTTGACTGTTGTATTGTTTTTAGTATTTACAACAATATGAATCGAAAATTCTCTTAAAGATTTTTGTTTTATATCTAAATAAAAACTTTTGATTTGACTTGAACTAAGAAGTGAAAACAAATCTGAAGACCTTGTTTCATTTAATGTGATATCTGCCAGAGAAGATTGCCCAGAGTGACTTATCAGATGGAAAGTACGGCCTGCTCCCTTGGCATTTCTTATCTCTGGCTACACTCATTCTTTTCATTTGTTTATTTTACGTCTCCGTTTAAAGGTTTTAAGGGTTTTCAAACTGAAGAGTAACTGTTCGGCAGAACTAGTGGCAATATTTCACAAGAGTTCAATAATTTCTAAAAACAAAAACCACATTAAAAAATAAAATAATGCTATATACGTTTTTAGGTCGAGCCTACAGCAGCACGCGCGGGCTTTTGGAAGTGCTACCCTGGCCTAAAGCTTCCGTGCATGTGGCCTATTGCTTGTTATCTTTGCTTTCTACGTTCGTTTTGGGGCAAGAGGCGCACAGATCACAAAGGTGTGAAAGGATACTGGATTGCCATGTTTGTAGTCATCCCAGTGGTTAACCTTGTTTGTATAAGAGACTGTTCTGTTTTGAAAAACCTGTAGGCTTATGGAGCCGACATACCAAAAACCCGGATAGGTTGATCAGCTGTTATATTTCATGATTTCCTCATAGTTAGTTTTTGTGTGTGTGTGTATATGTATATGCATTAAAGATTTTTCTTGAGTGTCTAATATTGGTTTTAATAGCTATGTTGGTATTGGTATGTTGTCACAAAAATTGGCTTTTTAGTTTGTCCTTTAGGGTGTAGTCCTCAAACCTATGAGCTGGGATCCTTCTTAAGGCTGTAGGAAAGCTATTCCTTGGACCCACTTGGGGCTCACAATGCTAAGGATTATTGAAGTCACGACAGTAAAATCTAAAAAGAAAGATGTTCCCACCAGTGAACCGTTTGAGAAACCCTAGCGATTAATGCTCCTAACTTTTTTCATGTGAAATATTTTTAACTGTACAGCTATTTAAAAAAAAAAAAAAATTCTGTGCATGTGGTAGTTCACTTTTAGCCTATTGCATTCGAGGCAGCTAACTGTTGATTAAAGAAAAGTGCTTTTTATGCTCTGCATTAACCTTTATTCTGGATTCTTCTTTTTAGCGGTTTTATCCAGCAAATAAACCTATCTTTACCTGATTGGTTCTTCACTGATGGCGATTATAAACTGGTAACTGGTGTGTGGTCTGCAGTGATTGCTCATGGCGTTCAAATGCATCCAAAAGAGCGTGCTTTCTGTGTGTGCATGCCTTCTTGTCCATTAGACCCATAATTGCATCTTTAGATGCAGTCCCAACTAATAGTCCATGAGCTAATTTAAGCATCTATTAATTCATTTGTTAAACCACATTCACACCCAGAGTGTAAGGTGAGTATTTTCCCTTGCATCTTGTGGCTGATGACCACTCTCACACGCTATTGTACTTTAAATTCGTTTGTAAAACTGATGGATTGGGGGGGAGAATGTACGATCATTCCTGGATGTTCAGGTGGGAAGAGCTGCTAAAGGAAGACCAACAGAAGCGCTGTTAATACAAATGTCCTATTGTTTCCACTGCAGCTGGTCCCTGGCAAATGACCAAGATCATCTAACTTATTTGACCCTCTTTTACTCTTGACTGTTGCTTTTCAACCGCCTTCACAAATAAGGTTCCAGCACAGGTTTCCAACCTTTTCTGTACTGAGAGCTACTTATGTTCAATGAAACGCATTGAGAGCTACTAATGTTGTATAATCTCCATTTTTTTATATATGTATATTAGTTCAACCAAGCAAAAGCTTTCAAATTTAATAAGCTGGGCTGCACACAGGTGAGCAGCTCAGATGTAGCTGGAGATTTATAGTAGCTCACAAGATACTGGTTGGAGACCCCTAGAGTACAGTGATCAGAGCGTCGGTTCCCCCCTTGCTCACCCCATTTGCTCCCCTTCACAATTCGTTCAGTTATCCCTCCGTAAAGAACCCAGCCTCGGAGAGATCTATATTGAAACACCACTCCATAGATACGCGGATACTCTATTAAAATGCGTTCAGACAAACCCGCTCATGTGACATGCCTGTTCCTTTGCTCTACCGCAGAATCATTGAAACTCACGCCTCCGTGCCTTTGAGCACTTCTTCTGATAAATCAATATGTCCCTCATCAGTACCTGTACTCATTGCTTTACAACTACTGTTGTGATACCTATTATCAAAATTATCAGTCAGCCACCTCCTTTTCTTAAATGACTTGTCATCTCCATTCTAAATTGTATCAATGAAACCCTTGAGATGGTTTCCTTCAGTTGACTTCCAGGTTGAATTAGCAACCTATGCATCTTCCTACAGACATGGTTCTTAAAAATTAACTGCACTGAGACAGCCCTTGTGCTTGTCTTTAACTTCAGTACTGTCTTGCATTACAATTGCCTCTGATTCCTCATCCTACACAAGCACCCACTCGCTTCAGCGACCATAGCCTTAAATATTCCTGGATATGAGTCTTTACTGGTTCCTAGTGCCAAATCTGCCTCTCTGACAGATCTTCCTTGGTAGTTTTTAATTTTGACTTTTCTTAGCGACCACCTGCAACTCTGTGGTCACTCTTGCACGGAGCTGCATTCCATCGCCCTTGAGGTCATTTAAGTCTGACTGCTTCCAAGCAGATACTCAAGAACTATCTCAACAAATAACGACCGCGCAGTTTACTATCAATTTACTCTGTCTAAATGCATTAACAGCTCTCTGGTCTTTCTCTTGAACAGTGCAATGTGCCTCTGGGCCTCAAGTTTATAAGCTTGTGTGTCTTCACAGTTACCCGGACCCTATCTCACCTTCATGGGTTATTATTATCTGTTGTCATCCACTCTAATCCTTAGAAACCATCTTGTTCACACCACATACAGCATTTCTTGTCTAAATGTTCTCAGCAGCTTATTAATAAATACAAATGAATGAAAGCGTCATGGAGGCAAAACGTAGACTAGACCAGTATATTCTAGCACATCTAGTGTCCTAGTAGCTTGTATTCATTCCAAACAGCAGTGTTCTGCCTTGTTTCTCAGCGTTTGTTACAGTAGTTGCACTGCTTTCTGTAGGTCAGGCTGAAATCTGATCCAGCCAGGCTACCAAGCCTATAATACCAGTATTTGGCCCTTGGATATATGAAAGTGCTAAATGGAGGTGGTGAGCAATAAATTAACCTATAGCCCAAGCTGCTGTGCTTCACCTGGACCCCTTTGTCATTGTGGGATGGTAAATACCCGATAATTATGAAACCCAAATAAAGATGGTCAGCGGCATGCTTCTGACAGCACTGTACTGAATTTTGCTGTGTGTGTAGCAGAAATATGCTAGGCCGAAGATGGGTCTACCACAGTTGCATAAAGTGACTGGGGCTCCTATATGGTAACTTGCTCCAACTCCCCTGGTCCTTACTCATGCCTGTGGAGAAAGCTTTCCCCTTCATTCTTTGTTGATGGCCTACCGAACCTTTGTGATCCCCTTCACATGCCTCCCTGAGAGTTAGGTTAACATCCAGGTCAGCCCTTGGCCTAACCTGGCCAGACGTATCCGCCTTGGGGTGACCAACAGAGGGCCACCCAGCATTTACATTCAAAGAAATATCTTCTGATGGTCTGGTGCCTATTGCTGCAGAGAGACCATAAAAGGTTTTAGTAGCGGAGTGCAGGACTATTGTGTCCTTCCTCTTGGAGGGGCAGAATATCATGCAGAAACGCTAATCATGATTTGTTTGGTGGGGGGAGACAGGGGGAGGGGCAGCATGGTTAATTTCTTTAAAGGTGAAATCACCTTACTATTACCAACCAGGACGAGAAAACGCAAATGTGTATGCTTTTTTTCACTGACGAAATGTTAACAGTTGCAACCACTAAATTAGTTGTTCAGCTTTCAAATTAATTTTAAGGACCGTACAAATCTATTTTTCCACATGCACCATAACAATAGAAATTAAGTTTTTTGGGAACATAATGGAAAGATCAATGGTAGCAGAGCGCCGATTGGATGTCTTCGTTACTTTAATCTTATGTTTCCTTCCTGCAATTGGATTGTAGTTGAGGATTGTATCTTCATGTCTGAAAGCAGACTCTGACTGGCTGTATTTTTTTTTTTCTCCTGGTTATCACCACCAGAAAAAACCTGCGGGTACCAAACAGAACAAGCATTTGGGCGAGAAGTAGGCGGAGCTTTATTCACATATCCTGAATACAGCAAGTCTCGAAGAGACAACGCAAACACTGCCTAGGCGAGACATTAAAAGTACCCCAGACTTTGGTAGACCGCTGCCGGGGGGGGGGGGTGTGGGGAGGAGGGGTGAAAGAGACTCATTTTGTTTCTTATTTTTCAAAAACAAACTTCTAGTTTGTGAGTTTGTTTTCCAAAAGGAAAAAAAAAGTTTGGTGTGCTGCTGCCATCTTTCATCACCAAATCTATTGTGATGGCGGTTCCTTTGAAGGCACAGACATGACTGCTGGACCGGCAGTGATCTCTAAATGTGCCAGGCAGTTGAACTACAGACACTACATTTTGTTTCTGATTATGAGAACACTAAACGCTTGAAGTGTTTACTCTTAAAAACCGCTTCAATAAAGATGGAAAATGGGCCTACTGGGAAAAAAGCTAATATGGGTATTTGATGGCTTAGTATTGCATTGGTGTGTTTGTCTCTGATTCGTCTCTTGTTTTGTTGTGCCTTAATTGTCTTGTTCAGCCATGCACGCAACATCTGTACTTAACTTAGGATGCATGGATTCGTGCACGCTCTGAAACTTGCATTGGTACTACTTTTTTTTAAACTGGATCCTGTAACCACAATCCTTTTTTTTTTTTTTTTTTTTTTTTTTTTCTAGTCTTTTCTCAAAATGTAGCCAGATTATGTTTTAGATCTTCTGACGTTTGTTTTCAGAGTATAAATCCATACAGGATTTCTGAAGCCACAGTCTGCTTGAAGCAGACCTTCCTTCATTGGTTTCTTCTCCTCTTAATGCAGCATGAAATGGAGTAAAGAGCCTGTGCTTCGTTTAATAATGGTTTTCACTAGCCCTGCAACTATGCCAAAATGGGGGCAGTGCGGTGCAAACTTTTGCAGTCCTTTCAGGTTGTTCCACTTCAGAAGGCTGCACTTCATGACACTAATTAGTGAGTAAATGTGCTGTTGATTCAAATTTGCTGCCGTTGTGTATTATTCTTGGTGTTACCCAGTTTAAAATTTCTAAAGATGTTACTTGGTGCTCCGAGCCTTTCAAAGTCCCTCAGGGAGATGACTTAAAGAAGCACTAGTATTGCAGATGAATGACTTTCTTACCTTCCAACTAACAGCGTATGTTGATTACATAGAACAGTTTTCAGCACGCACATCTTGCTTTTTTTTATAGGATGTTTCCAGAGTTTCATTTACTTTGTTCTGATTGTGTGATTACATTACGTGAACTTTGTACTGAGCCTATTTCTAGGCATAGTAATTGCTTTACCCTGGTTATCTAAAGGCTATATTTTACATGTATTCTTGTAAATAACCTAAACCTACATAAATAAGTGTAATGTAGCCATGTTTGTGTAAAAACAAAACTCTTTCAGGCATAGTGACGCATAAATTATGCAAAAAAAGAAGCCGAGAACTCTGGGTAGTTCTCAAGTGTAGGTGAAAAGCAGCTCCAGTATAGAGCGCTCTTCACACCAGCGACACTCTAAATTTGCTCACCTCAAATGTCTGCTTTTCTATCAGTCTTTAAGCGTAGTATTAGCAAAGTGCCATCCACGCCGAGATAGAAAGGGACGAAGTCTTTTGCCATTTCTACAGCAAAGTCTTTCAGCATAGGATTAGCGCAGCGCTATCCATTCTGAGCTGTAAAATGGCCAAAGCCTTTTACCACTCAAAGCACAGTATTACAGCTTTAGATTGGTGTGTTTGTGTGTATACATATACACGCAACCACAAAAGTACAGTACCTCTTTTCTGAAAATACCAATGCATTTAGTTTTCAATTTGTAATGCATTGAAAGAAGTTGCACACAGGCACACATACAGGTGCATGCATGCACGCACGCACAGACAAGACATACACGTATGCATGCACGCACACACCGGCATGCACAAACGCATGCACAAAGACAGGCACGCACACAGAGTGAGACAGACACACACAATGTACTGGTGGCAAAATTGAAAACTTACCTCAAACATATCACTCGGGTAAGTGACTACTACATTTGAAAGAAATAAAGCTTTAGTGTGCGGCGCAGACACTGTCATTAAGCAGTTACCCTGAAAGTTGAACTTCCATGTAGGATCTGGTCTAGTTTAGGGAACATGTTGACATTGTCTGTCTCTTTGGTTATTACAAGGACAATATATTCACTTTTATGGATGCCACAAAGCTCTTCCTTTTGTAAGAGAAGTAATAGATCAGATGCTGTGGGATAAAAGGTGAATATGGAGCATGAGTAATTTGGTATATTGCTAATTCAATCACCATCCTGTGTAGATACACCCATCAATAGCAGACGGATATAGAGCTTATAAAACTCGTCCAAAAATAGCATCATAAGACAGCTAAGGCTCATTGAGAAACTAAATCTAGCAGCAGTCATATTTGTTATGTTCTTACCAGATGTCAGCTGAATTCTTGAATAGTCTTTAAAAGACACACATTTGGTGACTGGCAGCTAAACTTGGATACAAGCAACATGTATTTAGTATGCCTATGGCAAGGCTGAGAGAAACAAATCTAGCAGCCTGTGAAATCCACTAGTTTCAAGGTGCAATTAATCCCATGGAGGAGAACAGTTGCTCATTATACAGGAGATACAGTTGATGGATTGAATGTACAGTATATGCAGATGAAAGAGCAGACCAAATTACATATAGGAAAGCAATAATTGTTATGAGGTGACTTCTCAATGTTACACGTGTTAGTACACCCACAAGATTAAATTGATACAACCACACAAATCTACCCCCGACTCCCACTCTGGTTTCCTTATGATTAGTACTCCAACTACCCAGACCTTTCCCCATTTCTTAGGGCATCCTTGCTTTGGTAGACTGCGTGCTTCGTCCATTGACCCCAGTTCAGATCAGTCTCCCAATCTTCAATAAGGGGAGGCATACCTACCCCTTCACATGTGCTATATTACGCTCAGCTACCTCTGAAGCCACCACCAGCCAAATCATTGTGTTTCGGGCCATACCTCCTCACCAGTGATGTTCATGAGATGCCATTTAGCCTCCAGGGGCACATTCATACCAGTGACCTAGGCCATTATCAACACAAGTCCCGCCCAATAAGGTTGAATTTCGGGGCAATCCTATAGTATATGAACAAAAAAGGTGCCTGCTTGTCTGCAGTCCCTGAGGCATAGGGCAGTGTCACACCTCCCCTGTCGGTGCAAAGTGGTCTATTTTAGTATTATGGTGTAGTATCCTCAACTGAACCAAGCAAGAACTGATATTTGGTAGCCTGGTGCTACACCCTCAACAATCTGGGTGTGCGTTGGCAGGGAACGCTCCCGCTCCCTCCGATATAGAGCCTGCAGGTAGCACCTGCCTCCCAGAGTGTCTCTTTACATGATACCCAGGCTGTGAACGGTCAGCAAATACCCAGTCATTGACTGCCACCAACAGCACAGCCCAATAATATTGAAGTATGTCAGGGGCTGCCAGCCCCCATTCATAGACCCCTCTCTGGAGTTTATTCAGTGCTATTCTCAAGCTGCCCCCATCCCACAGTACCTGGCGTATCTCATGGTCCATCTTCCTGAAGACGACTGGGAGGAATCTTCTATGGAGTGTTCTGCAGGACATAGAGCAGGAGCGGGTGGGACATCAAGTAGAGGTCAAACTGAACAGTGGGAAGGTATCCATCCCCTAAACTCAGCCATCTATTCAGGGAAGACTGGGGTTTACCATCAGGTGTAAAACACCATCTACTCAGACCAGTGTGTGCTGCACACTGCCATAAATTGTCATTTCAGAGAATTCTCTGCCAAATCAGAAGAATAACTGACCAAGACCTACCGTTGCAAAGGCTAACCACATAGATTTCATTTTGGAAAGGAAGGAGGCCCTCCTTGTGAAGGGGGACTTTGAGGAAGCTCCACAGGTGACAAGATAAGGCATGTAATCCGTGTTGTCTGAACCTCCCCTTTCACAAAAAAGGTTCTTTGAGGTCAGGTCAGAAGTTGTTAATCCATTATGTGAAGACTAACCTTGCCAGTAGAGGTTGATTAATGTGCTGTCATTGTCTTCAAGGACACATGGTTTCATGTATCATTGCATCAAATATAAGATAAGAGGTATAAATACTTTGTGGTAGGTGAATAATGTTTGGATAATGGATCCAGTTTGTTGGCGTAAGGCCCTCAAATGGTTTTTAGCAAATGACTTCCTTTGGTGAGAGACCCATGCAGTTCTTAATCTGTACTCCTACTGTTCAATTGTCAAGAGAGATTTGTTCTAGAAACTAGAAAGGCCGTGAAAGTGTACCCTCTGGGATTTACTCTTCAAAAATAGAGTCCTGTTCTAACTTTCTAATGTCGGGCATAAATTCACTCAAAGAAGTAGTTCACAGAAGGAAGCATGGACACAATTCTGAAACGTAGGCAAAATATTCCATTTTATAAGACTTCTGGGAATGCAAGAACACTGACTGACTGTTTTTGAGCTGACATTCAGCATGGATGATATTTGAGACCATTGTAGGACTGGCTCGGTGGCTATGGATGGGCCTAGAAAGGTGAGGTGGGGGATGTGGCGTGTGAGGAGGGATAGAGTGGTTGTTGCAGTGAACGGGAGTTCCATTACCTAAGGGAAAGTCTTCCTAAGAATTGGATTTTGGGTTAATCTGATGCTTCTCTCACAGTGTCGGGAACATATGATAGATCTGACAAGACTTAAGCAAATAAGGCCCTCTTAAAGGGGTGATTTGTATCCTTCATATATACTGAAGCAAAATGACACCCTGTCTTCAGCATTGTTGTGGCTAACCCATTTAATTTACAGCTAGTCACTGAAAATATTTAAAAACAATTGTTACAAAATATGTTCTATGCTTTGGCATACGTTTTCAGCAGTGTAATAAGATATCTTGCAAGAACAGCAGTTGTTTCCTGCTGTACCAGATCCGATATTCAAGGAAATGAGACTTCCCAAAAGAGACTTGCTCGCCACAATGCAGAACATTCAATGCCAAAAATATGCCTTAATGTACGGTCTTCTCAAAAGGGAAATGGTGTATTGAAAACCAAATGCCGGATATTTACTTAAGCTTTTCTGTAGTGCCTCTGATACCTGCAGGAATATGGAGGCAATCGTGTATCATCATTTTCTTCATATTGTGAGTGCATGGAGTTTATTTAGGGACACCAGGAGATCGGTAAACATTAACTGTTACGTAGCCATTTAGAAACATTTATAACCTAGTATTTTCTTGAAAGTAAACTACCCATAAATATACACAAGTCCTTTTACAATGTGTATTTCACTCCGTTGGAATTCATATGGTTTGTGTAGCTCCCTGTTAGGGCGCCATTGTTTCTTAGAGTTGGTCATCCTATAGCGGAGAACTCCCCATCCGACTTGAAAAATGAAATTGACACGCTTGTCATTCCTTTTAACTCTTTGCATACAGTCAAAGAACTTGATTTGAAGAGGTTTCTAATAATCGCTAATGTTTTGAGTGGTGTCATAAATGTATCATTCCGTTCAGAAACGCATCATGGCAGATGCATACAGAGCATGTGATCTGTAATGCTAGTAAGCTACATAACAAATGTTAAAGGTATGTCATTTTTCCTCACATATCTTTTTGCGTAAGCGTATTCTTTGACTTCCACCGGGGCCTACGAAAACATAACCAAGGTGTCTTTCATGAGCGAGTCCGTCCAATGGCCTTTTTTACACATGTTCGTCCATGATGAATTTCGAACCCAAAAGTGGTTTGTGTGTACTTTTGGCCACGTTTGCACAAGAACTCTACAAACACGTGGCAACCAGTGCCTTTCATGTACTTGCAAGTAAGACTGCTTTTTACACACTGTCTCATCAGAGATTTTTGCTTAATGAGAGCAAGCACACTATTCACACAACTTTTTTTTAAAAATAAAAAATGTGGGCGCTATAACAGTGGCGGATTTCATGTCCTGAGGGTGGTGGGCGGGGGGGGGGGGGGGGGAGGGCACATAAACAATACAATAAAAAAAAGAAAAGTAACATACCTTTTCTGCCAACGCTACGTCCTCCTCGATCCTTCTCTTCTCGAGGCAGGCTTCTGCCTACCAAGCCACTCTCTTGCCGCATGAGATCAGCGCTAGGATTGGTGGGAGCGGCCTCTATCAGTGCTCAGCATTGGAGGCCTTTGCAGTCTTAAGAAAATTAGGTTACAGAGGTTCAACATGTGCATACCTGGCTGGCCGTCACAAGACCAAAGGAACATGCACATTTTAAACTTCGGGCACACTGCTCCCTGCTGCCACTCAGCAGCACTGGTCCTGCTCTTTCCTGACGCTCAGTTCGGGACGTGTCTGTTGCTGAAAAAAAAAAAATGGTAAAAGTTTATTGCCATTTTTATATTTCAGCGCTGGCCTGGGTCTTTTGTTTGTGGGGTGACACTCTTACGCTCAAACGGCGGAGCCCCCCCTGCTCTTCACACACATTCTGCATTTCTAAGCCAAGAGACCAGTCTAAAACATGTGTTCCAATACCATTTGATGCAAGAGCAAAGGAAATCTTATAATTAGATGAACTCTCCTGAACTCCGACGCTTTACATCAAACACCTGAAGGCTATCTTTGTGTATGTTTGCGACTTAGTAGGAATTCGTGATAAAAATAAAGTTCTAAAAATGTATTTTTTTCTTTAGATAGTACCTGCTTAGCAAAACAGTAGACCATCCAAAGCGAGTCCTTGTGGAATCGATTAATTTCGAAGGATTCTTAAATTGGACCAGCAGTTGAATAGCTGTTCACTTGTGACATTGTGGTTGCCTGTACCCTCCATATTTTCTCCTTTAAAGACCCATTACCCCTTTGTGTCAGGGCTCGTTAGATGCCAGGGTGCAAAATCGCTTTCTTGAGGTTTGTCTTCCTATTCCTTGAATGGCTACACTCCACATATTATTACCCATTATCGGCTCAGGTACAGAAACCAATCGTATATTTACTAGATTGTTCAAGGTAATATATTAGGGCTTTTAGTAATATCCCTTAGTGAGACTCTGGACAAGAACCGTTGCAGTGACACTTTGCAACAGTGCAGGACAAGCAATGTAAGGGAAACACATTAAAAATGCACTGGTGCAATATATGTTCCATCACATTGATCTGTCATTCTGAGACGTGGAAGATGAGAAATTTGCATAATCCTATATCCTTTTTTGTAAAAAGTATTGTTGTAATAAGCTTGTAGCTACCTTTAGATGCGATGCTTCGAAATATTTCTCTCTTATGGTTAGAAAGCTTTTCATACCATCACTCATATTCTCCTCGTTATTCTTAAATATTTGCTAGTCTGTTTTCAAAATAAGTTGTCTGATCCTTTTTAAGCCTCTGACTTGATTCTTAGTCTCCAGCGTTTTTTATTTTTTTTTAAGCGTATATTCGGCCCACATGCATCTAAGCACCTTACAGAGAGTAAGAACATGTACAATATGCATAATGTGAAATCATGACCATATACTCCACAATCTGACATTAAACGAAAATTGTAGTTGGGGATACAAACAGACCAGTACACCCCATATGCTAGATGAGGGAGGGACATACATTGTAATTGCAATTCCATACGAACTTTGTGTTTTCAGGGCACTCATTTTACGCTTGATGTTTTGTAAGGAAGTGATCTTTTTGTTAACTGGATAATGGATACTAGTTCTTTAACTTAATCAGAACTTTCTAAGTTAGTATGATTCACGTTGGAGGTAAAATAATAGTTTTGTGTTCTTAATCATTAAATATTTAGTTGGCAGGGAGTCTGCGAACTTAAGATCTTGGGAGCATTGTGATTATCCTAAGGCGTGTAGTTTTTATTTTTTTTATTTTAGGTATTGCCTATAGGCAGGTTAAGAGTAATTCGGCCATAATGGTCCTCAATTTCATTATTTTGAAGCGTTTTTGCCAAGTGGCAAATTTAATCTGTATACTGTTGTTTATAGTTGGATGTTACTGGCATACGTTGGTGGGAAATGTCTGTTACTTTGAGAATAGTTCTTGGTCAGTTATGGTAGAAGGTCAAGAGAGCTTGAGCTGATGTAGAACCTTGTAACACCAAAAGCAAACACAATAAGATGATAGGCAGAGAGCTGAAACTTTTCAGACACTCACCCCCAGTCGTAGATCTGGGTTGAATCCAGCATCATTCTTTAGCTCACTTCGCCACCTCAATTCAGACCCAGCTATATGCAAATCAGTCATGACCCTGTGCTTCATGGGAACAGTCTAGCCCAAACTGCCAAGCCAAGTCTTCCCTGAACCGTAAACAAGTATCCTGGGACTGGTTTTGGGGTAACGCCCCTTATCAGCCAGGCTAGCTTGAATCCAATGGAAAAGTGAGCAAGGGACCCACGTCTGGGCATACCCTGCCAACGTAAGGCAAACCAAGCAAACATAGGGTGATGATGGACAGAGCCCTGAAACTTTTCACTCACCCAGTTACAGATCTGGGTTGAATCCATCATCCTTCGGCTCACCTCAGTTTAGACCCAGCTATATGCAAATCAGTCTTGACCCTGTGCCTCAAAGCACTATCTTCTTGCACAAACCTTGCTTAAATGGAGAAAGCACAGCTTCACTAATGTGTGCTTTTGTATATTATATACTTAGAGTTGGCTTTACATCCGCCCTTGCTCATGATTGGATAGTTTTCTTCTTTATCTCCGTTTCCCGCCCCTATCATTGAGGGCTTCCTCCATTTTCTTGTGTTTCTGCTGCACAGAGGAGCAGTTCTCTCACCTCGTTTTGATTGAATGAGTTGTCTCCACTGCTGGTGTAAGGACATTGCATTACAGTGCACGTAGGACTATTTTTCTTCCTCTTTCTTACCTTGCTTTCTCTGTTCCTCTGATTTACCACACACTCTGTTTATTTAAAATTCTGCTCTTCCCCCAGTGTTTTATTTGCCCCAAACACTGAAGCTGTCAATCGTCTATAAATGGGTTTTCAAACCATTCCAACATCGCAAGAGTGTATTTGAGTTTGTGGACTCATAATGCCTGCTTTATAAAAAAAATTAAAAAAAATACCAGTTTGCCTTCCAGATGTGCATGCACGACCGACCAACAAACTTGCAATGCTTTTTTCTTTACTTCCGGTGATTGCAAAAATGCTCGGGGATTGCTCACTAACTTTGCCAATGGCTGTTCTTAAATGCCAGGTGCATACAGATTCAGTACTCCATAAAGAACTTTGCCTTCCAGAGATCCATTTTTTTTTTTGCTTCATATTGAGGACTTTGTGAATGATTTTGTGTATGTGAATTTGTGTTCATTGGAAGTTACCCAAGTAGCTAGAACTGGAATAATGTACTCAATACATCTACTTCCAGAACTAAAGCGAGCTGCTCCATTAAAAGCATCTTTCAATGAGTGTGAGTGCATTTCAGGGAATTCTTTTGAAGGGGTTAACCTCATCAGCGCAGCGCAAATTCGTGCTCTGTGCTGAACGTTCCATTGGGCTTATTGAACCATGACGGAACGGTTCCGTCATGAGCATCGAAGGGGTTAACTTTAGTCCAGCTTCAAAAGAACTAGGAATTGAATTAATTTCTTCTGGCTTAGCACTGTCATGGAGGGTTTAATTCCACATTGAAATCTCATGCAATTAAGCATTTTTGGTCGTATTGATTGTGTAATTGAAAACGTTAAACTTTTTTGAAGGATAAAACAGTGACCAAATTCCAAAGAACCATGTCTAACGTTGCCATATAAGAGATGGGAGCTTCCGGAGTGAGACAGTAGCGCCGTGAGGGAAACGGCTGACCGCACTTACCTCCTTGGGGCCGCCTGAACTGTGCCTCAGCACCGCCGTGAGGGAAACGGCGCAACGAACGGACACACCTTGAGCGACGGCGCCGAGCGGGCAGGGAAACTACAATTCCCAGGTGCCCCGGCGGCCGTGACACCAGCAGAGCGCCCGGAGGCGCGTAAAAAGAGTGCAGCGCCGAGCGTGCACTGGGAGCTTCCGGAGTGAGACAGTAGCGCCGTGAGGGAAACGGCTGACCGCACTTACCTCCTTGGGGCCGCCTGAACTGTGCCTCAGCACCGCCGTGAGGGAAACGGCGCAACAAACGGACACACCTTGAGCGACGGCGCCGAGCGGGCAGGGAAACTACAATTCCCAGGTGCCCCGGCGGCCGTGACACCAGCAGAGCGCCCGGAGGCGCGTAAAAAGAGTGCAACGCCTCTCGACCCGCGAGTCGCGCGCGGGGAGCGCCCGGGGCTAAGCCCGGGCAAAGGGCGGGCCGTCTGTGGCCGTCAGTGGACTACAGTGGACGGGCGGGCCACCCCTCTAAGAACTAACTTCTGTATCAAAGGTGAGAATTAACATTGGAGTACAAAATGAGTGAGAGTAATATTATTGATGCTGAAAATAAGGTCATTGACACTTCTGTCTCCCTCATCACTTCCTTTGAGTCAATGATAGACTCTGCTTTTAATGAAATAGTGGAGACTGAGAGAAGGTTTTCTATGGGTTCCCATTCAACTTATAATAAAATGTCTCTCGCAAGTATCACCAGTTGTCCCAACGGAGATGGTCACATAAACCCGGAAATAGTAGTGGTAAAATCATCACATCCCTTCGTTGATGTGCCCACTATTACGGATGATGAAAACACTGTCACCTACATAGCACAAGATCCTGCCTCCACAACATCAGGGGTAGTAGTATCTAATCCCATACGGACAGTGACATCTCCAGTTTCCCTCCAGACAGAAAATGTTTCTACCATCATAACTGCCTCGCAGGATGATGTAATTACTCTGGACAACATCGATTCCAGCTGTAATAAAACAGGAAGGGAAAAACGCAAAAGAGGTACAACTAAACAGAGTGCTAATAAAAGGAAACAGCCCCTATCCCACAAAAACCAGCCGACACCGCAAAGCATGTGGAATAAAAATACACCTATAGGGGCTCTAACTGCCCCTACAGAGGTTAAAGATCCCGCTGATATGGGCAGTACTTCTGATGTATCTACCACTCACCAGTGCGGGAATTCAAAAACCATATGGACCCAAACAGCACTAATGGGTGACAACTACAATTTATCTAGACAGAATGGAAACATAATAGAAACTATCGTCGACACCATTTTTAACCGGATTGAGAAACAAATGATCAGTCAGTTTAATAATATTTTTAAAAGACTGGACAGATTAGATAATCTGGTCAAGACTGGGGAAACAAAAAAGAAGGGGTCAATTGTTTTGGACCAAGTCAGAGCAGATCGCCTTTTGAAGGAACTGGAAAATACAAACAATATACTGGCACTAAAGTCACAGGATACCACCAGTACCTTGGGCGGGGTATTGACCAATTCTGCTTCTTTACCCCCAACTCCTACGCCATCAACAACTAAATCCATAACTACCAAAGAAGGGCTAACCGTGAATAAAGTTAATTCAACAAAATCGATTCCCATACCTGCTCCCAGGAAAGCTGTTATTCCATCTACTCCTAATATTCCTGTGTCAAATAGCAACAAAGGCCCAATTAAACCAACTATAGCTCCAAATGCGGCTGCTGCTGCTGCTAATAATACTGTGGGGACTGGCTCTCAAGGGTCTACCAAATCTTTCAAACATCAAGGACCAGCTTTACATTTGCCACCAGATGCTTGTCCGTTTGTTTTGATTTTAGCAGGTGTTCCACCACTGAGGGAGGACCAGGGGGAATCATGGGTGCAACTGAGAAATAAGAGCATAGATTGGCTGACTAAACACAAAGGAGTTGGATTTGATATCTCAAGAGAGATCATATCTGCACGTAGGGTATCGTGGGTTGGCCCTTTACTTAAGGACAAGGAAGGCGACTGTATAGTTCTTAACTTCAACAACCCGGGGACTGTCAGAAACCTCCTTAACAAGAATGGCAACTATTCATCAATCTCTACTGTTGCAACTATGTTACCCCTAAGTTACTTTTATAGACAATTGGCCACACAACCTCGCCCACAATTGATGCAATTCCCTTTGCCATCAATGCACTACCATCCACCACCCATGCATTTTCAACCACCATCTATGCACTTTAGGCCACCATCTATGCAATTTCAACAACCTTATTTCCCATTTCAAATGTATAACAGATTTGCACCCCTTTCGGATCTGGATATGCAAGGCTGACCATCCTCGACCATATCTGGCGAACTACCCTTGACTCCGTTATCCGAACCTGTGACTGTGCCTGAATCCTCGCCCAAAAGTACTCCGAGAGAACCTCCTCAGACCCTTGACCATCTGCCTTTGGACTCTGAACTATCTTTAGTCAGTTGGAATATAGCAGGTTTAAAATCTAAATTGAAAATCATAGAGTGGCATAATTGGGTTAATAATAATTGTGATATACTGTTGCTACAGGAAACTTGGAGCACAACATCACCAACTATTGAGGGCTTTTGTTGTTATAATCACAAGGCTTCCCCGTCTCATATGGGGCGACCGAGTGGGGGATTATCTATCTGGTCCAAAATAAAATGTGGGGTGCAAACTAAATTGATCCCAACACCAGGAAATTGCTGTTTTACGGCTATAATGTACATTAACAGATTGAAATTATGTATTATTAATTTTTATAATAATGATTTTGTTAGCCACCCAAATGGTAATTTTATATTATTGTTTAATTTTATAGATGAAATTATGGGGGGGCAAAAGTACGGACCCTTTGATGGTATTTGCATCGGTGGGGATTTTAATGCACATATGTATCGCCATAGTCCAATATGTAAAAATGGGGAAGAATTGAAAAATCATATAGCTTCCCGTGACCTAGTTAATGTTATGGATATTGTATGTACTAGCGCAAATAACATAACAACTCCCACTTTTATAGGTCATGGTAATGCCTCCACAATAGATTATATTTTCACATGTCCAAGACTAGGTGAAATTATCTTAAAAGCGGAAGTCATCTGTTCTATTTACAGCGACCACTACCCGATTAGAATTAAGTTACACAATCCCCAGACCTCAAGGGTTGCAGCGAAGTTAGTGGTAGGGCCTCAAAATCTAGCATTAACAACGGATAAACTGAGACTAGTATGGAAGGGTGCTGACAATAAAGGAATACTCTCCAGAGTAATTAAAAAGCACCCTGGGACGGTAGAGACTTGTCTGTCTTATACAAATCCCAGCATTGAGGTGGTTGGCGCTTTTGGTGACCTATGCAGGGCAATTAGAACTGAATCTTCCAAACCCGTAAGGCAGAACATCGCCCAGGCTCCTCGTTGGTTTGATTCCTCCTGCTCTAGGGCCAATAGGGATTTGAGGGCAGCACTTAATACTAATCCAAGGGACTCTCAATTAGTGAGAGTAGCAAGATCAAAATATAAAAGTGCTTTACGAATTAGATCTGAAGCCCTAGTAATTAACCATTGGGAATCCCTTACGCGTACGGCCAAATTGAAGGACACAATGGGTTTCTGGAAAGAAGTTAAGTCTTTAAGATCCTTTGGTTCCAACATCAACCCAATTAATAGCAACATAACAGGCGAGGCGTGGGTAGAACATTTCTCCCAAATCTACGCCTTATCAGCTACCCCTCTAAACACTGTCCCTTTACCTCACAGCACTGAACCTCTGGTCTTTTCACTATTAGAGGTTGAGGATGCAATTACTGATAGTGCTAGTAATAAAGCCCCAGGCCCCGATGGTCTTTCTATTGACCAGATAAAATCAGAAATAAATTTTTGGGCACCCCTTTTATGCAACCTATTTAATAACCTAAATGACAGCTCAATCCCCGCATCCTGCTCGAACAGTGTCATCGTTCCTATATTTAAGAAAGGTGACAGGTCTGATCCCGCCTGTTACCGTCCGATCTCATTGATCGATAATACATTAAAAGTCCTGGGAAGGGTAATTTTTAAGCGGATAAGGGACTGGGCTGATGATAACAACGTCCTTCATTGTAGCCAACTGGGATTCAGAAGTAAAGTAGGAACCGTTGAACAATGTTTAAACTTAAATTTAATTATGGCTAAATATATCATTGTTAAAAAATCCCCTCTTTATTTAGGTTTTATGGATTTGAGTTCTGCGTTTGATTTTGTTAACCGTTCTAAGTTGTGGTCACTTTTGCTTGATTATGGTTTAGACGACTCATTGGTGTATTTTCTTTCTTATTTACATAGGGACTTAAAAGCGCGAGTAAGAATTAATAATGTTGGCGACTTATCTGATGATATCCCTATCAGCAGAGGTGTCAGACAGGGCTGCGTACTTGCCCCATTGCTTTTTATTTTATATATTAATAGGTTAAGTAGTACTTTGAGTGAAATCATTAAGGATGTCCCAATAATAAACGGTACCCCCATTAGCACGCTACTCTATGCGGATGACGCTGTATTAATGGGGCGTACACCGAAAGCTTTACGCACTTTAATTTCTGGGTTTGTTACCTTCATGTCCGATCTTGGTCTAAACACCAATTTTAAAAAATCTTTTATAATGAATTGCGGACCAAAGAAGTATAACATCACATCAATTAAATCCGGCAACGATATGTTAAAATGCACTAGCACTTTCCCCTATTTAGGGTTGTTATTCTCCAACTCAGGTTTATGGCATCAACATGTTGCCTTCGCGAGTAATAAAATTGGCAAATCAATTAACTCGATCCTATCCCTTCGCCAACCGAAATTGGCTGACGTCGTTACCCCCCTTCTTACTATCTACAGTACCCAATGCCGACCAACTGGGACTTATGGAGCTGAAGTATGGGGGTACTGTAACAGTTCGGCCCTCCAGGTGGAGGAAAACAGATTTTGTAGGAGGGTGTTAGGGGGAGTCCCTTGTGCTCCCACTCTGATCTGTCACAATGAATTAAGGTTGCCATATATTGCTGATTTTATTAAATCGAGGCCTGCCATTTTTTGGATTAAAATATGGCTCAACTCAGCGGCTACACTAACGCGCAGTATTATAACTGACTGCTTGTCTAGTGATAGATCACATTACATACCCTGGCTTAATGCTGTCAAAAACAGTTTGCAGCGTGTGGGACAAGGAACTTTATTTAGCTCTCCTGATTCCATTATACCCGCCCACAAGAATATTATTAAACGGGCATTAATGGATTCATATACTGAGGAAAGGATGAGTTTAGAATCTATCAAACCAGTGGTCAGTAGATATCTATGTAACATTGATTTAGGTGTTGATAAATCACATAATCCTATAAGATATCTGTCAATGCCTATAGGAAGATGGAATCGGAGTCTCTTATTTAGGTTTCGGGAGGGAAGCATAGTCTATTTGCTTAGCTTCCCTATTGGCTACAATAAAAAACTTGAAGAGTTGGATTGTCCCTGTTTACACGGTGGAAAACAAAATTTATTACATTATTTCTTTTTTTGTGGCCATTATAAATTGTACACTTGCCAATATTTAAAACCGATCCTCCGCAAGTATAATTTACGAGACTCTATTCCTGCTCTGCAATTTTTACAAATGTTGGACAAAGATGATGTCATTTACTCTGTCAGTTGTTTCATAAAAGCCTGTGTAAAATCAAGGGCTAGTATGGAACATGGCTAATGGACTATAGTATTATGCCATCCTATGTATCTGGGCACTTTATTATCATGCTAGCTACTGAATAGTGACTACACTGTATATGTGTTTGTTTTGAACCAATTCTCGTGGGGGAACACAAGTATTTCTGAAATTTAAGGACATCAAAGGATTAATGTTCCTCTTGTATTATGTGGTATGCTTTTTTGCACTATATACTTTATGCACTTTATGCCATGTATGCTGCTTATCCTAATTGGATAATTTGTTTTTATTTTTTAAACTAGCTTTTTAAAAAATGTTTTTAAAAACTTTCTGTATGTACTTTTATGGATGTATTAAATCCGAATAAAGATCAAAAAAAAAAAAAAAAAAAAAAAAAAAAAAGAGATGAACTACCTGCAGCTGAACACAGAAAAACTGAAGGACTGATTTTTGACTACACCACATCAAACGACTCCTTGTGGCCATCAGACCTAGGACCTGCACCCACTCCCTGCGACCACTCCAGAAACCTCAGCATCATTATTGACAATAAGCTCACCATGAAATCACTGATAAACGCTGTCTCCTCCACCTGCTTTCCACTCTGCACATGCTACGTAAGATCCTCAAGTGGCGACCCCTTACACACAAGATGCACTGTGACACAGGCCCTCATCACCTGCTGACTGAACTGTGGCAACAGCCTCAAGGTAGGAATCGCCCCAAACCTACAGAGACTTAAGACCATACAGAAGGCCGCAGCCAGACTCATCCTTGGCCTTGTCTGACGAACTCGCATTACATCCCACCTCAGGCAACTTATACAGGCTCCCTGTACAGAAGAGATGCTGACAAACGCACAGAAGGCTCTACACAACCAAGGACCTGCATACATTAACTACTGCCTGAACGTCCACCATCTTCGCAAACTCTTTGCTCTGTCTCCCATTCACTTGCCCATACTCCCTGCATCTACCAAAGCACAAGTGGAGAGTGTTCCTGGAACAGCCTCCCCACGCACCTCTGTACCATCACCTCACATCCAGAAATCCAAATGGCCTTCAAGTCCTGGCTGTTCAAATAAACCTCCAGGACCTGCATGTGCCTGGATACCCTATTGTTTGATTAGCCGCGATTTATAAATCCTGATTGATCGACCTTGTAGGACTCTGTGGAGATTACTATTTTTATTTTTTGAACTATCTGTAAGCTACGAGGTAATGCACCGCAGTATTTGACCCCAAAGGGCTTGCGTTCCTTTTGAGTTTTAATTAGTATATTTTAGCCAACAGAGTTGAAGGCAGCCAGCAAATGTAAGCGAATTGGAGTTGCTTTTATCTAGAATTTGTAAAGATTCATCTATCACAAGTTGCATGCCTATCTTTGTGCTACATTCAGATCTGAAATCTGATTTATATTCATTCAGAAGGTTATCATGAATGTATTAAAAGTTATATAGCAATAAAACTTGTGATTACTTTTGCTACTAGGAGGAGATATGAAGCAAATCTGAAATTACTGATGTCCGTGTAAGGTATAGATAGATGTTTTGCTGAAGTTGACACATGGCCCATTTTCAAACTGTCAAGAGAAACCCCTTGGGTGAGGAAACAATTCACTATGCTTGTGCAAAAAAGTGGAAAGTGGTGTCTCATGGGCTTGACGAGAGAGGCTAGGTTGGATATGTGTAATTGATAGTCTTACATTTTTACATGATTATAGGAAATTTTTGTGTGTGCTTTTAGTTTTCCTCTTTCTTTAAAGTCAAGATATAGAATTAAGTAGGAGCTATAATGAAAGTGCAGTTAATTTCTTTAAAAAACAAATCTGAATTCCTCCCAGATTTTAAGTGTTCCGAATTGGATTTTTAAAAAGAATGTCTTCATTTTCTTTTCAATGCTCTAAGATTTTCTTTCTGTGTTCAGTTCTTCGGCAAACTGTTATAAAGACAGTTTACAATCTTTTTTTTGTGATGTACCAAGTCATTGAGTGGTTTCGCTGTAACCCAGTTACTTTTTTTTTTTAGTTGCCAAGTTAACATCTTTGATTTAATAGATCTAAATTACAATTCCGTTCATTTTCCCCAATAACTTTGTGGTCAGGGCATTTATTTTCTCCAACTCATGTTATTTTTTTGTGATCTTTTTTTTTTTTACGTCTTTTCGCTTGATTAAATAACCTGATGAGCTTGTAAGAAATGTCAATGCACATTAGACAGTAGTCACACTAGTCAAAAGGAATGCAGTCTTCAATAGGTTATTTTCAGAGATCTTTGGTTAATCCTTTACAGTGAGTTGCTTTGCTAAAGTGTTGAGTAAGTTTACTAGTGAGGAAGGAAACAATATATTGTGTTCAGTATTGTTAGCTTTACTGCAGTGTAAGTTGAAATCCCCTTCAAATATTGTTGCCAGATAAATTCAGTTGGTTGGTCTTTCTGAAATGTTAAAAAGCTCTTGCAAGGAAAATTACATTTTACTGGAGTTGATTGTAATGTTAAGGATTGTAGAAGATCATGAAATATATTTCCTTTCAAGAACTTGGAACTCCGAAGAGGACTGCGTTTTGAAAAGTGGTTATTTATAAAAGGTAGGGACCCCATGGATTTCTGTTACCTCGGCACTAATTTTGACACCACCATTTTTAATGTTGGTTTTCAGCTGGGAATAGAACATCTGGTGTAAATTTAGGTGAATTGTGGTATCATGAGTTCAAGGTCAGGCTATTATCGCATCAGTGATTTCAATACCGAGTTTGACAGATGGTCTAATTAAGAATGCAGGGAGGTGAAGCATTTACTGTTTTAGAAACTGAATTCATTAGGGATTTGGATAGGATTTTTGAGTTACCTTCTATGAGGTACATCGATTTTTAATAGTCCTGTGTCCTGATCAAGTTGAAATGTGTATGTTCGGTTGATAGACCAATCCCTTTTGGGCAAATCAGTTAGGAGTCCTAATCCCCCAACAATACTGTTCTCCTGAGTGAATAGAGAGTTAGATCTATGAGGCTGATGATCAAGATTGCTTTATCGAACTGTTGGTGTATTTTAGAGGTCAGAAGATGTATATTGACTTTGATGTCACTTTTTAAATGTCTCTGCAAGAGTTTTTTTAATTTTTTAAAATATATTGCCAGTATTCTAGATAGGAGAGAAGTGTGGTGTGGAAAAAGAAGTGGCTAGTGTCCTTAAGTTGTTGACCTGGATGAGATTCTTAAATCACCAGGCAGTCTTTATATTGAAATGTCCTAGTAGTAAGCTTGTTATTGTGATCTTGTGTGACATTGGTAGTTAGTTTTCAGAATCTCGGGGAGATAAAACCTACTACTTGTGAACTTTTCATTTTCCTAACTGAACAGTAAAGGACATTTTGACAGACCTGCATTCTCATGTCCAGAAGCATGTCTATTTTGTCGCTTACCATTTTTTAAACACTAAATTTTAAATGTCCACATCTTAAAATCGTATGTTATTTTGTTTGCTACAAAGTCATAGTTTTCTTTTCGTAGTTTTTGTGGGTTACTGAGCATGGTCACGGCTGTGTTTCCAGAATTCTGCCACTTTTTGGGGCACACCCTATGGACATGATGTGACACATAGTATAGACAATACTCTCTAGAAGGCCCATATGCAATTATTACAATGTCTATTTGACATGAACTGTAAATATTGCTGCATCTATGCACAGTTGGGTATTTATATATATATATATATATATATATATATATATATATATATATATATATATATATATATATATATTACCTACTGGCGGTCGCCAGTAGGTAGTTATAGTTAGGATAATTTTCAATGTTAAATCTCAACATTCTATTTTGAATAACTTTGGCGCCGGTTGACGAATCTGCCTGAAATTTTCAGGAAAATGGTCTCATGGCGGTCCGGTCCTTCCCTGAAAGTTTGGGGGGGATTCGTCAAGCGGGGGCCGAGATAAAAGGGGGGTCCCAAAACGCGTTTTCCCCATGTTAATTTCCATAGGGCGGTCGATTTCACTTTTAGCCCGAACGGCTGAATGGATTTCCACCAAACTTGGCAAAATTGTAGGGACTGGTAGCCCGATGTGCCTTTGCTATGTCTCAAGATATGTGCTCCAGTGGATTTTGAGTAATTTAGGTTCAAAAAAATATATATATCTATAGCCGCGCTCCCGTGCGCGCACGGGAGTGCGCTCCAGGCGCGACACGCGACTTGCGCGCAGGAAGCTGATTGGATCTCAGTTGTCTGTAAACATTCTAAACAGTGCGGAGCGGCCGCCATCTTGTGTCTCGGTAAAATCGAGACACAAGGGGTTTGAAAAAAAAAGGGGCAAATGACCATAAGGGGGAAGAGTAGACCCCCTCTGACCCCCTAGGTTTGATGTAGGGACTAAAATAGGGTCCTGCAGGGCATTAAAAAATTTTTTTGTTTTGCGCGGGGATATGCGCTCTCCCGTGCGCGCACGGGAGTGCGCTCCAGGCGCGACACGCGACTTGCGCGCAGGAAGCTGATTGGATCATAAGGGGGAAGAGTAGACCCCCTGTGACCCCCTAAATCCAGGACTATATTTATGAAGGCCTTGCGCTGTTAGTTTTGCGCTTCCTGTGCGTCAATTTTTGTGACGCACCAGCGGTGTAAAAAAATGCGCATTGTTATGCAATATTTAAAAAGTGACGCATCTATCTAGATGCGTCACTTTTTAAATATAGTGCAACGAGGTACATTTTATTACACTGCTGGTGTTATGCGTCACTTTTCTGTGCGCACTCCTTATGACGTTCCAGATGTGTCATATTTAATGTATGACGAATCATGTTGCAGATACAATATGGCGCAGAGTTTTAAAAAGTGACCCATGTATCTAGATGCGTCACTTTTTAAAAATAGCGTCAGGTATAATGTATGCAGAGGGGGTGTTCTCCCGCAAAAAGCTTTGTAATAGCGACGCAGTGAAATCTTTGAGATTTCACTGCGTCAGTTTTAGGATGCTGTTGCGTCAAAATCTTGTGCCTGCTTTACAGCAGGTGTTAGACTGAGGCAAGACCTTTCATATGCTGCTTTCCCCATTTGAAAGGACACATTACTGGAGTTGCGTCACTTTTGTGACGCACTCCAGCAATGCGTTACTTGGAATGTCATAAGGAGTGCGCACAGAAAAGTGACGCATTGCACCAGTAGTGTAAAAAAATGTGTTGCGTTGCGTTATATTTAAAAAGTGAGGTATCTAGGTAGATGGGTCACTTTTTAAAATCAAGCGCCACATTATATCTGCGTGAGGTATAATGCATGCAGAGGGGGTGTTCCCCCACAAAAAGCTTTGTAATAGCGACGCAGTGAAATGTTTGAGATTTCACTGCGTCACTTTTAGGATGCTGTTGCATCCTTTAAATATAGTGCAACGAGGCACATTTTATTACACTGCTGGTGTGATGCGTCACTTTTCTGTACACAGTCCTTATGACATTCCAGATGTGTCATATTTAATGTATGACGAATCATGTTGCAAGGAGTTACAGATACGTCAGTATTTCTGACATATGTGTAAACATAAAAGTGATGCGAGGCCGGCGCAAAATTTTGACGCAATAGCATCCTAAAAGTGACGCAGGGAAATCTCATAGATTTCAGTACGTTGTTATTACCAAGCTTTTTGCGACGGATTGCCCCCTCTGCATACATTATACCTGATGCAGATACAATATGGCGCAGAGTTTTAAAAAGTGACCCATGTACCTAGATGCGTCACTTTTTAAAAAATAGTGTCAGGTATAATGCATGCAGAGGGGGTGTTCCTTGCAAAAAGCTTGGTAATAATGACGCAGTGCGTCACTTTTAGGATGCAGTTGCGCCAAAATCTTGCGCCTGCTTCACAGCAAAACTTTCACATGGTGCTTTTTCCATGTGAAAGGACACATTACTGGAGTTGCGTCACTTTTGTGACGCACTCCTGCAATGCGTTACTTTTGTGTTTAGAGATATGTCAGAAATACTGACATATCTGTAACTCCTTGCGAATTGATTAGTCATATATTAAATATGACATATGTGGAATGTCATAAGGAGTGCGTCCAGATAAGTGACGCATCGCTATTTTCACGTAGCGATGCGTCACTTTTCAGAAATGAGGCCTCCAGTTTATTCACTGTGTCATAAATTTCTTTTCTAACACTCACCTTCTTTCAGTCCTCCTACTTCACTTCCTTTCACCTCTCATACCTTTCTGTTCTTTCTTACTCATTCTCCTTTCAATTATCAATGCACTATATTTCACTTACTCTTCATTTTTTAAGATTATAGCTCTTTGATGAGAATTGGAGGTAGTTCTGAAAAGAACTTTTGGTTTTCTTCTTTTAACTGAAGAGGAACAAAAACAGGGAATAGAAACTGCTCAACAGGAGCAAAAAGAAAAGAAAAAAATTAGGGGTGGGAAGGGCAGTGATGGTTCTCTAATGCCCGAACCATGAGCAGGACACTTTGCTCCCCATAGGTGAGGAGTTGATTGCAGTATCTGCATCTGACGACCCCATGGTTGAATGCAGGTTGGATGTTTGCTACCTGCCCCTGAGATTGTTCTCTTCCAGAAGAAGTTGCTCCTCCTGTTGATGTAGAGGCCCCACCTCTGGGAACCTCCTGTGCCAGAGCCCTGACACTTTCTCGGGCAAAATTCTGGGGGTGCCTGGTCTCCACATGGCGAATCATGGTGAAGTTGCCAAAAGAGTATTTTTTTTGGGGGTTACCCCGTGACAGGACCTTTTTGCAGATCCTGCACTCTACTTTTGGTGCATTCACCTTCTTCTGGTCTGCTGGGAATTTAAAGAATTTCCAGATGAAATGTCCCTTCACCTTTGGGGTAGGTGGCTCTTCATCAATGAAGTCATCTTCACTGCTGGATGATCTGGCAGCCATGATGAATCCAGGAATATGGAGCAGCAAAAAAGGCAGGTCTTTCAGTCACAAAAGTGAAAGAAGAAGTGAAGGAAATGGGTGGGGATTTCATTCATTGTAAAAAAAAACTGTTAGCAACCAATGAAAAGTGTTATTTTAGGGTCACATGACCTGACGCGCTTACGATGCGCGCTCGGGTGCACTTCCGGGTGCGTTTACGCAGCGCGATCGTAGGCGCTTCCGGGGCGCACACGTGGCGCGATCGTAGGCGCTTTTGCGTGCGTTTAGGCGCCGCGCACGTATGCGCTTCCGAGGGCACGTACGTTGCGCGCCGAAGTGACGTCATCAATCTTTAATAGAAATGCATAATCATTTTCCATATTAAAAAAAACAAATTTTATTTGTATGGTACGAAATGTTTTGCATTATTATTAACTTTTCATTCATATTTTTTTTTCACGAACGACAGTTGCGCTCTGGGTGCGCTTTCAGATGAGCGCACGGAGAAGCTTACAGGAGAGCTTAGCTGAAAGCTTCCCCGAGCGCGCACCCAGAGCGCAAAAAAAAAAATTATAAAAAAAATGAATACTTAAAAAAAACAGCAAATTGTAAAAAAAAAAAAGGTTAGAAACTCGATATACAAAGGAATTAGCATTTAAAAAACCTATGAAATACACTGAAAAAACCATAGGTTTCACACCAGTTATAGTTAGGAATTAGCATTTAAAAAACCTTTGAAATTCACTGAAAAAACCATAGGTTTCACACCAGTTATAGTTAGGAATTAGCATTTAAAAAACCTATTAAATTCACTGAAAAAACCATAGGTTTCACACCAGTTATAGTTAGCTGGAAATTTTACTGATATAAAACCATTGAAATTCCCACGTTATAGTTAGTCGGACTCACTATAACTTGCGCGTGCAATGCACTGCTGATGACGTCACATATTACATCACTCATGACATGGTCAGTGACATCACTCATGACATCACTGATGACACCATCCTTGTGACACAGTGACAGACCTCCTCTTAGTGTAAAGTAACCCTTGAGACACATATTCAAAAATAGAAACTGAAATTTTTAAAAAATGGACATACCTATATCAGTTACAACAAGCAATTCTGTACTTCCACTATCTATATACTCATCCACTCATTCACCAACAGTTCTATATAGTCACTCATACATATACTCACTCATCATATGAAGAGATACACCTATACATTCTGTTACACACCGACATTCATCCAAAAGTTACTCACACACATATTCACACGTGCAAATAAACTATTGAACAACCATTTATTTGAAAATAGAGTTATACACACACTTCCACCTTACTTCTATTGAAAATTACACATATTTATTCTCTTAAACAATCACTTATAGAAACACATACTTATTTAAACAGGAAATCTTACAATCTCTTACTCTCACATATACTCACTTATATACATCAATATTCATATATACTAGATTAAAACATATGTAGTTACTGATAAAGACACTAGTGAGACAGTCATTCACTCACTAACAAACACATATAGACACTCATCCACCCATACAGTCCTGTACATATGCTGTCTTCAAAACACATACAAACAAAGAGTCAGTCACTCATGCATCTATGTGCTAAGTAATACCTCCACCAAACCATATAGACACTCATACTAATACTAATAAAAATATCAAATAACCCATATACATACGCATGTAGCTACTTATCAACACATGTAGCCACTTATACACAAAGTGAAACACTAATATATGTATTTAAATATTTAAACATAACTCACTAATATTTATTTTTCAGAAAGACACATATTCACTGGATGGTGTCATCAGTGATGTCATGAGTGATGTCACTGACCATGTCATGAGTGATGTAATATGTGACGTCATCAGCAGTGCATTGCACGCGCAAGTTATAGTGAGTCCGACTAACTATAACGTGGGAATTTCAATGGTTTTATATCAGTAAAATTTCCAGCTAACTATAACTGGTGTGAAACCTATGGTTTTTTCAGTGAATTTAATAGGTTTTTTAAATGCTAATTCCTAACTATAACTGGTGTGAAACCTATGGTTTTTTCAGTGAATATATATATATATATGTTTTCTCCAGCCAAAACAGTTTTACCAAATGTCTTGTGCATATTAGTGTTTATACATTTATTTCAGTTTTTTGTTATAAATAACCCTCCTTTCAACCTTTGCCCCATCCCTCTCCGACTCATCCCACACCTTTCTAACTACTATGAACCCGCAAACATCCATCTAAAAAATTCTTTTCCTTTTTAAGCCATGTGGCCCAACTAACAGGCACACACAAGCACTACTTACAACAAAAAAAGTAGTACTTGCCCTTCCAAATCCATCTACATCACTCTAGCCCTACTGCAAACTCTACTAAATACATAACTAACCAAGAGTACAAACCTAACACAACAAATGCAGACAAAAAATAATCTACCATCAACCTCAAATCTTGGATTTTGGAGACCCATGATGCTCACTGCAAAGCGCTTCAACGCCTCATCAGGGATAGTTGGCGATATGTGAATACAGTTTGTAATTGAAGAAAAGGTTGTCCTCTATTCTGTATATGTATAGTAATCTTTCACAACATACATTGGGGGACAAACGCTTGTAACTCCGACATTCACTTTCAGAGTAGGCCAATTTGCTTGGCATTCATATAACCAGGATTTCTCGTCCAGAAAAACACTTGCTTTTCTTGCATTTGTGAATACTTTAATGCTAGATAAATGCAGCATCTTTGAAATCCCTGAACATATGCGTATTGAAGATCTTGAACAGCCATGAAGGTTTCTTTCGAAGATCCCTGCATGCAGAAGTCTGTTGCTGTTTACTTGTCTAAAAAATGTGTTCAGGTTGTAGTCTGTTGGTTTGAAGCCTTTCATGATGTCACACTCCTCTAAATCATTTAATAGTTGTTTTAAGTCAGACTCGGCAATGAGAGAGTGAGCTATTTATTAAATAGAGTAGCCAGGCTTTCTTCCTGCTCTGCCCCACCCTCTTCAACAATTGTATGACCCCTCTAGCTAGCATCGCCAAAACCCACGCACTCAACATCATATCCTGTGCAGACGACAGGCATATCATCTTCTCCCTCTCCGAAGACCCCACCAAGACCAAATTACACAACTACATGACAGACGTCTCCAAGTGGCTGAACCACAGCTGTCTGGAGCTCAACACGGACAAGAGGGATGTAGTGATTTTCAGAAACAAAAGCTCCCCATTGGTCGCTTCTTGGTGGCCCTTAAAAGTCGGACCTACTTCTCCTCTCACTGACCAAGCTAGGAACCTAGGCTTCATTCTGGACAACCAGCACCCTGACAACTCGGGCCAACTCAGTCTCCTCCTCCTTGATGCTTCACATGCCTCGTAAGATATTCAAATGGCTGCCCCAAAGCTCAAGATCCAGGCACTCCTCTCCAGCCTACTGAACTGCAGCAATGCTCTCTATGGAGGGATCACAGCTCACCTTCTCTGACGACTACAGACCATACAGAACGCCGCAGACAGACTCGTCCTGGTTCCCTAAGACGAAACAACATTACTCCCTACCTCAGGGAACTCCACTGACTCTCTGTACAGAAAGGATGCCAGTTCAAGCTCCCGACTCATGCAGACATGGTCCTACACAACTGCAGACCCGCCTACTTTCAACCACCGCCTGAACTTCCATCATCCCACCAGACATCTCTGCCCTGCATCCCTTTGGCTAACCCTCACTCCCGCATCTGACGTAGCAGATAGGGAGGTCGCTCCTTTCCCTACTTAGCAGCGAAAACCTGGAACGAGCTACCTTTTCATCTGCAGCCCCCCCCCCCCCCCATTTCTTCTCTGAAGACCCTGAAAACCTGGCAATTCTGCTAATCAACGGGACCCTGTCAGTGCCTGGATACTCTCACGGGTGACCAGAAGCTCTGCAAATATATTGAAACCTCATCTTATCTAGAATGGTACTCCGTTCTTGCTCTATGCACCTGTTATTAAATTTTGTGGTCAAGTCCAGGACCGTATACTAGACTGGTGAACGCAGATACTAGTCTCTTTCACTTTTTAATGCATACACTTTTTAGGTCAAGTTGGATAAAGCAATGCGAAGCATTGCGTCCAGCTCGACAACTAATGTCGCCCGCCTCCTGGGAATCTGAGATGGGGGTCGGGCACGTGCGGCGATTTGGTGTCTGTGGGCGCGCACACCCAGCCCGGCGCCGTGCACATCTCCTGTCTCAGATTGCCAGGAAGTCAGCCATGCCTCTCTGTCGCGCACACACACAGCCACGCGCACACAGCCACGCGCACACAGCCACGCGCACACAGCCACGCGCACACAGCCACGCGCACACACACATGCACACACACGCGCACATCTCTTCTCTTCCCCCCCCCCCCCCCTTCTCTTACCTCACCGGGCTCTTGTCGCTGCGCTGGTGTCATCTCTGCACTCCAGCTCCTCTGCCAGCAGGACGCGGGGCTCTCACCTTAGGCATGGGAGCCCGCCGTGCTATCCGCTGGTCTTCACCCGGGCCCCCACCTGGGACCCGGGACTTCGGCTCCCGCACTTCGCTTTGGCTCCGGGCTCGCTCCTCATAACGAAAGTTATGAATGGCGCGCATGCGCGGGCAGCCCCCTCCCTCCCATGTCTCCTTGCAGCCCGAATACTGAGCTTGTTTAATTGCCGGCCCGTTTCGTTTATCATGCCTGCCTGCCTCTGCCCAGTGCTTGTTTTTCTGTTTGTATTTCAAAACTAATATGTGCGAGAAACTGTGATATTCAACAAAGACGTGTAAAGTTATAGCAGAAATGAAGTCAGTTGGTTTCGCAGTGTCTTTATTTCTTTTACATTTGCTAGATGAAACGGCTCTTCTTTTTCTTGGGCATCACTCAGTGGTAACATCGTGTCTCAGCTCACTTCAGAACCCCTGGAAAGATTTATGTCAGATGGGAGCGAAGACCCCATGTTGCAGCCGGAGACAGATTGTGTAGAACTTTCCAGTGCTCGCCTATGGTGGTGCCCTTAGCCCTTATCAGAAAGCAACAGAAAATGTGTGGAGGAAGCGGAGCCTGGCTGCTTGTTATAGCTGACACAGAGACATCTGGAAGATACCTGTGATGGCTTAAGATCTCTGATTCCTGCCTCTACCCTGAACATCACCTGTTAAAGTATTTGACGGAAGGATACATGTGCTGTACCATCTTCTGTGTGTGTGTGTGCGCGCCAGAAGCTTGCACCACACCGGATTAAAAAAGAGAATCATGCAATTAAATGGAAAATAAAAACTAGCTGCAATTTCATTACAAAGCGAAATGGATTGCCTGAGTGAGAAGCTATCCGGCTGTACAAGATCCTACAAGGGAAAGAAAACAAGAGTCCTCTTTTTTTGCTTTATGATAGATTTTTCTGTGTATAAACCCAGGTTAAGCTGCGTTTCCGAATCCTCGAAAGAGCACAAATGAAAGGGGCAGGCGATAGGAGGGTATCTGAAACCTCCAAAGAGGGCGCCCACAGCTCTTTTGCATATAGGTAAGGAGTATTGTTTGAATGTAGGAATAGATAAAAAAGTAATAAGCTGAGAGCACATATGCGGTACAAAAGGGGGTGGTGGTGATGGACGGAGCATCTGAAACAATCAAACACTCACACCCAGTCAAAAGATCTGGGTTTAATCCATCACCGTTCTTTAGCCCACTCTGCCACCCCAGTTCAGACATGGCTATATGCAAATCAGTCTGACCCTGTGCCTCATGGGAACAGTCCAGCCCGAACTGCCAAGCCATGTCTTCCCTGACCCAGAAACAAGCTTCCGAGGACCGGTTTCTGGCATTCCAGCAGTCTACAGCCTGGCTTGCTTGAATCCAGTGGCAAAGTGAGCAAGGGACTCCCGGCTGAGCATACCCAGCCACACTTATGGCGGCCAAAAGCGGTACAAAAGGGGGTGGTGATGGACGGAGCATCTGAAATATGCGGCTACATAAATTTATATTCAAGTTTGTGTGTCTCTAATGTCAGCCATGCATAGTGATCAATTTGCGACTGTTTACTTCTCACCCTAACATTAATAGTTTTTTAATCATGAACCTTGTATAAAGAGTTGGCCTATGTTCGAATGGGAAGGCAATTTGACAGGGGTTGAGATCGGGCACATGGGGCAGTGGCAACAGGAAACAGAGGAGTGAAAACACAAGCACTTGTGAGGGCAGGGCTGATGTCCAGCCTCGTGTATCTCGTGCTTAACTTCCCTCTCAGTAAACTCGGGGAGTACCTCACTAAGGCTTCTCCACAGGGAACCTCTGCCTCCCCGTGTTTAGGGGGGAGGGGGTGTGAGGACGTGTAACTTGTTTCCTTCAAAGCAAGGGTCTCGGGCCGACAGATGCCCTTCATATCTCCTCTTTCAAGGACAGTCTGCTCCGTCCTCTTTCAATCAGTCTGTCATCACTTCACCATACTTGGATGTTAATCTCTTCAGTTATGTCATTTACTTTCTCTCCCTGCCCCTATCTCTTTCCCTTACTCTTTTTCGTTGTCTTATACAATCTTGCTTTTATGACCTAACCAGATGTTTTCTGCCTCTCGCTGTATCTATTATACTCTTTTGTGTTTCTCCCATTCTCTAGTATTTTTCTTTCTCTCACTCCTCCTCTTTTCCTTCTAAGTCTCTCTCATTCTTTGCCTTTGTCCATCTCCCCCTCTCTCCATTCATCCTTTCTTTTCCACTCATTTTCTTTGCCCCTCATTCTCTCTCAATCAATCTTACATGTTCACCCTCTGTCCCTCTTCAGCATTCCCTTTCTCTCCCTCTCTCTCTGTTCTCTCTCGCTTTCTTCTGTTTCTATCTCATCTTCTGTTTTTCCCTCCCTCTTTATTACACGTTCTCTCTTCCTCTGTCCTTCCCAAGCTCTGTCACTGTATGCACTCTCTTACACTTTCCATTCATCCATCCATCCATCATCCATCCAGCCAGCCAGCCACGCCACACAATTTCACTCTACTGAATACAACACACACTCCACACAATACCACTCAGTGCCACATAATTACACGCCACATATTTACACAGCACTCAATGCAACATACATTCCAAATACCACTCAGTGCCACATAATTACATGCCACATAATTACACTGCACTCAATGCCACATACACTCCAAATACCACTCGGTGCCACATAATTACATGCCATATCATTACACTGTAATCAATGCAACATACATTCCAAATACCACTGTCACATAAATACACGCCACATAATTGCACTGCATTCAATGCACCATACACTCCAAATACCACTCAGTGCCACATAATTACACACCACATAATTACACTCTACACCACATAATTACACTCTACTGAATGGAACACACACTCCACAAAATACTAGTCAGTGCCTCATAATTATATGCTACATAATTACACTGCACTCAATGCAACATCCACTCCTCATAATACCAGTCAGTGCCACATAATTACACTCTACTCAATGCAACATAAATACACTCCATGTAATAGCACACAGTGCCACATAATTGTATGCCACATAATTACACTGCACTCCATGCCACATACACTCCAAATACCACTCGGTGCCTCATAATTACACGCCATATCATTACACTGCAATCAATGCAACATACATTCCAAATACCACTCAGTGTCACATAAATACACGTTACATAATTACACTGCATTCAATACAACATACACTCCAAATACCACTTAGTGTCACATAATTACACACCACATAATTACACTCTACTGAATCCAACACACTCCACACAATGCTAGTCGGTGCCTCATAATTATATGCTACATAATTACTCTCTTCTCAATGCAACATAAATACACTCCATGTGAAACCACACAGTCCCACATAATTGTATGCTACATAATTACACTGCACTCAATGCAACAAACACTCCAAATACCACTCAGTGCCACATAATTACACTGCACAAAATTACACTCTACTGAATACAACATACACTCCCCAGATTACCACTCAGTGCCACATAATTACACGCCACATAATTACTCTTCTCAATGCAACGTAAATACACTCCACATAATACCACTCAGTGCCATATAATTACACACCTCATATTTACACTCTACTCAATACATCATAAATAAACTTTATCTGTCTATCTATCGCCCTCACTCGATCTATCGCATCACAATAGCATCACTCTGCGCCGCCACAGCATCACTCTGCGCCACCACAGCATCACTCTGCGCCACCACAGCATCACTCTGCGCCACCACAGCATCACTCTGCGCAACCATTAAACAACTGGTTCAAATATGTTCTCTCAATGTTTCAAGCTTTATTACAAATGTCGCAACATTTTTTTAATATTTCACTTCTGTTCTTGGATTTTCGTCACAATAAAATACAATGAACCTAATCTTCACAAAAGTTATTTACAAAAGCTATTGCCATTATAAATTGCAATAACTTTTAAGTATTAATTATTGAAAAAATAAAAGCCATTTTTATTTGTAATATCAATACATCTAAGTCACGTAAATACAACACATATTGCATTACAAATGCTATAGGTGTCACATTTGCGAAAGTTAAAACTATTGGCATTATAAGTAACATAGCTATTAATTTAGCTATTTTCAAAACCAACATATAAATAATTTATCATTTACAATACCAATAGCTCAAACTTTCCTAATGCGAAACCTATTGCATTGCAAATGCTTGTTCTAATATTCTGACTTAATGGGACTTACTTAATTTAAATAAATGTATAGGCCCTGATAAGTAAACTCTAGTTTTAAAGTAAGTTATTTTTTTTTTACAAGCATGAAAGGCCTGTGATCTGTGATGCTGACGTTCTCTCTTGGTGATGGATCTGTTTCTTGAATTCTTATTCATATAGGTCTGCGTGAACAGCAGATGGAGGCATTCTTCAGAGCAACGCTTGTAAATATGGTGAATTTCCATCCAAAAATTCTGTGCAGAATGACCGGCCTTACCAACTGCTTGCATAATTATTTTCGAGAGTTTTTATTGCTTAGTTGTGCATTGCCCTAATATTCACAGGATGATGCAGAAGCCAGTGCTTAATTCCTACTACGTGTCCCATTTTTCCTTTTTCCGTCATTATTTAGCAGAATGTTTATATTTTTTTCTTTCCCCCTCCTGTTAAAATTAACGTTTTACTGCAAGGTCATCCGTCTTAATGCCAAATCGTTTCAGGAATGTAAAAGTAGTGCTTCATGGCACTATATTCTTCTTTTTAAGTTTAGAAATTTTTTATTGAAAGAATATGATCAAAGTTTACAAAATAAGACCAAGACCATAATAAGCAAAGAGAATTGTGGAGTCCAGTTACATTGTTTTTTTGATTTGAGTGCTCTTAATTATCTGGCCATATATTCTTCTATCCTCCTTCTAAGCGGGTTTTCATCATTTCTGTTAACATCGCGTGAGACTGACTTGCTTAATCTCTATTAGCGTATGGATTTTTACTATGCACAATTTCAGAATGCCGCGCTACTCTACATTTCCACAAAGCAAGAAAGAGTAGGAGCATTTACAGAGGACAGAGAATTTGCCTCTAAGCTACCAAATGTATCCCTCTGCAGATGCTATCTCATTCTGTTGAAATGCCTTGCATAGCTGCATGATTTACAATCCTGGCTGAATAGCACCTGAGAATCTCTTGAAGCAAACTCGTAGAGCAGGACTTAAGAACTTCCCATGAGTGTAACATGTTCAGACTTGAAGGCAGCATTACCGGACACCGGGGCTCTCGGACATGTTGGAGGTTCTGTTGAATATTTCATCCTTCCGGGAAGCAACCAGAATACCTTTTATCGATCACTTATTGAATATCGGTAAAAGAGTAAGGAGGCAAATTGGCTAATGTATGCACTATTAAAGTGCGTATTCCTGTTTGCATGCATTGTACATGTGCATATTATCAGCTACCCTATCTACATTTCATTTACAGAACAGGAACATTTACGGTCGGTAAAATATATTGTCTTCATTCTTACTCGTCGTAAAGGTTGATTGTCAGCTAAAGGTGGTAATTTTTTTTTTTTACATGAGCTTTTGCATTGCTCACATCTTAATTATTAAACATTGTTTGCATCATTAACTATGCAGCTTCATAGAAATACTGGGTGATGTTCTAATTTTTACAAATAACTGCATAATTGAGTTTTCTCTGCATCACACCCAACACATTCCACATTTAGTTGTTGAAAGTTTTGATTTTGATTCTATCATTCGAGTAGCCTTCGGTCTCTGGGCTGTAGTGGAACCTTGGTTAGTAGGAAGCTGCATGGCGCGGACATATAGATCAGGAGCCCCTGCTACTGATATCAGTTCACAGGGCAGGGAAAATACAATTGTACCACCGAATCCTAGGCAGCCACTTTTTTACTTGGCATTATGCAGAATAATTGCTAATTCACTCTAAAGAAGGCTAGGTGTTCGCATAGAAACAAAACATAAGAATGTTTTATTCTGTCAAAATATCAAAAAATCAATGATATACAGCGTCTGTACAGTTGCATAATAGGTTAAAAACAAAATACTTCATGACCACTGTCTCTCATTAGGATAAACTTACATCGTACCAAGAGAGCGAGGGTTCACCTGCTTGTTTTACCATACTCACCTGGGCCCATAAACACATACACACTTTGAACAGGTAAACCTATGCTTAATTAGAATTTTAATATAGCCTTATAGCCCGCCGTAGCGGGCTACACCGGCTATTAAAGGCCCGCTGAATCGTTAAAGAACCTCTTTTAACGAGACAGCTGGACTTTAATAGCCGGTATAGTCCTGCTACGAAGGGCTATAAGGCTATTAGAACATTCTGCCACTAGAGGGCAGAATGTTCTAACAAATTAAACAAAGGAAGCCTTTGTAGAATATTGGAATGTTGCTCTGCGGGCCTTTACTGTCCAGTTGAAGCAGGGAGCACTCCATTGTCTGCAATGGAGCTCCCTACATTCCAATGTTCTAATTAACCATTTGGACCTAATACCAATTGACTTACCAATCCTAGTCACCGGTACCTAGAGTCCTAAGGGATCAAGGGTGTTAGCATAATAGGCAGTAAAATAAACCTTTGCACTTATAAAATAACCACAGACTCTGGAAAGGTGTAAACACTTTATCTATGTAAATACTTAAATGTCAGAGCCCATACCAATTTGATTAAATCTCATTCAGTTAGAAAGTATATGATCAAGGCAAGATGATGTGAAAATATTATGAGACTTTTTAAGCATTGAAGCATAGGAAGGGTAAGAAAAGGGAAACAGTACAATAACATACTCACACAACTTTATATTTACCTAGAATGTTGTGAAGACCAACCCGGGCCACGGGCTGGGATAAAGGACATGACTCCCGATAGTTCAGGTGCCAACAGGACTGGATAGGTGCAGACCAGAATCGGTATAAGTACGGACCAAATTGGATCAAGACAGGACCGCCGGCAGGTCCGGACCGGCACCCACAGCTGAAGTGCAACGCCAGCGTCGCAACGCTCTCTGCAGCTAACAGATGGACCCCGATTGGGTTATCAAACCTTCTCCCAGAGAACCCCGGTTGGGTTATCAAACTCTTTCCCAGAACCCCGATTGGGTTATCGAACCTTCTCCCAGAGAACCCCGGTTGGGTTATCAAACTCCTTCCCAGAACCCCGATTGGGTTATCGAACCTTCTCCCAGAGAACCCCGGTTGGGTTATCAAACTCCTTCCCACAACCCCGATTGTGTTATCGAATCTTCTGACAGTGTTCCGACAGCACCTCTGCTCTTGATCGCCTATTGAGTACGTTGCGTCAGTTACAGGTCAGCTATTCGGACAAGTCGGAAAATCTAACTAGCTAAGCCTACCTTATTTATACCATTTTCCAGGGCAGTGTACCACCCCTCAATCTTGCAAATGTGTGTATTCCCTCAATTTTGATTGGCCAAAAGACGAGGAGAGGTCATCACACCATACCAGTTATGAGGTCACTTGATTCAATAATGCAAATTATCTTCCCCGCCCATAACTTTATTTTCCCATGCACTTTTATTCAACCCGACAATGAATGTTTCAATAACAAATACATTGTATGTAAAATGTTCAATTTAGCTTTCTCTTGAGAGGTCGAAGGGTGACTTTCCCAGGCGCATCTTCAGGCAAGACAGTCGTTGGCAGGGTTTCAATGCCATGGCTTGTGGTCTCTGAGATTTCTACACCTGCGTAGTTGCAGGATCCAAGATGGAGCAACATTGTACTTGAGTGGTCCAAACACGAGCTAATAGCAAAATCAAAAACAGTTTTAGAACAAAAAATAAATGAATGCACTGTATATCACCTATGTCTACTCTATTCCCATTATCTTATTTTAACTATAGCATTAGGATTTAAGCAGAAAGAACAATTTAGTAAAAGCAGCAATGCAAGCGTTAGCACGTGAAAACATAGAACAGCCATCTTTAGTTCTAGTGTGCAGAAGCAAAGTTTTCCCACCAAGCAAGGAATACGTCATGTCACGTGAGTGTGACAGACATATACGCAGAAAAGTTCCCACGTTGTGACCGCTATTTTAAGACACTCGAGTTACGGTTAGTAGAAAGCACATTGAAAAGCTTCCACAAGATACTAGCAATGTTGTGTGGTGCATCATTAGTAAGACTAAACATGTTTATTAGTTCATTATGTTTTATTTTGAGAGGGTTGAGTCCTTACGAGTGAAACCTTGCTCCATCAGTACGAAGATTCAGCCATGATTAATGCCACTCTGTTGTCTTGCAGAACGGATATACTCCTTGAGATATTCTATTCATTGTATTAATGGACGAAAAAACTACCCTTGGACACCATCAGTTGTCAATCCATCAAATAAAATGTCTTTATGATTGTAAAAGTTGCAGTTAAACTATCAAATAGTATCAGTTTAAAGTTGCATCTGGAATCTAGGTTAACCACACGTGACCATGCTATGTTTATCCTAATAAAATACAGTTGTCATGAATTATTTAGTTTTTAACATGTCATGCAACTAACTGTACAGACACTGTATATCATTGAGTTTACACATATTTTATATTATATTATTCTACATAATGCGTAGTAAAAAAGTAGTTGCCTACTGGTTTGTTTGTACAATTGGAGAGGACATACGGATATGTTTCTGGAAGGATAATGAAAGGCGAGAAAGTCAAGAGACTTGATACCATTAAGGGCTGTGTTGCATACTATGCCCCAGAGGCACAATGGCTCCGTCCATCACAACCCCCTTTTGTAAAAGAGGCACAATGGGCTTGGGCAGCCATTTTGTGCACCCCCGGGCACTGTTTTATTACAGAAGGGTTCTCGGAGACTTGTGTGCACCTTCTTTAAAACTGATAGTGCTGACACTATTTTAAGAGGGCGTTCTCCTGTGAGTAAAACACTTTACTACTTTGCCTGTGCGTCATGGAAGCATTCGCAGAGGCAAAACGCCGACAGGAGGCGCACTACCTGTGGACCACAAAGGTGATGTAAAGCCCCCTGAGGGCATACCTCTGGATGGGCAAAAGAGGGCTCATTAGGGACCCCCTAGACTCTCTCCTGTAGGTGGGTGCATTCACTAAATGTACCTGCCTGCAGGGGGGTCTCTGCCCCACCCCCACCCTTTGAATTGCAGTTAGGACTGCATGCTATTCAGGTGCATGGTATAAACGTTAGATTGTATATTGGATGTGTGGTCTAAATCATTGGTCTAATGAGGAGCAATTCAAGAATACATACTTTTTTAATACATGGTGTATGCCAGGAGCACCTTAAAATCTGAATGAGTGTGCTGTTGAGATGAAAGTCCATAACATATGTTCAAGAGATTACACAAAGTATGTGGCTAGCATTGTCAGTGGAATAGTATTGCTGGGATTAGTGGTCGGGGATCAAATCTGAGTGGGGGAAGGTTTAGGAACTTAGGTTAACTTTTGGGAATTGATCTCCTTTAGTGTCATCCTTGTAAATGTGGAAATGATGAATTGTCTTTTGGAATATTAAAGGCATCCATGCTTAAACATCTTTAAGGTCATTTGGAGAGGTTTACTTTGTCTCCCTGTTTACATATTTAAAATTGAGATCCAATCACTCAGATATTTAATGTTTCAATTAGTCTTGAAGCACATTTATTGGTGGTGTTCCTCACTTGTATTAAATATATTGTATTGTAATTGCATTTATATAGCGCTTACTACCCCTGTTGCTGCGTCAAAGCATTATTTTTCAGTGAGTAGCAGATCACCAATAGGTGTTAACATTCGAAATCATGATTGCCCATTTTTTTAACAAGTCTATTGGATTGCACACAAACCACTGTTTCTTCTCATCCACTGCAGCTGGTGATATCACTGTAAAAGGTCTGAAAGGCTCTGGCGGCGCAGTTACGCGCCGGAGGAGAAACTGAAGTACAGGGGTGCGATAAAATCTTACCACAGACAGATTGCCGAAGCTAAAAAGATCTACTTCGAGCATAGAATAGACCAGGCTGATAACATGAGCCGGGAACTATTCCGAATTGTGAAGGAATTCACAGAACCGGTGGCGGCCGCTAGGGTTCACTCCCATACTGAGGAGTGGATCAAGCAGCTTGCTGACTTCTTTGTGGACAAGATCCGTAGGATTCAGGACTCTTTCGATCGGGTGGAGTCCCTGGAAGTGGACGCAGCTGTGGAAAGTGATCTGAAGGTCCTTCCAGCCGCTGCAGCCGAGCAGGTGCCCACTCTTTCGACGTTCCCCCCGCTATCCTGCGAGTCCTCTCTGGAGCTGCTTTCCCGGTTGAAATCTGGATCCCCCTTGGATGCGTGTCCGGCCAAATGCCTGAGCTCGGTGGCACCAGCTATTAACAACTTGCTGAACCCCTTGCTCAACATGTCTCTGAGTTCTGGAGTGGTCCCTAAAGAATGGAAGCACGCTCTTATCCTCCCGCTCATTAAGAAGCCTCTGCTCGACCCTTTACAGTGGGCCAACTATAGACCAATCTCCCTTCTCCCTGCTCTGGCGAAGGTGGCGGAGAAACATGTTCAGCACACTCTTACCACCTTTATAGAGAATAACAATCTGCTGCATGACTCCCAATCTGGATTCCGTGCTAATTATAGTACGGAGACAGCTCTTGTGGAGGTGACCGACGCCATCAGGGAGACGCTTGATCTTGGGGGAAAGGCCATGTTGGTCTTGCTGGACCTGTCGGCGGCATTCGACACCGTCCCACACGCCGGCCTCCTCCGAAGACTCCGGGAGGTCGGTCTGCGGGGGACGGTGTTGGACTGGTTTCAATCCTTCTTAACCGACCATCGGCAGGTGATCTGGGCTCCTCCGTTCTCTGCGGAAATGCCTTCGCTAGAGGTGGGGGTGCCTCAAGGATCCATCCTGAGCCCCACCATTTTTAACATTTATGTGGCCCCTTTGGCGAAGGTCGCGGAGGCATTTGGAGCCCGGGTCATTTCATACGCTGACGACACCCAGCTCCTGTTCACTTGCAGGAAGGGAGAGGTTTTTAATGGCGACAGAATCAGAGACTGCCTGAGTGCTGTTTTTGCTTGGTTTCAGCACCAGAACCTGAAATGTAACTCGGATAAGTCCGAGTTGCTCTTTTTCGGTTGTGCTGAAGACCCTGGCTGGAAATCGTGGTGGCCTTCCGACATGTTCCCCCCTGAGAAACCAGTTGCCCAAGTAAAAAATCTGGGTGTGGTATTCGACGACAGTCTTTCTTTTCGTCCCCACATCACGGGCCTGGCGGGAAAATGTTTTGGTATCCTGAAGATGGTGAGGAAATTTCTCCCACTGCTTTCCCTTCAATACCGCAAGAACATTGTGCAAGCACTCGTGGGTTCGCGTTTAGATTACGCTAACGCACTCTTCGCTGGTCTGCCTAAATATCTGGTATCCAGATTGCAAGTGGTCCAAAACTCGGCGGCCAGAGCCATCTTTGGCCTTCCACGGAGAGCCAGTGCCTCTCTACTGCGTGGAAAGCTGCATTGGTTGTCTATTCCCAGCAGAATTAGTTTCAAAGTCCTTACGTTGGCGTTTAAAGCCCTCCACTGCATTGGTTTAACTTACCTCAGGAAGCGGATTGTTCGCTACGTTCCCCGGAGGAGTTTAAGATCTGCTGACCTGGCTAAAGTGGAGATACCAGTGATCAAACGCGTGCGGATGGGAGGCCGGTCTTTCCAGTTTATGGCGGCCAGGTTGTGGAATGAGCTCCCTCTATCACTCCGCAAGGCTAATCTTCTGGCCTTTAGAAAGGAGCTCAAGACGCTTCTATTCTCCACCTAACCAGTGGGCCTACAGTGTTTCTGCCGCTGGGTTTTTTCTTGGTTGTGTTCAGGACTCTCTGCCAAAGCACCGGGACACCCGTTCTGGGTAGCCGTGCGCTCAAGAAATACAGTTCTAACATAACTTAACATAACACTTTACCTCCCTACCTTCAGAAGCCTCAGATCCAGTGTCGGAGGTTTAGCCCTTTTCAACATCAAGCCATTGCCACCCTGCTAATTAAGAATACTTATGATTGTCCATTTCATCTCACTCTGAAGATTTCAGACCCAGGACAATCACGTCCCTTGCACACGGAGTGAATAGAGAATACCGATACTTTCCATTGAGGAAAATTAAATATCCATCAGCTGCTTAAATTATGCCATAGACTGCACAGCTTCAGAATTCTTAGTCTGTGGGGCTCCTACATTTCAGATGTTTCCTGACCTTTAAAGCCTCCCAAAAGAGCATAACCAAAGCACTTGGAACATAAAAAGTTCAATAGGGAAAGTTACACCGAATTACATGAAACTTAACTCCGTCATTGAACGCTCCATTTTAGCATAAAGTGCAATTTTTGACACGAGGGCACGTTCCCACTGAATAAAATAGCGCAAAAACACAAGTGCCACAATCAACAGCTGCTTGCGTTCTGACCGTTCACATTGGTACAGGGAGCTCAGTGTCAAAGCTTGCCTCAAACGACATAGAAGTGCATGACATAATGATATAATTTTGGGAATCTCCTGTCACAAAGCATAATGTGAAAAACCTGAAACTACATGACTAACCTTGCATTATTTAAATTTCACCGGAGCATAGTTTTCATTGCAAGAGTGATAAATGTGTATAGAAGCTGCCACTCCGTTGAGGACAAGGTCTGGAAGCTGTGCGGGAGAGTAATACTGTGCAGGCCAGGGCTAAGCTATAGGCCGCCGTCTGTGTAGTGTCAAAAGCACAATTGTGTTCGTTAGAAAGGCCTACCAGACCTACGCTGATATCCGCAATTTATTATCTTTTCAACTTGCCCAGGATCAGGCAGAGGTTGTGGTTCCGAGTAGTCTGCTAAACTTGTCTTTTTTCAAGGTATGTGCTTTAGTTGCTACACTTCATTGCCTGTATTTTAAGCATACAATAAAACCTAGTTCGTGTCCTGGTAAACAAAGGAAACGTGTCGGCTTAACCTGCATGCGTTGCAGTGCATCTCATGGGCCGAGTAGGAAAACGCTCCAGGGCTTCTCTATGTTTAGCAGGAATTCTTTCACTTAACACTTTTTTCTTGCATGTCCTCTTAATTGCTGCATTCCTAAAGCTGTGCATGGAGTTCAGATTCCCCTCGAGGCTTTATTCACGCAACATAATTGAAAGTAAACTGAATAATTAGGACGCCACATGAAGGCACTGGCGACACGACGTTCTCGTCCAAAAATAAGTAATAAGTGCTCTTTCTTTATTCTGTACTTATAAGGCAGAGATAGACACCGTTGTTGGAACCTACAATTGAATGTGGAATGGGTCTAAAAAGGCAGTGTTGGTAGAAAGCCAGGCCCCAATGAACTAACGCAAACCCGCTTTTCGTGGAGCCGTTTTGTTTTATTCTAGACTACTCTCGACTGCCCGAGCTCAGGAGCAGATGTGTATCGGGGTCCACGTCGAACTGTCGCCCAGTTTCTACCCTGCACCGGAGTTTGATTTCGCGTGAAGGGTCTCGGCTAAATGGCACCCGGGCCGGAATGTCCTGCGAGCAAGTGCTGTGCCGCATGCTGCAATTCCATATGAGTGCTTGGAGAAGTTTGGCACATGCGGAGGGGAGTTCTAAAAATAACCTCGAGCAGACTGTGTGGGCAGGTCCGGTTTCTGGTTCTAGCTGAGTTGGCTGCACTGAACTTTACTGTCGCTGCAGCAAGAGCGCAGTTTGGAAGTGAATTGGGTTCGATTCCCACGTCGGGCAGTGGTTTGGGCAGTACACCTTTTTAAAATCCATGGATACAGGGCATCGACATGGCTGAAGACTCAGGTAAGATCTGATTTTTGAACCCTTAATATCGACGCCATTTCGAGGATTTTTAATCTGGTCTCCAGATTTGAATGGATTAAAACTGTCAGGGTTCTCATTGTTCTGCATTGTTGAAGCTAACCCCCCCCCCCTCTGTTTAAAACGAGCTATAACCTGTGGATGTGTTACAGAAACACCATGGCTTCTGGGTAGCTTGTCAGATTGCACTTTCAAACGGATCGCTTTACTGCTAGCATTCTGTTCTGAGCAGCGTGCCTGATGGAAAGTTTAGCTGGCTTTTAAAATACACTCACAATAATTGCTTTTCTGTAATTTCACAGTCAATCGCTGATACCTGCATTCTCCCGTATGCACTGCTATGCTTTGATGCATGAGAGTGAAACCCATATTGTGTTTTGGGAGCGAGCAGGAAAGAGGTATACAGCAAATGCTGGCGAGTCGTTTAATCTGGCCTACTTTCATTTGAACTGGCCTAGTTTTAAAGCAGCTGCAGTGAAATGTGAAATATGATCCATGCTTGTGTGGAAGTCTTGGGGAGGGAACAGGGCTGCTCAAATGTACGAGAAAGATTTTACGCCATCGTATACCAAATAGTCCTGGATTAAGCAAAAGGAAAGAGCACCTCCTAAAATCGAAGGTTGTTTACTTTTGTTATTTCAAATTGCTGAGTAAATAATTTAGGCGGGTGTATTATGGATTCTTTATTTTTTCAATAAAACTAGAATGTAATGTGTTGCTAGACCAAGATCTTTGCTTCTGAATGGAATCTGCAACCACCTCTTGTTGATCTGTGATTGTGCATGCTTTGCTGGCTAGAAGCCCTTTTGTTTTGGGAGATTGGACGGTTGCTCCACCCTCTACTGTGGGTTCTCGACGTCACTCTTTTGGAAGAGAAAATGGATGCCAGTAAACAACTGAAGGTGCGAAGGACACCTTTTTTATGTTGAAAACATTTGTTGAGGGTATCCTTCAACCTGCTATGCATGCTCATGGAATTTGTGCATGCAGTGTATCGCTTACTAGAACATGAATAGTCTGATTTTAAATCAAATAGTAGAGTCTCCGTGTTTTTTCACCCCTTTTTTGCCAGCCTACGTTAAATTAAGCTGAGAGGTTTTGCTAACTTTGATTTATTTATTAATTTTATTTGAAAAGTTTTATATAGCGCTGGCTAGACCCGGAGGTATCAGAGCGCTTTACATGAGTTAGGACATTGCATAGAACATAGTTACATCAGATTACAGCTACCGTTGTATGCTTGGGAGAGAAACGTGAGCATACATATTAATATAGGAAATTAGCGTGTAGCATATCCAAGACGTACATCATCGGGGAATGGAAGATAGTCGGTGAAAGGGAAAGGTAAAAATGGGGGATGTAAGCAGACCGCTTCAGGTAGATCTGAAGGGGGAAAAACTCCAGGGGGGAACAAAGCAGTCAAAGTAGTCGAAGAGCGAGCAATATAGAACCATGAAGAAACTGTGAGAACAATGTCCGTTGCCCGGCTGGGTAGGTGACGGCAATGGGGTGACCCAGGGCCAGACTCCGCTATAGCTGCATAGGACAGCTCCACCGGGCAGCGGCGAAGGAAATTCGGGCTCCAGTAAGTACAAATAGCCTTGGTTTCAGACCGTGGGTCCTCGTCATAGTTCTAGGTAGGACATTGCATAAAACATTGTTACATAGTTACATCAGATTACAGTTGCAGATAAGGATTTTTTCAAAGTTGTCAGATCTTTTTGTGTCTCTGCTTGACCTTCTAAGGAGCTCTGGGTTAAAGGCCTTTCCTATCTTGTGCAGTTAGGTTACTTCAACGGTCCACAGGCAACATAAAAGTAGAATGTCAGCACGCCTAGAACTTAATTTATTTTTTCTTGTATTCACCTGTGGTTGGGAGGGGTGGGGGCGGGGTGTTTGTCTGTCTGTCTGTCTGTCTGTCTCTGAAAGGTTAAAGTAACATTCCAGTTAGGTGAGCTTGTCAGACAACACAAACCTTTTGAACTAAAGTAAAAAAAAAAAAGAAACCAGAGACATTCGCCAGTTATAGTTAGCAGCGGTAAGTATTAGTTGCACTGCTTATGACATCATTCGAAATCACTGGCATCTCAAATGATATCACTACTGACCTCATCCGGTGACTTAGTTTGTTTTATAGTTTACATAGTGGTGGATAACTACCATATTTATTTTCTATCTAATTTTCTACAGGCAGTGTGCAGTTAATTAGTATGTGCTTACAAAACGCATGAGCTTCTAATGCACCATAGGTGTGTAGCGCTATTGAACACATTATAAATATTTGTATTGAAGACTAACTCTGTGTGCAGGTGACTGTTGACTTGTGTTCATTGTTTCTCACACTTTTTTTTATCACTGCTGAAAAGTTTCCGACACAGCAGATTCTACCTGCTATATACTAAGTATTGTAAGCAGCCTTTAACTGTTGGACAGAATACTCTTAGCATGACAATTTCTGCATAACATATACTGTGTGCACCAGGTACTAACATGTGTACATGTGCTTCTTTTGCTTCAAAAGATAGTCTATCTGTTAAGTTTTCACCACAGTATGAAGACTGCAGGTTGTATGATCTTTAGCACCATCAGAAGTTAGTTATTTTAAGCGATTAGTGTCTTTTTTGACAAATGTTGCATAGTGTATGCTGTTCTTAGTAGATACTTTGTAATACGTTGTGGTGCATTTCTGATGAGTTTCGCACTCTGAAAGAGTGTGGTAAACTCTCTATAGAGTAAACACTGTTTACAGTACCCACTTTTCTACTCCTATCAACCTCCTATCTCAATGTAGGTTTGGTTTCTGTGTAAGCTGTCTGTCGTAGGTCATTAATTATTGAACAGACGTTGAGTATCTTGAGGAACTTACTTTCTCTGAATAATTGTATACATGTGGAACAAGTTGTGCAACAAGGGTTTCCCATATCAGTGGTTGATTGTTAAAGTCAACTAGGCTACCTATGAAGTGTATGGTATGGGATAGGGTCAATGCACAGAGCACATGCTTGCTACACCTGAGAGAGTTGTGTCTGGGATAGGTTTAATGGTGCTTCATATTATTCTGTGCTATTTTGCACTTCATTTCAGGCCTCTAATGCCATACTAGTTTAAAGTAATCTGTACGAAAGAGGCTTGGATGAGGTCAGTGATGTAATCAATAATATCATTTGAGATGTCATCAGTAATGTCCTAATTGATGTAATTGAACGTCATGAGTGATGTAATATGTGAGGTCATAAGCAGTGCATTGCGGTGCATAAGTTCTAGTTAGCTATGCTAACTATAACTGGTGAATGTTTGTGTTACTTTTTTGGGGGGAGGGGAGGTTCAAAACGATGTCACTGACATTCATTTAACTATAACCTCAATTTAACCTTTGTGTTTTTTTCAGTGACTTTAAAAAAAACATATCTTCTATTCACTCTGAACTATAACGTTAGATTAACCTTTGTATTTTTCTGTGAATGCCCACAGCTATTTAATGCAAATTAGAACATTGGAATGTTGGGAGCTCCATTGCAGACAATGGAGTGCTCCATGGTTCTACGGGCCGGAAAAGGCCCGCCGAGCAACATTCCAATGTTCTACAAAGGCTTCTCGCAGCTCGAGGGGATTTATATCTCCTCGAACTTCGAGAACCCTTTGTTTAATTTGTTAGAACATTCTGCCCTCTAGTGGCAGAATGTTCTAATAGCCTTATAGCTCTTCGTAGCAGCTCTATACCGGCTATTAAAGTCCTGCCGTCTCGTTAAAGTCCCTCGCCTTCGGCGAGGGACTTTAATGATTCAGCGGGCCTTTAATAGCCGGTATAGCCCGCTACGGCGGGCTATAAGGCTATAGTAATATTTTATTACTATAGGTAAAGCCGCCGCGTATGACGAGAGTTTGTTGCGGGGCCTGGCTTGCAGTAAACCCCCCCAACAGACAGCCAAGACCACGCTGTGCACGGCCTTTGGCCAACTCCATGCAGGCAGCCAACACTATACAACACCACGCACAGCCTTTAGTCCTACGTGGAGTGGAGCTAACTGCAGGGCATGTCTTGTAGCCAGGCTCTGCTATCAACTACCCGCAGCCAGCCAACCCCACACCACGCATGGCAATACTTAGTTTCTACTACGTATGTTATGTTATAGCCGTACTTTTTTGAGCGCACGGCTACCCCAAGGGGTGTCCCGGCGCTTTAGCAAAGAGGCCTGATAACCCAGAAACAGAAAGGCAGAAACACAGCGGTTACACTGATTACGCGGAAAACAGCACAGTCTTCAACTCCTTCCTAAAAGCTAGGAGGTTATTAGCTTTGCGGAGGGAGAGAGGGAGCTCATTCCAAAAACGAGCTGCCACATATTGGAAGGACCGACCTCCCATCCGGACTCCTTTAACAGCAGGTACAACCATTGTGGCCAAATCGGCTGACCGCAGCTTCCTCCGCGGAACATAGAAAGCAGTGCGCTTCTTAATGTAGTTGGGGCCAACAGAGTGGAGGGCTTTGAAAGCCAGCGTAAGGATTTTAAACCTGATTCTGCTTCGAAATAGGTAGCCAGTGCAACCTATTTAGCAGCGATGAGGCACTAGCTCTCCTTGGCAGGCCAAATATGGCTCTGGCCGCGGAATTCTGGACAATTTGCAATTTGGACAACAGGTATTTTGACAGGCCTGCGAAGAGCGCATTTGCATAATCTAAACGAGACCCCACAAGCGCCTGGACCACAGTCTTGCGATATTGCAGGGAGAGCAGTGGGAGGAATTTCCTGAGCATTTTGAGGATGCCAAAGCATTTCCCAGAAAGCCCCAGAACATGGGGTCGAAAAGAGAGGGCGTCATCAAACACCACTCAAAGGTTTTTCACTTGGGAGGATGAATCCTCAGGAGGGAACATGTCCTGGGGCCACCACGACTTCCAGCCCGGATCGGGGGCACAGCCGAAAAACAGCAGCTCAGACTTATCCGAGTTGCATTTCAGGCTGTGCCGCTGAAACCACGCAAACACTGCACTCAGACAACCTTTGATTCTGTCGCTGTCGAAAACCTCTCCCTTCCTGCAGGTAAACAGGAGCTGGGTGTCATCAGCGTATGAGATGACCCGGGCCCCGAACTCCTCCGCTACCCTCGCTAGAGGTGCCATATAGATGTTAAAATGGTGTGGCTCAGAATGGACCCTTGAGGCACCCCTACCTCTAGCGATGGCATTACAGCGGAGAAGGGAGGAGCCCAGATCACCCGTCGACGGTCGGCTAGAAAGTATTGAAACCATTCCAACACCGTCCCTCGCAGTCCTATCTCCCGGAGTCTTGAAAGGAGACGTGCGTGTGGGACGGTGTCGAAAGTGGGACGTAGAATCTTTGCACTGCTGGAAACGGTCTTTGGCAGTTGCGCTGCCCTGTGCAGCTTTTGCAGGTCCTAATCCTTCGCTTTTGAGTCCTCTCAGCCATATTGATGGGTGCACCTTTTCAGCAGTTGCAGCCTCCAGGCTGAGGCAGTTCTCTTGCTTCAGTGACTGCTTCTCACAGAGTTTACCACACATTTGCGGCTGCTGCACCAGTCTGTTAGACTGAAGGGATGCTGGCCAGCATGTTGTTGCTTGGCTCAAAGTTTCTTTTTTAAGAACCACACTGAACCCCTCATGGCACAGGTTGGTCCCGGAGATGGTCTCACTTAGCAGTTGGCTTCTTCTGTGTGTTTAGCTCACCGGAAAGATGGGTGGGTTTCTGCTTCTCAACAATCTCTCCTCTGCAGGTCTAGGTACTATCCTTTAATCTCTGAGATTAAATGCATGCTTCAAGGCTGGAGGCAAAGTCACAGCTTCTCCAGTAAGTTGCTCAGACTTTGGGTAATGACCCCTCACCTCTAGGAGACTCGCAATAGCCCAGGCCACGCAACAACTTCAAGTAATCTTGAGGGTACTCCCTTCATTAGTCAAGAAAAACTCTGAAAAAGGTTTGGTCGGAAACATTAATTTGCAGAAAGTGGTACCAGGCCACCACTGCTTCAAGTCACCAACCGAGGACATGGATACTTTTTCCATTTCGGCAAAGGAGGACACTATCTCTGTACCCCTCCATGTTACAGAGCCATTTCTGGACCTTACTATTGCCATAAACCGGACTAGCCCTTTGTGCATATGCTAGATTAACATGTTGGCTGGGTCTAAAGTAAGGATACCGGTTTCAGGTGCAGTTACGTCACTAGGAGGAGTGTTCCTCCAGATACCAAACATGGGATATTCCTTTCCCAGTAGAGCTAGCTTTATGGCTAGCTTTATTAAGCAGACATACCCCAGCCTTCTACCTCCTGTGACAGCTGATTCTGTGTCTGGCAGGGTAGCCATGCCTTTTGTTGGGAAGGCCTGATAATGGCCTGGGACTGTAACAATATGCCCATTAAGATCCATTATTGGTGTGTTACTTTTTTCTCTAGTCCACTATTTATTATGTCTGTACTTAATGAATAATAAATGCTCTGCATTTGGATTGACAGGAGCAGTAAGCACTTCTTTCCTAAAAAGGGCAGCCATTCTGTGAATATATCCTCGAAGTTGAAGGAGAAGGCTGATTTGGCACATGGGAGGAATATTGTTTTTAGGTTTCATGACTGGATTGATAGTTGTTTGGCGAGCTTTAAAAGAATATTAACTGCATTAGTTATTGTTTTACACAAGACTTAATCAGAAACCTGTAAAACACCTTTTTACCAGTGAGTCAATGCACAGTATGAGTTTTTTCTTTGCGCACTTCGTTTTAAATCATCTATTTTTTGACACGTAGATTTTATCAATTTCATTTTATTTACATGATATTAATGTGTAAAAATGAAAAACATCCATTTCAGAGACTGGACCTGGCAAAACAGATATATTGCGATTAGTTGAATCATTTTTTTTTCTCACAAATAAGTAAACAAAGTGATTTTCTCAATATTTTAGTTTGATGATAAGTGAAAGAAGTTTACAATTTTAGGACTCACGGGTGATGACTGTCCCACTAAAATACTTTTGCTTTTATATCTCCCACATTGTCACGATCAGCTTCTCTGGTCTTTTACGAGGATTCTCTTGACCAGGCTTGAGTTTAACTATCCCTGAACACATCCATTTTACATTCGCTGCCTCCAAATCTAAAACGTTAGTATCGGTAAGAAAATGTTGAGTCGCTTCTGCCTTGTATTCTTTCCTGCTCATCTGAGTTTGTGATGTGTTGCCCTGGTATATTTCCAGTAACAGGATCTGTTTCAGTTACCTGCTCTAATTTCTCTTCCCTTAAGTGTAAAGTCGAGATCACACATTTTCCTCGTTCCCAAAAGCGAGTCAAAGGTGTTAAGGCCCTAGTTTATATAATATATATTTTTTAATAGTCAGAAAGGTAATAGATGCCTGTGTGCTAGCGACCTCGCCTGCACTAAAGAAAAATACTAATCCTGCTTTCAAAATATTTATAAGCAGCCATGCCCTCCTTCGTTGGAATTCTCCCTAATTGCTTTCTTCTCCTCCTACCCCCTTTCGGCCCACACCCCCTCTCCCCTTTGCAGATGTCACCTATCGAAATTATCCTTCTCGCCTGTGAAATTCAAAAAAATACAACATACTGATCAGGTGGCCTTTCCTTTTGCAGTTTTAATATCATAGGTTGGATAACTACCTCTATATGCTTTTTACAAACCTAAGGTTTTAAAACTTTACTGACTAGTATCTCAAACCTTATATCTTCGTGCAGTGCTTCCATTCAACGAGAAGGTAAGGGGCTAGTTTGATACATTTCATCAGACAAATGGTTGGGGTGGGTATAATTATGGCTCTGGCTTCATACAGCATATTGTTTATAAACAAAAACACTCCTACGTTTATCAGTAAAGAGTAAAGCGAAAGGAGAAATACGTTTAAAAAGCAGGGCACTTAAATGAATAAATTCCGGCTTTTTCCATCTTTCTTTTTGGTTCCCTGCAACATCTGGGTGTTAGAAACCCAGCAACTCTTTCCAGCTGGCAGTAAGACCTATCCCCCCCCTTCACGTTACTCCAGGTGGAAGACATGCCGGCTCCTAATATACAGAGGGTGTCCTCTCTCTAGGGTGGTGACTGAATGGAGTCTGGTATCTCACTGGTAGTGCATGCTGGCATTTCCTACATTGATTGCAATTGGTAGTAGGATTTCTTTTTAGCATTGGCAGTCCCTTGGTTTGTTCACGCTCGAAACATCTGATTCCCTAAGAGACAAATCTCGGGACTCCGTATGACCATGCAGCAGGGCAGCAATGTCAGATTGGCCAGTCAGTGTATCTGAAGTCCATATGATCAGCACTAAGTGGGTAGATTCTGCAGACAAAGCAGTAAGAATGGAAAGTAGGCACAGATGCCAGGCAGGCTTTGTGGTGAGTGCAGCAGGGATGCACGGGGGAGAAACCCCAGAAGCCAGTTTCTACAGCCGCAGTAATGGGAACGTGGACTTAGTAGAGACCAGGATCATCAGCAAATGTGTCAGTCATTGGAGTAGAGAGGATAGGCGATGTAGTCAGTGCAGCATGGGAATGGAGAGGAGCAGCAGCGATGCCAGGTGGTGTTGCCAGTGTAGTGGGTAATTGGAGCAGATGACCGCAAAACCATTTTATTTCCCTCTTGAATTTAAAGCTCCAGACTCTGGCGCCATCTTAAAGATGCTGGTAAAGTAAACAATTTTGACTATGCTCATTAAAACTTCCATCACTGTTGAGCTCTGGTACACTCTTTGCAGAACACTTTCTCTATCTCATGACTGTTTAGTACTTTGCCTGGCCCTGTAATGACGATAACGCCAGCCTGGCCCCAGGAGCACCTGCAGTATTTCTGTCCCTGTCCAGCTTTTTCAGATTCGAGGCTCAAATGTTGGTGCCCTACGAAACCAGCCAATCAGGCTCTTTAAAGTTCGTTCATATATGTCAGAGGTACAGACTGGACAATTAAGAAATGGGAATCTTGAAATGTTCTTGCTCCCTCTGACACGTGTTTAATTGAAAAATGTTCATAAACCTCAATTGCTTCCATATAGTTATCAGTCCGAATCTTCATACAGATGGCTTAGTTTGATCATGTACGATCTCCATGCCATTTAACCTCCCCACTAAAATGTTGCATTATCTTGAAATTGTATTTATTTTCGTACCATTGTATAAATACCAAAAGAGTGCTCAACAACTTTGTTATTAGTATTTTCTCTGCTCCCCTGAGGAGAAGACGGTTCTTATAAATTACTTTCAAATTCTTATTTGCATTTGACCTTTTGCAGATACGAAGACAGGTGGCAAGAATGGCAAGAAAGAAGGTGGTTCGGGCAGCTCCTTCTTCACCTGGTTTATGGTCATCGCTCTGCTCGGAGTCTGGACGTCTGTGGCTGTGGTTTGGTTTGACCTTGTAGACTATGAAGAAGTTCTGGGTAAGAGACTTTTACTTTTTCTTTTGTGTCTTCGTACGATAGAAATATTTGTAAACGCCAATGTCTCTGGTGTCCATTTTTAGGCATTTCCTCCTCGCTCTCCTCAAGCCCACACAGCCATTTAATCTAATGTTCACTGTAAACCGTATACAGAGTATAGGCTACACCACTCGACTCTACTAAACTAACAAACACACGGTTTCAGTATCAAACATTTTACCTTACTCTTCAATTAGAAAGTGCTGCTGCAAGTGCTTGGCAGTGTTGCTGGTGATTAGTAGTCTCTACTTTGCCAGGATAGCGCATTTTTCAAGCCTCAAGTTTTAATTTTATTAAATTTACTATAATCTGTATTTGGAAATTGCTGAATGAAACCATTGGTAACAAACCCATTTCATATTTGCAAAGTTCATAATAAAGCCCGTTTCAAAGTCCAGCAACATGTTGGCAATTCCGTTAAGTGATAAAGCTGAATATATCTCCACTAAGGGAATGTTGCAGATCGGGTTCCGGACTTTTAGTCCTAAACCTGTAGGTAGTACTTGTTTTTTAAGCACAAGTAGAAAATGAAAATTTGTTGTAGCATTAAAATTTGTAACCTTTTTCAGTGTAGCTCACACTGCAATGTAAGTGCTGAATTAATGCTTGCTTCAGTGTGTTCCAGATTATTTTACTCCACTTTAACACCCACATTTTAAGTGCCCCCTCAATACTGATCAGCTCATTCAACAGAAACATAAATGCTATTCCTGCCTTCCCAAGGGAAACTTAGTGAATGGGCAGCAGATGGGCAACATACCCTTAAGATGGGTGGTTGACTCTAGGATTGGATGCCATTTTCCTTGTGTTGGCAAACTTGTGGATGAAATGAAATTAGAGTACTCTTCTTGTATGCTATTGGAGGCCACAGTGTACTACGCCATATGATGTTCCAGCCTTTCAAATCCATGTGTTTTTTGTATTTAGAATTCCTCAGATTTCTTTCCTTTTCAGTTACATAGAAACGATTTCACTTTTTCGTTGACTTGGCTTTATAAATTTGTTTACAAACCTTTTAGTTTTTTCATTATGGCTTTTGTGCATTTAAGAAAAAAGCTAGAATGTAAAGGCACTTTCGCCAGTGGCAACCAGAAGGTACAGGTTGCCAGTGGCAAGTGAATTGCACTTTTCATAGCACATGTGCCAGTTTGAGCATCCCAAAAAATAGACAATATCCAATACAAAAGAGAGAGCAACATTTTGCAGCTGTTTATCCCCTCTTATGCAGTAGCTGTATAGTTACCCGTCTCTGGATTTGACCAATTCATTGAGTGCAGTTGTTTGAGGCATTGCTTAGCAGTGGTATGTAGAACCTGCTAGCAGTTTAACACCATCTAACTATTTTCAAATGTTCTACATGGCAATCACTAGGAAGTAAGTTCGATGAGTGGAGTAGTCCTGGTTCTAGAACGTGTGAAAGTTTCAATGTAAACTCCTAATTCCTGTTTGATCAAACATTCTTGCATGTTTTGAAGGTTCTTTAATTTAGGATGATTCATTAACCTGATTAAACTAATATGCTGGAAGTATGTATTTTAACAATACCTGCATCATCAGTGTTTTGTTTAGGCACATAGACACATTTTCAAAGCATTCCATTAAAAACAAAATTGAAGTTTGAAACTATCGGTGATTATTCTAAAACATTCTAAAACATTCAGTGCTCTAATTTGCTTAGATCTCTATTCATGTTTTCTTTATTCGTATGTCTGGCTCTGATGACATCCTATTTTTACAGTTACCTTATTAAAACTAAAATGGGATATGTATAATGTGATGCGGAAAATAACTGATTAATTTGCTATCTTTAAGCCCCCGCACTTTACCTTGCATATCTAAGCGATTTTTTTCATTGTTCATCTCACATGACCGTGTTGTTTGTTTTTGGAAGTTGTGATGATGTCCAGCTACTTGATGTTTATGCTCTCATCATATTGGTTATTGGGTCTTCTATGAAAACATTTAATATGAGAAGCATGAGCAACTGTCACTTTGCAAATAAGTATTTACATTGTGCACCTATATGCTGTACATATTCATTGTAATGTTGAATTAAAAAAAATTACCTTTATTTCCTGCTTGTATGCCCGGAACTACAAGTAACACTAACACAGTGCATCTTTAGCTGAAAACAAGCATACGGCTGTGTAGCCACAATTGTTTAATTTTTACTACACACTTGATTCTGCTCATCCCACTGATCCTTAAGTTTTTGTGTGGGAGTAGATGATACTGGTTGCCTTGTTTTCCTGTTTGTCTTCCAATAGCTACAAATTGTGTGCAGTGCTGACTTTGACTTGGAGGGCACTGAACACAAAGTGTTGTCACAGGTTGGACATAGGGTTTCATCTTTCTTAGAGGCAGAGAGGGAAGGGTGCCCCTTTCTCTTTTCAGAAAGCCACACTGCTTCACCAGGTTGTGACAGGTGTTGCAGATGGGCTGTCCTCTATAAAGTAGTGCCTGACGGCATAAGGAGGTAAAAAAAATCGCAAACCACTCAAATGCAGGTTCCTAATTGTAGTAGGGTTCTTGCCAGGTTAAGGTTTTGGATATAGGTAAGTCCTGTCCCAGTACACAATTGTCAGGCCTGTCACAGAGCTGAAGTAAGATCAGGACTGGAGCGGAGCAGAAGCGAAGGCTCAAACTGCAGAAGCAATATTGAGGTGTTTGAACCTGCTGGCACACTCGTCAGAGTGTTTGTATATACGGGTATAACAGGAAACTCTGAACAAAACACCTGACAAGATGGGCCTGTCTCAAATACTTACTACAATGGTACACCTCCCTACAAGACAGCCTAGACGGATGTCCGGAGTACCGACGGACAGAGCGGTGCTCCGTTTTACCTGAGCTGCAGCCAGGTGAGGTGGGGCGTGCATTCCCCAGAAATTGGGTGATATTGTTTATATTACTTCACCATTATTCACATCACGCAGTAGCAGTAACGAAGGTCCTGAGGAAGCAGTAGGAGACCTAATGGCTCCAAATTCTCTGCAGAAACATGTCGACCAGTAACCAACTCTAGTAGTTATTTGTTAACACTACTACGTACTGTTTTTAATTTTGGGATTGGATAGGACTCTATTAAAATAGTTTCTCCATTTACACGACCCAATCTTAACCAATTTTCTTGCACTTAGCATTTATTATATTTTCACACTCTTTGCACTGCTAGTCAGTTTACCCCCTGATGCCTTAGAACACCACACACACATTTGTTATGTTATGTTATAACCAATTTATAAAGCGCACTTTGACCAAGGTTTCATGGCGCTGTTTTGAGCAGTTGTGAGTTAACTGTTCTGACATGACTTCAGAAGGGACGGTTACTCATGTGCCTGTATGAACAGCCATGTCTTAAGCTGCTTTCTGAACCGAAGTAGATCAGGGCAGGAACGGATCTCCCATGGGAGTGAGTTCCATAGTTGTGGTGCCAAATATCCAAATCGAGACCCACCGTGTCGTTTACGTTTGAATTTTGTGCTCACCAACAAGTTTTGATGTTTGGAACGGAGATCACGGGTTGGAACATACCTTAGTATCAGATTGTTGATAAAAATTGGGCTATAACAATTTAAAGATTTAAATGTGAGGCAGGCAGTTTTGAATGTGGCCCGCTGAAGCAGTGGGAGCCAATGGAGTTTTTTTATCAGAGCTTTAGCCGATTGCCACTTGGGCTGCTGATAGATCAATCTGGCTGCCTGGTTCTGTGATATCTTTAATTTGACTAGGCTACAACCTGCCTAATCTACAGTGGATAAAACCACTTTCCTTCGGGGTGAAGGATCCCAAATGATGTAGGGCGGTACAGGTTGGCAATCTGATGGGAACAATTATTTCAATAAGAGATACTCCTTGTAGATTTCGCGGTTGTACCCTCTAGACACACAGACATTTGTTAGATAGTATTGTTTTTTGACCCATTGTTATCCTAGTTGTTGGTATTCAATTGTCAGGCGTGTCACAGAGCTGAAGTAAGATCAGGACTGGAGCGGAGCAGAAGCGAAGGCTCAAACTGCAGAAGCAAGATTGAGGTGTTTCAACCTGCTGGCACACTCGTCAAAGAGTGTTTGTATATACGGGTATAACAGGAAACTCTGAACAAAACACCTGACAAGATGGGCCTGTCTCAAAGACTTACAACAATGGTAATGATGATTCGTAGCCATCTTGGAATGACTTCTTGCTAAAGAAGAGCTGTACTGTAGTGTCCCGGTTAGAACCATGCACATTGCTGTTTAAGAACCATATTGTGTTGCCACAGAGCTAGTTGCGGAAGGCAAGGCCCAGAGGACTAAGATTGAACTGCTACTAAAGATTTTTGCTTAAGTACCAAGCTCTCCACGTCTTCCAGACCACCCATCCATCGACACAGCAGTTGTGACTTAAAAGCAACGGATTCGTTTTTGGATAGAGAATAGACGGTCAAATAATATAGCTATTACTGTATCTCAGTTAATCACTGTTGAGCCAAAATCCATGACACTCGTCTCGTCTGGCCCACTCACCTCCTTTAATAACTCCGTCTTGTCTCCACTTCTATGGACCTTGTTGCTAAAAAGACCAATAGCACTGCTTAGATCATCACTTTTTTCCGATGTACTGAAGGCAACCTGCAACATACGTCAGCTGACCACACTGAATGTAAGAAAAATCGCAGATAATAGTTATTCTCCATGCAAAGTTAAATGATCAATGCATATCTGCCATGAGGGGCCTTGACTGCGGATCCTTAAGTTCCATGCTCTGGTATTTAATTGACCAACTTTCTGATACAGACTAGTGACTTCTCAAATAATTAGTATTAATGGCAGTTTATCTATAGCTAAACCATTTACCTGCAGACTCTAGTGCTTGCTTTAGGTATTGTTACTACCTGCCTCCCATTGCCAATTTCATAGCAAACCCCTACCACACCTACATCCGGAAGATGTTACCATATTGACATTAATGCACACATTTAAGAATTTTCACCAATGTCTCTGATAGCTTCTTTAATTATCTCCGTTGAAGAAGAGGATTTGGCACACAATTCAGCTGGATTTATATACACTGTGCTTGAATCTTCACTTTGAGCCCAAGAAGAACCTGTCGACAACTTCGTTAGGTGCTCTGCACTTTGCTCTCACTTTCTTAACTGAAATGTAAAAGTCTGAATCGAGCAAGCAATATGCGCTACATGAGAAAGTACTTAAAGCTATTACTGTAAATGCAAGACCATGCATACAAAATTGGACACCTTATTACTTGACTGAGCACAAAACACATGGCAAGCAACAATTGCCTAATACTTTATAGTGCAGAGCCACAAACACGGAAACCTGGGTTTGAGGGCAATTGACATGGGCATCCCCAGAACACAACCAACTGCTATTTCTAGGCAAGCAGACGATCAAAACCACAGAATCCATAGCCTGAATATGATCCCAGGACTACCCTGGATATTCTAGAAACACACTTTCTGTGGTACGGTTATGGATGAAAACAAAGTAAATCAGTGCCTACCTGTTTCAAGCCACAAACAGCAAAACAAATGGCAAGATAGTGCTGGCTGCAGCTCTAGACAAAAGCATGATGGTGTTTCCTTTTGGACAAGAAACCCATACCCAGAAATAAATGTATATGAAATTCGGTGCTAAACTGCAGTGCATGCTGATGGAAAGAAAGGTGGCCACAAATTTACAGGCATCCATCTGAAATGTTACTACAAGCATTGATATGAGTACAGTTGAGAAAAATTAGGGGCCATTCCTGTAAAGATGTTCACCATCTGCCTTAATTTTCTTTCACCTTAGTGTAGGGGTGGTGTAGAAATACACTCCTAATTATCTCAATCTTCTTGGCAACCTTGGAAACACACTTACATTTATCTTGTCAAAGTACTACAAATATTACAATTTGGTGCTTTATTTGAGAGTAATTCCTTTCTGTAATATTAAACTATTGTCTGGTTAAGAGTAAATCATCACCATCCTCACACATTCAATTTAAAAATGCTACCTTAAAGGGACTTTAACTTGCTGCTATAATATATTGCTTGCCCGATCAGTGTGCCCTGGAAAAGCACATCCACATGCTGTTTGCAATTGCCTTCTCCTAATCTCAAACAATTTAACTTTAATCAGCTGCATTCTACTTTTTTGAGGGAATGCACCACTCTTCAGCCTTAGTTACCATTCATGTATTATTCGGTTTCTGTACTGATGTCTGGGCATAAATCACTTGGTGGAGTATAATTGTCTCAGCACACCTAAGGCTAAGTCAGCACCCAAAGGTATTCTCAACCATAGAGCTTACCATAGAGTAACCTGTGACCAATTATTTGTCAGTAACCAATTACCTTTATAATTAACCCTTGAAAAATAGATGTTTGAAAAGCCCAGCTCAAAATTAACGCTGTAACGTGGATTATTATAGGTGGGGGGCTCAGCCCCCAGGCTGAGCATAATATTTACATTATCAGAGCATAGAAGTGGACAGAGTTCGATCGATTCAGAAGGATACACGTTTGGCAGTGGTTAACATGTGCGCAAACTTGAAAAGAGTGATCAAAAAGGTGACCATTATCTTTTAGGAGCTATTCCGGCTCGACCTAATGTGACCCCACCGCGCTGGTGAAGTTACTGCAAAGTCCCTTTAGGGCACCGAAATGACCTGGGATGTAACGAGCACAGACCTGCACCCCCTCGTGTGAGGCTGGTTAACAAGGAGGCCAATCAGCACCACACAGACGGACACAGACACCAGACAGCCTTGCCTGGGCATGTCTCTCTATACATATGTCTGTTCAACAGCACATATGCCCTTGATGCTGTTCTATAGCTTTCAAATGCACATTACCAGTGCAGAAAAAGTTACAATTTATGCACAACATTTGATTCCCACTGCCTTTGCTTTGTTTTGTTTTAGTTTCCTCTTTATACATTATTCATCTTCATTGCGTTAATGCTGACTTTATTATCAAAAAGATAAAAACTTTGCAGACTAAAACAAGCAGATGCTGCATGAGGTGAAACAAGGAGTGGAAGAGAGGCCATTGGGCGAGGAGGGAGGTGAGAGAGGAAGAGAAAACCGATCGACCCACCAGACCAGGGTAAAGCAAGGTCTGACGTCGGCGGTCGATACACTACACAATCACACTCTGGGGGACTAAAATTCCCCTGAGGGGGACAAATAGAAGAATATGTAGGAAAGCCATGAAACAGGGTTGGTGAAATGACAAGAAATGAAAGTAAAAAAAAAAAAGCCCAGGAGTTGTTTGCGCGCCCGCTAAAAGAAAAAGACGCGACTGGTGTGCGCGGGACAGCAAAAGTGAAAGCAGGCTGGCGAGTGGTGTGTGCACCATGACGAGAGGAAAGCCAGATGGCGACTCTGCTCGCCATTGTGCGCGTAACCGCACGCTCAATGCCAGCCAAAAAGCTGTGGTTGGCTTTTTAAAGCCCACACACTAAATGTCTCACCAGAGCCAGCGCTTGCGCTGACTCAGGCGAGACCTAAAAAGCATTTATGGATGCGAAAACCAATGCACCTGTCCCTTAAATTCTCCAATATAGATGCCAGTAAGCTTTCTTTATAAGGCATAAATATGCTGTGTGCTGTTCTGTGTACAGTTGTCCTCCTTTAAATTGCAAGTGCTCAATAGCTACCTTTAGTGACAGCGGGCCGTCTTCCATAGCCAGTGTGAAGAACTCTATAAGCGATGCTCCATCTCATTAGCGGTGTCCATTAAAGTTAGAGTGGAAGGTGCATTGTCATTGGTAGCTGCACCCTGAACAATATTGGCAAAAGTTTATTCTCGTTGCAGAAGCATCTTTGATTTATTTGATGGTAGGTAACGTTTGTCATGTGGGGTTTTAGGTTTCAGGCCCAAAATATTTATAGTGTAAATGTTTCTTTGTCTAATTGTATTTTGCATCGCATTTGACTGTGTTAGGACATAACAATTAGAAAATATTTCTCTTTTCTAAACTCATAAATAACAGATTTCATGTTTTTATTGTGCATGCAGCCAAAGCCAAGGATTTCCGATATAACTTATCAGAGGTACTTCAAGGTAGGATATTGTAGACCTACTCAATCATTTCAGAATTCTCTCATACTCCTTCTTGCCTGCCACTGAAATTGTGCTTTCCTCTAACAAATTCTGTTTCTCATCTTTAAAACTATCTTTAGCAAATGGCAGCATGGAGTCCACTCTATATTCAAATTTGTTAAACTGACTCTTAGCAGGGATGATCTAAGATTCCAAATTCTGAGTAATCCCCTTGTTCTTAATTTCTGCATCTAATCTCTCAGGCTTCCATGGGCTACATTTACTGATATTGCTTTTGATATTTATTTTTGGTATGGTGATGGGCAACTGAAATGTACCGCTTTATTTGTATCTTGATCATGGGCAGAGGAGATCAATTCAAATTGTTCTGTGCTTGTTTGGCATTATGTTTGAGTAAAATGGTAATTTTATTATGTAATGTACAGACTGAATTAATGAAATAAACGGCCTGTAGTTGCCTTACTTGGGTCCATAAACCTTGTCAGCTACACTGCAGGGGTGTAGCGCAAGCCTGTGTGGCTCCAATCCTTCAGGGGCCTCCAGATCCTCAGGTCAACCGCCCAACGCCAATGAATATTCCGCCCAATAATAATGAATATTTGTGAGATATGTGAGACTCTGGGTCCCCTGTTCACATTCTGCAGGTGGGCTCCTTAATTTTACGTTATGCCACTGCTATACTGGTGGTTTACCCCTAAAAAGTACATACAATAGGGATTACACAAAGGAGCAAATAAACCGGAGCGAGTACTCTGCGTTTTGGTTTCGTTCAGTTAATACTTTAAATGTGGAAGCAATGGGCATATTCTCACGTGCAGTCTATAATATAAGCAGGACACATTTTAAAGGACCATATGCAATCCTGAATATCTGCGGTCTTTTCTCTTTACATTTTCCTAAAACTGAGTTCTTCCTCCTGTTTTTTTCCAAGTTCCAACTCCAACTCCCATAGGAGGAAGTGAGAGGAAGACACTAGACCCTCGCCGGTGAAAAGGAGAGGCTGCATCTAGGTGCTATCACGGGAGACGCACCCTGAGACCCTTAGGAACAGGGGTCTTCCCCTCACTTCCTCCTATGGGGCCTAAATTTCCCTGCCCCGTGGCTTAGAGCCAGAGCACGGATTCATTGTGTAGACAGTGACATTGGTCACCCCACAAAGTGGTACTTACTCTTTGCGACAGGGTAAGAATGGTCCTGATGAATGCCATGGACCCGACCAGGCCACAAGGCAGAAACATGTCGACCATCACATATATAACGGTGTGGGGACAATTATATCCCTAACACACCGTCCACTTGATTTTAAATACCATATTGCTGCCACTCCGATTAAATTATAATAGGCAACTAAATTGGCTTTTTAAAAAATCACTCACTCTTTCACGGGCCCCTACTTAGTTTAGAAGTGCATCCTTGTCGTCGGGTGTATGCCCACCCTCCCTCAAACCAAGTTTTTGGAGGGCGAGGACTGGCCAATGATGAAGTATGACACCTGGTGGTGTGCGAGACCAGTCCGTAACGTTTTGTGATATGTCCCTACCCTTTTTAACACTGTAAAACCTTGGTCACTTTACTGGGAGCGGACCCTATGTGGTAAACATTTGATGTTGGAGGCTGCCTGCTCTTAGTGCCCCATGCCTCTAGTTCCCGCCCCTAGGCTTCCCTGGGGTTAGTGTGTTTCATAATCTGGAAAAGTGCCATCACTGACAATACAAGGCAGGAAACGGCTGAAATGTGCTGACCCATTGCCCTATGCTGTACGCTGTGATGGGCAGAAGCAAATTCTGAATGACCATTTAACACCAATAGATGAAGATGGTGGTCTGAAAGCCACCTCACTTATTTATTATTATTGTTTGTTCGAGTTCTCTAGACCAAAACTGATAAATGTCAAGGGGGCAAAAAAGTGATGGAAACGTGTCCTGCCTAATTTCAACAAACCTGTTTGCAACAGGAAACCTTGTCACACATAATCAATGTAAGATGTAGGTTGTGCTTGAGGAGTAGAGTATGAATATTCATAAACACCTCATGGCCATATACCAATGTGGAGACATCATGGATAGATGGGCTGAAGTTTCAAACACTAGCATTCTCGGTGTTTCTCTATCATGCCTGTCTGCTCATCACTGTCCAACCAGCTCCTTTAGAGAGCTCCTTTTTCATTATTTATTTATTTTATTTTGAAAGTTTTATATAGCGCGAACAAGATCTTTGCAGATATCAGAGCGCTTTACAAAGAGAGGGTACATGATCATAGCCAAAACAGGTAAGTCGGTAGAGCTAACAGTACAAATAGGTGTAAGGCAATAAAACAAATAATACAAATAAGCAAAGACAAATAAGCAAAGACAATAAAACAAATACAAATAAGCAGAGGTCGAACAGGTAGAAGAGCTCAGCTCGTCATGAGCACAGCGCCACTGTGCCTCATGACGAGCTCAGCTCGTCATGAGCACCGAAGGTGTTAAGATTGTACTGCAACTATACTTTCCATGATGAGATGAAGCAATTTTTTTAATATGTAGTCTTCAATGATGATCTTCAGATATGGCATATAGCTTCTGTAATTCACAGAGCACAATGTTGCTTAAGTCGTCCTCATTGCTGTGGTGTCATGCAATTGTGTTTGTTAATAATGGGCAAGTTTGTTATTTGTTACATAGTCCTGTCAATAAAGATGTGTGTTACAAACATGGAAGACAGGTTTCTTCCTGTGTTAGGAAATTTCACTGCAGATGCCGATGAGACGAGATGGACAGAACTATAACGAGCAACACCCTACTGGATTCTTTTTTTCCTGCTGAAATCAGCCTTGCCCCCTGTGTAGCTTCTCAGTAAAATAATACGTTTTTTTGCTGGGCTTTCAAGGAGTAGATGTTGCATGGAATAATTATCTTTCCAAAATAGTTTTCCCTCGATCAGCATAATCGCTTCTATAATCAAGGTCTTCAAGGCATGTGTACTAGTACATTCTTTCCATATGTCCCTGGCCTTTCATATACTTTTACCTAACGAGTGGAGGGGACCTACATCTCTGCTGCATTCATTTTAACAGTATGAATGCCTGTTTGTACATGTCTGACACACCTTTTTTGGTATCATCCTTTCCCTCCATCTGCATTGTAGTAATGCCCATGCCCCACACACCCTGCTTCTCGATTGAGAAATCTGTGGCTAACCATACCTTTTGTCATTGGCCTGTGACACTGAAACTACGTCACCTCCTTGCAGTCTTTTGTTTATGCTTTCTGACAAATTACAGAAGTATTGCTTTCAGAAGGTGAAAGATTTATTTTTGAAAGGCATTACCATTAAGAATTTCCATTGATTTGCCCTATTACCACAGTGTGTGGTCTCTCTATTGGCCAAGATTAACATACCAGACCGTAGGGTACGCACAGATATGTGGCCACTTCCACTGGCTCTTAAGCAGATGGGAAAGATTGGCTGGAAACATGCATTGCCTTCAATTGCAGTCATAAGATCCCAGAGACCGATCTTTGAAAATTGAGAGTCGAGAGCCATGCCATGGTTGCAAAAGACCTATTGGCAGCTAACCAAGAACTTGCACTGGGCTATACAGACTGCCCCTTTCTTACCATTAGTTCCCTTTATTGCCACTCCTATTTGCTTGCTTCTTATTCAGTGGCGTTCCTTGTTGCCCTTCGTGTCCATCTTTTGTGTTTCTCTTTCCTGGAGCATAACCTTTTTACCATATTTTTGTTTGGATGTCTTTTGGTGTTTCACTTGTCAGTGTTAGGAGCTCTTTTTTTTCATTTGGATAAGCATTCCACGAGAGAGCAGCTCTCTCCCTTGTGCGCTCCTCCTCCGCCAAATATTCGCACTCCATGTGACTCTGTCGTGTGCTGCTCCGTATAGTGTTTCTTTCCCTGCATTTGGCACATGCATATGTATGCAATCATATTCAAGCATGCATGCCCCTATAAAATGCTGCCTTGTCCTCTCACCTTTTTTTTTGGGACTGATACTGCGTTGCTAAAAGGTATTGACAAAGGCGAGACCCATTGGCTTTGCTTGTTTTTTATGCTGCGTAAAACAATAGTTTGCATAAACCCTAGAAATAGGATTTATGTGTGAACAAAACAGTTAATAAAAGACCAAGCAGATAACTCTTGTCCATCAATGTGATCTTGTTGAAAGAGATGGGATCTGTGATTCATCAGAGCTACGAAGTGTTACATTTAATTTCAATTCCGTGCAATGCATTTAATGACTTTGTCCCTCCACCCTTCCTCTAGGCAAGCTTGGAGTCTATGATGCTGATGGAGACGGGGATTTCGATGTGGATGATGCCAAGATTTTGCTAGGCAAGTATAGTTTTTAGATTTCTATGCCTACTTGTGTTTTTTTTTTAGTTAAGATGACGTTTATTACTTAAATATTTTCTTGTGTCCAGCCATAAAAAATACATAGAGAATATGCTATTTGTTGTTTCTTTTGTGATGATGATGCTCGCATTACTGTTTTGTGTTTTTACATCCTCACCCATCGAACAGTCTTTCTGTTGACTATTTTGCTGACAGGTTTCTGAAACATTCTTCATGTTTGTTTTACATGGGTGGGCCCTTGAGACACCTTGTGTCCTTATATGATAAATGGGTTGGTTTTTCAATGTCTAAGGTGATATTTATATTTTAAATAGTTGCTCTTTTCCACCAAGAACACATTATGATTGGACGGTCTTGAATATTTAGCCCCACGGTATTGCTGAAAGTTTCCTGAGGACTTGGCTGATTCTTTGAGGCCATCTTCAGGAACCTTTGGAGTGAAATCAACAAGGCAGTGAAGTGAGCCTGGTTGCTTTAAAGCATTTTTAACATTTTAGAAAACGTACCCTTCTCTGTTACATTGTATTCTTCACAACATTAAATTAATATCCCTACCTGGAACCTTGAATACCTTGGACCATCCACCAAACTGCCCTACAACTGAACACTTGAGGTTCATGGACTACATGTAACATCCTAATGCTTCGCATACATTTGTTTTGAGATGCCCACTGTTCTAACCCTCATTTACATTGTCCTCTTTTTGTACCGTCAACGGTGATGTGTAGCAAGCGCAGTCTAGTTACATTCCTTTCAAAGGCGACCTTGTACATGGAACAATTGTTACGTCACAGAGATTTGAAAAGCTCTGTGTTGTCATTAATCTGGCCCTACTGCATACTGTCCTTTACCGATGAGGACTATGAACAGATGATCCTATGAAAAACATGTTTTTTATGATAAGCCTGCAATCTGCGTCCTAGGTACTCAAGAGGCCTGTTACCTGTGGTATGCAACGCAAGGTACAGTATACGTATTTAAGACCTTCACCTCATTGCAAAGATGAACGTAACCGGTCTTATGCAAAAGCTGCCACATTGTCAACATTTCAGTGGATGTCGCTGCACTGCAGCCTTCGTCAGTAAACACTTGGTTGAGATGCCTTACGTTTGCTTTGCGTGGTTGCAGAACTGTCACGGTAAAGGGTACATTTTAAAGCCGGTCAAATTTAGTGCTTGATGATACTGACTTTGAAAAAGTATTTTAATGATCACCTTAATTGTAAGACTGCAAATTATTGGATATGAAAACCCACACAGTAGTGGAACATGACATGAAGTTTTTGAATGAATATTAAACTGTACTCGTTGCCATAAAAAGATTCCAAAAGATAGCTGTTTGAAAAACGTCTACAGCTTCTGCTCCTCAGGCAAGCTTTAGCTTCTTCCATTTCAAAAACTTAAGGCATATGATCTTTCCTTACACACATGTGCCTGGTGTGGTGAGGTGTATCGTGTTCCATGGCTGGCCCTTGATACACGGTGGGGTCATTGGTCTGCGGTTGCACCAAGTTGCCATGCGCATTAACAAACACTTCATTTGATTCAAGAGAAGGTTTGGTACCCTTGAGAACTGATCAAATGCACAAGGCAGGTGAGCGCCACTTTCATTTTTTTGGCTTGTGTTTTGTATTAAGGCATGCCTAATATTATATAACAAAGCTGCACCTAAGTGTTTGTGGCCTTTTGAATGCTTTCCGTTGTGCTGAACATTTCTTCAGACGGTCTTTCTAAACCTATTTTATTATGGCTTTCTGTAAAGCAACATAAAATCATTACTAGATACACAGCTACAAAAAACAGTAGTGATACGGAGCCCGGGGGAGTAGAGTTCAGAATCGCAGCCCCCATCGCCTGTCCCTAATACTACTTGGGCTGATGTTACCACATATGTGGGTTGGCCATGCTTTGAGACATCAGAGCTGGATGATCCTGTTACACTAGTTGTTTGGTCCCTTAGAATTTGTCAGGCACTTTGCCCTACCACAACCCTTTCCTAAATGCCCTGGGCTCCCTCCCACACTCGCAGTGCAAACAAATGTTGGGGCTTATGGCTATGGATGTTCCTTTGCTTGTTTGTAACTGGCATTATCTTCTCCAACCCACAAAGGGCAGTTCTGCTGCAAGGATAGTAAGTTCTTGTTAAATGGTTTACTGTTAATCTAAAAGGAAAACCCCCATTTAGGAGAAAATGTACTGGGGGATTGATAGCTAAAAAGAATATTGTTGTAGTATGAAAATCCATATGCAGACAAGTTGTAGGTTCCAAGTAGTTCCTTCATTAAGTTTCAATTATAGATGTAGTAAGATGATAGTAGGATGGTAAATCAGATGGAAGAAAGATAGTAGTGTAGCCCCACCAGGAGCAGTCTCCCTCTACTCAAAATCTCATCCTCAGCTGACACTCTCACCAAGCCCTCACACCAACATTCCATGACATCAAACAACATTCTTCCAGTCAATCAGGCTGAACAGATGGGAGAATATTGAGGCAAAGAGAGAAGAGAGAAATTAACCGTACAACAAAAATCATAAGGAAGGCTATGAATGCTTTAAAAATGGTGTGCATTTGAATACTCCTAAACATCCACGTCACCCCTGCTTTTGAAAGTAGTGGGTGACATACTAACAAATGCAGATATTGTTATTTTTAAGACGCATGGCCCTGTAAAGGATATCACGGTAGTCACTGCAGCACTGCATTGTGGCAGATGCAGTGTTTTGGGTCAATTTGAGGAAATATTTCCTCTTTGGGTTACTGAGCAGGTTCAAGCACATAGGAGAGGCAATTCCACAGTGTTGCCTAGTTCTTCAGTTAAGTGCCTTCTGAAAGTAAATTGTTTACTTATATATTGGACCAATTATGAACCTTGCATGTCCTGAGTAAGCCATCCGAAGCTCTTGGAAAGGATGGCACTCATTCTACTTTGCAGTTTTCATCCAACTTAATTTCTCTTGAAACTCCTGTGCTTGGTTATGATGGCATAGATAATCCATCTTTAAATTGTTCAGGGCCATATACTGCGAAATGATGTTGGCCAAACTGTGTGATCCCCCTGTATTCTGGGTGATTTAACTTGATTTTTTGCAGTTTTTTATATGCTTTATATATCTATTCAGTTCTTTTTCTGCGCTGACTTTGATTTGTTAGTTCTTTTCCCTCAACATTGGTGTCATAGAGATGTTTTTTCAAAGTTGAAATTTGAAGGAATAGTTTTTGTTAAAAAAGATACAATAAAAAAAGCAATAACTGTACATGCAACACCTCCCACCCCCAATCCAATTTGCCATTGATACCGTATGCACTATGCACTGAGGTCAAAGTTGCCTGCACATTTATACCATACCCTAGTTGTAGTTCAATGCACTTCCCTTGTATGCTTCCTGTCACCATTCTTTTTCCGTCCTTACATTTAAATAGATGTAAGCCTATATTTTTGATTGTTCTGGGGATGTCCTACGTTGACGGCATTCTTTCAACTCATGAGAGAGAAATAGTGGCACTGATTGCCTCACATGGAGCCTTATTTTTGTGGTCATGCCATTTTCTATTGGAGTAGCTTTAAAGAGCATGGGCCTGAGAGACTAAGAGGTCACATTCCCCCCCCCTCCCTTCCCCTCACCTCCTCCCTCCCCCCACCTCCCGCCAGGCCTGCCTTCAGTACAGCCTGTAACTTTTTATACCGTCACCTGCCCTTTGCTCTAAATCTCGATTGTGAAAAACACCCTCTCTTTTACTATAACATGTAGTATATTAATGTTTTGTGAATTTCCTATAGATTAAAACTACCACCAAATTGATCATGTTGATCACAAACCTTTTTCCTGTCTATTGTGTGGCTTGTTATTAGCCTGGATTAGGTTAAGGGGGGGTTACCCTTTTCCGGTCAGTGGCAGAGGTGCAGCTCAATTTAAATATTCATGTTTGTTGACCATGTGTTGACGTCAACGACCAAGGCTAATTAACTTGGAATGAAGTTCCATGCTAAACTATTTTGTTGTTCATAGTACTACGGTGCTGAACAAGGCCTCTTGCATGATTTCGAAATATACCCTTCTGTTTTGTACTGCTGAGTTTACATTAGGAAAGGTGTGCAGAGGCTGAAATTTACCTAGTGCAAAAACAGCAGGGGTGAAAAAGAAGTGGGCATGTAGAAGCAAGACTTAAAGGCCTCTTTTGTGTTGCAGAACATCATGAGGTTCACAACTGCTATATCTAGGCTTGCCATTTAGAAAACAAAGCCCCACTGCTGTGAATTCCTAATCTTCACGATTTTCAGGTTATGCGTGCCTGTTGCTAGACTGCCAGACTTGTCATTCCAAATTGCCACTGTACACTAAAGATGGAGGAGTGTACTGTGGAGCCCAACTTAATCCCCTTCACAAAAAATCCATTTTTCCCTAATCTGGTGCCTTTTATATAAAAAAAAAGATTTACCAAGGATTCCCAGATGCCCCCTTTAAATAAATAATTCACTATGGCATACTAAATACAAGGCAACACCTCTCAACGCACTGTGGCTGTCTGACTTCATCCAGTCAAAACTCTTGTAGGGTGGAATGCTTTATGCACAGGACTCACGTTAGTGAACGATTATAGGTACAGATAACCTTTTTATATAACACAACTTTTTCTACTGTGCCTACTGCAAGATGTCAAGCAGACTTGCATGCCTTCAAGAGGGGCTTATTGAAGTTTAGAAAGAGGAGAACTTCTACTAATATGCATTAATGTGGAAGGGGATAGGAGTTTGTGTATTTCGGGACCTCTAAAGCTTAAATTGGTCTCTGCTACTTGAGAATTCAAGATGGTCAGATCGGTCCTGGGTGCAGCAGCAATTCATGTGTATGATTAGAAAATACATGTCTAGGTGGCGTTTTGGTAACTTCCTCTTTGGGTCACCCAGTGCACAGCTTTGCCTGATCTAGGAGACTTCTTATTGCTTTAGTTGTATCAGTACTAATCCAAATCTTATCTACAGCAGTAAAGACACACTTGTTGTTTGGGAGCTATCCTGAAACTACCACACCTTTCTCCAAGAAAGAGTAGTGATGTACAGAGCTCCACTTTTGGGGCAGTCTATTCATCTCTGTCCAGTAGTTTCTGTCTACTCTCTTTTTAATTTGCCTTTTTAGATAAGACTTGCAGTTATTGGACAAGAGAGGTTACAGGAGGAGCTAATTCCCCAAAGGGCTCATTGCGCCTATCTAGAGACAAAGAAAATCCTTATTTTGTAGACCTTTAATCTTGCTCTAGTCTGGACTTGGAGAAACATACTCCTATGGTTTCCCCTCAGGGTCCTAGGTCTACTCAAATGCATAACTGTTGTGGTTGTTTCAGGCTTTTATTTATTTATTTATTTTGCATCTTGTATCGCGCAAACTAAAACCCGAAGGTGTCAAGGCGCCTAACAAAAAAGATCAGAAAGCGGGCAGGCTTCTTTTAGGCAAGTGGATAGTAATCAAGGGAAGACAGCTGTCTAACATCCTAAGTCAATGGCAATCTTCATGATTCTCAAGACATTGCTCCTGCTCTTGTCCAAGAGGATTTTGGTTCGGCTAAACACCGTTTCATGTTTTGTTCATGAACCTATGGAAGTAAATGATTGGTAAAGGGCACAAGTCTGGAGATGGATAGACCATGCAGCCTCTTTCCATGGGCATACATAAATCGGAACTGAAATAATTTTGTTAGATTGCAACATGGGAAATCCCACTGGTCTACGAAAATGTTGTTTATGCTTTTCCGTCTGCACAAATCACCCCAGAGCTATTTGACAAATTCAGGTGCAACTTTCCTTATATCCAGATTGTTCATTCCTGTGATCTGTTTCTGAGCTTGAACACTTGGTTCCCTATGCTCGGAGTATTGTTTCTGGTCTGTCTGACTATTCACCAGTAATGCAGTTCATTATTAAGTACTTTGCCGGGTTGCAGTTTAAGAGAGATCTGCTTTGCTTTTGCTATTGCGCACTAAAGAAGCTTAGTACTTTTAGGCCTAGGTAATGGCATTCTGTTATACCTCAATGATGAGGGTAATCCAGTTAATGCACTTCATTCTGATCCAGTAATAAACAGGAGAAGATCAAGATATTGTTTGTTCATAGAAAATGTTGGTTACTATTCTGATGGCAACATCAGGGGTGTGGAATTTATTAAAATATCTCGTTCTCCATGGGGCAGGTTGCTTTATAAATCTACTTGTCCTGTAACAAAATCCACTTGTCCCTTTGGTGCCATGTAGTGCGGCGACAAATTATGGGAGCAATCTAATTATATAGGAGCTCTCTTATAGCCTCTCTGATTATGCCAGGGCTCATACCATAGTTGTGTTTTAATACTAGCAATCCCTTTATGTTGCTACTTTTCGGCAGATCTACATACTGGAACTGAAGTAGTGGTAAGCAATAGTTCCAGGGTTGGAATGCCTTTTGAGTCTGTGAAAACCTACTTACTTGCATGTTTTAAGGGTTTTCTTTTTTCAATTCAAATAGGTTTTTATTGGGTGTTTCAGTATTAAATAAATACAAAAAAATAGACTTAAAAAGCATACATTAATACAAATGTACAGTACAATAAAGCGAAAAAGGGTATAAAGCAATACACAATAGGTTACATGATAATACATACTTCCGTAGGCGGTGTGTCCGGGCAGTTGCATGTAAATTAGAGCGCCAAAGATATGTAGGTGGGGCTCAGGAATTCAGGGTGAATTGAAGTAACAGATTAGCTCCACACTGTTGGATTGTGATGGCGTGTTTTAAGGGTTTTCAACAACTCTTCTGTAATCTTTTCCCAAACTGAGAAATGTTGGAAAATGTACTCCTGATAATGGCAGACGTAAATCTTCTTCCAGAGTTGGGAAAAAAGTGGTTAGAGGGAAAATTAACTTGCAAATACTCAGGTTTCCGCATAAGCAAATCTACACATGCATATTTGCTCATGCTAAAATGCAGTTCACAAATATTTTCATGGTGTACAATTTCTTGCCCTACTTCTGTAAATTCTTTTGAATTCATGAAAGCCATATAGCTGCACTTTGCAAGGAAATATACCGTGGGTGCACTTTTAATTGGGCCCCTAATTTGGTCTGGAGTTAACCATGACCTTTTGGGTTTATTACAATTCTCTCTCTGTATCTGCTGGCTTCACTGTGAGTGACAGCATTCTGCTCTTTCACAAGGAGCATATCGGCACACAAAGTAGTTTTGTTCAGTGCCACTAACTAATGTGGCAGTGTGTGCTTTTTTGAGACCAAAAACTATTTTTGCTGTTGCCAATGTTTGTATAATAGTGAGGGCCAGGCTGCTTTCGCATCAATAAGGTTTTTCAAAAACCATGGCAAAACAAGTCACGCACTGCCAAAACTAAAAAGTTGGCCACCAATTTCAGACCTACTTGCTTTACCAATGCTTGTTTATTTTAATATTTTCCATAATCTTATGGAAACTGGTTACACTGATTTTGCAATATAAATATTTTTGGGAAATACTAGCATGCATAAACACATTTTACTAAATGATGCTGCAAAGAAATGGTACCTGAAATTTTACAGTAGTTTGGCAATGTTTTTTTCCCTTCTTTAATTTTTTGTGGAACATTATATATTGAAAGCTTAGAATTATTAATCTTGCTTTCAAGCTTCTCCAAATATTTGCATCTAATCAGAGCGCATTCTGGGAGCATTATACATATCCTCATATTGCCAAACTTTGAAACCGTGTACACATTTTTATACTGGAACCACTGTCAGTAGTGCAGTCAGAATTTACATTTACTTTGAGCGCTCACCCTAATAATAAAGGCTTTAAATTAATGAACCATAAATGCAAATTTGAACAACAATAACATATGCACACAAATATTAACTCCACTGCAGGCAGTGCCCTTCCCTGACCCTTAATGTGGTACTGCAAACTGGCAGCCAAAGGGTTTGTGCTGCAGGGAGTTAAGCCTACTTGTCCCAAGGACAAAATACACATTAAAACTTGTTGCCCTTGACCCCAAACAATGTCCTGGGCATCGGGCTATAGGAATTCCACATCCCTGCAACATTCTGTTGCCATTTTAATATTGTGGTAGGTATTTTTTCTGAACCCAGTTTGAACATGCAGCAACCTTTTCTTTTACCTGATAATATGGAAGGTAGATTTTCTATGTGCTAATGAGCTGAGACATTTTTTGTCTTTCTAGTGCTACTTGAGAATTATCTTATCTTTACGAGTACCAGAATAATTTACAGTATAGCATTAAAGAGGTATGTTGCATTGCTGTTTCCCATGGGCCGCAAAGAGATTTGTAGTCTTATTGGGTTTGGTCTCCACTAATGAGCTTTATCAGTAAGGAAGACCTCTGCCAGCTTTGTCCATTAAGCCATAGTTGAATAGCCTCTTTGACATTTAAATCTCATTCCATTTGGGTGCTTTTCATCTGAATGTCACACATGATTGCCTGATCAGAAATGTGAGACATTCAGTAACTTTTCTTAGTTATGAGCTTGTTGACACCATTCTCACTTTCCCACCGGAGTGACTGAACCCCCTTGTTTTCTTCAGGCACTGCTCCCTAAATGGATGTTTAGAAGTTGGCGTGGAGCTTAGGCAGTTGGCACTTAACACATTTGTCTGATGAATATAGAGATGGCTGTTGCCACTCCCTGCTTCCATGCTGGACGCAATGACAACAATAAGTTACTTGCCTGTTTGTGGAGTCCCACTCGCATAGCTCTTTATTTACAGGCACTTTCATCTTCCTACCCTGACACTGTGCTTCCAAGGGCTCTATGACAATGCAAAGCATGCCTTTACCATGCATCATTTACCACGTAGTACCTTAACCATGCATGCCTTTCCAACTCGTATACCTTTACCGCGCATGCCATTACAACTTGAGGTAAGCATATGTTAGTGGAGTGAAACACAAACTCATATATACAAAAAATACCCTTATCTCCCCAAACGTTAAAAATGCCCATACCAACCTACACCTTTACCCACCCCATACCATAACAATTCCTTTACCAACCTATCACCTCTAAACCCTAAAAATGCCTTTCCACTCTACACATCTACCCACATCAAAAGCTTAAAGCACCCTTCCCACCCTATAATCTTATCCACCCCTAAACCCCAACTTATACATATGTATACTTAGGCTGTTTCCTCTTCCAAGAAGATTTTTTGCAAATGTTGAGGGTCTGGAAGATACACCCAGGATACATATGCAGGCACATTAGAGGGTACAGCGTATGTTGACATGCTTTCTTTTGTGTACGAGTTAGCTTTGGAGATATTTCTGTGCGAATCCATTATGTGTTTTTACAATTGACGAGGATCTATCTCTGAAACCACAACTTGGCTCACTGATATCCTCCTGCTTTTTCCTACTTCGCAGAAATAAGATCAAGAAATTCCTTACCACGACACCTTGGTTCAGGTCATAATCAGTCACGTTGAATTGACTGCGCCAACTCTTTACTTGGTTCTTTCTAAACATCTTATGCGGAGACTTCAGTTGATCCAAAACCAGGTGGCTCAGCCGATTTATCCTTTCCCCCAAAGGTTGCCATATTTCTAAAGTTACAAAAGGACTTCACTGGCTCCCAGTTGCACAGAGATCTGCATTTAAAACATGTTGCACTATTTTGAAAGCCTTGCACATGAAAAGTCCAGCATTTATTAAATCTAGGATCCATAAGTACTTCCTCACCAGAGATCTCACATCCACCCATTTGCACCTGTTGGGGATTTGCCCAATTTAAGAGGTTTAGGATGGGTGAAGTCAGATTTTCAGTCACTGCTCCTAGTGTTTCCTAAGTTTCCTGAGCCGTACTGGGACAGTTACCTCGTGCCAGGAGACAATTTGGTGTATGTGATCTGTGCAAGCTGAAGTAACATAACCTAACATAATGTTAGCTGTGGAGCTTAGGGTCAAGAGTGCAGAGATTGCAACATCAACTAGAAGCTTACTCATTAATGCTTCGTCTCACCAGTGCTTAGAAATCTACATAAATTAAATCACGTCGTTTTTTGGTATTTAAGTATATGAGATCTTAGGAAAGTACGGTTGTGTTTATACCACCACACCTTATAGAAGCGTTTATCTCGAAAAACAAAAAATCTACCTTTAATTTTCATCCTACAGATATTTGTTAGTGCAGTGACGCGTGAGGTAAAAAAATATTCTTGTATTAAATGTAGATAGAATTCAGCAACAAAGCATACTTTTTCTCTGACCAGGAGCTCAATGGATAAGTTAATTCAAATTTAACTAAATTATTTCTCTCAAGCGTAGTTACCAAATAAGTGGTGGACATCCTTGATGATAATTGGAGATTGGAAAAAAACTGCCCTTAAAAAAAAAAGCATGAAACCGCTGCTACTCAAGAACTGTTTAATCACCTTCATAGATACAATGCCAAGTAGTTCATAGCTAATTCACGGCCATGCTTCTAAAATAAGTTTGCATCAGTATCTGACCCTGTGAGTAACCTTGATCAGCATCAAGGGCTTGGCTGCGGCAACTGTCTTCGTGGTGTCTGTGAAGTCATTTATTGTTGTAAGTACTTCCGAAATGGCTGGTATTCGTGCTCCTTCAAGCCATACTCTCTCTGATGTTACTAGTAACCACAAGCCCTTTGCTGATAAGACGACTTTGTAAATGCGGAAGTAAAAAAATAGAACCAGTCGTTTTCGCCCCAACGGGTTTTGCAGCTTCTGCCTTATGTCTAAAAGCAACTTCAGCATAAGGGTTCAACTTAAGCATACTAAAGCATGAGCAGTGCAGCTAATTTTAGTACATTTTTTTTTTACCCCAGCCTGAAGTTCATATTGAAATTGGACTGATTTATTTTCTACATAGTTATCGGTGTGCTAAGTACAAAGATATTCTGAAGATATTCTGAACTTCTCCTATTATGATGTTGCTATTGAGAGGAAAACATACGTTCATTTTGAGTACTCTATAAATGGTTAGTCCCTTCAAAAGCAGAAATTCGGTATTTCACCTCAAGCATGCAGTTTAGAAATTCTACATTTCTAGAAAAATGCAAGTTTAATAGCTGTGGGGTCTGCAGGAAAAAAACTGAACTTGGATTTATATCAGGGTGCCGGACAAGCTCTGCTATAAAATCATATTTGTTCGTGTCCCAATTCAGAATCCTGTTGGTGCAGTTTGGATCACATAACTTTGTTGTTTCAAAATCAAAGCACTCGCAGAAACTGCTTTGACACATCAGATGTTCTTTTAAATGTGTTGTTCCCCGTGACAAGATCCTCAAGCATGTCAGACTGACATTGCACCCCAAACTCCACCTTCCATAGGTTTGTGTACATACAGACACTGATTGGTATTTTTCATACCAAAAAATTGAAATTTTTATTTCAATGCATTTTGTCATCATTATTCATGCTTTGAAATATTAATATAAAATGTAAGCATTTCACTGTCAATGATATTGACAATGTATAATTCTCATCGAAATGTCATGTATAGTGGTATATTAATATGGGTCCTGAGACTTGTAGGCTTGAGGAAAAGGTGTGGATACACTAACCTGTAGACAATCTAATTGCTTTTGGCCAGAGTCAAAGGTTCCATGTTGTAGAAGAAAATTGGAGCTCGGGCAGTGAGGAGGGTAGGATGTTGGTGTGTTTTCATGCAGCCTCATCTGATAGATTTGGGAAAGATACTATTCTTTGTATTATGTCGTGCTCTGAGTCAGAGCTGCAGCTGTTTCAGATATTAAAATTTGGAAACCATCCGGTTCAATTTCGAGGCTCTTCTGTGCCACTTCATCTTTGACGTTCACAAACTTCAGGAAGTTCCCGTTGCTGTAGTCTATCACAGCGCAGTCTTGACCAGTGGGAGCTGAAAATTCGAAAATGAGCACAGACAAGGCAGTTATCCAAGGACTTGTGTGTGATTGTGAAAAATAGCTTTCAGGGATATGCACCTTGCTCTTTCTTGTGCTGTGCATAGTCGCAACCTTTAATAAACTAATTTGTGAAGCTGGACAATTTAGGCAACTTAACGAATTTCTACAGTAGGTCTGTCCTAGTTGCGAAGACAAAATGATTTAACGTGGCTATACAGATCCTGAGTGGACTATTGATTAGTCTGTTTTGTAGCGGTTACCTACAAGATTGACTCTCAACAATACTAACTTGACATTAAGCTAAATTACTGATCTGCATTAGAGTGAGGCAAATACGACATTGAAGAACCCTGGTGTAGATGAAGCAGAGAATTAAAAATGTTACTATGTTCTTTATGTTCCATTGAATAACTGAGTAGAGGCCTATAGTTATCGTCTTTCTAAAAGTAAGCATGGTTGTACCCCATGACTTTATTCCAGATTTAACCAACATGGCCACCTTTTGTTTAGGTGGCAAACATGCATTTTCGCAGTACTACATTTTGTAGGAAAACAAACCATGCTAAATTCTGTCTGTATACTTAATTTCTACATAGAGCCTACTCACTGTTGGCTCTTTTCTTGAAGGTCTTCAATTAGTGAATACTGATAATGGGAGAGAACATTGTGAGCATTCATAAATGATTTTACCCTTTGCTAAAGTGGTCAATTAACCCCTTCACTGTGGCGCTATTCCGCAGCAGTGCTAAGGGGGCAGGGCGGAAGAGCGGCGGGCGCATGCTGGTGATGGAACCGCTCTGTCACCAGCGTCGGTTGCGCTGTGCTTATGACGGAGCGGTTCCGTCATGGCCCCGCCCACTCAATAGAATGCTCAGCGCAGGCGCGGAATTCGTGCCGCGCTTGAGCGGCGGGCGGGCCATGACGGAACCGCTCCGTCATCAGCACAGCGCCACCGCAGCTGATGACGGAGCGGTTCCGTCATCGGCATACAAGGGGTTAATGAACATGCCCTAGTGACCTGATTTGTTTTCTCAATTATATCTGCATATTGTGTTTTAATTTCCTTGATCTCACCTATGTTGTGACTCAGTCATCCCTTGTCTTATTGTTGTCATAACCTACAATTCTTTAGCACCCTCTTATTTTTTTTCTTGGTGAGATGGACTGCTGGCCAGAACATCCTCTCTGCTATCCTTCACTCCACAAGTCCATAGGAATCAATAGTTCAGATAAACAATTTCCGAGCTTCCACTTGAGCTCGTGATAAGCCCCCTTGTAACACTGAACAAAAAAACTTCAGAGGGATGCTTATAAGAACAGTCGTGTTTCATTTTTCGGAAATTATATTAAAGCTACAACAAACCAAGCAGTAGTCTAATGTTGCCAGGCTCTGAAATGGTATGTCTTTGTTGTGTAGGGCAAGTCAGGGGGCCAAAATTAGTGCAGTGCATCAAACGCACATTACAATTGTGCTGCTGCCTATCAAGCTTAGGTGTCTATAATCTTAGGCATGTGTTACATTACTGGTACTCCACCAGAGATGTCTGAGAGATTTTTCCAGTTGCGAATTTAATGGGGTTATGGAGTTTTTTAGTACCATGCAAACTAGTATAATCTAGTTTTAAGGATTTGCTTATAAATATATACCTGGAACCCAGTGGTGGCTGGATTTCGCCTTTGTGCATTTTGTGTGTGGCCTAGTGATTGGACCATGATTAATTAATGCTGTTCATGATACAGATGTATCAGCGTGTTTTGCAACTTTTTCCCTTGAGTTTTCAGGCAAGCTATAAGGAAGTGGTCAATATACCACAGTGCTTGCCTTTTGACGGAGGCATTCCAAACATTTCTGATGGGCATCTGCAAAAAATGTCGTCCTGTGAAAAAGTACCGATTAAAGATGAACTCGAGTATCGATTGAAGATGAACTCGATGGTTTCATTAAAGCAAGTAAACACACTGCTTTAGAATGGCATTATCAGCCACGGGTTTAGATTGTTTATCCGGCAGACCCTAAAAGAGTTTTAGGTAATAAAATTCTCAGCACCCGTGCTAAGTCTGGAATTAAAGGTTCATCCCCTTGTTAGGGAGAGACCCAATGAACAGAGTTTTTCAAATCACTTTCTTCTTTCGCTTGTGGAAGGCAGTACTATGACTCATTAGAAAGGGTCTGTGCTGTAATAGTGAATTGTGGTGGCATGTTGTATGAGGGTTTGATTTTCATATTTTGTTTTAGAAAAATCCAGTGAGCGAAGGGAGTGAAAAGTAAAAAGAAAGAAAGCAAAAAACCAACATTTAACACCGCATCTCTTCCTGCATGTTGTCTGTTTCTACGGAACCAAACTAACCTGCAAAATGTCATGCATTACATTGTAAGCTTATATTAGAAAGCCCAAGTGGAAAATTTGTCATACAATTGATTTGTGTGCATGTGCGGTGCTATACAGTCTTTCAAATGTGCATGTGACCGTCAGATGCAGGACATACTATGGTTTTTTTCTGGGCCCTTGCATTGTTCAATACCACATAAGGGGCAGGGTTCACAAGAGTCAGAGGTGTAGTAGCAATGATACTGAATTCTACTTTCAGGTTGTGCTCAAACTCTGCAGAACATGCACATAACTTTGGTCAATGTTCAGTTTCCAAGATATGTAATTGTTCTGAACCACAGCATGTTGTGTGCGCGCATCCTGTCCATTACCTCTTTGGAGCGTAGCTCATTCATTTTTACCTCCTTTCACTCCTGTGTGCTGTCCTGCAATGACTGCTGCCCTTCATGTCTGTCCTGCATCCCTCTTGTCCAGTGTCCTTTTTCGGCCTAATCTCTCTCCTTTTTCTCTCTCCTTTCCCCCCTCTGCTCTCGTGTAGGCCTCTCCAAAGATGGCAGTAGTGAGAATATTGATTCTCTTGAGGAAGTGCTTAACATACTAGCGGAGGAAAGCTCTGACTGGTTTTATGGCTTCCTCTCGTTTCTCTATGATGTAATGACTCCTTTTGAGAACCTAGACGAGGAGGAGAGCGAAGCCGCAGACGACGTTGATGGTGCGTCACAGAATGAAGGGGTTCAGGGAAAAAAGACATGCGTCATTTTGGATTTGCAGAACCAGTAGCCGCTTGTTTTGCCCTCGTTTCATTGGCTGGTGTGTAAACCTGTTCGAGCTGCCTTCACCGTTGGCGTATGGGGAGCCTTATGGTTGCACCATGTGGAAAGTATCCTTCACATTTCAGTGGACAATGCTAACTAACTCTGAACAGGAAGCCATCTGGCATTAGTGAGATGTGGCCCTGTGCAATGGGGGACAGGGACATTACACAGTTGTGCAAAGTGAGTCAGCAAATCATGTGGGCTAATCGCCTCAGTGGTGTTGTAAGTTCCTGTGTGGTTTTGCTTCTGTTTGTGCATTGAGGGCACTAAACATAAGCAACTTCTAACTGTAACAGGCTGAACTGATTTTAACTAACTCCTGTTTGTACTAACAAACCTTACCACATTTTACCTTGGTTTTATCAACAGTATTCTGGTGCGGTTTGACAAGCCATTTAAATGTTGCAGACCAGTTCCTTCAGGAGGTCACATCACCATGTTCACAGTATTTATGTGAAGAGCATTAAGTCTGAGATTACGTGTGGCATGTAAGCACACTTTATGCTGTTATTTGTTATTCATGTAGTGTAAGCAGGTAACCATTGCAAATGTGTGCACTGCCTGAAATGGCTGAGGATTTATTTCATGGTACATAAAAAGAGCCCAAAGAAATCTGCTTTCAAGACGGTTACATTGTTTTATGCAGACAGTGGTGAACGTTTGCTCTTAAAAGATCGGATTTGAAAGTTATTTCAGAATACCATTACACATAAATACAGAAATACTCAAAAAGGACGGCATGTGTTTTTTTCTTCATTGTTTGAGTTTAATTAGTAAGTTCTAACTAACTTTTATTGGCCATTGAATGGCCTTAGCACTATAAGAGCTGAAAGCTAACCCTAGGCTGCCGCCTATATTTCTTTCTCTTTGCTAATCTCTGGCAAGGCTCCAAGTAGATCAGACACTCCATCAGTTTGTCTTCTGTCATGCTGCACACACAATGTCATAGTAACATGCATTAGTCTTGAAATGTCGGAGAATAGCAAGGTGGGAGAAAGATAGTAGCTGCCAAGTATTTGTTTTGCTGCAGTTGTTTGAAGAAATCTCCAGATTTTTTTTATTTTTATTTTTATTTTTTATTCCAATCAATTCCCAAACAAATGAACGGGAATGCTGGGTACGTCTGCGTCATAAGTATGTGCATCTGAGTGACCTGGTCACGTAGAGTTCAGATGCTGAACGTATTTTGGTATGACCTGGAATCTAAGCCCAATGTCACTACAGACGCTGGGCACTCTGAGCCACAGGCAAGTGGAGCGACTCACCATGGTCATACAGTAACAGGGTGCTGACGTGAAGTTTTGATTTTGCACCATGTGGAGGGCATTCTAAAGAAGCCCACTTTCAGCCTGACTTAACACAGTCATCATAACAAGTAATTAAAATGCATGGAAATTAGTATGAACTATATGTATTTATATGTGTTAGTGTCCTGGAGGTACATGAAAAGGTACACTTTGATATTCTTTAATATACTTTTTTTTACGAAGGGTAAGGCTCGCTCGCAGTCGAAAATGCAGGCTAAGTTTATAGATTGTTTTTGGTCAACTGATTGTAGAAGAGAATAGTAAATTGCAGTGTATTCAGGGGCCACATAAAATGGTTATTCAACCTAGCTTTACTAGTATTTGGCGGCTATCACATGAGATTTGTGATTACATTCTATTGAAATGCTAACAAAAAAAGTACATTGCTTGATTAACAAACTGTGCTGCCAGACCCAGGAATGATGATTGCATGAACCAAAGTTTGGTTGAATGACTAACTCGTTTGTGAATACTTATGCAAATAATCTTTTTGGGACTGTACTGGAAAGCCTGTTTTGTTGCTTCTAAAAACTCCTGTATAGAGGTTGACATAATCCTGTCATTAAGTACATTCTCCTTCCTTTTAATTGGCTTTTTAAAATGTGGCGGAAAGAAGCCCCAAACAAAATTCCAACAGTATGCAAATGAAACCTGAACTTTTCTTTATCTTGGAAGAAATATTTGTGTTTTCCATGGATCCACTCTTAAAAATGTTTCGTAATCCTCTTCCAAGCGCTCTAATATTTTGGACAGTGTGTAGAGTAAAAAAAGTAAGATACTAAACCACTAAATGTAAAGGCACATCACAGCATAGATAGGCTTGTTTTGATTTACAGAATGAGTCAACCAAACCTTTCTTTCCCACCTATAGAAAAGGACATTAAATCCATGCTTACATCCAAGCGTTTTTTTGTTTTTTTTACAGATCTTACTATCCTTTTTACCTTTGCTCAAACTCCCTGTTCACACCTCATCCCCAACATTTTATCATATTCCCGGAACATCCGTATGACTAGAATTGCAACTCTACTTATGACTGGATAAGTGGGCTTGGAAGTGTACATGCAGTTGCTTGAGCTTGGTGCGAACTTTCTAACTATATTCCTGTCCCGTGGAACACAAAGGCCCAAGTATATTGGGCAACACTCTTTACTACAGCATTAAGCTAGGGAACAAGGTAGAGTTTGGATTTAAGTATGATTTCCAGTTTCCTTACTTAGCAGACTGCTGCTCCTAGCCTGCGGAGGTGTGCGATGTAGTGGGGAAAGGGGACGAAGGAAACTAGGTGGGCCACGGGAATGTCTCTGACCTGGATTCTGGACATTCCAAAAACATGTCTGACTTTGCTCTGTTCCGGAATTGAAAACTTTTTCATCCCTCAAAATAGACATGTGTCCAAGTGAAGATAGTGGCCTGGTTTGTAGGAATGTTTCTAAGAGGTAGTGCATTTGAGTGTCAGCGATCATTTTAGGTACACCTGACACTGCTGTAACAGCTGTACAAATCAATGTGTATATATAGAGGTGGAAAAGCTAAAGGAAACCTCTGCAGCGCTCCATGTGACGCCTTCTGCTGTAATTATCCCTTTGGTTTCATCAAGAAATGTTTGTTGCAAGTACCAGTTAAATACACTAGTCAGTGGATATGGCTGGAATTAATCTAGCCTGCTAACCAGCATATCATAATCTTTGGTGTTGTTGGTCGCTGAGAGTACAAGGAACATTAGAGCTTTGGTCTTGCTTTTTCCAAGGATGGCAGCGGTTCTTCAATTACGAGCCCCATGGGTTTCAATGCCTCTCGGTTGCCAACTGGAGATCTTGTTAAAATTTTAGTTCATTGTATTTTTGTAACTGCGTTATAACCTCCCATTCCATGGTGTTTCTGGGTTATGATAAATTGGACATTGGCCAGTAGCTTGCCAAGACATTTGGGTCAGTTTCTTCAGCAGAGGCGTAATGGTGGAGTGTGAAATAAATCTGGAGAAAGAATGCCTTAATCATTACTAATAGTTTTACCTTAAAAGAAGGAAGGGCTTCTTAGTGGATTTTGAACCTCTATTTAGTTTTCTGATTCTTAGAGGACCAAGGTTGTCCAAAGCGGGTGCAAAAAATATTAAGATAATCATTATTCAGCAAGGATTTGGGCTCAAAGCAGTTTCTGCAGAGTGTCTTAGTTGCAATTCTCTTTTTCTGGTGGCAGATACATAATAAAATTGAAAAACTGCTGTTCTTGACAAACATGAAGGGGGACAAGTGCTTCCAAAAATATCCTCAATCATATAAACAGATTTTCTAATTCATTAAGCCCTAGAAGGGCACTTGCATCCCAGAGCATGGGGTAGAAGGAAAACAAAGGAGAATGGCAAAATGTTTATAGCATTTATTTATAAAGTTTTAAATAGCGCGATCAAGATCCTGAGGGATATCAGAGCAAACAAGTACAGCCAGCAAGCATAAGAAAAAAGCTCAGATAGTTGGACAATGGCCCGATCAGGTCTGCATTCCCGGTGCCTTTAATGCAGAAGGAAATGTTAAGGTTGGTCCAGTGGCAAGGTACTGTTCTCCTAGATTTTCGGGCACTCTCCAGCAAGGGCTGAGCAGGTTTGTTTTAAGTTATTTTTAGGTAACCACCTCATGGAGTTTGGGATGACCAACCCCAGCTCTGGTTGCACCACAACCTGCAAAACTCAATGTCACAACTCTCCTCCTTCCAGACCTTCATTTCGTCTGCTGTCCGCCGCGCGGAAAAGGTATTCTCACGGTGCTTCAATCTCAGTATGGGGCTACTTCAGAGGGAAATTGAGGCAGTATAGGACCCACTCCCCCACTTACTACAGAACACTAATGTCTTCAAGGTTCCCAGGTTCAAAGACTACTATCTCACCAAGGCCCAAAGTAGCCAGGACAACTCCAACAGCAAAGCTAACTCATGGAGCCCACAAGAGTGCAAGCATTCCAATCCTAATCATTTTCTACTGTACCATCACCACTACCAAATACATAGTGTTTCCCGTTTTGTGATTTGCCCCATTTTATTACTATTCATGACATGTGTCCCTGGAATCTGCAAAGTAGAACGTTGAAGGTGTAAACACATCAACTTGAGGGATATCACTCCCTGCAGCATGACTTTGTGCTGGTCCTAAAGAATGCAAGGGAATGTGCAGGACAGCATTTTTGCCTTCCTGCATTTAAGTGTGAATCCATGGTCCATGCATGAATATTTTCGAGTAATTTATTATTTTTCCACTTGCCTTTTTAAAACGGAGTCATCTTTTTGGAAAATTAGCCACTCCACCCAAATCTAATTTGGAATTATCGCTTGTGATTTTAAACCAATTTGTTGTAACCAGGCCGTGAAGTTTTATTGTCTGCAGTGGCCATGATTTTGCTTTGCTACTATAATAGTTTGACTATAATCTACAGTGTTTCTATCCCTGCTGTCTGCCAAAATCACACTTTTAGTATTGTTGCAAAATTTGAACCCCCACATTCTGTGACCACCTTCATCAACTGCCAACAAGAGCATTAGATATTTATAACAAATAATAATAAATATATTTAAAAAACAAAAGGTTTGGTAATCCAAATGATGAAATTGTAGCAATTTTGGGACAGTTTGCTATAAATTTAGCCTCATTGATCACATTCTTTAACAGTGTAGATTTCTGTCTTCATTTAAACTTTATTGTAAACAATATTTTGAGTGACCTGTTTTGTGATGCTTAGTCAATGATGTCATGTGTTGTGATTGACTATTGTACAGGAAAACATTATATTTTTCTTGCTGAACTTTTAATTAGCCAAGTGTGTACTCTCATTTCATACAGGACAGAATAATAAATCTTCCGAAGTGGCCTTTCACTTTTTTCCAAACGTGGCCAACTTTTTGTTCTAGTATTGCAGATTAACCCATTACACCATCTATTTTTACAGCCTCTACAAGATATTTTAAGTGGAGTTTTGCCATGTTAGACTAACAGTTTGGTGGCTTCTTGCATAAGAAAATCCATTATTTTTCCTCCGCTAGCTTAATTGGATTATGAAAAAAAGGATTCGGTGGGTATACTTCTCATCCTACACTTAAGAAAACAACTTTTGCCCAGTGAAACAAAAGAAAGATTTATATGCTGCTTTGGTTTTAACTGTGAAGATGGGTAAAGGGTGGTCCTCATTGCATTTGTCTCTTAATTAGGCACGTACAGCTAGCAAGCATGTGCTTTGTCCACTATAATCCTAAACTTATAAAGTGAAATTGCAGTTTGACTGATCAACGTTCTTCTTCCATTCATAGCGTGCATCTCACACTAATTCTGAAATTGTTTCTACTTACAAAACCTTTAATAAGAAACTGATTCAACATGCACACAAACTGGAGAGGTTACCCGTGGGATGTTCTAGAAGTTCTCCTAAATCCTCTGCCAATATCTGGACGCAACGGTTGTACCTAACCGTCACATCAAAGCTGCTTAAAATTAGGGTAATTCCTTCCTTTCGCAACTGTGTTGCTTAACACTTAAAATTATCACATGGAAGCATCTGATGCATTCTTGAGGCATCACAGATTGGAGGAAAAAGCCTAGTGGCATAAAAATCATGCGGGCAAACCAGATATCCAAGGTATAAAATGGTAGAGGAGCTTAGCACTCTCAAACCCAGGCCGAAGGAGATGAGGACCAAATCCAGGAGGAGCAGACTACCGGGTGCAGGTAAAGGGATCCATGCAGGACAAAAATCAGTAACTATGGATCTAGAACCTGCTGACAAAGGTACTAGAGGATTTGGGATGCATAGTACTGAGAGTTCCAGCTCTTTGGACAGGGTGAATCCGGAAGTAGGTGAGAGGCAGCAGGAATCGATATGCAGGGAACAGAGCCAACATGATCAGTTTAAATGTGACATTATAGACTGTAGAGGTGACCATGATAGTTGGGGAGGAATCAAATGTGTCACTTTCTATTTCTTCTCAAAAAGTTTGAATAAGAGACACTTTTTTTTAAAGAAAGAATTTAGAGATCTAGGTTGAAAAGGAAATTCAGAGTAAGAGTTGGAGACTGGGTTATAGTAAGGATACTGCTAATGTGGTGTTAACATTAGAGATGGAAGAATGTGAAGAGTTGGTTTCTGAGAGGAGCATGCATATGCTTAGGTAAGTACAGGAGTCTGCCTCCTGCACTGTGCGAGGCAAGAAAACTGATGCAGTCTATGGAGCAGCTGGAGGCTGTGGTTGCCTGAGATCTGTGTGGGATGCACCTCATAACTTTCTCTCCATGATGACATTTCATGATGTGGATATAACAACATACTTTTTGATGCCTTGTGATCCATTCGCTATAACTTGCAAATCATTTGTCAGACAAATAAGAGGTCTTTGAGGTTTAAATGAGAACGATCTGGATTTTTTTAAATTGAATTTAATAGCTGATGAGATGGTTAACAAAAACCGGAAAATTTAATTACAATCACTTCATTTTGTTTGCTTATAAACCCACCAGAGATGCTCTGTTCTCCACATAAGCATGCAGTGTTTATTTTTGTTTTTTCCTTCATACTTTTAATTAGCCCCCAGAATAGCAACCCTACCCACCAATGAGTGTATAGAATGAATATCTGTCTTGTAAAATAACTGCAACGAAAGTACAAAGAAGTAGCATGAGCAGGCATTAAATAGAGTTTGTATAAATGTCTCAAACCTTTCCATAGCTGTAGTAAAGGGGCCTAATGGAAGCCAGCACAGGGCGATAAATACTCGTATTGCGTGAGCAAGAAAAAAAATTCCCATTAGCCTGGGATAACTGCTGGTACTTCTAATAGAGAATGAAAAAGTTCCCAGCTATCTTAACAGACTGGACACAGAGGTGAGGATTAATCTTTTCTTTCTCCACTTTTATTATCACAGCAGCCATCTTAAAACAAGCTTAAACTTAATTTCCAATGAAACCTCAAACAGTTCATTAACCAATCGGGGACCGATAGTCCACTTCATATGCCTCGGACGACTCTTTCCAACTCTTTCTTCCTGAGACAAAAGCCTGCATTGGAGGGGCTCACTCCTACTTGGAAGACTGTTTCTAGAAAATAACATATTCACGCGAGTCCATGGGGAACATTATCAAAACCAACAGCGCTTTTAATAATCTATTTAAATAACCGTTACAACAGCAAGCTCTGTACATAATTCTAACAAAGACCATAAATATGACCTAACCTACCCAGATTACTTACTTATAACCCAACAGTGTCCTTTCTCAAATGGGTGGGGAAGAAACCATCCGAACAATGGGGGGGGATAAGGGAGGGGCTATTCTTCACCTCAGTGTCCTTAATAGAATCAAAACTTTGTTACGATAGCTGGGGATTTTTTCATTCTAATAACCCGCCGGTGGCGAGGATAATGCTTGTTTAAAGCTTGTCCACCACCAGGGCTGCAAAGAAGGAGACTGGTTTGTAGTAGATCCTTTTTAAGGTCGAATCTGAATAAGGGTGCTGCATTTTACAATTTTCCTCCAGACTAGCCCCCAAGGGCAAAGGCTTTGGAAGTCCTATCTCCCATGGTGGAATGTGCCCCTTGCAGTGTAGTGAAGGTGCCAGCTTCTGCATGGCCCATCGGACCCATCTTACAATAGTAGGGAAATATACTGGCTTATAAGGTTTCCTAAGGGTGATTAGTAACTGTCGGTCTCCGTGGGGATGAACGTCCTCCATCAAGGCCTCGTATGCCTTGATGCAGCGTACCACACAACTTGGGAGACTCCACAAATACGGGAGAGTAGATGCATGGAATTACATTTTGTACGTCTGAAGATGTGTAAAGTGTCCCCAGCAGGGGTAAAAGTTCTGCCCGTAAGGTCCAAGACATCAGAGACCTTTCTGCAGGAGACTAAACATAATGATGTTGCGAGTTTTGGCGGCATGTCTTTCCTGGAGAGGTGCCTATAGTTAGGCCAGTACAGAAACCGGTTCAGAACCTTATTAACCTCCCAGAGAACCGATTATCTTGATTCCTGAAGAAGGGATAGGCAAATGCCTTGAAGTAATTTACTGACAAATGGGTGTTTCCAAGCCTAGAGACCCTCCATATGATATGACCCGAGGATATCGCCAAGCGAAAGGTGTTGACTAATTTGTAAGCCATGCTTTCGGAGGCCAGCAAAGCCGGAATGTTCAGGATATTGACAACATCTGTCCACATGGGTTCAAAGTCCCTCTGCTTACACCAGCCCAACCATCATGACTGGGTAGACCCTGGTGGGGTAGAAGCCCCTGAACCTGGAGGAGTCTTGCCATTGGCCCCATCTGGAGCCCTGGCCTATAGTGGATGCTTGAGGTTGCGGTCAGCCTACCGAGCGCCCCCTTCCACGTCCGGCCCCTGTAAACACCCGGGGAATAAATATTCATTTATTGATGGATTGAGTTTTGTCAAGAGTTGAACGAGGCAACTAATTCCCCTAGCTCTTTGAATGGCTCCCCGAAGAGCCCACTGTGCATCACCTGACCTGGTCCTGAGGTGGCCAGATTTCCTAGTTTTGAGTGAGGGTTAATTAAAAGGGACCTGCAGCTCTGTAGAGAAGATGCAGTTGGCATTTCCCAAAAGATGATGGCACATTGGGACCAACTGGAGAGTATCTCAGGGCAGATACGGGCACCTCCACAATGTCTAGAATCTTTGTCAGGGGACATGTGATGGTGTATTCCCTTCTTAGGGTCCCTGACATACTTAGCCAAAAAAGTGCCCATTCTGGGGTCTATGTCTGATGTCAAGGCAACCTTGACCAAGGAACATGGGTGCATGAGCTCCTTGGTACCCAAAATATCGGAATCATAGGCTTGGGAATCACCATTGTCTGGGACAGTCCCTGTTGGGAGAGATGCGGACGGCCGCCATGGATTGTCATGCCCAGCCTCCCCATCAGATCATGTGTGGAAGTCATCAGTATCCAGACAGGGGAAGGTAGGCTGGCCTACCTCTTTCGCACTACACAACTGACACATCTTGCTTTTGGTGTGAGCAGAGGGGGCAGGGGAGGAGCTTGGTTCATGAAATCTTTAAGCCTGGCAAAATCATCGAGGTCAACTCCTGGGGTATGCGGGTGCTTGCACCTATTTTTGGAATGTCCTGCAGCGGGTTGCCCTGGAGGCAAGCGGGCCAAAGGCCCTGGAAGGTCTTCCCTTAGCGTGAGGGGTTGAAGGAACCTCTGGCACATTGCAAGAAGTTTTCTGTCAAAGGGCACCACTGCATCGAAGTCTGCCTTATGGACCGCCTCACAGAACCAACTGTGACTGACGAATGACTCCTTCTGTATACAAGGGGGGCTGGTTATGGACTGAGCATCTGAATCAATCAAACATTCACACCCAGTCAAAAGATCTGGGTTTAATCCATCACCGTTCTTTGGCCTACTCTGCCATCCCAGTTCAGACATGGCAGGGTATGCTCAGACGTGAGTCCCTTGCTCACTTTGCCACTGGATTCAAGCAAGCCGGGCTGAAGACGGCTGGAATGCCAGAAACCGGTCCTCGAAAGCTTGTTTCCGGTCCAGGGAAGACATGGCTTGGCAGTTCGGGCTGGACTGTTCCCATGAGGCACAGGGTCAGACTGATTTGCATATAGCCATGTCTGAACTGGGGTGGCAGAGTGGGCTAAAGAACGGTGATGGATTAAACCCAGATCTTTTGACTGGGTGTGAGTGTTTGATTAATTCAGATGCTCCGTCCATAACCACCCCCTTTTGTACCGCTCCTCTTCTGTATAAGCATCTTCAAATGCCACCATAGTATAGAGGGCTATTGAACTGATGTACCCCAATAATTAAGGCCAACCAGAGGCTAGGTAATATTAGTTGCACACAGGCGCGAGGCTGAAAGCAATACAGGACACCATACACCCTTTTTTACACTGGGTGCCAATATTGGTACCTGGGTCAATGTCCAACCAAATATTTGTAAAGTATGGACTCCCACAGTGGAGTTATGACTCCAGGCGGTTGAGGTGCTGAAAATCTACTCCGCGTGTCCAGAGGCACTCATACAGGCTTCTAAGGGGAAGTACCGAATGTGCTATGGTCTCTGGAGACTGGGAGACGTGACCACAGCTGAAGATGCGATTCACGTGAGGTTCGCAACCTCCAGTGGCCCCATGGCGTGTAGTAGGCCAAGGAAAACACCTGAGGTGGCCGCAAAGAATCGTCTGAGCGTTCCTGCAGACACCAACAAGTGACAGAATCATCAAATTACAACCGCATAGAACTTCGCATAAATAATACACATGCTTGCTACCAGAACAAGAGAAAAATGCGGGCCATAGCCATGATGCTCCTCTTGACGGCTGCTGGAGCAGTGAAGAAAGAGGTGGAAAGAGTCATCTGAGGCATATGAAGTGGGTTATCTGTCCTCGATTGGTTAAATGAACTATTTCATTTTACAGAGGTTTTATAGGAAATTTACTTTGTTTTAAAATGGCTGCTGGGGTAATAAGAGGAGAAAGAAAAGCATAAATCTCACCTCCGTTCCTGAACTAGAATTCAAAGCTGGCAATTAAGTGAATGTTTGGAAGTGGTAGGTAAAAGGCAGTACTCGCATAAGAGACTTGAGAGTGGATTTCCATTATAAATTCTTGAGCCAAAGATGGGTTATTGTCTAAAATAGAACCCAAATGATCTTTGACAAGGTATACCCTCCTCAAGAACATGAACTTGGATCTTACATTTTGTGACTTTGTAGTTCTTCACCTGTGTCCAGACAGACTATCTGTGTGTCGTAAAGTTAGTGAGCTCCAAATCTCCGTTTATGAAACTGCCTCACTCATTGGGTAAATCTGCTGATAAAGACATTCTCTTACAATGTCTTATTCTTGAGATATCTATGAAATCTCAAATTTTGGGACAGCTTTTGGTCTCGTATCAGCTAGAGGTGTATTTTCTTTTTTTAATAGTTTCTTCTATTTGTCAAATCAAGAGGTTGTTTTGCTGTTTAATGTAAATGGTTATTACCTCTTGTTCAGGATGAAATACAGCGGTAAGTTAAAGGCTTAATCTTATCATTCTGCAGGCCAATGGACACCTGCTAAACAATCAAACTGTAGTACTTTATACCCTTTTCTTTCCATAGGAGAAGGTTTACATAATGTATAAGCAGATTAAATTGTTGTCGTTTTTTTATGTGGAACATAGCCAGTGTTTTAAAGGCTTACATTTCAAATTTGAAGTGCGGAAATATGGAAGGTAGTGTTACAGTGACCTTTAATTGTGAGTTACTGGTTCATTCACTCACTTTCTCAAGAGTCATGGAATGTGTAGGACCTGAACACGTTTGCCCTCTGTAAAAATGTCCCTGCTCTTTTAGGAACTTTGCAGTTTATACCCTCTAAACATAAGGTTGAGTTCTTTGTGTCTGTTAGCTCAATGTGCTTGATATGTGAATTGTTACTTCAGTGCCTCTTGGCTGAAGCCCTTGCTATGAAGTTATCCCTCTCAGGACACCAAGGCATATCAATGGTACCCCTGAGGTGGAGGCCCACCCGCAATCCACTAAAGGAGACCGCACTTGTTTGCTTGGAAAGGTCAAACTGCTTAATCTGCAGTATCCAAGACTAAATTAAAGTGGCCTTCTGTTTACCAGTCCTACAGTCATTTCTCACATGGTTAAAGTCTGAGATTTTATAAATGAATTGTAATCAGGCTGTTCTATGTGGATGAACTGGATAGAAAATGTGACGTTTTACATAGAGAATAATACAGTTTTAATAAAATCAGTTTTTGTTTTGAGTCTTCTTGATTTAACAAACCTCAAATAGGAATCCCCATCTTTACTGAAGACATTCTGGGTAGAAGTTGTTCTGTATCGTGAGTTTTACAAGTTTAGCCAATATCGTTTTTTTTTCTAACCTAATAGACAATCGTAAGGTAAGAGGCACAGTTGTCTTTTGTATGTGCAGTAGTTAGACCGAAGTATCAAAAATGTTAATGAGCAAATGGCTACAATTGGTCTATTAAAGTTGCTTTTTTTCTAAGCAGAAACACTGATATTTAAACTGAATTTACATATAGAACTTACTTAAGATGTTACAGCCTGTTAAGTCATTACATCATGTTTTATTACCCACTTATTTTTGTTAACCTTTAATGTGATACTTGGTTTTGTCTTTTATGTTATCCTCAACAAAAAACGAGGGGCGTGGGAGGGAGAAAATAAATGTACTGCATTCATTCCTCATGTAAATGAATGTGAAATTAAATAAATTCCACTTTGTTGACCTCCCTTTGTACTTGTTTTCAATATGCGACTACGTGAATATATATTTTACAAAGATCAATACAAGCTTAAAGTGCTCTTAGAATTTCATTTTCAGGTTTGAAGACTTACCATTGATCAACTTTGCCCTTGCACACGCCCTGCATCCAATGTCAAGGCAGCAGCATTGACTATTAATTTTCTGTTTGTATGTTTACCCCATGTGTACCACTCCTGTGTGAAACCATTTTCCCTCAAGGCCATTGCTACAGAGCTGCTCTAAGTGCAGCGGGTACAGATCCTTCATTGTTGACTTACCACTTTAAGCACAATTCGGTTAAGGTGCCGCAGACAAATATCTTTATAATGTGTACTCCTAAAGAGCCCATTCTCCACACAACAGTGAACCTCTCCATGTCTTAAACGGATACGATGTCATAATTCAACCTGTGAAACAAATAATTTAACAATTTAATTGATGTCCTTAATCTGTACTTCAGCATCGTGTCCACCTCTTGAAGACCTTTTTAACTGCTGAGAAGAGTAGTACTGTTGCCCTAAAAGGTCAATGCCCCCTTTCTAACAACATACCCAGTATCCATTCGAAGATTTTTGTACCATCATATTTTTGGGCAATGCCTACTGCGCCATCTCTACAGAGAGCTGCAGGTCCCTTTTAATTTGTTTATTACCAGCCCTAAAAACCAGCAGAGCTGTGTACTTTTGACAAGAAAGGCATGTATCTAAATCCCAAAACGTAGCTGAAGGGAGCCAAACCAACAGCTTCCTATTGAACCGCAAGATTACCATCTTTGTATCTAAAACTGGCAGTATGCAAGGTTTTACCTTTCTATTAGAACTCTAATACAAATAGTCGAGCCACGTGTCTGCAGACTTTGCCCAAGGGTGTTCATAACCGAATCTTTAGTGGCCAACAATTCTAGAATGGCCAACGGTATCTGTTAATTCAACTCTACAAAACACTGGTTGATATTAGTCTGCACTGTTTCTGTTGGCACAATGGTTTTCTAGACCATTTCAGCATTGTGTTTATTATTAAATTGAATGCACCCATTTTCTATACTTGTCTCCAAGAAGTCAAATAAGCTTGTGTTCCAGTTCCAATAACTCACCGGACGTTGTTGTCCAATTCCTGTGACACAACCTTTTATGCTGTGGATTCCTGTGAAATTTCCATATCTAAAATACTAATCTCCCGATAATGCTGCAGAGTGTGAATTATGAAAGGAAGGTAAATTCTTTTTGTTCATACATTTCCTTTTAAGGGATATTGTCTGTGAATCTCATTTATCCCTTTTAAACATTGTTTAATATGCTATTAAGGTCCTGTTGCCCGGCATGTCCTATCCTTTCACCTCTTTTATCCATTACTTTACTGTCCTCATTAGAGATTCATCATTACAAAATGGTATTCTTCATTGTGGGTTCCGGAGGATCTTGCACTAGCAATTCAGCGCATAGAATTTTGTAACCTGGCATGCTGGGGGTTTTAAAGTATATTTTTGTCTTACCTTGTACATTAAGAACATGAATATGTACTTGAGTTATTGGTAGATGTATGTGCTTGTTTGATAACATTGATTTTATGTAACCCCTTCCCTGCTCATGACGAGCTCAGCTTGTCATGAGGCACAGTGGAGCTGTGCTTATGATGAGCTGACCTTGTCATGAACAAGTATAGATCTTACTTTCCAGCACAGGAGGGGAAAACCACTAGCAGCCAAGGTGTTAAAGTGCCCTATTGCAAAGTTTTGTAAACTTGTAACTTGCTCATCGCACATTTGTCCATTGTTCTTGCTGTCACTTTTTATCTACTGTCTAATGCCCAATGAACCATTTTACGACAAATAATCGGGTGATTAGAGTCCAACTCTGCTTGCTATCTGTAGTCCGTATGCACAGTTGAGCACTACCATGCTGTGTGTGTTTGGTGCATGCTCATGCCTTGTCATAGAGTATATGAACTTGTTAGGAAGTAAGTTGCTGTGAAGTGTTGAAACGTGAGAGGAATAGTGTTTTGATTATTGAAACATAATGCAGGAACTGAATAATGTATTATCTAGTATCATTTACATCAGTCACGTTCTTCACCCATTACTTACATTTTAGCAGGTCAATTTCTATTCTCGTTCTGGATTTCAGAGCGTTTTTTATTCCAGAACCCTGCATGTAATGCTCTGAATTGCCAGTGGGTGTGCCGGCTGCTCACATTACCAATTTACTTTCTAATTACTGAGATCTTTTCTTAAAGGCATGATTGTTTTATATTGAGTTGTGTGATTTATCAGCATCATTTTTCTTTCAGTGTACCTGTTGATTGGTCACTATGCTCCATCTGTTTAGGTTGATGTAACTACATGATTCTTCAGACACATTATTCGTTCCGCTTTCATTTTTGGAAAACAAAGGTTGTTTAATATGAGAACTCTCTATTGAGAGGATTTTTTCAGTCCTAAAAGTTCTGAACTCCTCTTTTGTGTTCAGGCTGAATCTGGACCAATAAAGAATCTTGTCTGTGAATGTGTTCACACCTGTATAGCTATAATAGACGGCCTTTATGATTAATGTTGCCTATGGACCTTGTTCTTCAGGTAAATGGTAGTCCTCTCACAGGCTTACATTTGGTCTTTCTCCAAAGCTGAAAAGCAGTTTTGATTTGTTAACGTCAAAAAGTCTGCAGCCCCCCCAAGAATAGATTGTAGAATCTCTTAAGATGGTTTTCCAACCATTATTCTCTGGATAATAGTCTAATCACATGTCATTCTTAGGACAAACTCGCCTGAAATCTCGTTAATTCCCCAATGCCTGTTTAATGGTGCACTCGGACTCCTCTTGTCTCTGATTGTTTCACTCCTCTACTGCTCTCACCCAGAGATTTATTTCACCACTTAGTACTTGTAGGGAAAGTAAAGAGTGGAATGTTTTCCTCACAATGACTGTAGCCACAGAAGGATGCATAATTGCAAATATGTTATGGAACAGATGCCAATATAGGACTTAATGAAAATGCCATCCTGGGTTATACACAAAAGTAGGCAACATATAATATGAGGATTAAGCCACACCTATTTCAACTAGCTGGCAATTATCTTCTTCTGAGCGGGGTCTTAATTATACTGGATGGTGCACTGAGTCATCTTAGCTTTGTGTCCTTAATCAAGCCCTGGTAGACTACCTTCTCGTTCATCCAAATATGGGGTTACGGCAAATTGAATCGAACTGCAGCATGCTTGAGCTGCAAGCACCAGATGTGTTTATCTTTCTATCCTTCCTTGGCAAGAATCTGGGATTTGTCCTTCACAGTGCCCTGAACTGAATTTCACTGCTTTCCTTAGAAATGTATTGATTCTGGAGTAGTAGTAGGTCATTGCTCTGTAACCAACATGCTTAGTTGTTGAACAACTAGCCTTCTCAATTTCTCTTGGTCCAATTAAAAAATCATGTTGGTGGCTAGAAAAGACTCCATGCGATCCTATCAGAACTGGTGGCTGCTTGTATACCGCTGAGCTCAGACCAATATGGGTATATTTTATGATGTTAAGTAATCATTTAGCTGAGTGGGTTAGCTGGTTGAAATGTGTTAAACCTGTGTTTAACAACCATAGCCTACAAGGCGGGGTTAGCCAGTCTTTTTTCTTCTCTAGGGGCACAATTGGTCACTTTGATGGTCTCCATATTTCGTCTGACCTTTTGTTCTTTGACGTGTCATGTAATACTGCTTGTCTGTAGGTAATTGTTTCAGCAAGAGAGTCTGACACCTTTAAGTTCTTTAGTCCCTTTTGAGCTTTACACCATTTTACACTGAAAGGAAGCAGTGCTCAGAACACACCATTCATTTATTCCTAAAGTCCATTAGGATTTGTGAGATTTTGCCATTTTTATTTGCAGTAATCTAGACCGGGAATAGTACTGACAGCTAGGTCTGCAGTCAGTGGTGCACCCATTTGAGAGGGTGCTTTAATCATTCGGGACCGCATTCAGTGATAAGTTGTGGTGATGTCTTAGTCAGGGTCTGCAGGAGTCAGTTGGGACGTCCGTCGGGAGAATTTGTTGGTGGGAAAATAAGTAAATGAATTTCAAGATCAGGAGGACATGAGTCAATAGGGTAGTCTTTTAGTGGTGGGTGTAACTTATGTTATAGCTTTTTGTCTCCGTTGCATGCTCTTGCAGCTGTTTACTTGTATTGTGGGGATCAAACATGTACAACTGTGAGCCGTGATCATTCATGAAGTAACAGGTACGTCATCTTGGTGTTATGAGACAATGGTTAAATATTGGTATTCAGAAGAAAGGGAAACAAGTGAGTGGTTGTTTCTACTGGAGTTGCAATCATTTGCACCTGAAAGGACATTTTGCCATTAAACAGATGCACTGAGAAGATGAAGAAGGAGGATATTCAGGTAGGAAGCCGAGGTAGTCATGTGCCCGCACGCCTGTCTTTCTTTCTTCAGAATTCTTCAAAAGGTCCAGGCATAGGTGGCCGAGGTTACATTTAGCCCCTCCCACTGCTGCAGGAGCAGGTGCACTTCATTGGACTTTGGATAGTGGGAGCAGCTAGTCCATAAAGGACTCTATTTGTCACCTGTAGTATGCTCCTGTTGGAGTGACTGAAGTTTTTTCCCCCATCTTTCTCTATTCTGAAGCAATTTTGTCAGACCTGCATGACGTTAATCAGCCACGACGTCGCACTTTTACTTCAAACAGTTTTAACAGTGATAAACCTTTTGCTTAGGGGATCCCCAGTCGAGGGTGTCCCCTGCTGCTGGATCCGCCAGGTATCTCCTGTATCGTCACTAGACCTGTGGAAAAACTAGCTTATTTTCTTTCTTTATTCTTGCCAATGTCTCGTACCACTCTCTTGGCCCTCTGATGTATCTTATTTTGTGCCCAGAGGGGTTGGATATAAAGTGTTCCACAGTCCTCCGCTGAGGACTAGGAATTGGATGACTGTACTACAAGCTAGAAATCAGGCTCATGTGTTATTCTCAGCACAATGCTAAATAGGTGAAAGATAATCACTGCAGGCCCAAATCTCCTGAAAAAACATAGGCAATCCAATGTCACACACACACACACAGTTAAGGCTATACAGAATAATAACTTTAGTATTTGATGCTTGCAGATCGCTCTGATATGATCTCCTCTAGACATTAGTAACCCCAAGTAAATAATGTTTATTCATTTGAATAAAAAATGATAGTCTAATAGTGATTTAGTATAGTTTATCAGATTTTAAGATGAGTCTAGTACATTAATACAATTTGCATCAGATTATATGGCAAATTGAGAAAATCATTGAAGTAAGATGCCAAAGCTAGAGAGTTCAGGTAGGGACATGAAATATGCCAATTCAAGCAGTCTCCCAAGAAGGAAGAAGCCACTTAACGCATTACCCGTATGCGTCGGTTCATAAAGATAGTCAGGTGAGTCCATATTCAGGCAATAGGACTGCTAGCCAACAGTTCGTCTGCCACCATCAAAGCAAAAGCAAGGAAACCAGGAAAAACACTTCAGAGGGAGTGAGACCGCAGCCAGCCAACCAACATTGTCTGTCAGTTTGGACGATATTATATATATATATATATTTTTTTTTTTGGTGTAAGAGGTTTATTTGCACTTAACACATAAGATAATACCTTACATATGCTTCGCCTACAACCATCATTGGCCGGCTGCCCGTGTGTATGCCCGGATGGGCTCGCTGGAAAATGTACACAGCCCATCAGCCGACATCCTGAGGACCGGCGGCGTTTTACAATGTGATCATAGTATTAGTTTCCAGTGCTACATTCACTCGTAACCATGCCAGGGTTCTTACTTTTTTGGTATAATTTTCTCCCAACTGTAATTGAGTTTAACCGTCCATTAACTGAACTCATTAGTGTCTATCAGCAATGAAATATCTGTGTCACAGCATCCTCCCTCCCGATCCATACCACGTTAGTAGTGTTCAGCAGATTAACACCCTCCACATTTCGGTTCTAGTTGTCATCATTTACCTCCCGTTCTGCCTCGTGCATCAATAAATAGTCTCTGTAGTAGTCCCAATAGTCCCTGGGCCTAGACCTAGCTGGGAGGTCCTCCTCATAGGTGATCAGTGTATCGTGACAGTACGCCATATCTTCCAACCAGCTTTTAACTACCGGGCCTCTTCTACTGTTCCAGTGCAGGGACACCCTCCGTTTGGCCAGTAACAGCGCTACTGCGCAGAACTTACGCTTCCGTGCTCTCAGCTGTGGCTCAATACCTAAGAGGCAAATCTTGGCTTCACATAGTAAGGAAGTACCCAACATTTCATTCTGCGTTTGCATTACTTGTTCCCAGTAACCCGCCACCTTGCGACAATGCCAAGCGAGGTGCATGAAGTCCGCCCCCTCCTGTTTACATCGTGTGCACTTTGAGTCTTCCTTCAACCCATACCTGAATAGTTTGTGTGGCGTATAGTATACCTGATGTAGATATTTGTAATGTATGAGCCGTAAGTTCCCATTTGGTGTCAGCATGTTAGTTAGCATACACGCCGATGCCCATTCTTCCTCAGTTAGGGGTGTCACTAGGCCCTCACTCCACCGAAGCCGTGCTTTGTCAGTGCCTCCCCCTATCGCTCCCTGTAAGCTTGTGTATAGTTTGGACACCAGGTGCGATGCCGTGGGCGTGGTGAGTAGGAGTTGCAGGGGCGCTAGTGGCGTCGGTTCTTCCGGGTGTGCTGGGTAATGTTCCTGTAGAGCCCTCTGCAGCCTATAATAGTTAAACCTGAATAGGAGGGACGGGTTACTTATGTATTGCAAAGTGTCTAATGTTTGGAATACCCCGTTTTGATACAGGTCACCCATTTTGTCTATCCCCGCCCATTTCAACAAATTCATGCCTGCCTGTTCGTGCGTAACAGAAATATGTGGGTGATGGGCCAGCGGGAGTGCCGGAGCGTACAGCGGCAGAGCGTTAGCCGCCTTACCCATCAGTCTCCATGCCTCCGTAGTAGCGTCAACAGTGTTGATGTCTCGTTCATGCAGTCTGGGGCGTTTGTGTAATAATATGTTTGCCAGTGGTATCGGGTCCGTGTCCCCAGCCTCCACTGCCACGTGTGTTAGGAAGGGAACCTCGTGGTGCCAGTAATGCGCGAATTGCGCCTGAGCGCATAAGTAGTACAGATAAAAGTCTGGCACCTTGAAGCCCCCCTTCGCATATGGGAGTGTCATGGTGTGCAACTCCATTCTTGCTTGCTTCCCGGCCCAGAGCAGACTAATCACCAAGGTGTTTATATGTCGAAATACTGCTGCTGGTGGCTTAATAGGGATGTTATTGAAGAGGTATAGGAACTTTGGCAGGAGCACCATTTTTACTGTGGCGGCCCGGTCCGCTAGGGATAACGGAAGTTTATTCCAGCGTTTTATTTTATCCTCCAAGGTCGCTATAACTCGCCCATAGTTTGTGCGTATGACAATTTCAGGGTCCCTGTGAAACCAGACTCCCAAGTACTTCGTAGGGTCTTCCTGCCACTCGAGCGGGTAGTCTAGGGGTGTAGGGCGTGTGCTGTCAGTCAGTGCTATGATGAGTGATTTGTCCCAGTTGATTTGTAGGCCTGAGTGGTTCCCGAACTTGATGTACTCCCTCATCAGTGGATTCAGGTTGTGTGCTGGGTCCTTGACATAGAGCACCATGTCATCCGCATACAATGATATGTGAATGGGGCGTGATGGCATCTGTATGGCCGAATAGTGATGGTGTTGCCTAATTTTACAGGCCAAAGGCTCCAGGACTAATGCAAAAAGCATCGGCGAGAGCGGGCAGCCCTGCCTAGTGCCCCTGCATATCTGAATTGGCTCTGAAATATGCCTATTAATTCGGATTCTTGCTGTCAGGTTGGTATATAACATTGATATCCACCCAAGGAACATCAGGGGAAACCCCATGCGCACCAGAATTGCCTGAATGAAAGACCATCCTATGGTGTCAAACGCCTTGGCAGCATCAAGTAACACTGCCACTGCTTTCGTGTCGGGGGACAAGTAGTGTGCCAGGGCAAACTGTGTGCGAGTGTTATGTGTGGTGGCTCTGTCAGGAATAAATCCAGATTGGTCCGGCCTGACTAAGAGGGGCATAAGTGGTTTTAGCCTTTCAGCAAGCAGACTGGCGATTATTTTAGTGTCTACATTCAGTAAGGATAGAGGGCGATACGAGTCGCATTTATCTTCTTCCTTACCCGGCTTTAGGAGTGCAATGAGTAAGGCTTCTCTCATGGATGCAGGCAGGGTTTGGGCCTCGTGTGCAGCGCCATACAGTCGCACCAAATGGGGAGCGAGCAGATCCACATATTCTTTGTAGAATTCTGTCACGTATCCATCTGGCCCCGGTGCTTTGTTGTTCGGCAACCGCTTGATAGTGTCAGTAACCTCCTCCACCGTGACAGGCCGCGCTAAGTAGGCCCTGTGCCCATCCGACAGCCATGCCAACTCCACATCCTCCATATATGCTAGTAAGTCTTCCTGTGTGGGCGAGGGGCGTGCTGCATACAGGGTGCCGTAGTGTGTCATAAATTCCTTTATGACCGCCTTGATGTCGGTCACCTTTTCCCCCGTGGCCCTACAGATGGCCGTTATGTTTTGAGGGGCCCTCCCCGAACAAATCTTGTCTGCTAGTGCCTTGCCTGCCTCCCTCTCCATAGCGCCTGGCCGTGGCCCGTTTGGTGACATATTTGAGTTCGTCAGAGGCGAACTGTCTGTGTTCAGTCAGAAGTGATTGTATGTCTCCGAGTACCTTAGTGTCCCCTGTGTGCGTGTAGAGTTGCTCCAGCTCTTGTATGGCCTCTTCGCGAGTTCGTAGTTGTTGTCGGATGTCCTTCAGTATACCCGAGGACGTACTGATGCATACCCCCTTGATTGTGGCCTTGAAAGCTTCCCACAGAAGACATGGGTCATCCGTTGTCGGGCCATTTATGTCAAAGTAGTCTACAATCGCTGCGTGTATTGTGGTGACATACAGTGGGTCTTTCAGGGCAGCCGCATTAAAACGCCAAGTGAACGGCGGCGGCTCATATTGCGGGATCTCAATCTTCAGCAGAACTGGGTTGTGATCCGACAGTGTCCTGGGCAGGTGTGAAACGTGTTTAACCCAAGACAGCACTTCTCGTGTACCCAGCCAGTAGTCTAGTCGTGCCCAACTATTGTTCGCTGCATTAACGTGAGTCGCAGCCGTGACCCCCGGGTTACCATCTCTCCATATGTCAGTCAGTTGAAGGTCCTCCATCGCCTCCCCCAGCATGTGTCGTGCATTTCCATGGTGTTCTGTGGTGTGTGCAGCTCGGTCTAACTGGTCTTGCAGCGTCACATTAAAATCACCTCCCCACAGTACATGGTCTATATGTTTATCTGAGATTGTCTGCCACTGTCGTCTGTAAAACCCCGGGTCGTCTACGTTGGGACCATATGTGTTCAGCAGCAGGATCCTCTGCCCCCTAAGCTTTCCCTCCACCACCACACTTCTACCCTCCGAGTGTCTGTCCACGCTCGTGATTTCAAAGTGGGTCCCTTTACGTATTAGGACACTGACCCCTCTGGAGTAAGTTGAGTAGTTCGAGCTTGTCACCGATTCTGCCCATCTGTTACCCAAGGTAGGTGTGTGCGTGGGGCCCTGATGCGTTTCCTGTAAGAACACTATATCTACATGCAGCCTGTCAAGATAGGCAAACATTTGTCTAATCTTTTTCGGGTTGCCTAGCCCCCTAACATTCCATGTGAGTAGAGCCAGTGTATTAACTCTCGACATCGTTACCTGAACCCATCAGATTATATCGCTTGATGTGTAACCGCCTTATACGGTACCGTGCAGACATTAAACATTGGAGCGTGTGGTGCGTGTCGCACGTCTGATTGGTGAAACAGAAATTTGAACCTGCATGTTTAGGTATGGTCAAGGAGGTCGCCATGCTTCTCAGACACAGAGTTTGTGATTCGGACATCCCCGGTCCCCCCTCTATCCCCCCACCCACTTTAGCCCCCAAACTTTGCCAAAGCCATCCCGTAACAAACTGAACTCTCTTTTGAAAACTTAGTGTGGGGCGCACCCACTTGGGGGTGTCGCCAGGTTCACACATCTCCATCCACGTAGTGGACGTGGACAGACGCCTTTAACGGCTGCAATGTCGTGTGTAATATCTTTCACCCTTTTCCCTTCACCCGCCATCCGAAGGGAAAGTATGGCATCTAGTAACCTTAAGCAATGCGAGTCTATGGACCCCAGTCTCACACGCCATTATAAGTTCGAGGCAGTGTTGGCAATAGTGTCCGGCTCAATGGCCTGCTAGTGTTCGCGGCCCCAGTACAATAGCCACTGCCAGAGGAGCCAGTTTGACCTCTGAGCATGTAGTGTTACTGTGCGTCCTTCAGAGCTCACCAGCCTTACACATACTCACTGTGGGGTTGTCCATCTTGGGTTCTCATGTCGTGAGAGCTAGGCTGCAAGTCATTGTAGTCCCACAGTGTCCGGGCAAGCTCCCCGGGGCAGGCCATCGTTAGCTAGCCATATCAACCTGGCTTCCAGTGGAGTCCCGTAGCCGCACCAGGGGGCATCCGGGTATCTTGACCGCCTCTCCTGTTATTCCACATCGCTTGCCGATTCCGTTCTGTTCTGTTCCTTCCGTCGCTTCCCTTGCTGTTTGACAAAATCATACGCCGCCTGCACCGTTGTCAAAATTACCGGCTTGCTCAAGTTTGTGATTTTAAGTTTAGCAGGGTACAGCATTGCGTACTCTAGTCCCAGGTCACGTAGCTTCTTTTTGACCGGTGCAAACTTTTTCCGTGCCAGCTGCACCGCCATGGTATGGTCGGGGTAGAACTCCAGAGTGTTCCCCTGATGTGTGATTTTGCCCATGTCCCTGGCGAGCCGAAGGACTGTGTCTCTGTCCCTGTAGTTGAGTGTACGTGCTATGATCATTCTCGGGGCAGCTCCCGGTTTCGGTACAGGTGCCAGTGAGCGATGAGCCCTTTCGATCAGAAACACCGAGGATAGTTTGTCTGCGCCAAATATTTCTTTCAGGAGTGTCTCGATATAGGTTTCCATCTTTCCAGTGTTGGTGGATTTCGGCAGGCCTGAGATTCGGAGGTTGTTCCGCCTGGACCTAGCTTCCTGATCCTCCACCTTCGCGCGTAAAATCTCCACAGTTTTCTCCAGTCCCTCGCACTTCTTCGATGTGGTTTTATGCTCATCCTCCATGTTAGAAATCCGTTGTTCCTCCTCTACTATCCGCCCGTCGCGGTGTTCTATTTTGGCCGCCATATTATCCACCCTCTGCACCACGTTGTCGAGTTTTCCGTTCATTTCTTGCAGACTCTGCTGGATTGCGCGGAGTACCGATTCCATGGCTGACCCTTCCGCCAATTCCCCGTCACCTTCAACTTCAGGGGTGGTCGTCACGTTTTTAGGCTGTTTCCTCGCTTCAAAGGGGAGCTTGGACTGTTGTTTCTCTGGTTTCCCCATGTTCCGCTGCTGGCGAGGGGTGGTCCGCCGTGTGCGGGTCGCTGGCCGTCTGCGTACTGTGTCCCGCCGGTGTCTGGGCCCCCCCACCTCGAGGTGCGTCTGCTCATCGACTTTTGCGGCGGTTAGGAGCGTTATCTAAGTTGTTGCCCATCCGGGGGGTAAGCAGTGGCAGTGTCCGCAGCTGGCTCACTCACTGTTCGCTGGGTGCGGGCTGGCTGTGGAGTGTTGCACGCGCTTTTAGCGCTTCGTGGGGATCACCATGCGTTCCCGTGTCACCGGTGCCCGACTCTCCTTCCTCGAGCGCGCAGAGCTGATTGGCGCGCTAACCATGAGGGCCAGCGGTTCGAGTCCAACAGAAGCAATCGGTGGGTAGGCTCACCTCGAGTATGCTTGTTCCGCTGTCCGCTGGTGTTCCTCCGTGTGCTGTGGCTGCATTTCGCCTGTCCCGGGGGTGGTCAACAGTGCCGGTCTCTTGCGTTCCAGCGCCACCGCCATCTTGAATCTGCTGGAACGCATCACTAATTACACCTCTTTGTGCCTCAGCCTCTTATATTTGCGGTTCCGCAGCCCCGCAGACCTCGCCGCATCGCCAGTCCACCTCGTCACCTTCTTGCTGTAGCTCTCAGCGCTGGGTAGGCGAAGTTCCTTCTCAGAGCCGGCGATCGCCAGGTGCGGCCATTTTGAGTGTGCTCCGGCAGCTCACCCCTTTTCTGCTGTTTTCTCGCTGCATGTCGCTCTGGCAGCCACCGCAGCTACACCATCGTGTCGGCTTCACATTCCGACATCAGATGCTGTGTTGAGGTCGGGTGTAACGGCAGATGCAAAGGGCGAAAGGGCCGTTATTGTCGCGTCCGCCCGGCGGAGCCGACAGTTCAGCCAGCCATCCCGCAGTGCGCCCTCTAGCGCCCCCCTCAACGATATTATATTCTTAAAGTTTCTGGAGGCGACACTTGATTGATCACCTCATCTCTTCAGACCACTCAGTCAATTGTTCAGTTTGTATAGGATGAGTGTCAGGCGACTATAAGAATACCCATATTGTAGAGAAATAGGTGGTCCTGAAGAAATCCATCACATGAAACGTTAGAGGAATGCTCCTTTAGCAAGAGCACGTAAGCAAGTTCAAAAGGACGGTTTCCCAGGCAGCTGTTCCTCGCTGTGTCCGAAATGGTATCATAAAATGTCGCAAAGTGTCTTGTACAGTACAGGAGAACTCAGGAAAGGAAACACTGTTTCACATTATTAGTTATATTGAGAAATTCTCTCGAGCAATAGATTCAGCAAGTCAAGAAACTTCATACAGTTAGGCCTACATGAAATTGTGCTAATATAAGGTGAGATCTATTGAACGGTTAAACATACATTCATAAAATATATATAGATGTCATGATTCTAGTATTACTCTAATGCCCTTGAAATAATTTAGTATGGTTACAAAGGATGCATGTCAATATGATGAAATGCTGTTTTTTGTAAAAAAAATGTTTTTATTGCATTTTGAATCTCGAATAAAACAAATGCAAATAAATGAAAGAAACAGATCACATAGACCACAATCCGTTTTGAAACACAAAAATGTTGATATATGGTATAGTGGCTGGCGGGGAGAGGGGGGAAAAACATAGCTGGCACCACTGCAGGGGAGTTTAGGTACACGCAGGACCTTATACAATAATGAGCATTATAGACCGGCATTCATAAATCCCATGGCAGTGCACGATTATCAGTAAAAATACGTTCGGGCTTTAAACAAAGAATAATGACAACAACACTGCTTTAACCATCTTGGACGTCTTCAGAGATTTGCTGGGCCAGGCGTTATTGGGCAAACGGACCCCAATAGCTTTTTGGGCAGTTGCAAGGCGGGAGGATTTCATTATACACATCTGATTGGGTGTTACAGTAGATCATATCCTGCTCCCATTCTGCAATAGTAGGTACAGGACCCCTCATCCGAATCACAGCCCGAGCGTTACTTAATGAAGTCCGTTTTCCGTCCGCGCAGCGGGCGGGCGCCGATGGCGCGCCGATGGCGCGCCGGAGGCGCGCCAGAGGCAAGCCCGTCTGGGCCCGTCCGGGCCAGACCGGGCCTAGGGCCAGTCACTATGCCTGTGGTCCCTTCTAGACCCATAAGGTTCTCCCGGGAGGAACTTCTATCATTACGGCTCCCTGGTAACCCTGGATGTCCTCCTTGGGTCGGCTCAAGCCTCCCTTTCTGCCGATGCCCCGCCTGTCCGGTCCCCATCAGTGAGGGGACTGATGGTAAGAAGGCGGGTAGAATATTGCAGATGGCTCTCCTTAACTGCAGATCCCTGCCGAAGCATGCGGTCGAGATCAACCTGTTAGAAGACAGCAACTTCGACCTGCTCTTCCTGACGGAGACATGGTTAACCCCTCACACAGACTTTGATATTGTCTCTGCGCTACCTAGTGATTTTAATATTCAATGTTTGAATAGGGAGAACGGCAAGGGGGGGGGACTCGCCATAATCCACCGGGAGTCTCTGACCTGCAGATTGCAGGAGGGTGGAATTTCAGATGCTGAAAGCGCTAGCTTTAATATTCAGCTCTCACCCACTCACTCCCTGTCAGGTCTCCTCATTTATAGACCCCCGGGGAGCCTAAAACACTTCCCTGACTCCCATCTAGAAATCACGTTATCAGCCGCCGCTCAGGCCCCGAATTTCCTGATTTTGGGCGATTTGAATTTACATTTCGATGACCCCAAGGATAACCCTGCGGTCGAATTGATTACCAACCTCAACTCCTTCGACCTGGAGCTGGCAAACAAGGAAGCCACCCACAACAAAGGCCATTTGTTAGATTCGATCTTCTCCAACATCCCCCAGCTCGCAGCCAAACCCCCGCTGCCCCTACTATGGTCAGACCATTATTTAGTACCTTTTTCGTGGGAATTTTACAATGAAAAAACTAAGGTCTCCTGCCCTCGCATACTCCAAAGGCCATGGCCAAGGCTGTCAGTAGAGAATTTGATATCTGCTCTCGAACAATCGACGCCACCTGCAGAATCCGATGTCCTACAGGCAGACACAAATTTTCAAGACTGGCTGACTAAGTCCCTAGACTCGGTTCTGCCTCTTTGTACTAAAAAGAGCAATACTTTCAAATCCCCCTGGTTCTCACCAGAACTAAGAGAACTCAGAAAAGATTGTAAAAGAGCGGAGCGCGCATGGCGGAAAGACTGGGCACCTATTAATAAATCTGCATATAAAGCTGCCCTAAAACTCTATAAACTAGCACGGCAAAAATCCAAAGCTGCCTTTTTTGAAGAAAAAATCCGTCTTTCCTCTAACTCTGCCAGAGAAACATTTAAAATTGTTAACCAGCTCCTTAAAGTCCCAGCCCCCATTCTGGTCCATAATGACCCAGTACTGAAATGCAATCAGTTAGCAGAATTCTTCGACACCAAAATTCGGAAAATTCTAGACAGCCTCCCTCAATCCTCGGCCACTGGACCCACCGAGACCCCTTCTCCTGACCCTGCCGGCCCCCAATTTGAGGCATTCAGTCTTATATCTAAGGAAGACTTTTGTAACATCTTCTCCTCTATAAAAAGTGGCTCTCCCTCAGACCCAGCCCCGATGCACATTTTAAAACAAACTCTGAACACCATTGCCCCTGTAGCCACCGAGCTACTCAATACGTCACTATCCTCGGGTATAGTGCCCCCGAGCTGGAAGCAGGCCAGAGTTAAAACGCTTTTGAAGAAACCGGGATTAGACACCTCTGATCTGGCCAATTTTCGCCCTATTTCTCTGCTACCTGGATTGAGCAAAGTAGCCGAAAAAGTGGTGAATAGACAGATTTCAGAGTACCTGGAGTCTAACCACCTCCTCAGTGATTCTCAGACTGGCTTTCGCCCGGGTCAGGGCACAGACACCGCCCTTTTGGCGGTGACTGAAGAGGTGAGATGCATCTTGGATTCAGGGGGATCGGTAGCTCTGATCCTCCTGGATCTAAGCGCTGCATTCGATACCGTAGATCACGCAGTCCTGGCCCAGCGTTTGGCCCGACTGGGCATTACTGGATCAGCCCTCAAATGGTTGCAGTCTTACCTGGAGGAGAGATCATTCAGGATCTGGGAAAACGGGTCCATGTCTAAGGCCATCCCTCTCCAGTGTGGGGTGCCGCAGGGCTCCTCCCTCAGCCCCACACTGTTTAATGTCTACATGGCCCCGTTAGAGAAGGTGGTAGCCCCATTCGGGATTAAATCCATTAGCTACGCAGACGACACCCAGCTTGTCGTCTCGCTGTCACAACAAGAGGGCCGCTTAGCCGACCTCCCGGATTGTCTCACAGCCATTTCCTCCTGGATGTCTAGTTCGAAACTCAAGCTAAACGGAACTAAGACTGAGATCATGTTCTTAGGTAATCAATTCTCCTCTCTGCCCCCTGAGATGTGGCCCGCCTGTATGGGAGATCTTCCTCCCCCCAAGCAACAAATCAAAAGCCTAGGGATCTGGTTCGAACCTCAACTAACCTTCAAGACCCATGCGCAGAAGGTGGCAGGAGGGTGCTTCGGCCTGTTACGGGCAGCCCGGAAGGTCCTCCCCCTCCTTCCGTTTCAATCCAGAAAGCTGCTGATTCAGGGTCTGATCCTGTCCAAATTGGATTATGGCAACTCCCTTTTCCTCGCTGCTCCCCTTGCCACTATTAATACTCTTCAGCGAGCCCAGAACGCCGCAGCTAGGTTGCTGATGGGGGCGCCGAGACGGGCCCCAGCCAAACCACTGCTGAGAGCCCTGCATTGGCTCCCCATCCAAGAGCGGATCCCTTTTAAGTCACTCTGCATCGCCCATAAGACTCTGCAGGGCAAAGGCCCTCCAGCCTTGAGAGGACTGATCCGCAACTACAAGTCGACCAGGGCCCTTCGCTCAGATAGAGAAAATCTGGCCATCATCCCTAGAGTGAGGAAGGCACGCACAGGAGGCCGTCGGTTCTCACTGAATGTGTCAAACAAATGGAATGCCCTTCCTAGAGAACTTCGAATGGAATCAGGTCACTTGAAATTCAGAAGAGCACTCAAAACCTTTCTCTTCCCTACCATCCCTTAATTCTGCCTTCGCTTGAGTTCATTGGGTTCAGATTAGGATTAGCGCTGGGACGCTTCAGGGCAGCCATGCGCTCTATAAGTCCAAAATCAAATCAAATCAATCAAATCATCCACCGCATTGCCAGACGACGCTTAGCTAACAGGAGGCCAATCGCCACAAGTTTTTGTACATTTTTCCGGAGGTGCTTAATGTATCCTTAGAGTGCCAGCATGGGTTTCGGAGTGTGGGTGAGCCCAATTATGTCATTCAATACCTGAAAGATCCTACCCCAGTAGCCTTCCACTTGAGGGCATTGCCAGGCCAGATGAAAAAACCCAGTCCCCGGGTCATCACAATGCTCACAGTTCTCAGAATCACGTAAGCCATATCTAAAGATGCGTAGAGGTGAATAATAAACTTGGTTTAAACATTTAAAATGTTCCAACCTATGACTACTATTTATGGAGATTTTATGAGTGACTTCACAGCAATATGACCATACTTCATCCGTGATTAGGACGCCTATATCCGCCTGCCAGGCTTGTCTCACCTTACAGAGAGTGGAGGTCTTAGTGGCTAAGGCATAAAGTCTATATATCAGCTTACCAGGAGTTTGTGAGCTCAAAAGTGTAGTTTAGGTGGGATGTCCATTGGCTCTAGGAGCTCATCCCCAGAGACTGCTCGCATAGCGTCCCGGGTTCTAAAAAAATGGAATTTTGTTAGTGTGAGTTGTCATCGCCAGCCCCCTCTTCCCATGTGCTCACCCTTCATGTTTAAAGAGATTTCCAATTAAATTTATTTGCAATTTATTTAGGGAGTATAGTGTCCCCCTCTCTGAGCTGAGCGCGAACCACTGGCACCACTCCACCCGCAACCGAGGCGAATACTATTGTGCTCCATTGTATATTCTAAGAAGTGCATTCCACGCATGAACAGTGGAGTTGACCGAGTCAAGTATTCCGCATTGTCTCGTGGGCACCTGAGTTAAAAAGCGTGGCAACGAGTAAGGTGCAGCAGCGACCTTTTCTATGTGGAGATGAGGCAAATCATGTGGGCCATGCACCCAACTGTAAGCGTGAGAGGCCTGCGCGACTCTGTAATAAAGTTCAAGATTCGGGGCACCCAAGCCCCCAGCTGTGTACGGAAGCATTTTATATTTTTTAAGATCTCGTTCTAGATGCATATCTTTAGTACATGTGCGAAATACAATCTATGAAAGTTCATGTATGTGAGCATCATTAATTAGGAATGTGTAACTTCTGCTTTTTCTTTTTTCATTTTCGGTGGACATGTATAAAAACATAAATGATAGGTTTTAGCCAATAACAAAGATTGTTCATTATGTTTGCTAAATTCTTATTAGTTATACCCATATGGAAGTATAATAATAATGATTAGAGGTAAACTCCATCACATGAGTATCATTTACACAGTTCTAGCACACCTTAATAAAAAATAATTTCTCAGGTTAATAAATCAGTCTATATTACGTATACGAACTATATAATTCAGTCATTATCTGCATGCTTTTACGATGCAGTAACAAAAAAGATCTCATTTTGCTAATCTTTCTTGAACATGTAGTTTGTGCACGTTTATCATTTCTTATCTCAGAAATGTCATCATTCCACTTAAAAGTTTGAGTGTGATTTTTCTCTAACATACCTAAGAGGTAGTGGGGAGTCTTGGGTGATCTTCTAAGCTGTCCATTCCTCATAGAGTGATAACTGTCCACTTTCTTAATGCGAAGTGCTTTTTTTTCTCTGTACATCATTGAAATGCAGACAATGTTTTGTTAGATTTAGTTATGGGAAAATACGTCTGCTTTTATCACAAACCTATCCCTTGTTTTTAGATGATAGGGTTTGTGGGTTACAGTTATTTACATAACTTGCTTCCTCTCTCATCGACCCGATTTGCGAGTGCTAATTCTGAACTGGTTTCAAGCTTCGGATTATTTTAAAATGTTGCATCTGCTGGAGTAATTTTGCAGATATCGTTATGTGGTGGGGCTTCCTGCTTTAAACTTGCACTTTCCGTTAGAATTCTCTTTGAAGCATACTGTGGCTGTCCCCTCAAAAGGACAATTACCTGCACCTATGTGTACCTTGTCGGTGCCCTCAGCACAAATAACTGCCTGACGATGGCAGAGCGTTAAATTAGTGTATGTTGAATTATGACACGTATTAACTCGTCCTTCACAGTTTCTTTGACTGATGTTAAGTCATTGTGAGTTCACCCTTTTGTGGACTCGTCAGGAGTTTCACCATCAGTCACACTGTTGGAAGGCGGTGACCCCAGGGGTCAAGTAGACTCTCCTAACCCCCTGGAACCTCCTCTCCCACAATTACTGCCGAGTCTTACCGAGGGGGGAGTCCCCACCGGGGAGGACTGATCGTACACACTGTCGACACACCACACTTAAGAGCGGACACCACACCGTAATTCTTTATCAAGAAAGACTTTATCAAGATTAATTAAAGAGCATTACACAGCGATCGAGGGATCGCGAAAGTCTCGTAATGAGGGGTCGGGGAAGCGGGACAGTCTTAGGAGGCCAGTTGGCACGCCACGTACCCGGCGCACAGTTCTCAATCCTCGAACTGGGGGGTACGGGTGCTGGCGATGGGACTTGCTGTCCTACTCACTTCTGGTTCAAGCTGTTCGTGAGGGTAGCGTCGATGGTCCAGCCGGACCAGAGTTCGTCAAGCCGCGACGAGGTCAGCAGGGCTTGGGCAGGATTACTCCGTCGTACTCGTAAGTAGATGGGGCCGCGACAGCGTCAGCAGGGCTCCGATGTTCAGGTCTTGTGCTTCAAGAGGGAGCCGCAACAGCGTCAGCAGGGCCCCGATGGTTCAGTTCCATAGGTTCTAGGGTGAGCCGCGACGGCGTCAGCAGGGCTCGGTGGGTCAGAGTCTGTTCTCCTCGAAGTCTGCCGCGATCAGATCAGCAGGGCTTTCTTGTCCAAGATACCACTGCCGATTAGGTGGAAGGCAGGCTGTCTTATAGTCGTCAAGCTCTTTGATGTCCGGACCCTCATAGGCAGGAGGCCGGAGGTCCGAGGGCCAGGCGCCTGATCGTCTGGGCGGTTGGTTCTTTGATGCTTTGGACCATGCGCCCATGGAATCCCAGACGCCCATCAGGGCCTGGAGCCAGCTCACTAGGAGGCCCAAGGTGCCATCGAAACCAGCCCCCAGGGATAGTTCAGAGGTGTGAGGGAAACCAGTTCCTCGGAAGGGGGCCGGAGGTGTGATGGAAGTCTTGGTTTCGGGTACTTGGTGAGTCGTTCACCCCCCGGGTGGATCTGGGCGCGCCGGACGCGCAGGCTTAGCGGCCGTCAGGAGCGGCCAGGGCTGCCGAAAGGAAAGAAGGCGGCCGGCCGGGGTGGCCAAACATGGAGTCCGATGGTTACGTGCACGGGTGCAGGCACGCGGTCTGGGGATCGTCTCGGGTCCAGTGTAGGAGGGTCATGTACAGTTCTGCGTGGACGGGAATCAGTTCCACCCGTAGATCTGGGGCTGATCACGCCACGAGGCCGGGTCCAACACACACCCTTCCTGCTAGGCTGCAGCCTTTTCTTGATGGCATGGACCCAGGCTCTCATGCTTTACTTCTCAAAAACACTGACCTGTAAGCGGACATTTTTGTTAGGCAGGACCTTTTGGGCAAAAAGGAATTTAAGGTTTGAAAAATCTGAATAGTAACTGAGATTAGCATTAGCCGTGAAAGGATAAATGTGAGTTAATGAATTTAAAACCGCTTTTGTTTTATTGGGAATGAATAGGGTTGACTGAATACATTCACGGTACTGCTAATTAGAAAACTTCTACTGTTGTCGTTATTGTTTTGTTAATCATGTATTGCTAGCATTGCTTCCTGCCCTCCCCCATACCTCAGTCCATCATTCATTTGCTTCCTTCAAACTGAGTTTGACGTGCTACCTGCTTTCTAGGTTCCCAACTGGTGTCTGTGTTTTCACTTCATTGCACTCAACATCAGCTAAATTATCACCTCTATATTCAAGATCTGTGTTTTCCCCTAGCGCTTTGTCGAAATTCTTTGATTCCCAATAAAAGTCATATTATAGTAATTACAACGGTTTGTAAAGTAGGCGATAGGAATTACCAAGATGTAGTAGGAATCTTTTCAACAACTATTTGAGCTATAAAAATGTTCACGTGTTTGTCAAGTGCAATGCCATTGCTAATTGCATAGAATGCCAGGTTCTTTTTTTGTATTCATTTTGATTGATGTAAAACTTATCCTGAAATGCCTGTTATGTATTTTCATCTTGTGAATATCAGGACGTGATCCAGGCGGGATAGAAAAGGCCAAATCTAAGGCAGAAGGTACCTTGCTGTGTTTTTCTGACCTACTTTGTCAGCCGTGTGTGCAGTTTGACCTTTTTGGAGGCTGATAAGCATGCTGATGTAGAGGTTACCCAATGATTTGCAGTTATACGCCTGCATTACATTTGACTAATTAGACTAAAAGGTCAGAATGAGTGCCTGCTTTGGGTTAAGAGTATGCATTTTTATGTTTAATGTTGAATGCTCAGTTATGCTATTTTTGAAGAAAACTAATAAATTTTTCACTTTAGAGATGCTTTGAAGAACTTGTAATCCTGACCCCTGTATCCTCCTGCTTCTCCACTGGCTGCTTCTGGTTAATAGAAATTGACAAATGAAGAATTTCAATGGCTCAAGCATGTGTGTAGGCCAAGACTATAGCTAGTGTTCATGTCACTGTATCACAATTGTGAGAAGATTATAAGAAAGGACCTCAATCCACCCTGTTAGTTAATCCTCATTCAACAACGTGGTCTTAATGTGAACCATGTCTTCCAATAAAAAGCCTACAACTTCCCTTTTGACTTATTTGGTGCAGAGGGTTCTCAATGCTAGTTTTCTCTATTTTGCCAAACATGTTCTTAGTTAAGACCATACAAACACCTTCTATCCATTTTTAAGTTGTGCTACAAATGACTATACTTGGTGCATGAATTTTCATTCATCAGTCTGATTTTTGAAACGTGCATATTGATAGAGCTTATTTCTCTGTTTTGCATACTTACTCCTCAGCAGTTTTTACAAGAAAGCGTTTGGTATCTTCCTTTTCCTCAAAGCAAGTTTCTCTCCATAGCACTAATATGTGGGACGTGATCACCATAAGGGAGATCGTATTGCTCTATGTGTAGGAACCTTATTCGACAGTCTTGGTCTGAGAATGTCAGCCCACGTTCCAACTCTTCCTCCCCCATGGGATGGGGATGGAGCCTCCAACCCACATAGCGCAGGCGACTTTTAAGAGGGAAAGGACTCTAATGTGTCAAGCTCTGTTACAAGAAAGAGCAAATGAAACCTGTCTCGCCCTCCCGCCCCCCTCCACCTTGGCTTGGCACATTCCTAATGGCCCCCTGAAGTATAAGATGTACAGGAAGAATCAAAGACCCATAGAGGCTCTGGCCCTTGCTCAGTCTTGCCTCAGACGAGCCCTCCATATTACTCTTGTTGAGTGGTTTTCCCAAAACCGGTGCACTGTACCGAGGATAACATCCAGCTGTCCTCTAAGGAAGTGTTACGCAAGCTGCAGTTAGTACAGAATGCTGCGGCGAGGCTGCTGTGCAAAATTCCCAAACAGCTTATATTTCCGGATCAATAAGAGATCTTCATTGGCTCAGGATTGAGTGCCACATTAAGTTTAAGGCTTGAGTCTTATGTTTAAGATAAAATCTGGAAAGGCACCTCCTTACTTGATGGCCCTTTTTCACTCTTATGTACCTTTCTGTGCACTCCGTTCAGCTAGTCAGGCTAAGTTCTTTATTCCTAGGACGAGACTAGTGCGCATGGGCGATCGCTCTTTCTCCCACCTCGGTCCTTCTTTATGAAATTCCCTTCCGGCAGATCTCCATAGTGAACCTTCTTATGAAATTTTCTGGAGGGGCATTAAAACATGGCTATTTAATATGTAGATTCCCTTTTTTATTTTCTTTAGCTCTTTTTAGGTGGCGCCGAGAAACCCTAGGGTAGCTGTGCGCCTTATAAAATCAAAATAACAATAACAAGAGTAGAACCTTGTTTCAGGCTTGGGTTGGGCACAGTTGGTGCCTGAAAGAATAGGGAGTACTGTCTCTTCTAGATTCTCTTCTGTCTTTCAGATAAGGAGGAACAGCTCTAGTGCTTAATAATCCTTAAAGCTCTAGCTTGGCACTACCAAGTTTAGTATTTGGACATCCCTCCCCTCTTCAGCCTAGAGGAGGGAAGTTTTGTTCATTGAAGGATGAAGATTGCTTTCTTCTCCCTCAGACTCTCCTCGTCGCTCAGCCTGAATGCCTCATTTCTAATAAGCGAACAATTGACTAGAATATGGCTTAGAGTAATTTCAAGGGAATAAGTTTAATTCAAACCTTCCAATCTCCACTGTTTTGCTTTTCTTTAAGTTTACATGTGTGCACAACCTGGATTTCAAATGTCTATGGAAGAGTCTTATAGCTAAATTGAGCTTGAAGGGAGGGAGAGTTGTTCCGTTACAATCTTTGAACACCTTGAAGAACCTGCCTATGCACCTCTGCTCTAACTGACGATATAATCCTTTAAGACGCTGCTGAAATCACTGGTCTCTGCTCCTAGATAACATTCCCGAGCTGTATTGCGCTTTATAGTCAATCAGCCCGTTCTTACAAGGACTTTCTTAACTTGTAGCCTGAGCTAGTTTTAGATTTCTGGGCAAGGTACAAATGCCCCAATACCTACCATACTTCTGAAACTACATCACACCCTCCACACTGTGCTTTTGGCTGTGCTCTGCCAATCCTCTGTGGAGAGGTATGGGCCTAGCGGTCAACTTTTCACTCCATGCGCCCCTGTACTCTATCCACTTTTTCGAATAATAATGGTTCTTCTTCAGGCAAATACTTAACACCCACTGTTTCAAAAACATTTTACTATGGCATTTTAGCCGATCTAACTGGTTCGCTTTTTACTCGTGTTTGAATTGCACTGAGAAAGAATAGATGTGATTAGACTGTGTGAAGTAAAAACTATCTTTCCACTCTATGAAACCTACATCTTTCAAACATGACTGGGTAGGTTGTACATTGCATTGTATTGCAATCTCTTGTGAATGTAAATTTATTTTTGTTTTTGAAATGCAATGAAAGAGCCATGGCAATGTAACTTGTTAATGAAAGGTATTCGGTCTGGTCACTAAGCAAATAGGTGTGATTTAGGTTTAGAACACCAGGATTTTACCAGCGTGCATGCTACATGGATACATTATTGCTAAGTATAGCATTCCTAGCTGGGGGACGTATGCTATTGTTCCTTCGAGTAAGCTTCCTGCTTGCTGGTGTGTTTTTGTTATTTATGTGAAGAAAGCTAAAGATGTCCAGATGGTCATTGTGGCACTTGCTAAGCTTTATCTGCATCTTGGTTTTCCTGTCAAGGTACTATGCTTTCTGTTCCTTCTGTGCATGATGATCTTGCTGCATGGAAGTGTGCTTTTTTTTATGAGTGCGAGTAGTTATGTTGGTGTTTTTTCTTTTGTTAAATTTGGGCTTGCAGAGTGGAAATACAACTCGTTCAATTGCTATATGCCTCACGGGTGTACAGCATTAGCCCTGTCAAGCCACCTACGAGGTGGGGAGGGTTTGATACTGAAAGAATATGCGGAATATTATTTATGTCCAAACTATTTCTCGCATGTTCATTTTACTTGACTTTAAAATACGTCACTTGGATAGACTCTAGAATTAAAGCTGTACACCCCTGACGTACTTGTGAATGAATGCAGATTGCCTTGGGTTTGTATGTTTGATTCATTACTGCTGTTAGAGTAAATGTGCATTTCTTTACTCCATCCAGACAATGTTGCTATTTGTAGGATCCTTTAACCGAGAGACCAGCAACTATTTATTTTTATTGCACAACCTATATCATGTCCTCAATTTAACAAAATGGTGTCCTTTTGTTAGGTTATTTTGCTGTATAATTTGGTAGTGGTGGATCTTCATGTTGACTGTTCAAAGTCTTGTTTTGTAAGCCTAAGAGGTGAATTTCTTCTGTTGGCGTCTTCCTCAAAGCCTGGTTCTGTAGGTAACATAAAAATGCAGATCAGCCTTCACAATTCATCTTTAATGATAGACACCTCTCTCGAGTAAGTCTGGAAGAATATACTCTGGAAGGATTCTTTACATCTTGATTTGGCCTTAATCCTGATTAACTGCAGCAACTCTTTATAGTGCATACTCAGACGTATTTGAAGAGGTCAGTTGCATTTATCTTGTAACAGGCACCACATCTCATGTACGAATAATTTATATTCAACTGACTGACTATACGTTTAAAATGGATAGCTTGATTGTATGTGAACCTGCAATATCTCCCAAACAGATGTTCAGTGAGCACAGTGTAGGTACATACAAATTGCAATACATATTTTTTTTTATCTACATGTCTCAATAGGACAATATATATGAACTTCTAGAATTGCAAGCTTTCAGTGCACCCTCCCCCTCCCCACCTCCCCCCCCCCCACCGAAGGCATTTGTGCACTTTGGTAGTAGCTTGAATAATCAGGATGAAAATTTTGGAAGAAAACATAAATCTAACTTCTATGATTACCATCATTTCAACAACCATTTCTGTGCCCTGCATTTACTATTCAGTTGACTGTGGCTGGCTTTTATCTTCCCTCATATGATGTTTCTAACCACTGGGGGCGAGAGATGCCTGGGCAGGGTGAAGCTGCTTAAGAAGTATGTTGACTTCTTTTTTTGTGTGTGTATTATCAACCAGAAATAAAAGTCTATTGAAAATGGCAAGTAAATACTGCCCTCTTGCTGCAACCTTTGTATTTCACTTCTAAATGCAGTGAAGGGCAGAGGCTGGGTTTGGCCTTAACACACGCTTTTTTGAAAGCATGTGTTGGAAGGAATATGTCTTTATTTACAGTTTCTGAACTGTTCTACTCTTCAGTGTCTTAAGGATTTACCAGCCCTACCAACAGCATCTTAACTTTACTTGCTGCGGTTGGCTTTGGTCTTGTGCTAACATAATAAAAAGATGACCGGGTCTTGGTGGCGGCCAGAGTATTTGCTTTGAGCATTGCACCTTCAAAATTGCTTGGCTATGATGTCGTCTAATCGTAGTGGAAATTTGTTTTCGCTGAAAACTACGTATTCTTGTTCTAAATGGCCCCACTTGACAATGTACTCTTGGGCAAAATACTTCCTTCACCAAGCTGGCTGTAATTAGCTGGCATTTCAGAGAACGTGCCTCTGGTTTTCACTTGCACCAAGCATTTTCTTTAGTGTGAGGATAGGTTACAAGGAAATGCCTGGTATTACAATAGGAAGATTAATAGCTGACTGGCTCAATTTTCCTTCTCTTGGTACAGTAGGAGTATGAGTTCTTAACATTCTTTGCATTGGCATTACATTAGCAGTCATAAATCAATGTAATTGTTTTCTTCCAATGCAAATATAATTTTGTTTTAAATCACTAGAACATATACATTTTTGTAACCCACTAGAACTATAACTGTTTAATGTAAATCAGTACGTAGTTGCTAGGTGGAATCTAGGAGTAAACTGTCCAAGAACATCTTTTACTCACTGGGCGGACTACAAACTAAAAATTAAAAACTCACACTTTAATTCCTTTTCATCTTCTGCTGGCCTTCAGGAAAGGTCGGTGAAATTAATTTTCTTCATAAAGCTTCAAATCAATAAAACCATATTCTGGTTGCCAATCTTAGCAGTTCTCATTTGATTGAAAACCCATACGGACGGTTGTGCCTACAGACTTTGTAAAAGTTGAACTGTCCTAAAAGTGAGGCATGCTTTAGGACTGCCTTAAGCTGCCCTCTGTCTGTGATTAGGAGCCCTGCATGGCGTAAAGGAATGCACTTTTTACTGTTCGAGAAATGTTTTCAAGTGTTATTGTTTAATTTCACGTTTCTCCTTTCCAAAAAAAAAAAAACACATTAAAGTCAGAGAATCGATTAAAGTCCAGCTTAAGAAGGCTCAAGAAAAGCTGGATGTGAGGAAAGCCAAATTAGAAGACAAAGGAAAATCCAAGAAGGACAAGGAAACTGCAGACAAAAAGAAACACAAGAAGGTGGAAACGTCCAAGAAGGATTTGAGCAAAGAGAAAGAGAAGGGAAAGCCAGCGGACAGGAGCTCAAAACGCAAGGAACCTGCTAGACTGACCAGCGGGAGGGAGGCCAGGAAAGAGCAGGAGGGGAGCAGGGCATCTCGAATCTTAGCTAAGCTGTTTCGAAATGCTGCAAAGGATGAGAAGAAGAAAGAGAAATGAGTACACTGTGGTTCCCTAGTTAGTTTAATGAATTAAAAAAATGACTTTGTTAAAAATGCTATTAGACGTGGAAGGATGTTGTCGGAATAATCATGGTAGAAACGGTATTTTTGGAAAAAGAGGATATTCTTTCAAAGTTATTGTAATTCGTGATCCGCTTGTGTAGGCATTTGTAAATGCGAAGCAACACCTCTGTTGTGCTCTGTGTATGTGTGCAATCATTCTCTCCAAGAAGTGCAGTAAAGTCTTTTTAGATGTAAAAAACGCAGCAGACACATTTATTGGGTGTGTTGGTGTCACCCTGCTCACAAAAGATCCAGGAAACATTCTTCAATGTTTATCTGCTTCCTATTAGTCTGTGCCAGACAATGGGTTAACACACAATGTAGATTTACGAAACACAATTTGAGCATATTACATTTGACTCTTTTATAAATATATGTACATAGTGTAGAGATAATAACGTCTGTAAAATAACACTATAGCTTCAGAACAGTATTGAATGCAGCCCCTTCCCCTTTAGCCTTCCAGCTAACACTTTTTGGGTTTACTACACCGAAATGTTTAGATTTCATGATAGACCTTCCAGATTCTCGTATGACGTAATCCTTTTTTGTTGAACTGCCTAAATTAGTGGAAAAATAAACACAGCTCATTACCAGTAGCATAGTTAGTAAAACGTTTTGAAATGCTTAATATGAGGGATGATTTTGTACACTTGTTGTATAGATGCATTGTAAATAAATTGTTCTCGAAGCATAGTTTTCCTATCTGTTCCTCCTGTACTTTAGCTAGTACTTTTTCATAACTCCAGTTTGATGTCATGATTTGACAAATGCTCTTGAAATTCAGCCGACAAATCACTGTGATGTTGTTTAGTCTTGAGGGTGGGGACCTCTATGTGGCTTTCATAATATTATACTAATTGGAATTCCCCCCCCCCCTCCCCCAGCCCCCCTACACCCTCTCTGTCGAGCAACTTTTAATTAATTTCCAGGTATATTGCATGTGTCCCTTCTGTGTTATCTGGATCATGTAATTTTCTGCATTTTTCTGTCTGAAAATATTGTCATGCCATTCCTTCATAGCCCAGTTGTGGTTTACTGTACGGTGCCTTAATGTCCTGGCTTGTAAATCTGCCATAAAATTCATTCTGATTTCTTCCTTCCCATAGTTTGTTTTTTTATGGTCCAGCTGCACAAATGTGGGCAATAGAAAAACTCTGCACCTGTTAGCTGTTCTTGAATAACTTGCTGGTAAAAGCCTAGCGAACTTGGGTAAAATGTCAATTGTTGCATACTATTGAATTTCAGATACCTGGATGTTGCAAGTCACATCAACTTTCCCCTGTAGAAGGAGAGGAGATGTTAAAACAAGGCTTCTCTAAACGTCGGGTGGCTAGAAGACCACTCCCAACACAGCATAGCATCGATGGCTTTGCTCAGTTCTAGTGTCTTTTCCATTCCCAAATAAGCCACTAAATAGCAATATTTAGCAAAAATGAAAATTAGCTGTTGAATAAAATTTACAATTGGTTTAGCCTTGCCCTCTGTATCTTCTCAAAATTAACTAGATAAGTACAATGTACTAAACGTAGCACTGTTGTAGACTGACTTTCTTCTACTAGTATCCACATCTGTTGCTTTTCTTCTAATATATTAGGTAGTTTATGGAGCACACAACACATTACAATCGGTCTGTCAAATATTATAAACTGTTACATTTTGCTCAATACACTGCATTTTAGTTATGCAGTGTGTGCACAAAAAATAAACATAAACCACAGAAAATAAACTTAAACCACAGTCATGGCCTGTTTCTGGTGTAGCAAGAGATATTCACAATGACACATGTCCAGCAAACTGGCACAGTCTAGTTGTGAAAGCTCCCGTTCATCTAGAAACACTAGATATCACATATATGGTGCACAACATGCGCTTCCTGGAAAGGACCCAGTAGTGGTGCATAAAGGAAATTAAGACTATTGGTCAGATCACTGGTATTTCAGCCTTTGCATGGCATCATATTCCACAGATTTCAGGATTAAAGCTAAATCCCTCTGCCCCACAGAGATCCTGGAGGCTGCTGGTGTTCTTTTAACAGCTTCACAGCTTAAGAGCAGATTCAGAGCAGCCATTTGAACAATGAAAAGATTTCACATACCTGTCAATCAGATAGACAAGAATTGCGTCACTGAAATCAAATCAAAGCAACGTGTTTCAGTTAATGAGCTGAAGAGACTAGGAATGTTAATACATTAACGGGAGTCTCATAAGATCTTGATCCCAGATCCCTTATTAAGATATTTGGGTATATATCGGTTGCATGGGGGTCTTATTGTTAAGGCTTTGAAATTTTATCTTTAGGGCCATCAGCATTTTGACATGGTTTCAATTTTATTTGCCTCATTTTGTCTTCTATCAACCATGTTAGGTGCAACGTAGTATAAAAAAAATAGTGGTTGCTAGAAATGGGAGGGTGGGGGGGGGGGGGGGGGGAGACTGTGACCCAACTATGAAATACTGCAGACTGAAAGGGTTATGACATCTAGATTTGTAGGGTATTCTGGTAAGCAAGTAGTTTAATGCACTGAAAGGGCATTTCTGTATTAATTATGCATTCGGTTTCCATAGTTTTAGGGTATTTTCAGACCATGAATAACTGCCCAAACATATTCCTCTGAAGGATGCAGTGATTATCAGATACCTAGAGAATAAGAAACTTTTTAGACAGTACAGTTTTTGTGCTTACCTTCTCAAACGCAAAAATAAAAGTTAATGGACAGAATGCAGAGCAATGTCATACATTCACCCCAGTACTGAGATCTGGGCCTAAATCCATCGTTTTTTTGCTCACCATGCCATTCCAGTTTGAACACAGCCATATGCAAATCAGTCTTGACCCTGTGCCCCATGGGAACAGTCCAGCCCGAACTGCCAAGCCAGGTCCTCTCTGGACTGGAAAAGAGCATCCTAGGACCGGTTTCGGGCTTTCAGCCCTCATCAGCCAGGGCATGGAAAGCATGGGATTTACTTCTGAGCATACCCTCCCACTAGGGGTGACAAATGCAAAAACAACTGTTGATGGTTTCAAATTGCTGTTCATCTTTTTTTGTTGTTAATGAGCTTCCTGCAATTTGCCAATCTGGTGTTAATTTGTGTAACTATAATGTGTTGCTTTTTTCCATGTTGGCAAGAGCAACATATCAATATTGAATAGAGGAAACACGCTAACCCTGTGAGACTACTTACAAAAGATTTAAAGGGAATTATAATTGACCTGTTTGCTCCCCTCCTAATCAAGTTGCACAAACAAAGATGTGCATGCCGATACATGTAAAAAGGTAAAATGCCAACAAAGCCAATTCGGAACTTTATGCCAAGTTCTTATTTTAAGGGCAAAAATGCCTCACTTAATGTTGTGGCACGCTTCATCTGTTTTTGGCTCCTCTTCCAAGACGTAGATTGTGTGTGGGTGGGTTCATTTTCTGGAGTTCGTTTGCAAGCTTTCTTTTCGTTGTGCAATTATTTTTAAGACCAAGTGTGTACAGTTATTGCTCGATTAGTTAGTAATCGCTTCAGATGGCTATGGCCCTTCAATTCTTGTATGTTAACATGTTTCTTGCCTCTAATGCCTTATCTGGGCCAAGGGCAATTCTTCAGGATGATGGGTCCCTGTTACCTACAATCTCAAATTCTCTTGCTATAGCACGTTTTTTGTAGGTAGAAAAAATTGTGTAAAAAAGGTAAATGGTAACCGCAATCTCATACGCATTGAGCTTTGAGAGATTCTTTTCTCCCTCTGGCTTTTAGAGAAGCAGGAGGTGACCTGAACTTTTCTTCTTACTGCATGCTGGTGGTGGAGATGGTTGAAATTGGCCTAACTGGTATTTTACCTGCTTGTATGCATCAGTATAGACCTTTAACACCGAGTTTATGTAATCCTGTGGGATATCACAAGATAAATGGGAGAAAGTAAGAAAGGTGCAGAGTCTCCCTGAAATCTGCCCGAAATAATTGATTTATGCTAGGCGAGATCCAAGTCATTAATATCTATCTGGTAAAGATCATTTTGGAGAACAGTGTGGGTAATTGTGCTGTCTTCCTTTGTGTGATCAAGTAGTATCAGTCAGGAGCTGCTCCTTCTCAATATTGGAGGAGCGTCGCCCCACTGCCTAGCTCAGAGCCAGCAAATATAAAATAATGTTCTAGCACAGTTGTATTTTTCATGTGTCGGCTCTGAGCCCGCTTGTGGAGGTAGGGGTAGGGGTGGGGCATAGGAGGATGAGTGATATCTGCACTCCCTAAGTGCGCGTATGTATTTGGCGGGCCGTCTCAGGCCAGCCAAAACACACATGCACACTTAGGTCTCTCCAGCCTTGATGCATTGAGTAGCCGGGCTGGAGAAACCCCCATAGACTCCCTGACCAGAGCGGAGCGTCTTTAACTCCCGATCAGAGCAGCCCCGGGATTGGATGGGAGTCTGTCCCAGAGGCTGCTAGGAAGAAGAGTAAGCACGGCCGTTAGCTTCAGGTACGTTTGTAATTTTTTTTTTTTATATTCTCCTCGCACCCTTCCCCTTTGCGCTCCCTTCCCCTTTGCGCTCCCCTCCTGTGTTGCCTCCACCCACCTTAGCACCTGATGTATGTGGCGGCCGCCACTGGTATCAGTACATAGCATCCATCATCTCCCTGAAGTTCTTCACTGGTGATTCGCACACTTATTGGTCAAATCTCATTATAATCGGCACAATAATGGGTTGACACTAAATATAATGGAGCTGGCCTGTCATTTTTGGTGAGGTTTTTACACAACTTTCATGTGAAATATGCCTACATTTGTCCATTTGGAATGTTCCTAAGACTGTTTTAAATGCAGGATGACTCCTGCTTATTTAAGGGATGATCCCGCCAGCCCATTGATTGAATTTGTCACTGCTCGCAGTTATGTAGCTTTTAGTGGTGGTGCCTAATAAGAGAGGACAGATGGATGAGGTCACAGGCATTGTTGCTGTGTACACAATGGGGGTAAAGTCTATTGTGAGTATTAGGACACATTTTCCACATCTCCATCTCAACAGAAAATTGTTTCAGATGGAAATGACTTGGCATGATGAGAAGATTAAGGTCACGAAGGTAAAAGTGATTCTTCAGAGGGACTTTGAGCATTTACTTTTGAGATCATTTGTGCTTTAGCTTTTAAAGATCTAGGGATTACATTCAGTTTCAGCTTTCACTGTGTGAGCTTTAGTCGTTGTTTAAATACAATTATGTACTGATAACACAAACAACTCCGATTTTGTATTAGTCATTGTTTTATCATTGTTCGGTACCAAAATGTCAAGAGTATCTCAAACACGCAGTTTTAAACATGTCTTTGGATTTCAGTCCACAAACTCGTTTCACATATTTTGTCACTTGTAAACTGTAAACAATTGCATCATGATGCGTTACATACGGTATTGTATTCATTTAAAAAAAAAAATAATAATAATATATATATATTATACCATTCATGTGGTATGGGACATTTTCCAAGGCAGCCACCATTACTGCTTGCTACCATTTTCTAAACCATTCTGTAGTGGTGTCTGTGCTATTGTGCCTTCCTCCATCCATAGGTTCCCGATAGTTTTGCTTCTGCATGAACTCAGTGATCTTTTAATTAGGGAAAAGACCAGTTCTGTGTAGTAATTCAAACTATTGGAAAGGCCCTTCATCATAGCCATCAGGGCGAATTTGTATGCAATCGTAAAACTGTTTGAACTTTGTCCTTTTTAATGAATCTGGATTGCTTTGGCTCCCACTTCAATACAAACCACACTGTTTGACTGAAAATCCTTTGCACAACCTTGGTGTTGGGGATACCTTCAGATTTGGATGGGTTTAATGAACTCCATTCCAGTGATTGACTCTGCGTAACACATGAAGAAAGGTCCGATACAGCCATGCTTGCGGATATACCTCTGCTTGATCACTTCCTGCATTTCTGATTGTTAACATCCTGCAGGGGAAATTTCTTCCATTGAATGTCTCGGCCCATTGCACCAGAGCACTGACTGCATCAATGGCATGCTCCAGATACGTTCCTGTTAGGAAGATTTGCATTGTAGCTACCAGTGTTGGGTTTGGTAATGAAATCCTGCAACAACAACAAACAATCTTGAGCATTTTTAGTTTCCTAACTCTACTTTTCCTCTTTCTTTTGATTTTGACTTTTGTTGTAGATCCTAATCATAAGTTTTGATTCCTAAAAACCTTGATCATAAGTATTATAAAATGTAGTGATGGCCTATTTACTCCTAATCTGCAGAGTCTGTTCTGCTCCCTATGCACTTCTAGCTCCCCAGTGCCAATATATCACAGTGATAGATTGCTGAACATGGAGAGGGAACCTTTATGTGTTTATATAGTGACCGATTTATGAGTTTACCTGAGTATAGCTCTGTAGTGAGCAGCTTTGAAAAGCAATTTCCAGCCTTGCCAGTAAGCCAGATGGTACCCACAATGAAGAAAGTATTCTCCCATTCCCACCCCAGGACTACAGGAACTTTCTTAATGATGTATAATTAGCTTGACTGTGCCATGGACTTTTCTAAATTTAAGAGCTTCTGTCCTAGGGCAGTCTGTTTGCAATTCTGTTATGTTAGTGAAACATGTATGAAACTTTCCACTGTTTGCTACCACCCAATGCACATTGCACTTTCAAGACAAAGATGCTACTTCTCACTAGAGGAATCCATTCAGCCTCAACTGAACATCAGACCCGAGACAATTTCTTGCACATTCCTTCGTTAAATCCAGCTGGGAAAACCTGTTGATAATACTGTGGAGTGCACTAATCTACCGTCCACTTTCTGTCTACGGCACTGGTCTACCATCCACTTTCTGTCTATGGATTGATACAGGCAGCCATGACCCCTCTGCCAAAACTATCCCACTGTTTGCCTAACTGAATATGCACTGCTCATAATGGCAGTATGCTCTAAAATAGAAACTCGGCTAGATGAAGAACATCTCCACAAATTAGAGTTTGTTTTATTGGCGAAACAGGTGCAATGAATTTGAATTCGAAGATGTTCTCATAATAAAAATATCTTTGTGATCATCCTGCAAATATTTGGCCTCTCCCACCTTTAATGAAATGGTGTAGAAAATGCTTATTGAATGAAAATATTTCGTATTCACTGCTCGAGTAAACTTAATCTATTGAAATAACTGTCAAGCCTTACAGAGATTGTTTTTCATATTGTGTGGAGGCATGTATAGATTTCCCTATTCTGACCGTCAGTACCAGAACACTTCACCCCTAGGACTGAGCTCTAGAAGGAGTTCTGTGTTTATCTGTTCACCAAAATGCACACCATTATTCATAGTTTGTGACATCAGTGTATGTAGTTCTGATTTTAGGTCCACCTTAAAGATATGGTGAGATTTCTTTTGCCCAGGACTCACAACTACATCGTTATCATGCAATTCCAGTAGGGCAACTAATTAATTATAAACTGCACAAATGCTGGTACTTCAGACCAGCTCCAGTCTTCCACACACCCTATCATTCAAAAAGCGTTCAGTGAAAGATGATAACAGTCTTGCTACTTTGGCACCAACTCCTGTAGTCCCATTCATATTTCTTTTCAAAACGCTTCTGATTTCGTCCATATAAATTACGCGATTCATTAATCCTCCTTGCCTTCTCTTGTGATTGGTGTTCTCACCTGGTCTTGTTGTACAGTGCACATGGGAATGTTGCTCTCTGGCCTACACTCTTAAGTACCAAATGGAAATTCAATACTGAAATATCACTCCATTCATGCTTAGACATAGTTTTCCTACAAGTCCTCCCACCACCCAACTTTGAAAAGCCTTGGTTATGCTTAAAAGCCACATAGCTGGGAATTTCGTCCATATCTGGAACATAGTGCTTGGTGCCTCTTGAAATTAATGGTGAATAGGAAATGCTCCATGGAACCATCCTTCACTCTGATTATCCTTAAAGAGAAAAGTATTGTGTTTAGCACCTGATGACGAATCCTATACCTCTTATGTAATTGGTTAACATTGTTGGGGATGGAAAAGCCTTCAAGACCGCTACAGAACTTCCATGCCATTAAATGTAACAGTTGCTTGTTTTTACCGCAAGGTCTCCTAAGTGGCGGAAGGGACATGTCCGATATCTTCCTTACAGGTAAGGTTGTTGCTTGCTTAGCATTAGACAATGGTGATCTCTTGGACAGGGAAACTTCCCGAAATAGCCACACCTTTCCGGTTGAGAGGACCTGCCTCTCTTTAACAAATATAATTTGTCATCCATCTGGGGTTATGTAGCCCAGAAGTGAATAATCATATTACCAGATGATAGAACATAAAATATTTATCCCCTTTCGCGCCTTAGTTGTTGAGCCCGTGAAAATCTGGATTTCTTTTTATTTGTCCCAAATAAAATCGTAAACAATTGCATAAGCTTAGAAGGATTTTTTATTAGCTCCTTAGGTACACATGACAGTAAATATAGTAAACCAAAACCTATGAATTCCTTGGTGTTCGGCATTGTTAAAATGTATTGACTAGATCATTCCTATTCCTTACCTACTTAAAAAAAAAAGTTGTCCTCTGATGAAATGAACGTGAAATATTTGCTTGATTAAATAAACATAAACTTCATCGGATGACATGTTATCTTGCGCAGCCAAATTCATATGCCAAGTTATTTGTTGATCACTTTATTGGCCTTTCTCTGCCTTTAGGATGTAATTTCTCTACTGCCTCGGCAAAACCGGCTTTTGTATCCTTGTCCTCTACTGCTAGGTGTCAAAGGGCTTGTCCGGGACTGTAGCACCAAACTGCCATCCACGCTGCCTATTTTCTTAGGTTTTTTTTTTCTTTCTTTTATAATACCTAAAGACTTATTAAGCTTCTGTGTTGAAATATAAGAATTTATTGTTTGCACTCAGATTTGCTTGCATTAAATAGCAAGTCTGCAGTGAAATGCGAATCACTCGCATTCTGATTATTTTTTACTTCGGAGATCAATTGTAAAGCCACATCTCTGTTTGACTAATTAAGTTCCATCAGAAATGTGCTGCCCACATTTTTGACCACATTACATGGAAAGATGTGGATTGCTTATACATTATAAAAACCTGGCAGAGCAGTGGTTCACCATTGTACCTGTTGTTCCCAACAACTGTATTTCAAAGACACTAAAAAGCACTGACAGATGTAACACTGGAGCACCTCTGGTTTACAGATATTTTATGAGACTGACTGCTGGAACATTTTTTCCAAGTAACATAAAAGGGAGAATCTGAGATTGGCTAAATGGAATAGTGACCATACAGTCCTCAAATGTCTACTTTCCTGCTGCCTTCCTGGTATCCCTTTGCTGATATATTAGTTCTGGGTGATTTCACTGCATTTTTTTCGTTTTTTTTTTTTTTTTTTTTTTTTACCCCAGCCTTGTTCAATTTGATGTATTTCGACTGTACCATTCCTCTGGCTTCAACAAATTGTTCCATGGGTCGAAACATTGACAACTAGAACAATAGGAATGTATTCATACTGAACTGTGTCGGTACCTGGATGTCTGGGGACCAAGATTACAAGCAAAGAATTATTGTTCCATTTGTTGAATGTTCTATGCACACTGTTGCACTGCACTATTGTTTCACTCACCGTGTGAACACTGGAGCACAGAGAAGCTCTTTTCTTTCATAATATAATAATGTGGAACGTCTACTGATGGTATTCTTTTCCATTTGTTGATTCTTGGAAACTGTGATTTCATTTGTAGATTTAAATAATTTTGTACAGAAAAGCTTCTATACCTAATTTTTAATTGTGTATACCTTAACAGACCGATTCGCATTTCTTGTGAGTACATGTCCCTGGCTCCAAGTCGATTTTTTGACTGCCACTGTTATCTAAAACATTTGATCCAGTCACAGCACTGATCCAGCGCTTGCTGATTTTATTTTTTATTGATTGTTTGCTAGGGAGTTCTCTCTTCCGATCATGTCGGTCTTAGTGGCTGTGTTCAACGCTGACATCCATATGCTGAAAGGTGTTTTAGGAGTCTGTTTAGTCTTGAAATGGTTTTCCACATTTTTTCATATCAGAGCTCAGTATGTGAAATTATAATGCATGTCTGTGTGAAGTAGTGTGGCTCACTGGTTAGAGGCGGCAGACCCGAGAGCAGAGGACGGCCCGGGACCAGGGTTCGATTCCCCGCGCGGCAGGTTTCTGGACCAGGGTCAGCGGACTCGATAATTCTCTCGCCTCGGTGCCCACTCTGATCAGCGATCACACTCGGTAACTCTGGGCATTAGCTTGCCTCATCTTCACTAACGGCCCCACCAGACTGCCGGGGATGCCTGGTCTCACCCTGGAGATACCCAATAAGGGACCATCTCTCAGGGAAGCCAGGAAGGGTTTCGCAGCGGTCGAAGCGCCTTGGGACCCTACGGGTAAGTAGTGCGCTATATAAATGCCTATACATTTACATTTACATTTGCTCCTCCTACCACTTGAGTCGCCTATGGGCTTTGACTTCTCACCAGTTATTTTTGGATCTAAATAGTTTTAGGTCTTTCAAAATAGGGAGACACCCAAAATACAGGTTATTCCTCACCAGAATAGGGGCAAATATTTACGGAATTAAAGGTCAGCAGTTTTATAGTGTTCGTTAGGTGAAGTGGATAGAAATATGTGGACAGTGGATAATGAAGTGGAAGGGCACAGATGTGAAAGGAGTGCAGGAAAAATGTTGAATCTGTAATAGAATCTCTATTCTAAACATAATCTGGGAAGAGTGCAATTAAAGTCTGTGATTAATGTCATGAATTTCTTTCTGAGTAAAGAATGCTTCCAGTGTTCTTCCTTGATGCAGCAGTTTTCCTTTCCTTTTGCAACTGTTGCTGTTGTCCTGTTTAACTAGAGGTGTCCATACCAATTTAGGAAGTGCTGGCGTCATTGTCTGGTTGCCACGTCTGGGGGATGGATTCAGGTAGTCGTAATTTCTTGTAATTTCGTGGAGCTGCTAGAAGTTCTATTAGCTTCATTCATTCTTTGGTTAGTAGGAGGAAAAAGTTTCAGCAAAATGTTTTTAAGACCTGTCTGAGTAGGGTGCGATGTTCCACATGATTCTAAATATCGAACAGCAATGGAATTCATGAGTTGAACAGAAAAAGAACAAGTGTTCCTTTTTCGCATCTTCTTTTTGATATTGCCAGCAGATGTATGTATTGGACATCCTTGTGGAGTGTCTTCTGGGACCACGGTGTTGGTACAAGGATAATGTAGATTTTGTTTGATCAGTGCAAACGTGAAACCGCTCTAGGCCCTCACACTGGTCTGCTCTTAGTCCTCTCAGGTCTAGGAAGGTCATTCAAATTGTTCCATGGATATGATTGAGTAGGGAGAGGAGACCCGACTAAAAGCTCATTAAAATAAACATATATGTTAATTCGAGTAGAGTTCTGTGGTCAATTTTACTTGATAGCCAATGTGAGAAAACTTTGTAATAACTTTAGGAAATATTTTTTTTGTGTTCAATAATTATTTGCTTTGGATTCATTTGAACATTATAATTATTTCACTCTTAATTATTGAAAACCTGGTATTCTAGACCGGGCAGGGCACAGTTGTCCTTGGGTTTTATTGATGAACGTAGATTTTTTATTTATTTTTATTTTTTAGCAGCTCTTTCTTGGTGGAGTTAATGACTTTCCTGTTTTTGCTGCTTTTACCTAATTAGTTAAATCTTATGTTCAAATGTACCTTTCCCGTTTCCATTGGTGGAGTTGATTTAGTGGCAAACAATAGAGGAGGGAGGCTTCAAGTTTAATCAACAAAGGTGTTACAGGGTCTTTTGAGGTTGTTCGTCATGATATGCCTATCTTAATGCATTCTAGTATAGATTGAAATCTAGGAGCGGCACTCCACGCTGTTTTTGTATTTATAATTTCTTAATTGAGAATCTTGGATTCTTCCCTTTTAAATAGGACGATTATCTGTTTTTTGATGGTTGCAAGAAAAGGAGGAGGGAATGGAAGTTAGAAAATGGACATGGTGTAGCACATTATTATTATTATGAACATCACCTCAATATGCTGGTAGTTCTAATTAGTCAATTTCGGCCTTAATGTCTTCAATCAGGTAGTTCAAAAACCTATCTATGGTTATTCTCAGGTTCAAGAAGAACAGAAGGGGGCAAAGTGGGCATGGTTTCGGTTTTGCAATTTTATTCTGGCTCAAGATGAGAGAAGACCGTAAGTGCTGAAGCCTGTGGGATAAGTGTAGAGTAGTTTATTGTAATGGATGAATGTTGTCAGTTCGTGCCACTTTTGCGATCTGAAGAGATGAGCTCATTCCACTCTATCAAAGTCTTTTTCCTCATCTAAGTCGCTGCCACATCAAATGTTTTGCTTCGTATCTTCTACCTATGATATGATCATGGCTTGAAGTCTTGTACTGAACCCAGAGGATCTCCCTTCATCAAACCTAGAGTGTTTTGGTGGATTAAATGAGGAAACATGGATTCTAAGCATGTGACTTCTATTTTGATGAGAAGTTTGCCGAGTCCATTATTTAGGGAGATGGCTCTGTGGTTCTTATTCAATTTGGATTTCTAGCTTTATGGATAACTGTAATGGACCCTCTATGAAGGTGCCCATGTTTTTTTTTTTTTGCCGCTTTATGAATTGGCTGAATATTTGGAACTAAGATACTGACTTCCCTTTTGATATAATGATTTTATTTTGTTTCATGGACAGACTTGTTTCAATATACCTGGTGTTCTCTGGTATGTAATGTGGGTGGGTTCTGTTGGAAAGGCATTGTTCCCTTGAATTACTTTTTAAGCATGCAACCATCTTGCCCCGAGTAACTTATGATGGAAGTCTTGAGTATGCGGACCTTTTTAGGTCTCGCTGAGCCAGCGCATGCGCTGCTCTGCAAGACATTTAGTGTGTGGCTCCAGAAAATGGTACCACACTCTTTTGCTTGTGGCGGTCTAGAGCTTGCGGTTACGCACTTGTGCGCGTGCGCCACTCGCTCTGCCTCTCAAATGCTCGCTATGCCTCTCCTTCTTCCTCTTTTCTTAAGGCTGTAACGCAATGAGGCTCGAGAATACTTCTGAGGGGGGCAGGTGGCAACATGTGTGAGCGTGGTTGCTTTTGCGGACGATCGGGGACGGGCAGCAAAGGAAAAGGACTGTCTCTTCCTTACTGCCCAGAGAAGAGACAGACTATGTCCTCTTCTTTTCAGTGCTGGTAGCTTATCCCCCCCACCCCCTTCCTATTATTCCCTCTCTGTCTGTCTTGCTCCTCACTTACTGAAAACCTTGACTTGAAGAAACGGTTCACAACCTCTTTCCTTCTTTCATTTAGTTGCTTCCCTGTGAAATGGATCCAAAAAAGAAAACACTCTTGCGGGAAATGCCCTTTTTCTGACATTTTCCTATTCCCAAGTGCAGCCTCTGGATGGAGAGAAATAAAAGGTTTTAAAAATGAAAAATAAATACATAACTAAATAAAGCAAGACAGAGTGGATGCAAAGTGGCCAGATTGGATTTATTCACATCCAAACACATCAGCCTCACTTTACAGACTTTGCAGTGAAGCGAAACATTTCTTTTCTCGTCTTTCTTTGAACAGCATTGTTGTCCTCAGGTGGGGAAGTGCACCATTCCTGGATGCATTGGCATCAAAGGCATATTAACAGGATAAGCCCCCAGTCCAAATTGTATTTGCTTATTATTTTGAGTTCATCATATTTGTGTGGCTAAATTGGGCTGAGAGATAAAAACCACCCGGTCCGCCAGTGTCTCCTATTCAAGAAAACCGCATAACAGGTGGCAGAATATCGCATCTGAAGAAATTGCTGGTAGCCAGCAGGCTAACCAGTCCCACGACGCGCATCCAAGATGAGTTCACAGGCTTTTGAATGTTTAGAACCATAAACAAAACTTTAGAAAATCACAAAAGATGTGAAGGATTTCAATGAAAATTGTGATCTTACAGTAATAAAGTCACGATTGTGTGCTGAAAATTGCAAATGTTCACAAAAACAAAGAAAATAACTTTCCCATGAAAAATGGGGAAAAAGCTTGCTGCACTGAGCCAAAGGACATGCGTCCTGTGTTGGCAACCAGTGTGGATTGGCCACCGCCTTAGGTGTTGCCTAGCGGGTGTTTGAAATTAAGCAGCAGGGACTAGCTGCCCACAGGGGCCAACCACTGCTGTGCTTGGCCAATGGCTGTGAGTAGCCAGTGCTAGGCCTTCAACCAATCAATTGCAGGCAGCTGTCTGAAAGCCATGCCACACAGCAGTTCCTCTCTGTGCACAGTAGAAGACTGACTGAAAGTGTTACCCGACTATGGTGTAATGGGCCATGTTCTGCTGCCAACCCCGCTGTGCACAGCTGAAGACCTTGCTTTGTGGGGGTTGAAAATTAAGTTACAAAAAAAAATTTGAAAATTGAGTTTGTCTGGCGCAAAATCACTGAAATTATCTAGTTTTCTTTAGCAATACACACAACATACACCATAATACTCACCATGTACCATGCTTAAAACACAAAATGGCATAGAAACAAAAACAAGCATTGGCATAGCCAATAGGTCTCGCTTTTGGAACCTTATAAGTATTTAGTTATGCAGCACAATATCATTGGTGCAACAAAATCAACTGTTGCGTGGCTAAACACTTATAAGGTCCTGAAGGCGAGGCCTATTGGCTATGCCAATGCTTGTTTCTTTTGTGCTGAAGCTGAGTGGGGCAACTAACTAACGACTGATTACTGGAGAATGGCCTGTTAAAAGTGCCAGAGTAGCTTTTTGTGAGGTCCTTTTGTTCTCTTCAGGAGTAGAGGTCTCTTTCAAACTGCATAATTGGTCTTTGACCCTGACCTGCAATTTTGTTCCCCTGGAGGTGCTGCTCGGCGCTGTACTGTTTGAATGCTTCTCCTCCTCCTGTGGCCCATACTTTGTGTCTTTCTGAATAAGAAGCTCCCAATTCCATTGTTCTGTTCTGATATTACTTGAAGGCAACAACTCTGGCTACCATGTCTAGACATGGGTACACAAAGTGGCTGAGCTCCTCATTCCAGTCCCGCTACTGTGCCAGGGGAATGAAAACTCTCACTCTCTCACTCTCTCACTCTCTCACTCTCTCTCTCTCTCACTCTCTCTCTCTCTCTCTCACTCTCTCTCTCTCTCTCTCTCTCTCTCTCTCTCTCTCTCACTCTCTCACTCTCTCACTCTCTCTCTCACTCTCTCTCTCTCTCTCTCTCTCTCACTCTCTCACTCTCTCTCTCTCACTCTCTCTCTCTCTCTCTCTCTCTCTCTCTCTCACTCTCTCTCTCTCTCTCTCTCTCTCTCTCTCTCTCTCTCTCTCTCTCTCTCTCTCTCTCTCTCACTCTCTCACTCTCTCACTCTCTCACTCTCTCACTCTCTCACTCTCTCACTCTCTCACTCTCTCTCTCACTCACTCACTCTCACTCTCTCACTTTTTCACTCACTCTCTCTTTCTCGCTCTCTCTCTCTTTCTCGCTCACTCTCTCTTTCTCTTTCTCTCTCTTTATCTCTCTTTATCTCTCTCTTTATCTTTCTCTCTATCTCTCTCTTTATCTCTCTCTCTCTTTATCTTTCTCTCTCTTTATCTCTCTTTATCTTTCTCTCTCTTTCTCTCTCTCTTTCTCTCTCTTTCTCTCGCTGCTTTGCACTGACCAGCGTAGGCACTACTCCTCCGAATGCTGGAAAATCTTCTGAGATCCATAGCTGGTTTCCTCGACGGCCAGCTTCCCAGTCAGGTGAGGGGAAATCACTTGAGAGGTCTGCTACTTTCTGCTGAAGGCGGTACAAAAGGGGTGGTGATGGACGGAGCATCTGAATCAAACACTCACACCCAGTCAAAAGATCTGGGTTTAATCCATCACCGTTCTTTAGCCCACTCTGCCACCCCAGTTCAGACATGGCTATATGCAAATCAGTCTGACCCTGTGCCTCATGGGAACAGTCCAGCCCGAACTGCCAAGCCATGTCTTCCTTGGACCGGAAACAAGCTTCCGAGGACCGGTTTCTGGCACTCCAGCCGTCTTCTTGCTTGAATCCAGTGGCAAAGTGAGCATGGGACTCACGTCTGAGCATACCCTGCCACACTTATGGCGGCCAAAAGCGGTACAAAAGGGGGTGGTGATGGCTTGGTAGTTCGGGCTGGACTGTTCCCATGAGGCACAGGGTCAAGGCTGATTTGCATATAGCTATTGTCTGACCTAGGGTGGTGTGGAGTGCAAAAAAACTATGGATTTAGGCCCAGATCTTTGTACTGGGGTGAATGTAAGACATTGTTCTGCATTCTGTCCATCAACTGTGTTTTTTGCAAAACGTGTATTTAGCTTCAATTGCTCACATACTAGTGTGCACATGACTATAATTCTCATGATTTTGATGCTGTTAGAGGTTTTCATGTGTATTTGACTGACCTTTTAGTAACGTGCAACAGAATGGACATTAGATCATGGCCACCTTTGTGAAACGTGAAGTGTTGCCTTCTATTTATGTTCACACTATATACAAACACCTCAAATGTATTATATGATTTTTTTTTCTTTTAACAAATTGACTTTGTTTTTAATAAGTAGTGTAATGGATATCTGCTAGGCACGAAAAGCAAAGAAAAAACTAAGACCTATATAAAATTTTTGAAGAGCATACAATAAATGTTCCTGCAATATTACACGTACACCCCCCGTGTCACCACCACCTTCTTATACCTAAATTAACAAGCATTGGCATAGCCAATAGGTCTCCCCTTTGGGACCTTCTAAGTATTTAATTATGCAGCACAATATCCTTGGTACAACATAGATTGTTGCATGGCTAAACACTTCTAATGACCCAAAGGCAAGATGTGGTTTTTCACAAGTGAACACTGTACTCCAAGTGGTAGGGTAGTTCGGAGGAAACTGCACACTATACTCGGTTATGGCTGTAACCTCAGGTCTCAGGATCAACTCTGGCAGGATCAAATCTGCCTTTCATCCTCCCGAGGTGGATAACACGGCTGCCATTGCAGGTTCACTCAGCCTTTCAACCTTCTGAGGGCGATTAAAGGACTACCATTGAGTTGGGTGACTAAATATGTTGTTCTGCGCTAAAACGCCCCAGTGGGCGGGCGAGCGCTTTATAAGTATTTAGGAACTGGCATGAAAAAGCTTAGAAGCAGATACATTCTGTGGAAGGTGCTTTGTTAATACACTGTGGTGTGAATATAGAAAACGACTTTCTTCCTCACAACAGGTACCTGTAAAAGCGCTCAAAGCCTTGACGAGAGGAAGTAGAGTGCTAAATTGTAACAAACAGTACAATAAATACAAATAGGAGGCCTTGGATGTGAAAACACATCACACACAGCCAAGAAGTTTCACACCCAAGAAACTGCCCTTCTTTTTTCACTTAAGGCTCCTTTAATTTTTCCTGGCTTTCACAGAAAAAAATGTACATGTAAAGGAATACAATTTACATTAGCCTACATAACTGAAACATAGCCTGTCCCGTGAGCCTGCGCTGGGTACCCTTAAGAGAACTTTCAGTTTTGCTAATGAGCTATTGTAGGCAATGGAAGGCAGAACTGTTGCCCGCTATCACACAATGTGTGTACGTGCGGCGCAGGGACTGAAGATAAGATCACCTGATGCTGGCTTCCCAGGTGATGGTGCAATCAGCTGATCTCAGCTCCACAGTCTACCTGCGAGTTGGGCGGCTGGGCACTTACCTTTAGCACTGCCATTCCCTAGGGTGGTTCCCATCTCTCACCAGGAGCTGTGGATTCTGCCACTAGTCCCCCCTCGGCTCCAGCCCGGTTCAGGAAGTGTGTGTGCAGAGCTGGCTGTGCTTCAGCTCTCTCTCCTCGTGAGAGTGCAGCAGTCTTCCAAAGTCTGGGTTTAATGCCAAGGCTGGGCCTTTCTGCTGTCCAACCCCGAACTCCCAAAAATGTACTCCGAGAGGGAGGAGGGGGGTGGAACGGACAGACGACGTATCATCATGCAGGACTGGGAAGAGGCGAGGGGGCTCTGCAAAACACACCCCGGCCCGGCTGGAGAGAACACAACTGCTGCAGGACCGTTAGTAGTGAAAATCCGAAACAGCATGCAGCCCTCAACTCTTATGCCCAGAAAAGCGCTTGAAACATCTCATAGAAAACTCCGTGGGTTAATGCTCCTGCAGTAGAATACTTCAGTTTAATGCTAGAATTTTGAATTTTTCTGCTGTACTGTTATCACTTTCTTGCCTGTCTTTCCCTTGGACCCGAGAGATGCTCTCTCAAACCTAAACTTGGCTTGGCTCCAGAGAGAGCCGAATTAAGTAGCATGGTTGGTTAAATTATGCATCAAAACAAAAAAAGACAATTGCTTAAACACAAGCGCGGCCAGCGGCTGTGAAAAATAACGAGTACTCGTGCATGCAGAGCGTTTGCCTTGCGGGAGCGAGCAGCAAGGCGTGATAATTGCAAACAGATGAAGCCGCTACTCGCTCCCGCTAGGCAAACGCTCTGCATGCACGAGTAGTCATTGGAAACAGTGCAAAACATGCATGAGTTTTCAAGAAAGTACAGTGCGATTCCAAGAGGTTCCCTCCTAGGCGAGACCCAAAAATACCTCCAGCATTGGAGTTTCCAGGTTGAGGGGTGGGGTAGGGTGAGTGGGAAGGGAGGGGACGGGTAGGGGGAAGAGGGTAAGGATGGTGTTTTTTGTTGTTGTTTTTTTTTTATACTAGAGAATCCATGATTTTGTACCAGATTGCCACATTTTCCATCTCTCCCTACACTTTTGCCTGATAATCTCAGCTGTTTACTTCAGGTTATGTGCTTGAGTGAACTGTGAATCTTGTAACTCAGATGGGGACAGCAATGTCTGTTACTGACACCATTGTGATCAAGGTGAGGCTCTTAGCTGAATTCCATAAATAGAGTGAAGCAGAATTTCTTGTAATTTTATATGGATTTTTAATCTAAAAAACGTAATTATTGACATTTCCAAGCATATGAAAAACAATGGGGCACATTTATAAAAATAAAGAAGTGGTCTACCGGCCTGGGGATATTGGCTTTACCCTGAAATGCACTCCTTTCAGGTGGCTGTGCAAGTCTGAGCAGGCAAAATGTATCGCTTAAAGTGCAGAACTCCCTGTAAGCGAAGTGGGCTTTTCATTGCCCTCTTGTGCATGTTGGGCTGGCTGGAAGCATAATGCGAATGACACTTCAGACAAATGACCTGCCGAAAGATGCTGTATGCATATGACTCATTTTTTTTTTTGTTTTTTATTTTGGCAAACATAAGTCTAGGAGACCGCTGAAGCCGTCTCTAGGCCCTGGCCTTTAAAAAAGCAGTACCAAAAACGGAAACTGTATGCTGTTGTAGACAAATTTCGGCCCAAATGAAAGCAGTTCATAAAAGTGAACCAATATAAACTAATATCGAACACCATTCACAATTTAAAAGCAGAACGAACCCACATAATTGAACTGTGTAAAACACGCAAAAGAGCTACTCGCAGGCTTTAAAAACATTTGAGTTTTTAGCCAAGAAATCCCTCTGAATGATCAAATAATGACATTTGGGAAGTCGGGCGGATGGAGGGGGGTAGGGAGATAATGAAAGAGAAGCTAAGTTAAGGGTGGAATGGGAGGAGGCGTCTCAAAAGGTTAATACCACAGCAATGGTTTAGAGAAGAGATGGCAAACTCCGCACCAAGTTGTGAAGTACAGCAAAATGGTGATTGCGGCGGAAAGAAGAACAGAAGGACCAGTAGGAAAGTATCGAATTTGGACAGACTGAAAACAGCAGGGGCCTAAAAAATGTGGGCAGCATTGGGGACAAATCATATCAAATCCATTCAAACCGCACCAACTGTAGCATCCTGTGTCTTAAATTGATGATTAGGAACCCTTTGTAAACTTCACATTGTCAAAATTGTTTAAGAGAGAACGGTTTCCTAAGAAATAGCACAAAGTTATTGAAATGGACATTCGAAAGTAAATGGCTAAACCGGTTTTCTTTAGGAATTCTGCACAGGTCTACGTTTTTGTGATTCATTTTGTGAAGCAGAAAGTTCAATAATATGGTACTGTCTGGGCAGCCCATTGTGTGAAATTAAATGGAAAAAATGAAATGAAATTAAAATAATCTTGCAATTCACAACTATTACCCAAAGGCATGTTGGCGCTAAAACTAGAACAATGATCTAATCAGTAGGCAAAGAAACTCAGAGAAAACAGCCAAGTCTTAATGAGTTTCCTGAAGGCGATGTGCTTTTCTGTAAGCTCATTGGCTAAAGGCAATGAGCTCCAACGTTTTGCCGTAAGATAGGAAAAAGATTTACCTCCCCATCGACTACATTAAACTTGGGACCCATCAACTCTTTCTTATGATTTGATTTCAAATGGCTGAGAGAAGTGTATCCAGTGAATCTTGAAGAAGTGAAGCTGGGGTTTAAGTTGTTCAATGCTTTATGGTCCACACTCAGTGAGTTAAACATAGGTCTGTTGCGAACTGGGAGCCAGTGCAACCTATAAAGTTATTTGGAAACAGACTGGTAGCAAGAAAAGTTTTTTGTTGTTGTTGAAACTTTGTTTATTGAATTTTTGCAATAAATGACCACATGCAAAAACACACACATTGCAGTCAGGTACAGAAGGTATCGACGGGGTACACAGCACATCGTTTATGACAAATAAGCAGCAATTAGAATGCTTGTGGTGTGACTTTGACTCCTATCACAGTGGAGATTAGTGAGAAGATAGTAGTCCAGTAACATCGTATAAGTGGACAAGTCCAGGAAGAGTGTCCTGGGGACCCCGCCTCTCATGGGCAGGGAATATTTCAACTCTCTGCCTGCCTTCCTTCCTACGGGCAGGGAACACAGGATTGCTTCCACCGGGCACAAGCAGATGCAAAAGTTGCTCCTGATGGGCAGATGCAATCTTTTGAAGCCGGCACCCATCTCACCCGGGACAGGTGCTCGTGAGGCATAGGCCTCCCCTCCGAGTCCCCAGCAGTTTTAAACCTTTTGGGTGTTCCAGTGGGGCTTGGCCACCCAATCAAAAAAAAAGAAACAAAAGTAAGTGGCTGGCTCCTGCGTGGTGCTATACAAAAGGCGATTTGTGCAGGGAAGCGTGGGGGTGCTAGAACTTCCCACCGAAGAAACAAACAAAAAAGCATGCTGTGGGTGTCCTGGGTGGGGTCCAGGACACCCACAAAAAAGACACCTAAAAAAAGAAAGCGGGATAGAGTACAGGAGCCACTCAGTCATTGTCCACAGCTTCTGGCAAGGAGAACGCTTAATGCACTTTGTGGGCTAATTAACATATATTTCATGCTGATGCCCCAATCTGGGCAGAGGCAGCACCAGCATGTTATTTAAGGGTTGTGGAGGCTGCAGGTAGTCCAGCAGCCCCTAGAAAAAAAAATCAAAAATTAACTAAATTTCTTGGGGTCTATTTAACAGTACCCCAGGAAAGTTGATAATATTTTCTAGCATTTCTACAGATAGATCTTTTGTTCTTCAGCTAAGTAATGCAGGGTTCCCTTGGGGTTGGGCTTTTGGCTACATTATGTGGCCTGAGTGCAATAAAGACTCTTAATACATGCTCAAAGGTGTTTTGAATAAAAATGCTTAATTTTAGGGTGAATAGCAAACACTTCAATGATTGTTATTAATGATGAATATAAGAGTATGATTTTGTCGCTGGTTCTTTTTAAAGATGCTTATTAACATGTGAACATTTTATTTTTAAAGGGTGATCTTTTGGTAAAGTCAATAGGCTTGCCTTTATATATTGATGCACTGGTTCCTTGACCAAGCCAATAGATTTGCCTTTACCTATTGATTTGGTGATCCCCAGACAAAGCCAAGAGGCTTGTCTTGTATATTACCGTAATCACCCCTGCTCAATACCAATGGGCTGCCTTTTTATTTATTTAGCTGACTGACCTTTTCACCTAACTATAAAGTCACTTTAACCTTTGTTTTTATTCAGTGAATTTCTAGGTTCTTTAATGTAAATTACAACATAACATTTTAAACTAAAAAACCACTGAAATCGACCACTTACAGTTAACTGAAGTAACTATAACTCTGGCCATGAATTAACCATACATTTTTCAGCCGCCATGCACTGCCTATACCCTTGCATGTTTCATCACTCATGACATGTGTGAGAAGTTGGCCTGGTATATAATGCTCACTAATTCTAGTGATCACTTTGTACCATGCCAAGCAACCCTTATGATGATGGTTGTAATTCAACCTTGTAGACCAGTTATCCTAGTGGTAACGTGGACAAAGCAGTCTTAGGCTTAACTCTGAAAGGCATGTGAAGCCAGCTGTATTACCATGCACAACCCCCTTGAATACCAAATGAAAGGGACACCACACAGATATATATTGAAAATATATATTGATTTATTAACTATAAAATCCCCTGGACTCTTTGAGCACAGAAGCACAAGCGTTAAATCACAAGACAGTTTAAAATACACAAAAGTTGCACAATATGGATGAGCCCTAGGGGCCACCTAAACCATATACTAAGAAAGTGGTATAAGAGATACCAATAGGAAAGGGAACAGGCCTAGGGCCTTGGGAATCGCTGGAGCTATTCGAGACTATCAATGATTAAGTCGGGAAAGGCCCGCTGGACTCGGGTGCAGTGTTCAAAGTGCACTCACTTTCCAATGCAGAGTCTATGGTGCGTAAAAAGTACAAAGTTAGAAAGTTAGAAACCTTCCGAGTGACCTACGGAGCTGAAACTTAAGACACAGGCCCTTGAGATGTGTACCAGTGCAGGAGCACCGGCGGAGCTGAGTTACCTCACCCACAGGAAGCGGGTGCACAGGGTCGAAGTAGTGTCGGGTTTTGTCACGCTGGTCGATGGTGCTTGGAGCTGAAGATGCTGCAGGCGGCTCGATGTGAAGAGTTCCGGTGGATCTGAAGATGTGAAGACCTGAAAGCAGAGGGGACAATGTTCAAAGTCACTAGCCAGTGACTACCGTGGAACCAGATTGGAACCAGGCGATGTCGGGTGCAAACAGGCGTTGTCGGGTAGCTTCTCTCTGCAGCCACGTGGACACCGGGGGTCGAGGACGTCCAGGAGTCGGTCACGAGCTGTCCCACGCAGGCTTCTTGCTGTTGGCGGTGTCGGCAACTTGATCGGAGCAAACAGGCCTTGGCAAATGCAAGCCACGCAGAAGTTGAAAGATGCTTAACACTCGGACCAGCAAGGTCAGAGCAAGTGCTCCTTTTTACAGGAGCTTGGGTAGGTCTGGAGCAACCAGACCTGCTGTGTAAATCGTCGGTTTCGTCGCCAAGATGGCCGCTGACCACGTGGCTAGTGGCCGGGATGGCGCGTCGAGTGGCACAATACAAAAGGGCCCCACGCAGATCGTGGAGATGCTGGAGGGCTGATCTTCGGTGCAAGGGCTGCTCGGTGGTGGGGGTTCTCGGTCCCCAAAGCACAACGTCGAGGATACCTCAGAAGCTGCACAGTCAGCTTTTCGAGTGTCTTCCAAGAGGTCCGGTCCCACGTCACTCGGTGCCTCCACGGGTCCCTTCTTTGCAGGGACTGTGGATCGGGCTCTGAGAGGTCTGGGAGTCTGGTTCTTGTCGGGCTCTGGGTTCGGGCTCCGGCGGGAGGCGGCGGCAAAGCAGACGTCGAGTTGCTGGTTGGTACCTGTGTTCACAGGGTGGCCACTCCTAGGCCACAAGGGAGATTCTCTTCAGTCTTCTGAGCAGCAGAATGTCGAAGTCCAGTCGTCTTCTTAGTTTCAAGATGATTCAGGATGATCTGCTGTGCAATGGCACTGCTCCCACTCTTATTCCCAATCTGAGGGGTGGATCACCTACTAGGTCCCTCCTCTGGGAGGAACCAGGAAGGGGGGCGGTTACACCCCCTTTCCTTTGTCCAGTTCCGCGCCAAGCCTGGGTCTGGAAAGTCCCAGGACCGGTTTGGACTGGCCTATGCACGGGGACACCTTGTGTGCCCCGGGCATGTCTGATTCTATTCAGCCCTGTCCTACCCAATACACAAAACCCTGTCTGGGGTGGTGCTCGCACCTCCCAAGGCAGGAAACCCTTTGTCCAGGCCACCATCTGCCGAGTTTCGGTCAGCAGCAGGAGGCCAGACTCGTGTCTGTGGTGGCAGCATCCATTTTGTGATGCTGAGGCTATGGTTAACTTTAACGGGGGTTTAAGGTTACACACATGTCGTGTCCCTCTAGAAGGGTGGAATGCTATCCCCGTCGACAGAACTGTCGAGGGGATAGTATTCCATTTCGTATGACACCTTACTCGACATGTTTTGATAAAGCCAAACCAAAGATAGCATTTAACCGCGAGGATTATAATGCACTTAAGAGTATATGGTATGGCAATATCCCGGAACAGCTTAGGGAGTGGTTCCCGACAGCTGCAGACAGGCTCAGCTCATGCTAGAGCACCATCTCACATATTTCCAAGCACTCTGCCTCCAGGATTGATGAGGCCTTCCATAGGAGTGGCTGATAGGAACATATGGGTCCAGTTTAGGGTTAGGCACAGACATACTGTACCTCAGTAAGAGGTGATTACACCAACTTACCCCAGCTGAGTGATCAGCCAGTTGTGTCAAATATGGAGGCCAGGCCAGGGGTGGCACAATGCATGCTGCAGCCCCTGGTAGGCCTTGGATACACCTATGCCCTGGGTACCTATGGTACACTACTACAGGGGCTCATAAGGTGAACCAGTTCCAATTCGTAATGCACCTAACGTGCACTGGCAGTAATTTAGAGAGAGAACAGCAGGCTGTGGGTCTGATTAGCAGGCCCACAGCCACATTAAGTCAGAAACCAGTGAAGCAAAAAGCAAAAATTTGGGGTGACCATAGGATAGCAGACCCTACTCTCCTACATAACCCCCCCCCCCCCCCCCCCCCCCCCCCAAACGCAGGGACATTAGACTAACCTTGACCAGTTGTGTCTTCATGTTCTAAGTGGAAGTACCTGGAGAGACCATCTGCGTTGCCATGGTCAGTCCATGGGCGGTGCTCCACTGTAAAGTCCATCCCCTGTAGGGAAATGGACCACCTGAGTAGTTTGGGGTTTTCACCCTTCATCTGATTAAGCCATAAGAGGGGCTTATGGTCGGTCTGAATCTTGAAGTGAGTGCCAAACAAGTATGGTCTCAACTTCTTCAGGGCCCACACCACAGCAAAGGCCTCCCTCTCTATAGCTGACCCACGTTTCTCTCTGGGGGTCAGCCTTCTGCTAATGAAAGCAATGGGCTGGTCCTGGCCATCTACATTAAGCTGTGAAAGCACTGCTCCCACTCCCAACTCAGAAGCATCTGTTTGGACAATGAACTCTCTTGAGTAGTCAGGACTCTTCAGGATAGGTGCAGAGCACATGGCCTTCTTCAGGTCATCAAATGCCTTTTGACAGATTTCTGTCCACTGAACCTTTTTGGGCATCTTCTTAGATGTCAGATCATTAAGAGGAGTCACAATGGACCCATAGTTCTTAACAAACTTCCTGTAGTACCCAGTCAGGCCCAAGAAAGCTCTGACCTGAGTCTTGGTGGTTGGAGGGGACCAGTCCTTGATGGTGTGGATCTTACTCTCCAGTGGTTGAACTTGGCCTCCACCTACAAGGTGGCCCCGGTATACAACCTTACTCTGCCCTATCTGGCACTTTGTTGCCTTGATAGTGAGGCCTGCCTTCTGCAGAGCCTCAAGCACTTCCTTCAGGTGGACCAGGTGATCCTCCCAGGTGGAGCTAAAGACAGCAATATCATCCAGATAAGCTGCACAAAAGTCATCCAACCCAGTAAGGACTTGATTCACCAACCTTTGGAAGGTGGCAGGTGCATTTTTCAAACCAGAGGGCATCACCACAAACTGATAATGCCCACTAGGCGTAGAAAATGCTGTTTTGGCTTTAGACTCCTCAGCTAACCTGATTTGCCAGTAGCCAGCTGTCAAGTCAAATGTGCTCAAATATTTGGCAGAAGCCAACTTGTCAATGAGCTCATCTGCCCTTGAATAGGGTGTGCATCTGTCCTGGTGACAGCATTGAGTCCTCTGTAATCCACACACAACCTCATCTCTCTCTTGCCATCTTTGGTGTGAGGTTTGGGGACCAGAACCACTGGGCTAGCCCAGGGGCTCTCTGAAGGCTCAATAACACCTAATTCCAGCATCTTTTGCGCCTCAGTCTTTATACAGTCCCTGACGTGGTCAGGTTGCCTGTAAATCTTGCTCTTCGCAGGAAGACTGTCACCAGTGTCCACCACATGGGTACACCAGTTAGTCTGACTGGGTGTCAAGGAGAACATATGTCTGTATGCCTGTAGAACTTGTCTGCAGTCATGTTGCTGATGCTCAGTGAGGCTGCCACCTAAGGCCACACCATCAACTGAACCATCCTCGGGGTTCTGAGTGAGCAGGTCTGGGAGAGGGTCACTCTCTTCCTCCTGTCCCTCATCTGTAGCCATGAGCAAGCCCATGTCTGCCCTGCTGACATATGCCTTCAATCTGTTTACATGGAGCACCCTGTGGGGGCTCCTGGGAGTTCCTAGGTCCACCAAGTAGGTAACCTCTCCCTTCTTTTCCAGAATTGTATGGGGTCCAGACCATTTGTCTTGGAGTGCTGCTGGGGCCACTGGCTCCAACACCCATACCTTCTGTCCAGGCTGAAATTCAACAAGGACAGCCTTTTGGTCATGCCAAGCTTTCTGTAATTCCTGGCTAGCCTCAAGGTTTTTGGATGCCTTTACCATGTACTCTGCCATCCTGGAGCGGAGACCAAGTACATAGTCCACTATGTCTTGCTTAGGCTTTTTGAGAGGTAACTCCCATCCTTCCTTCACTAGACACAGGGGTCCTCTTACAGGGTGCCCAAACAACAATTCAAAGGGGCTGAAGCCAACCCCCTTTTGAGGGACCTCTCTGTAAGCAAACAAAAGGCAGGGCAGTAGGATGTCCCATCTTCGCCTGAGCTTTTCAGGTAATCCTTTAATCATGCCCTTCAGGGTCTTGGTAAATCTCTCAACAAGCCCATTGCATTGTGGGTGATAAGGAGTGGTGAACTTGTAGTTGACACCACATTCCTTCCACATAGCTGTCAAATATCCTGACATGAAGTTGGCACCTCTATCAGATATTACCTCCTTAGGAAACCCCACTCTGGAGAAAACTCCAAGTAAGGCCCTGGCCACAACAGGAGCTGTTGTGGTCCTAAGTGGAATTGCCTCTGGGTACCTGGTGGCATGATCCACTACCACCAGTATGAATCTGTGCCCAGATGCTGTAGGGGGATCCATTGGACCAACAATATCAATCCCCACTCTTTCAAAGGGAACCCCCACCACAGGTAGTGGTATCAGGGGGGCCTTTGTTGTTCCACCTGCTTTACCACTGGCTTGGCAGGTTTCACAGGAGCGACAAAACTCCTTGGTGTCTTCAGACATGTGAGGCCAGTGAAAGTGAGGGACAAGCCTGTCCCAGGTCTTGTTCTGGCCTAAGTGTCCTGCTAAAGGAATATCATGGGCCAAGGTGAGAAGGAAACCCCTAAATTGCAGAGGTATAACCAACCTCCTGGTTGTACCAGGCTTGGGGTCTCTACCCTCTGTGTAAAGGAGTCCTTCATCCCAATAAACTTTATGGGCACCTTGAGCATTCCCAGCAGCCTCAGCAGCAGCCTGCTGTCTGAGGGGTTCAAGAGAAGGACAGGTTAACTGAGCCTGCCCCAAGTCTGCCCTAGAAGGTCCCCCTGTCCCCAAAAACTCAACATGATCAGGTTCAAGTTCTTCAGAGACAGTTCCTTCAGGGGTCTCAAGACCAGTTTCCTGTGAAGCCTGATCCTCACTTGCAGGCAGTTGGGAAGGCACTGCCTTTACCCTCCTGTTCTTCTTCTTGGAAGGTGCTTGGTCCATTGTTCCAGGATCCAAGACCTGAGGTTCAGAGAGGCACTTTTTGGCCTGTGACCTGGTCACAGCAAGGACATGTGATGATATCCCTAACATCTCTGCATGAGTCCTGTACTCAACTTCTGACCATAGAGATTTCTCCAGGTCATTGCCCAACAAACATTCTACTGGGAGATCAGCACTAACCACAACTCTTTTTAGGCCAGTTACCCCTCCCCAGGAAAAGTTAACAAGTGCCACACTATGTGTAGTAGTGACATTGCTGGCATTGGTCACCAGGTAATTATCACCTGGCATGTATTGTCCAGGGTCCACAAAGTTAGGTGTCACCATAGTGACACTGGCACATGTGTCCCTGTAAGCTTGAGCCACTTTATTGTTGATCAAAGGCGTCTGTCTGTATTTGCCCAGATTACTGGGACTTATGTCAGGGGTCAAATCTATGTCCCCTTCACAAATCAGGACAGCCTGTGTAAGGGTTCTGACTAGGTCAGAATCTCCTTCAGTTCCCAAAGTGATACCCACTACCCCCTTGGTTTGAGGACCAGCACTGCTAGCTGTACTAGTGGGTGCAGTTGCCTTAGGGGCTGCAGTGCTGGGGGCTCCACCCTTTTTACACTCACTTGTCCAGTGAGAGGTGTTCTTACAAGTTTTACACCAGGGTTTCTTCTGACCTTCTCTCTTCTTCTTCTTGGAAGTTTGGGACCCACCCTCTGTCTCAGTTTGGGGCCCTGTTGAAGACTTCTGGTTTTAGATTTCTGCTCCCCACCCTTCTGGTCTGTTTTCTTCTGGTCACCACCCTGGTTCTGGTTCTGGTTCTTTTGCTTAACTCTGGTTCTTACCCATTTATCTGCCCTCTTTCCCAATTCTTGGGGAGAGGTCAAATCTGAGTCAACCAAATGTTGATGCAACTGCTGGTTCTGACAATTATTTAAAATGTGTTCTCTCATCAGCAAATTATACAATCCTTCATAGTCTGTAACCTTGCTTCCCAGCAACCATCCCTTCAGAGCCTTAGTGGCACACTCAACAAATTCAGACCAGTCCTGAGTCTGTGTCTTCTGGGTATCTCTGAACATTAACCTGTACTGTTCAGTGGTTAAGCCTAACCCATCAATCAGAGCACTCTTCAGGACCAGGTAGTTTCTAGAATCCCCATCACTAACTGTGAGGAGTCTGTCTTGGCCTCTACCTTCAAAGGAGAGCCACAAGATTGCTGCCCACTGCTCCTGAGGGATCTGCTGTACTCTGCAGGCTCTCTCCATTGCAGTAATCCATTTATGGATATCATCCCCAGCTTTGTAGGGGGGCACAATCTTACTCAGGTTTCTGTTATCAAAAGACCTGTCTTTATCCTTGTGGATATTGCTGCCACCAGTGGGTTCTATTATCCCTCTCTCTCTAGGCTGTCTTGCTCTAGCAAGTTTCTCTTGGGCCAGGGCAACCTCTAATTCTTGCCTCTGAATCCTAAGCTCAGCCTCTCTCATCTTGGCCTCATGTTCCCTTCTCTGAGGGCTAGTCATCTCCTTCCTGGAGTGACCATGAGAGCCTCTAGAAGCATGGGAGTTGTCAGAGTCACCTGAGTGATTCCTTCTCCTCCTAGGCTTCTGGTTAAGTCCACCTGGGGGTCTGAATGGGTTGTTACCTGATTTCAGTCCCAAATAGGCTTAAGTTAGCCTGGTTCAGTCTACTGACCAGCACCTGACTATTTCTGTCATCATCTGACTCACTGCTTTCCACCTCCTCCTCTTCTTCCTCTTCCTCTTCCTCTTCCTCCTCATCTACCTGAGGAGCTCCAGTGGTGGAGGCTTCCTCATCTACCAGGATGATAGGGGCAGGGGTGTCTACAGTGTCACCCTCTGAGGGATGGCCTCCTTCAGCATTCCCTGTGGGGCTTGCCTTAGAGGGCTTTAGAGTCTCAGACTGGTCTAAGAGCTCTCTTAGGTGGTCCGTAGTAGGGGATGGCCCTGTCTCCAGACCCCTTAAGACACAAAGCTGTCTTAATTCCTTAAAGGAAAAAATAGCAAATTTGGATGGTGCCCTTGGAGGGTCACTCTCAACAGGGATGTTCCCAGTGGAACCCTCTGCTCCAGACATTGCTCTAGTGTGGGTGGATATGTTGCAATCTACCTACACTGGTGTTTACCTACTAAACCTAGTAGTTGTAGCTAGGGTGTGCTACTCCCTTTGCTCTACAACAACTAAGTTCAGTAGAACTTATGTATACTAGTCTTGTTTTATATGTACCTAGCAGGTACCTGTATGATCTTTCAAATGATAATCTCAAAGATTGTAATGGTAAAACAGCAAGCTCAGATCCCAATCCGCTGCTCACCAATGTGAGAAGTTGGCCTGGTATATAATGCTCACTAATTCTAGTGATCACTTTGTACCATGCCAAGCAACCCTTATGATGATGGTTGTAATTCAACGTTGTAGACCAGTTATCCTAGTGGTAACGTGGACAAAGCAGTCTTAGGCTAAACTCTGAAAGGCATGTGAAGCCAGCTGTATTACCATACACAACCCCCTTGAATACCAAATGAAAGGGACACCACACAGATATATATTGAAAATATATATTGATTTATTAACTATAAAATCCCCTGGACTCTTTATGAGCACAAAAGCACAAGAGTTAAATCACAAGACAGTTTAAAATACACAAAAGTTGCACAATATGGATGAGCCCTAGGGGCCACCTAAACCATATACTAAGAAAGTGGTATAAGAGATACCAATAGGAAAGGGAACAGGCCTAGGGCCTTGGGAATCGCTGGAGCTATTCGAGACTATCAATGATTAAGTCGGGAAAGGCCCGCTGGACTCGGGTGCAGTGTTCAAAGTGCACGCACTTTCCAATGCAAAGTCTATGGTGCGTAAAAAGTACAAAGTTAGAAAGTTAGGAACCTTCCGAGTGACCTACGGAGCTGAAACTTAAGACACAGGCCCTTGAGATGTGTACCAGTGTAGGAGCACCGGCGGAGCTGAGTTACCTCACCCACAGGAAGCGGGTGCACAGGGTCGAAGTAGTGTCAGGTTTCGTCACGCTGGTCGATGGTGCTTGGAGCTGAAGATGCTGCAGGCGGCTCGATGTGAAGAGTTCCGGTGGATCCAAGGGTGGATCTGAAGATGTGAAGACCTGAAAGCAGAGGGGACAATGTTCAAAGTCACTAGCCAGTGACTACCGTGGAACCAGATTGGAACCAGGCGATGTCGGGTGCAAACAGGCGTTGTCGGGTAGCTTCTCTCTGCAGCCACGTGGACACCAGGGGTCGAGGACATCCAGGAGTCGGCTACGAGCTGTCCCACCCAGGCTCTCTCGCTGTTGGCGGTGTCGGCAACTTGATCGGAGCAAACAGGCCTTGGCAAATGCAAGCCAAGCAGAAGTTGAAAGATGCTTAACACTCGGACCAGCAAGGTCAGAGCGAGTGCTCCTTTTTACAGGAGCTTGGGTAGGTCTGGAGCAACCTGACCTGCTGTGTAAATCGTCGGTTTCGTCACCAAGATGGCCGCTGACCACGTGGCTAGTGGCCGGGATGGCGCGTCGAGTGGCACAATGCAAAAGGGCCCCACGCAGATCGTGGAGATGCTGGAGGGCTGATCTTCGGTGCAAGGGCTGCTCGGTGGTGGGGGTTCTCGGTCCCCAAAGCACAACGTCGAGGATACCTCAGAAGCTGCGCAGTCAGCTTTTCGAGTGTCTTCCAAGAGGTCCGGTCCCACGTCACTCGGTGCCTCCACGGGTCCCTTCTTTGCAGGGACTGTGGATCGGGCTCTGAGAGGTCTGGGAGTCTGGTTCTTGTCGGGCTCTGGGCTCGGGCTCCGGCGGGAGGCGGCGGCAAAGCAGACGTAGAGTTGCTGGTTGGTACCTGTGTTCACAGGGTGGCCACTCCTAGGCCACAAGGGAGATTCTCTTCAGTCTTCTGAGCAGCAGAATGTCGAAGTCCAGTCGTCTTCTTAGTTTCAAGTTGATTCAGGATGATCTGCTGTGCAATGGCACTGCTCCCACTCTTATTCCCAATCTGAGGGGTGGATCACCTACTAGGTCCCTCCTCTGGGAGGAACCAGGAAGGGGGGCGGTTACACCCCCTTTCCTTTGTCCAGTTCCGCGCCAAGCCTGGGTCTGGAAAGTCCCAGGACCGGTTTGGACTGGCCTATGCACGGGGACACCTTGTGTGCCCCGGGCATGTCTGATTCTATTCAGCCCTGTCCTACCCAATACACAAAACCCTGTCTGGGGTGGTGCTCGCACCTCCCAAGGCAGGAAACCCTTTGTCCAGGCCACCATCTGCCGAGTTTCGGTCAGCAGCAGGAGGCCAGACTCGTGTCTGTGGTGGCAGCATCCATTTTGTGATGCTGAGGCTCTGGTTAACTTTAACCGGGGTTTAAGGTTACACACATGTCGTGTCCCTCTAGAAGGGTGGAATGCTATCCCCGTCGACAGAACTGTCGAGGGGATAGTATTCCAATTCGTATGACACCTTACTCGACATGTTTTGATAAAGCCAAACCAAAGATAGCATTTAACCGCGAGGATTATAATGCACTTAAGAGTATATGGTATGGCAATATCCCGGAACAGCTTAGGGAGTGGTTCCCGACAGCTGCAGACAGGCTCAGCTCATGCTAGAGCACCATCTCACATATTTCCAAGCACTCTGCCTCCAGGATTGATGAGGCCTTCCATAGGAGTGGCTGATAGGAACATATGTGTCCAGTTTAGGGTTAGGCACAGACATACAGTACCTCAGTAAGAGGTGATTACACCAACTTACCCCCGCTGAGTGATCAGCCAGTTGTGTCAAATATGGAGGCCAGGCCAGGGGTGGCACAATGCATGCTGCAGCCCCTGGTAGGCCTTGGATACACCTATGCCCTGGGTACCTATGGTACACTACTACAGGGGCTCATAAGGTGAACCAGTTCGAATTCGTAATGCACCTAACGTGCATTGGCAGTAATTTAGAGAGAGAACAGCAGGCTGTGGTCTGATTAGCAGGCCCACAGCCACATTAAGTCAGAAACCAGTGAAGCAAAAAGCAAAAATTTGGGGTGACCATAGGATAGCAGACCCTACTCTCCTACAACATGTTCAATAAGAGCATTGATAACATCACTGAAGCCATCTGAAATGACATAATTTATGCCAACTCTGTGCTTTGCGGCAGCGTAAGTAATAGTTACTGCAGTTAATTCTAAGTGGGGGGTGGTGTATTGCTCTATGTACCTTTGCCCCTCGCTTCTGTGTGTCCGGAGACCACAGATTCCCCACTGCATTGTGTGCCATGTACACTTGCTGACCTCCACCATCTCATTGGAGGCTTGCTACTGTGACCTTTGGTACAAGTGTGACTTTTTTTCTGTCACTGGGACAGGTTGCCTTACTTCAGTCTCATCTTCTGCCATTCTGGCTTCTTCTCAGCTGGCTGGGCATCATTCTTGAACCATTTCTTTACCGGTTATTGGACTTGCCTAGCCTGCTATCTGTAAAGTCAGTAAGCCCTGTCTAAGCCTTGTTGCTGCTTCTTGGCTGTTTCATTCATCCCTCAGATCCTTCCTAGGGTTGCTACCTCAGATTCTCCTCCAATGCCAGGGAGTCTGTACCTTTCTAAAAGGACCCTGGTTGCGATCTTCCACGGTCAAGGGTGAACGAATTGCACTGTATTGTGTGGACTAGCTATGGGGACAACTGATATTTGATGTATCACAAACGGAGCTCATAAATCATGAGTGGTCCCAATATGGTTTCCCAATTGTTTTTTTCTATGTGATTTGTTTTGTTCTTGTGATCTGTAGGGGTGTACCTTGACAGGTGTATATATCCTGATTACTTTAACCTCAGCTACTTACTCTCTACCTGGAAATTCTATATTTGGCACACATCCCTCGTGTATCCGACACCTGGGCGGGGGGGGCTTGTTTCGGTTCCTTTCTGCATGAATCATGTGGCTACCCATAGTTGGATTGCATGGTAATGACTCCTGTGTGCCCCTGAGTTCCCAGAAAACCTCACACCCTTCTACCCTATATCAAATATATGTGTAAATTTGAACTTTTGGCTCATTTTAAGGTCTTCACTTTTTTCAATGCTTGCTCTGACTGTATCCAGTTCCCAAAACATAGCCACAAACTTAATTTAGAGACACTTTATTTCTAGAGCTTCGTTTCGCTACTAATATTTGCCAGATGGCATAGCCCTACCAGTCAACTGATCCGGGTAATACATCACCATTCTTTAGCTCACTCCACCACCCCAGTTCAGACATGGCCATATGCAAATCAGTCGGACCCTGTACCTCATGGGAACAGTTCAGCACGAACTGCCAAGCCATATTTTCCCTGGACCGGAAACAAGCATCCTGGGACCGGTTTCGGATTCATAATCCTCATCAGCCAGGCTATCTTGAATCCAGTGGTAAAGTGAGCACAGAACCCACGTCTGGGCATACCCGGCCAACTTAGGGCGAACAAAGCGATACCAAAGGGAATGATGGACGGAGCGTTTGAGCAAATCAAACACTCGCCCCCAGTCAACTGATCCGGATTTAATCCATCCCCATTCTTTAGCTCACTCCACCACCCCAGTTCAGACATGGCCATATGCAAATCAGTCTGACCCTGTGTTCATTTCCCAAAACATAGCCACAAAACTTAATTTAGAGATACTTTATTTCCAGAGCTTCGTTTCGCTACTAATATTTGCCAGATGGCATAGCACAGCAGATGACTGGAAGATAAAGGATTGGATTCATCATTGATCAATCGAATCAAATCCAAACATAAATACACCCTTATTTACTCATGTATGCACCTAAATGTATAGTTTGTGTTTCACACATGTCACTGGTGTTCAGATTGTAAACCATATCTATTTTGCTATACATGGGCACTATAGAGATGCATAGCCCTTTTTTTTTTTTTTACTTCAAGGCACATTGACATTTGGTGCTTAGCAAAATTAAGGTTTGAGAGCATTGGGTTACATTGCATAATGGAACAAGCTTCGGATTTGTTTTCCAAGGGCCTTATTTAAGGTTCCTTTTGATGCACAGAGGTACACTATTCATGTCCTGGTTAATTTATTTAATTTCAGCCTTATAGCAGTTGGTTCCCATCTCAAGTCCCTCACCTCTCCATTTTTCAAACACTGATTTAGATATGTTTTTTCATATTCTTATCAGTAGAACTGACAGTGTCTAAAACCAGACTTCATATGAATAACTTCCCGAAAGAACATTTTGGGGTCACACTTAATCTGGTGATAAGCATTGATGGAGCCAGTGGTGTAACAAAGCTTGTGCCCCCCCCCCCCCCGCCGCCGGCAAAGAGCATGGAAGGGGCTCCCCATGCTACAGACCCAGTTAGGAAGTCTCAGGGATGCCAGTGCACAGTGCTGAAGGTGGCTCCATGGAACTCTGGGGCCCCTTCTTGACCTGCGGGGGCTATTGTTACGCCATTGGATGGGTGCTGTTTATAGACCACTCTGGCTCATTCTGGCTTTTGCCTATCATATCTGAAGTGACGTATGTGATGGTTCTTACCTTGACATCTTTCAATCCTGAACCAGTATTTGGTTATCCTTTAGAGTATATAGAAACTTGTGTGGTAGGGTAGTTAGAAACAATAGTTTGCTCATATCAAGATTCTAGGCTGTATCTACTGTTTCCTGTGCCTCTTTGCATATGAGAGAGACTTCTTGCCTCAGTTCCTTACCTTACAATTGTCCCAAAGTGTCAGACTGGATCTGAAAATTCTTGAGCAGGACCCCTGCATGCCGTTAGGTGAAGTTATTCAGCTCAGTGTTGCCTGTGCTTGAAGTGACTTACGCGTGCCTGTATAGGCGTTACCCCAGTGCAGTGACATCAGTTCTTTTCTTTCTGCGCCAGACAGAGCAGATCTGGAGAGAGCTACCCCCAGTCAGTTTTTGACTGGCTTTTTAATTTTTACTTATTGTTATAATTTTTCCACACATTCTTTTTCTCCTGATCTGCTAGGGATGGTGCCTAGAAATACAGCTGTTTTCAAACACTGCAGTGCCTGTCACAGGCGGATGTCTGTGACATACCCACACTTGTTTTGTTTGTGGTGTTTGGTGCGGGACCATGACTCCAAGGAATGCAAGGACTGCTGTGGCATGAACCTGAAGGTGCTATGGAAACGTTCCCTAAAGCTCCTCTCTGCCAAACGACCGAACAGCTCTCTCGATCCTGCTCACACAGAAGGTGCCTGGACTTTTGTGGTGCTCCTCCGGACGATCGTCATCAAAGTCGTCTGGTAAGTCCCAGAAACGTAAGAAGTCAAAGCGTTTTTTGACTTCACCGTGCTGGTCGAAGTTATCAGATGAGGCACAGAAATGACGACACCCCTCAAAGTCTTGGTTCCCTGTGCCTGGGTCCACGCTTCCCAGGGTTTCCCAGAGCCGGAGCGACCTTGCTCAACTTAAGGAGATTTATGAGGCCATAAGACGGAGCCAGATTGGCGTCGTCCTGACACAGCCTCCGGCTGGTACCATGCCCTCCGAGTTAGAGCCAGTGCAGTTTTCTTTTGATAGGCCTGGGAAAGGAGACAATTGGGAGAGGTCAGAGGACCTTTATGCATTCCACCACCCCCTAGATCAGCCAGAAGACACTTAGTATGAGGAACTGTGGATGCCAGTGGATTAGACACCTTGCTTGACACTGGCTTGGTGTATCCTCCTACTGGGGCTACAGAGAAGGGAACCTCCTTTGCAATGGTGGTGTGGAGGGTGGCTGAGGTCCTGAATCTTATGCTGTTCTCAATGGTAGTCAAGGCAAACATCTTCACAAAGGTGCTTCAGCTGAAGTCTTCCCCCACTGAAACTCTCCTCTCATTCAGTGAAGCCCTTATGAATGTCCAGCTTAGGGATGGGCCCAAGTCCTGCATAGGACATCTATAATGTGCATATGAAGATTGCCCGCTGCCATGCCTATGCTCCTTGGCACCCCACTTTCTTCAACCAGCATTTTACCAGGAGACCTTAGTGGTCAAAGCTTCCACCTCTAGAGTTCACCTTACCACTCCAGTGGATAGGGAGTCCAAAAGGTTGACCACTTTCGGCAAAGAGGATGTTCTCTTCCGCTAGCCTAGCACTGCAGTCAGTGAACCCTGCATGTCTTTTGGCGTGCCAGTATCGAATTTGATTGTGCAAGGGCTGCCTATGGTCTCTGAAAAGGTCTGAGCCATACTTACCCAAGCCAGCCAATCAAAGAAAATGTATTCGCTACGATGCCGTAGCATAAAACTACAAGTGAAATAAAACACATTAAAAAGAGAACGTTCAGAAACTACAACTTATGACTCTTCCACATAAAACACAGCTATAAACAGCAAATGCTTTTGCTTTGACAATCCCATTAAAACCCCCCAAACGCATAAAATAGAATTAAACAATCATTTTTTATTAAGTTTCCTTTGGCTTGACTCCATAGTATAATCAGTCCAAACCTTGAGCCATAAAGTGCAGTCATACAGTCCCGCGAAACATGCCTCTTAGAGGCTGCAGACATACCATGGTACACAAATGTCTTCCCAAAACTGTTTTGAAGTGCAATAGTGCCAAGAAGTTGCACTCAAGCTTGGGCACAAAGGGAAGTACTAAATACGGCTGACCGGATATTGATTGGGTTTGGGAAACCAGTAGACTGAAATCATGGTACAATTAAAATTCAGAGACAAAGAAATTACAGGATAACCTGCAGAACATTTCATAGAACCCTTGCATACAGTTGACTTACTAATAAAATGCTTCGAGAGTGCAATTGAACCAAGAAAGGGCACCATAACTTGGATACAGGAAGCCTATGCTAAGCAGCACGCAAGACAATTCATGAGTGTTGAAAACAGTTGCACTGAGTAATCAAGAAGCAAAGCTTACGCAACAAAGTGCTAAACATTCATGAAACCATACATTAGGAGTACATTTTGCAGAACAACCCCTTCTGAACTCTTGTTCTTCTTTTTAGACATTGCCATATGAAGAGATTCACAGTATGGCATACCAAAGGGCAATCAAGTTGTAGCAAAAACTTCAGCACAGGTCTGCATTGTATAAAATTATACCTTTTAAAAATTGGTACCATCAATCTCATCCTAGAGACATTGTAAAACAAACAAAAGAACACGAAATGCAGGGTGGTTTCGGCAGATGATCCATCACAAGGGAAAGGGTCTTGCTCCTTCAGGGAGTGACGCTTTTGGGGAAAAGTCAAAATAAGAGGCAAATAGTTAAAACAGGACTTGGTAAGGACAACGCGATGCTGTAGATTCTGAATGGCAGACAGATAAGGTTGAAAACTTACGTACCAAGAGATTAAATTATAAGAGGTAACTGCAGCTTTATTTTTTATTAATCACCAATCCTTTTTCAGCATCATTGGCCAGAAAGGTCTGCTTCAGCTTTGACTTACTGCAGACCAAACAGGACTGGGGTGAGGAAAATAAATCCGGGAGCCCGATTCCCTCCAAAGTCCGTTTGACATATGACATCCAAGGTATGTCAAGAGCTGCATCTAATTTCAAGCAGTCCTCAAGGACTTTTTGATTTAGGATTGCTGTCTCCGTTGTCCAAATTGAATGCCACAGCAAGAGCGGGAATAGCTTAATTTTATCTGTAATGTAGGGAATGCCCAGCTCGCCAGACTGCCTTAGGACAACTGCGTGGGACTGACAGGTGTTTTTTAATATAAGCATTCGCGGCTAACTGAATTTCACTTTCGGGAGATTTCCAGGCTTCCCTTACGAACATGCCCTTTGAGTGTTTTAAAGATAGCAGGGTTGCGGCTAGATCTTTGGGCCTATCCATTGATCCCTGCCAAACCCAGTCCGCCTTCTGGTGCCCACAAAGGTCGGAGGCTCCGTCCTATTCTAGACCTGTGCCTTCTCATCTTATTGAAGGAGAAGCTCAAGATACTCACGTTGGTTCAGGTCCAGTCTGCACTGGACCAGGGAGTCTGAATCAAAGGGCTGGACTTACCTATTTCCACACACCCATCCTTTCGGCCCATAGACTCTACCGGCGTTCACGGTGGTCCACAAGCACTTCAGCTCAATGTCCTCTCCTTTGGCAATACCAGCACCCCTCAGGTGGTCACCAAAGTGATGGCGGTGGTTGTAGCACATCTGCAGAGGTCAGGGTTCCGGTCTTCCCTTTCCTTGACCATTGACTGTTGAAGGCAGGCTCGCCCCAGGCAGGAGTCTCCCAACTCCAGATTACGGTGGGCGTGCTGCACTGGCTGAGGTTGACTATAAATGTGCTAAAGTCGTTCCTGACTCCCTCTCAGGCGCTCCCTGTCATCAGAGCTGTCTGACACAGTGGAGTTTTGGGCATAGCCTTCTGAATGATGAGTCCAGACCTCATGTTCTCCTGCATCCTGTTACCACATGCTCGTTGGCATATGCACTGGGGCCTGAAGCCCTAGTGGGCGCAGCTTCAGGGGAATCTCTGACATGGTCCAGATCTGGGGGGGACTGCACAAGATCTGCAGTGGTGGCTGACAAACTGTGATTTGGTCGGAGCAATCATTCGCCTATTTTCCATTTTTAGTTTAAGGTCCACTAGTATCTGGTACCCCTTTGATTCCTTTTTATTTTAAATAATACATCTTGTGGTTATAATAATTGCCTCTTACAAGATGGCCGCTTTCTAAAACTACAGTTATCACGTGCCTAACAGTCACATGACCGTGGCACTCTGTTTCTGTTTGATCTCATTAAAGCGAGTTTCACCGTCCGCTTTCACGGAACGAGTATAGACTCGTCTGACGTTACAGACCCCCATTGCGGTGGACTTCTGCTGTACTGCCGGTAAGCTTTACGAGTGCTCAGTTGCTTGTCAACATTTCGGCTTGACAATATTTCGGCTCTTCAAACGGACAATTAAGTACTTGCTCTATTTTTTTAGGTACCATCAGTTACCCCAACCGGCCACAGACCGGAATGCGGGTAAGCGTTTGCTCCGATAGATCCTCTTTCACTATATTCCTCTCAGAATAAGATTTTTTCATTGATAGCTCCTTTTGAATTTTAAGACTGCTCTCGAATTGTTCCTCATCCTCGGAACGCTGTAGTGGTAAGCTTCACCATGCGTAATTTTTGCGCTTAAGCCATTAAGATCGGGATCTAATTACCCCCTTGTTCACATTAGGTCCTTATATGAAAAAGCTTCTGTGCCGTGTACTTTTAGACGACCCTGTCCTCCTGCTTAACATCGAGGTATGTTCCTCGTATTTTGAAATAACCTGATATAATAACTGGCAGATTTTTAGTTCTATTCGGGCGATTATGGTTTTTTCACCACACATTTCTAACTTCAAAATTCAAATTCAAATTCAAAATGACTTTATTTCGGATATATTGCAATCCATAAAAGTACGATACATTATACATTTCATTTAAAAACATCACAAGGTTACAAAGTCAGTATAAAATAAGTACATAAGACATATGAATTTCTTGACAGAGTGAGTAAACAAGATCGGTACATAAAAAGTGCAAGTGCAAGTCGAGCCCATTTCTAACTTCCTTTTCACTAATTCACGTCTACTTAGTTTTGAAGCTCTTGGTAACGTTGACTATTTCTTCTTAGCACCCTGACCACTTTATTCTAGCACCACCTTTTTATATACGTTGTACTTTCTGCACTGTTTTCGAGCTTATAGCTTGTATATTATTAGGTTTCACGCTTTTCCATTGTTATTTCTTAGAATCACATGGGCTTTGTAGTTGCTCCAACTTTTCTCTTGGAGCCAAGTCAGACATTTTTAAATGTGCAATATGATTATGATTATTTCTAACATGTATGTTGTTCTCTTTTTTTTCTCCTACTTCCCCCTTTTATTTTTGAATGTCATGTATATGTACTGTAATTTGTATTTTGGTTTTATATGTTGGGCAACTACCATTTTAGGCATGCATTTATAAGTCCTGACGATGATCCCATATTAAATAGGGATCGAAACGTCGTCGACAATATACACTTGATGATTTATATACTGTATTGCAAAAATCACAAAGTGTATTTTTTTATATTAATAGTCTATTATAATTTTGAAGTACTTGCAGACTGCCCTTTCTTGCCTTATATGTATGTCATATGTTTTCACATATGTGATAGTTGGACACAGGTTGTGTCCCGCTTGGTAATTGCTTAAAAACTTGGATACATATAATTATTTATGCTATTAAAATCTGTCCGGCTGGACAGCAAATATAGATTTCAATTTTGGTCTATATTCATTTGGATTGTCTTATCTTTGCTAATGTTTGGGACCACTGTCTTTAGAAACGTGATTGGGTCAGTGGCAGACCCACCCAGAGATAACTGTAGTGACCGATGCTTCACTCATGGGCTGGGACAGCCATCTGGGAGAGGTGGCAATCAGAGGGATCTGGTCTCTGGTGGAGTCCCAGTTCCATATCAACCTTCTGGATCTGCAGGCAATCCGACTGGCATTAAAAGCCTTTCTTCCTTCAATCAAGGAGAGACTAGTTCAAGTGTTCAGGGAAAACTCCATTGCCATGAGGTACTGCTTTAAACCTTGTGTCAAGATGACCTGCATCTCAGGACATGGCTAGAATGTCAGGACCCTTTCTGAGTGGTTCAACATCTAGAGAACTCTCTGAACACCAAAGCAGACAAACTCAGCCGTCGATGCCTAGCAGATCACAAATGGCATCTTCATTCGAAAGTGGTGCAAGTTCTCTTTCTAGACTCGGAAGAACCTTGGTTAGATGTGTTTGCCACTGCTGACAAAGCTCAATGTCAGCAGTACTGCCCGCTGGAGATTCCAAGGTGGCTCCCTCTGAGATACTTTCCATCTCGAATGGAGCTCAGGCCTCCTGTACACCTTTCTGCTGATACCACACCTCTCCAGAGTTTTCAAGAAGATTGGGAACAACCTTGCCCAAGTCATTTTTGAGGCTCCGGATTGGACATGGAGAGTTTAATTTCCAAAACTCCTGAACATGAGCATCAGTCCTCCAAACAGATGTCCCTTGGGAAGATCTTCTGTCGCAACAGCAAGCCAGGGTCCTGCAACCCTCCACCTTCATGCGTGGTGATTGAGTCACAGCAATTGCAAGCCTTCGACCTTCGTCCCGAATTCTGTGGTGTTATTATGGCATCCCAGCATCCCTACCCCAAGACCGTATACTCCTGACTCTGGGACAAATTTGTGAAGTGATGTGCATCCAAGATTATAGACCTTCTTGCTGCACCCTCATCTTACGTTTTCCTGTTTCTTCTTACTCTGGCACAGCAGGGCTGTGCTCTGGGCACTGTTTAAGGTTATTTGTCTGCCATATAGACCTTTCTGCCATTTCTGAATGAACCTTTTTTGTTTGTCACCTGTTGGGACTACAACACCTATTTCCCCCATCACCATTCATTATGCCCCATTGGGACCTCAATCTGGTCTTAACGTTTGTGTGTGCGGCCTTCGAGCCACTGATCAACTGTCCACTATGGTTAACAGCTTTTCTGGCAGCCATAACATCGGCCAGCATGGCCAGTGAACTGCAAGCACTCCCGGTTTCCTCCCTACACTACATTCTACTCAAACTGTTTCTGAGAATCCACTATTCCTTCCTTCTGAAGTGGCTCTTTTCTATGTAGGCTAAAGTATCACCTTTCCTACTTTCTTTACCCCGCCTCACCCTTCTAAAGAAAAGGAGAGACACTATTGCCTGGACCCAAAAAGAGCGTTCTTGTTCTTCCTTGATCGTACTATAGCGTTCCGGGTGAACGATCAACTGTTCGTTGAGTATCTCTGGGCAAAGGAAAGAAAATCTGTGCATAAACTGACCATCTCACGATAGTTAGTGCTCTGCATACATATCTGCTGTCTATGCATTGGCCAAAAAGCAATCCCCAGAGGGTTTGTGTGCTCATTACACCAGAGCCAAACTGCGACCACTGCGTTTGCTCGCAGAGTCCCTATCCTGTATGTCTATCATTCAGCAACCTGGGCATCTTTACTCGCATTCACCAAGCACTATTGCCAGATGGTCCAGTCCATTGTGAGGGGCATTCTGTCTATTTGGTCCTACAGGACTTTTTGGTGTAATCCATTCACAATCCCACCTCTGGATAGGTATTGCTTGGGTGTCTGTTCTAGGATAAGGAATCTGTGGCTAGAAGGCTCTATCAGATTAGCAGGATACTTAGCTTCGATAATGCCATATCTAGTAGAGACTGTCTAATCGCAGATTCCTTACTGACCCTCCCATCTTTCCCACTCTGCAAATAGATTTCTGCATGGGGTCCCCCTTTTGAGGGTTTTAGTGATGCACACCAGTTAATCAGCATTCTTAGTGGTTCTGCGATTCTGGCATGGATAGATCACACAAAGAAACTGATGTCTGCGCGCTGGCATGCCACCTAGATAGACACCACACACATCATTTCCACTGAGGCAGAGCCAAACAGTGCCACACACTGGTGTGCAGGGGTACTGCTCAAGAATGTCCATATCCAGTCTGACTTGAAGGGAAGGAATCTGCAGCTAGATGGGCTCTACCATATAAGGTATTACCGAAGGTAAGTACCTTGTTCTTTTAGGTTATTTGCATACTACAATAATACAGTGCTTAATGCTAAATTATATTGTTTAACTGATTACAGGACTCAAGGAAGGTCCCGAAGTAGCACAAGCCACATCAACAGAAGAGGAGCCGGAGGAGCCTGTTTATCCGGATGAAACTGGTGAGTTTTTTACATAAAATCTTAGCTGTCAGTCGGTGGCTATAACACAGTTCTGTTTTTTTACCATTTTGACCTGGTTAGTGAGGTATAGCCTCACATGGACGGAAAGAAAAACAAATAGACTGTAAATAAATATCTGACTGCAATAATGGAGATCCGAACATCGTCCAACTGTCAAAGAACAAATGTGGCATGAGTTAGGTTGATGTATTAATTCCTTCAACGTGTGGGAAATAAGTCTAGCTGGAAATTGGATAGACTGATATGAATGTGTGGTTGATATTTTGGTAACCTGTTTTTAGGTCTCGGCTAGGCATTGGAGCGCAAAGCGCTCCTCGCTCTGTGAGAGATATTGTTAGAAAAAGAATTCTAAAGGGGACTTTAAGTCCTGCCCCTCTTTTCCAATGGGTAGCGTCCGCGTTTATGGTACACGCTGGCTTCCCATTGGAAAAGAGTGTTTTTGGTTGACACCCGGTCTGTTTTTTGGACGGGCCCTCCAGACACCATCGCCTGCTTTGCGGCTGCCGTGAAGACTTTTCTGATCTGCTTGTTTATTTAACAAACAGATAAGAAAAGTCATCAGGACAGCTGTGAAGCAGGCACGGAGCGCAGGAGGATCCAGGCAGACTCTGTGTTTTGCACGGGCAGCCTCTCCTCGCTTGAGCCCCCCAGCCCCTCGGAGCACACGTCCGCTCAGGGAGCCTCTCCTCGCCCCCCACCCGCTCCCAGCTCAGAGCACACGTAATTTGTTAAAGTAACTTTCACCATGAAGACTGCAAAGACTGTTGTCATTCTACCATGCCGTATTTTCATTAAAATCGTGATTTGTGACAAAACAGAGGTTGCATGCATTCTTATTTAGACAAGAAGGTGCTTAACATTTATTAGGTACAATAATATCGCTTATTTCAAGTTTTGTTCAGGAAATGGGCATACCGTGCAGAATGTGCTGCACAAACATCCGCTTTTACCAGTGTTTATAGTGCATTAAATTCTGGCAGGTCCAATATGCTAGAATTTAGAAGGGGGTGGACTAAGCATAACACCCCTTATTACTGCCGTTCCTGCCCGAAGAGGTATCTCCGTGTTATTTTCCTACACAATACTGTTGCACTTGGTAACTATCCAAAAGGAAACCATGCATAGAAAAATCCTGCACAGTTGTTTTAATATAAATATTATTTCTAGCTTGGCTGGTTTTGATTAGTGTAAAATAGCCCAAGTATGAGATGACGGGTATCACGCCAAAAACCTTTATTGGGAGGAAGCAGGGTTTGAGTCTGGGTACCACGCGGGTGGCGGCGTCCCCCACTTATTTTACCGGGTGGACGCCGTCCCCCTGCTAAACAGCTGGACTTCACTTTTTGGCCTCTCTGGGGCGAGATCAGAGCTCACAGCACGCTACACACCTCTGCTTTTTTGAGCGAGGAGGAGGTGTCGGACAGGGGCAGCTCAGTCTGACGCTGCACTGTGTCTTCGGTAGATGCCTCCCTGCAAGGAACCCACGACCCGCACCCCCCGCCTGCTCCTCCTCTGTGCCCGTCACCCCATTCCATCGCTGCTTGTACAAGCCCTCCTCACTGTATCCCAGAAAAGAGCCCTCTCCTCGTTGGAGGTCCTCGTCGCCTCCTGCACAGACCCCCCTCACCCCTTCACTCGCTTCTACAAGCTCCCTCACTGTATCCCAGTCCAGGGCACATGTGCCAATCACCCTTGGCTCCCGCCCCTTGCACCTTACATGACGTCACTTCTGGTAACAGCGTCCCCCCCCCCCCCCCCCCCCACTTCTTTTTTAGGACTTGTGCCCTGGGAGGAAGTGAATGAAAACCGAAAAGTTTGTGGAGTGCAAAAAATTAGATTTGCAGGTCAAATAGTGAATCCTTTCACTCCTGACTCTGGGAGAATATGGATTTGAGTAACTAGACTGGACGGCCACATGGTTCAGCCGCATGGTCACTATGTGGACTAGTCTACCGCGTGTCATCCAATCACGTGACTCTCATCATCCCCCTCCACGCCCCCCCACCCCATATGATCTTTTACAATGGGGTCGGTAAAACTAGATTCAGGGCGGAGATGAACATCCGGGCTCATACTATGTGCGATGCACAATAGGCTAACTGAGCTTTAGACACACCAGATATTACTGAAAGAAATTAAACTCTTTAGAAATCAATAAAGAAACATAAAAATGCTGAGTAGAAACTCACTGGACAAGAGACGTAGAAATTGCTGAGAATTCAGCCCTCGAAGCAGTGCTGACCAGAGCCTGGAGGTTAATTCCTTTGGAAACATAATGACAGTAATTGCTGCCCAGCCCCAGCCCCAGCCCCATCCCTGAAAACCTGTTCTTTGAGAGAAGGAGAAAGATTTGGGAGACCAAAGAGACAAAGTGCTGTGGAGGTCAAAGAGGCTAGAGGTCAATGTGCCTTAACTTCTAGTGCTACCGACTTTGAAGCTGTGGAACCAGTTTCGAGTCTGGACGGAGCCGCATAAAGCATCCTGTGATTCTGGGCAAATCACTTAATCACCCCGTGCCTAAAAAAAAAAAAAGAATGTTTCGGTCTATAATGCAACTGGTGCTCATGTAAAGCGCTCTGATACCTTCCTGTCGAATTCACGCTACATACCCCCCCCCCAAAAAATAAATCCTGACATTGTGGTATGCCGGATTGTCTTTAATCAAGTGGCACAATGTTGCTCTGCTCCTTTGGATGGTTGTATGCTATCCCAACTTAGTAAATAGTAGACCCACCTTACATGTACGATCCTTCGTGGTACGCTTACTGCCTGTGCTCTCAGAGCTCAATTAACAAGCATTTGCAATGCAATAGGTCTTGCATTTACGCGCGTTTAAGCTATTGGCATTATAAATGACAATGCCTTTTATTTATCTCTTTTAAAAACCAGAACATAAATAAAAGGCATTGTCATTTACAATACCAATAGCTCAAACTCAAGTAAATGCGAGACCTATTGATTTGCAAATGCTTGTTTTAGTCTGCTTTTGGTATGTGTGTTTTCAATTTGAACTGTTTGTAAGGTCTTGCTCTGTTATACAAGAGGGAACTTGCCACTGGTAGCCTTGGATGTGGAAGTTGTGCGTCTGAAATTGAAGTGAATGGCACAGCGAGCAGTGACCTAGCACTAAATAACTGAATATTGGACAGTTTCTTTTCACATATTGACAGCACCACTTTACTCTTTCTTGCTCTCTTTCCATGACTTAAACTTTTTCTTTGAACACGTGTAATGGCCATGGTGCTATGGGCCCAAATTGACTTACACTCAACTGCTTCAGTTTTCCATGCCCGCATGTTATGAACATGCATCTTCTTAAACATTCCATACACAAATAAATTGCAATTCCCATGGGTACTGAGAGCGAGAAACTCTAAGGGATGACAGTCTGCTGTATCTAACTCAGTAAAAGTTTAAAAGACTAAGCAGAAATGGGATTTTTTAGTCTTTGTAAAAGTAAAACTTGTGTTGAATTGCATACTGTATTGTTCATGGAGCTTGACATAGAAGCACTTACTTTAATAGTTTCTTGTAGTACATTGAAAAACCAATTGCGCTTCTCTTTTATAGAAAATGCACAAAATAGAAAAAGTGAGTGTTCTCCAAGTCGTTGACTAGGGTCAAGAAATATTCCGTAGCCAACTCATGATTGAATATAGATTGAAGTTGATGGTTAATTTTTATCTTCCTGCTTTCGTATCTTATTTCCTGCCAAAATCTGGGAAAAACACTGAGTTGATTCTACCAAGGCTGCATCCTTTTTTGGGTAGGCTTAGAATGTTCTTCCAATTCTCCAGGAGTAAAATGTATTTTGAATTCCAAGATACACAGAATCTGGTAGCTTTGTTACCTTGAATACAGTGTCTTCTATTCCCAGTAGAAACAGGGTTCAGACAACTCAACTTTTAGGTCCACAAGATATGTTCCATAGCAGCTGGCCCACTGGTTTTCTCCCAGGCAGGCAACAATTGCCTCTGTTTTAAGGCTTTCTGCCTCGAGAGTAAGCAGGCTTTGGTGCAGGAGCTTAATTCCCTTTACCCTTGAGTCATCAGGACACTGGCATTACTAGTCGTGCTGTGAAATGCTGTAGTAGAAGTTCGAGACAGAGCTGGAGACAACTCTCTCCAGTGTTCAGGCAGGCAGAAATGTGTAATTGCATCAGGCAAGAGATATTTCTATCCTAGATCTTAAGAGTAAGACTCACTTCTTTGAGTGGGCAAAATAGAGTTTAAAGGATAAACTGGTTAGTCGATTGTGCCAAGTCATAGACAACACTAGGAAAACACCAAGGCTTCTCAGTCTTCTAGCAAAGTTCTGCATCTCCTTCCCTAGGTGCATTCTCTGTGGCATTAAATTTATTGCACGGTTCTATGTACCCAAAATGGTCAATCCCTCTCAACTTTGTGGAACTGTCTTCTCTACCTTTTTTTTGTCTCAGCTGAGTCCTCAGGGCAGCATTCGCTTGGGTTGGTCCAAGACCCTAATCTTTAGCATTTTCGACACAAATTTACAGTAGACCGAGCTGATGGGCTTTCCCTAAAATATTCTTGGAATGGAATTAGAACAGTTAGTTATCCTGTTGGACTATTTTAAGTAATATTGCATTTTGAGTTCAAGTATTCTAGGATTGAAAATTAGCTTTACCAGTGTCAGCACAGCTTCTTTTGCTCTAAGCAGCTAAAGACAAGACTACAAAAGAAATTTCCCATGAGCTAACGTGATATCCAGATAACCTGTGGATCCTTACTGAAATAATTGTGCTGTGATCCCCTTCCCTGAAAGGGTCAAGTTTTCACAGGAAATTATACAAATACATTTTCATATTCACAGCATTGAAAATATTTCTTCTCATCCTGGGCATTGTGTGCTTTCCAAGGGTCTGTCAAACTTTATTTGCATATAATTACCACACACAGCTGCCTGGCTGATCTCTAGGAGAAACAAAAAATAATGTTTGCTGATGGTTGGCTATCCTGCGAACAGAGATGACATCCAATAAGCAGGACATCTCTAAGGAATCCATTGCATTGATGGTTATGGCACGGGAGGATGCTCATTCGAAAATTGAAAATATATCTGAGAAACTGAAGGACTTGAAGGGTAACTGATCTAGAGGATGGGACATGCAGTGACAATATACAGATATGAAATGCATGGGAAAACAAGGAAGGTGACCAAATAGAACGCTTTTATCAGGCTCTCTTCAGACATGTACTGGAGGAGAAAGAGAATTTTGATGATCCGATAGTATGTGTGTATTCAACTGCAGCCTCGTGACCTGCTCCTGGAGCTCGCCTGAGGGTCATACTAATAGGACTTGCCTCATCTGCATAGGATCTTGAGGATGGCCTCTCGGACAGACAGCATGCTTTTCAGAGACTGTACACTTAATCTGTATCATGACCTCTCTCAAAACCCACTGAACAAGAGGAAGTTCCTACAGGATATTTTGAGGGAATTGGGAAAAAGACAGGTCAAGCCCAGTTGGGCTTTTCTCTTGCATTGCTGTTACAGTGTGCGTCTGAGACTTGTACGATTACATTGAAGAGAAGGGGAAAGAGTCCAGAATAGGACAGATGGGAGAAAAATAGAAGAAAATGGCCAAGTGAGATGGTTTGGCTGCCAGTACGATCAAGATGTAGGGCAAAAAATCTGGATTTATCTTTGTTCTTACCTTAAACATATTCAAACATTGTATGGCAAAAATGTTGATGTTGTTGCACCACGACCATACGTTTCGTATGGGTGCTGGTGGGGTAGGTAGGTAGGTAGTCCTGGGGGGAGGAAATCTGGCTACTGGAGTGTTTACACTCTCACACCTCCAATATGTGTATTCCTTGACATGATGGCTCTGCCCTATTGGTGGGATCCTGCAGCCAAAATATGTTCAGCCACCACGTGGTCGCTCTATGAAGCAGAGTGTGCACATCCACTATGATAGTGATGGGTGTGTTGTCGGACAAGGCGATCAGACCTTTATCCACACCAGTAACAGCTGCTCTTAGGTGTGTGGTTACTAGGACGTGATCTAGAGGTGTGTAAGCTTTGTGAGTCATTGAGCAGAAAGTAAAAATTTGTCTCTGCTATTGTATGTCTCTTCACCTATCAGGCACCCCACTCTCCCGCAGTGAGTCCTTAAATGCGTCAGAGGCCAACCCATTCCTGTCATATTTCTGAAGGACCCTATCCACCACATTATCATCAATATATTTAGATCCCTTCCAGTGAGCATTTCTCTCTGTGCATGTTCCAGCCCTGTGGAGATAGCTGGTTTGAGGAAAAGCTCCACATGCTTGTTAGATGTGTAAAAATGGAAGAGAATGTATGTGTGATTTCCAGTTTGGATTCCCACTTAAAGGGGTTTGCCTTTTTGTTTCACCTGACAAGCCCTCTAGTCTACTTCCTTGAAAGTCCCTACCAAATAGTCACTGCCCCTGACCTCTTTGTAGCTGTGGAGGAAATATGTCTGGGGGAATGTTTCACCCGCATTCTATGCTGGTACGCTGAGAGCAAGTAGATCTCTTGAAAAAGGCAAATGTTGGCTCCCATGCTTTTCAAGAATTAAAGCTAGTCTCTTGACAGAGTTAAGCCCTTTCATATTCAAACTAACCATCTTCATTGCCTAGGAGTTGACCTATTGTTGTTCAGCGAAGCCTTCCAATTCTCCCTCTGTGGGACTGCTCTCCCCCACCATGGGTGCTGGGCTCTACCTGAGAGCCCAGCAGCAGCATTAAGGTGCCCTGAATCTAGGACACCCAATTACGAGGGAAGGCCAGGGGAAGAGAGTGCACCTACCGGAAGCAGCCTTCTTTCATGTGCTGTCATCAGGGGACACCGGAGTGGAGTTCAGCTGAATAGAAGACACTGCTGGAACTATCTCTTTGTACACCACTGGGAGGACCCTGAAGGATTATTGCTAACAGTCGTAGGGCGCACTGCACGCCTCCCTGTAGCTGGCCACCCCTCCTAGTATCTAGAGGCCAAACCTCCTTAGACGAATGCTCGCCTGGATTATGGTCAGGGCTCACCACTACCTCCCTATTTGCAATAGGCATCACTATGCTCTGTTACCAGGGTAACTGTTTTCTTATCAGATAACGTTATGCTTTCTGGGCCTTTGTCCAATCAACATGCCCCACTCATGGCTTTTCCGTACTCAGGCCACGTCTCTGGCTTAGAATCAAGGCTATGTGAGCTAGAAAACTCCAAACTGTGTCCCCTGTTAAGAAAGTTGGAGTTTGAGACATTACAAGCTCTAAGGTTTAAAAGTTTAGTCGCAAATGTACACAATCCATATTTTTTTAACTGATTTTATTTGTATTTCATGTATTTTCAGCCACATTGTTGATATCACGCAGCTGTGCAACACCCAAATAATAATGTAAACCTATTTAGATATGTATATTTGTGATGAGAGTCGAGGAATCCTTCAGGCTCCGCCCACAGTTACTATCTCCTCATTCGATAGTGCTGCTGGCCGATGACCTCTGCAGAACCTGGGCGTTCTTGAACCAGTACATCCCCTAAAAGGGGGTGAGGAGCTGGTCACAGATTGGTAAAATTCTCACAACTGCTACTACAGTGCAGGGGTACTTTGTGCAGAGTGCTCTGCTAGTCTAGCCTAAAAAAGTCTAGACCGCTCTTGTGCATCATATTGGGCGAGTCAAGTGATCCATACTAAGCTGGCATAAAGTATAGGGAGGGTTCTACATACCAGAAACTTCTCTGTCATGTGTATGAGAAAGAGGTCTCTGGCACTTTTAGAATCTAGTGCATTGTACTATTTCGGCTTACGGTTCTTGCTTGGTCCGCTGGCAAAGCATACGTTTTCGTACAAGTATCCAGCATGAAAGAGACTCTGTGCCATCTGTTTTATTATTGCTTCAAGGACCACTTGAACAACTCAATGTCATTGCCCTAGTTCGAGGCATGTGGGCTGCTGAATTCATATCTGTGCATAGATCGCCACCTAGTGTTGGGTCCGGATGATTGCACATTGTTGTCCTGGAAGAGTCTTCGAAGTATCACGAGATAGGTGGCTCCTCCCCTGGACTACAGTGCGCATGGGCATCGCCTCCATCCCCAGATTGTTTTTTTCCGCCATTGGGTTCGGATGTGTTTCGGTTCCCTCTGTCGGAACCGATAGTTGTTCAACTTCTACTCGAGACCAAAAGGTCTTTAGGCTGGGCGTCGGTATAGTTGCGTACGGGTTTCTTTCTGACTCTCAGCCCTGATCTCTTGCTGCCCTTCCACGTGCTTTCGGCGCGGACGGGCCTACACTACACTCTTGCTATGGAGCGGACTCCGTTTAAGAAGTGCCCGGCGTGTTCGAAGTTCCGGAGCAAGAAGACTTTGAAGATTCGTCGAGCCCATAGGCTCCAGGCTAAGTTATCGGCTACGGCGCCCAAACCAGATGACATTTTCCAAGAATCTGTCGAGGAAGAAGACGACGTGCAAGGTTCGGACTCTAATCCCGCATCCGAGGGGGAGACCTACGACGCGGGTGAGGAGAACTTTGACGAAGTCACCGACGAGGTAGGGGACGACGATCAGGCTTTTGCCACGATGGGAGATAGCTCGGAGGAGGAGCATCCCCACCCAGACTCAGGGGCTATTCCCCTTCATACGGCCCTGGTCGAGGGATCGCCTTCGGGCCTTACCCAAGATCTAACTATGAGTCCTACGTCCCCGCCTTCGGGCCCGGTCACGGACATTTGTGAACCATCACTTACGTCGAAGAAAACGAAAGTGAAGCCAACTGGTCACGCACCCTCGGATGCGAAACCGAAAGCGAAAGTTGAGCTGGTCAAGAAGGTTCTGGAGGCGTCCACTTCCAAGAAAGTCAAAATGGCCGACTCGAAGAGCCACGCCAAAATGGCCGACCCGAAGCCCTCGGGGTCGGTGCCGAAGGCGAAATCGTCCGACGCGGCTGCGTCGGATCCGAAAGGGGTCGTGGACCCGAAGAAGGCTCCAAAGAAGCGTCAGGGCGACAACGCTCATAGGCATGGGGCGTCGGCTCCGAAGAAAGTGGCTGCCGGCGATCAGGCTCTCGACGACGAGGGGTCGCTCGGACCGGTCAAGCCCTCTCCGGCCTTGACGATGAAGGTAGCGGAATCCCTGCTGCGGATACGAAAGGACAGTGTGGTTCCCGCTCAGGACGCTGTAACGCCTAAGATCACGCCTAAGCCTGCGAAGGGGCAAACGCCTATCCGTTTCACCCTACCACCCAAGTCGGCGCCGAAGGCCTTCGCCTCGAAACAGGGCGGACCCTCGAAGGAGGTATTGACGCCGAAAGCTGCCTTGGTGGTGTCGAAGCTTCGGCTCCAGCCGCTTGCTGAAGAGGAACGTCGTGAGGTAGTCATCGACGCCAACACCGGGAAGCTGTCTCTCCTCAAGAGGAAGATCACGACGGAGCCGGCGTTGGAACATTTCAAGATCCCTCTCAAAAACAAAAGGGACTCTGCGGACTCTTCGGCTCTGGTGGAACCTGTGTCCCCACAAGCCCTGGGACACTCGCCGACGCATTCCCCCGCAGGCGATGCGGACGAAGAAGATGCCGAGTACACCTATCCGGCGTACTCGGATCCGGAGGAGGAGCGCGAACCTTGGTCCGCCGGAGGCGACACAGAGGACCCGCAATCGGGTCAGGACACGCAACTTTTTGCGGCCAAAACGTCCCCGACGGAGGACTCGGCGGCCTTTAATGCTCTGATCGAGCGAGCTGCGGCTAACCACGACGTCGAGCTGTACTCGGACCCCGTGGATGTGGACTTCTTATTCGACACCTTCTCTGTAGCTGAAAAGTCAGTCAAAACGCTGCCGATGCTCAAAGGGGTGCTTAAACATGCAACGGAGGTCTTCAAGGAGCCCACACGGGCGCGTGTGGTCAACCCTCGCATCGACAGGAAATATAAGGCAGCGCCCACGGATCCTACAAATATCAGGGGACACTTGCCATTGGACTCCTTGGTTGTTTCCAACGCTCGGAAGAGGGCGAACTCTCAAACTACTGGTGACGCTCCTCCCCCGGACAAAGAGTCCAAGGTCTTCGAGGCCTCAGGCAAGCGGATTGCTGCACAGGCAGCTAATATCTGGAGAATCTCTAACACCCAAGCCCTGCTTGCACGTTATGATAGGGCCCATTATGACACCTTAGAAGCCATACTACAACACTTGCCTGACCAATACAAAGAGGCAGGAGAGATGCTGATTCAGGAAGGAAAACTCATTACGAATGCATCCATCAAATGTGCCCTGGATGTGGCTGAAACAGCCTCCAGGGCTATCAATACCAGTGTGTTGCTTAGACGCCATGCCTGGCTTCGAATTTCAGGGTTCAAACCCGACATCCAAACTACAATACTGAATCAAACAGTGAATCCTGACCACCTGTTTGGACCTGAGGTGGATGCCACCCTGGAAAAAATGAAAAAAGATACGGAAACTGCCAAATCAATGGGGGCTTTACAAAGTCAGCAGTTTCGGAGTGGTTCCTTTCGCCGCTCAAACTCCAGAGGCACCTCAAGGGGGCAGGCATCCCAGTCCACACAATATTACAAGAGTAACACCCAGACCTCGTACAACAACAAGGGTAGAGGTGGTTACAGGGGCAATAATGTTAAGGGCAGGGGACGTGGAAACAATAGCTCCAGGTCCACCACCACCAACAAACAGTGACGTCTTGTCACTGCCCCCCGACCATACAACACCGGTTGTGGGGAGACTCCAGCAGTTCCTGCCGGCGTGGAAGACCATCACCACGGACAGGTCTCTTATCCAGTACGGGTACTGTCTAGAGCTTACTTCCATTCCACCGGACATACCCCCAAGAAGCCGTCCTATGTCAGGCGAGCATTTGACCTTGTTGCAGCAGGAAATTCTAGTCATGCTGCAAAAAGGGGCAATAGAGCTCGTTCCATTGCGAGAGCGGGGAACAGGGGTTTACTCCCTGTATTTTCTGATTCCCAAGAAGGACGGATCCCTCAGGCCAATCCTGGACCTCAGGCCCCTAAACTGGTACATACTCTCGGAGCACTTCCATATGCTCACGTTGCAGCAAGTGCTTCCCCTGCTTCAGCAGGGGGATTTCCTGGCTACGCTGGATCTGAAAGATGCCTATTTTCATATCCCCCTACATGCTTCACACAGGAAGTATCTCAGATTCACAATCTTAGACCAACATTACCAGTTCAAGGTCCTGCCGTTCGGGGTCACCACGGCACCAAGGGTATTTACAAAGCGCCTAGCGACTGTGGCGGCGCATCTCCGTCGCCAGCACGTCCACGTCTTTCCTTACCTGGACGACTGGCTCATTCAGGCAAGGACGGAACGACAGTGCGTAGACCACGTGTCACGCACCATTCATCTCCTGCACGATCTGGGATTCTCTCTGAACTACCTCAAGTCCCATCTCCAGCCCGCCCACGTGCGACAGTATTTGGGCGCGACAATCAACACTCTGGCAGCCACTGCGCAGCCGAATTCAGTGAGAATCGCCAGTATCCAGGCGCTGATCCAACGATTCAGACCCCAGCACTCGCTTCCAGCGAAGGTTTTCATGCAGTTGATAGGCATGATGGCCTCCTGCATCTCCATTGTCCCGCACGCGAGACTACATATGCGTCCGCTTCAGGAGTGCCTTGCACGTCAGTGGACTCAGGCTCATGGGCAACTGACAGACCTAGTGTTGGTGAGCGGTCGGGCATACAACTCTCTGCATTGGTGGAATCCACAAAACCTTTGCAAGGGCCGACCTTTCCAAGAGCCTGTGCCACAGATTATCCTGACAACGGACGCCTCTCTCCAGGGATGGGGAGCGCATGTGCTCCAATACACGGTGCAGGGACTATGGACACTACAGCAAAGGAAGATGCACATCAATGTGTTGGAACTGATGGCAATCTTCATGGCCTTAAAGGCGTTCAAAGTACATCTGTGCAACAAAGTCGTGTTGATCCGGACGGACAACATGACGGCCATGTACTACATTCAGAAGCAGGGAGGCACACACTCTCCACAGCTGTCTCATCTGGCTCAGAGCATGTGGAAGTGGGCCATTCAGAGGAACATCTTCCTCATGGCAGAGCATCTCCCGGGCAAGGACAATCAAATGGCGGATCTGCTCAGCAGGCACAGCCATCAGATGCACGAGTGGGAGATACATCCATCAGTACTCCAACCGTACTTCCAAAGGTGGGGTCATCCAGAGATAGACCTATTTGCCACAAAGGAGAACGCAAAATGCCAAAGCTTCGCCGCCAGGTTCCCACACCCGCAATCACAGGGCAATGCGATGTGGATGAACTGGTCAGGCAGATTTGCGTACGCTTTTCCCCCAGCACCTCTGATACCGCTGGTGGCACGCAAGCTCAGGCAGCACTCGATGACGCTCATCCTGGTTGCTCCAACGTGGGCTCGCCAACCATGGTACACCACGTTTCTGGAACTCTCCGTGGTACCGCATCAAAGGCTTCATCTCACCCCCAGCCTTCTGACGCAGAGCCATGGCGACATTCAGTACCCAGATCCGCAACAGCTCAACCTGGCGATCTGGCTCCTGAAGTCCTAGAGTTTGGCTACCTCAATCTTCCTCCCGATTGCATGGACATCATTCGGGAGGCAAGGAAGCCCACTACTAGAGCTTGTTATGCGGCTAAATGGAAGAGGTTTGTCATCTACTGTGCTAACCACAATATTGACCCGCTAGATGCTTCCATTCAGAATATCATCTGTTATCTTTTCCACCTGTATCAATGCAATCTAGCGTACTCTTCCATCCGCATTCACCTGTCTGCTATGGCAGCATACCTCCAGAATAGGCAGCACCTGTCACTCTTTAAGGTCCCTGCTATCAAGGCCTTTCTGGAAGGACTCAAAAGGGTCATTCCACCAAGGACCCCACCAGCTCCAGAATGGAACCTCAATGTGGTTCTTACGAGGCTGATGGGTCCTCCCTTTGAGCCACTGCACTCTTGTGAGCTTCAGTTTCTGACTTGGAAGGTTGCGTTCTTAGTGGCGATTACATCGCTTAGGAGGGTTAGCGAGCTGCAGGCGCTCACCATCCAAGAACCTTTCTTCCAAGTACATGCTAACAGGGTGGTGCTCCGCACTAACCCTAAATTCCTACCCAAGGTGGTATCACAATTCCACATTAACCAGACAATCGAATTGCCGGTGTTTTTCCAAAACCCAGAGACACTGGCGGAGCGCATGCTCCACACCCTTGATGTTAAGAGGGCCTTGATGTCTTATGTAGACAGGACAAAAGATTTCCGCAAAACCAAACAACTTTTTGTTGCTTTTGCCACTCACCACAAGGGAAACACAATCTCCAAAGCGGGGATTGCTAGGTGGATAGTAAAGTGCATTCAGATCTGTTACGCTAAAGCTAAGCGCACTCTCACTATCCCACCAAGGGCCCACTCCACCAGGAAGTTGGGGGCCTCTATGGCTTTCCTAGGTAACATTCCCTTAGAAGATATCTGTAGAGCAGCCACATGGTCTACCACACATACTTTCACTAAACACTACTGTGTAGACGTACATTCCAAACAGCAGGCAGCTGTTGGTCAGGCTGTTCTAAAAACGCTTTTTCAGACTGCTGCAGCTGGCACGGGCGGCCGCCGTTAATGGAGGGACTGCTATGTATTCTATGCACAGATATGAATTCAGCAGCCCACATGCCTCGAACTGCAAATGCTACTTACCAGTATGCATCTGTTCTTGGCATGTAGGGCTGCTGACGTTCATATCGCCCACCCTCCTCCCCGGCGCCTGTAGCAGCTGCAGAATTCATTCATATACATACATATGCTCATAGCATGGTCATCACTCACATTCTTCACTCCATCTCTGCCAATGGCTAAAAACAATCTGGGGATGGAGGCGATGCCCATGCGCACTGTAGTCCAGGGGAGGAGCCACCTATCTCGTGATACTTCGAAGACTCTTCCAGGACAACAATGTGCAATCATCCGGACCCAACACTAGGTGGCGATCTATGCACAGATATGAATGTCAGCAGCCCTACATGCCAAGAACAGATGCATACTGGTAAGTAGCATTTGCACTCCTTCCTGTGGTTATGATCGCAGCCAGGGCACAAGTCCTAAAAAAAGAAGTGGGGGGACTCTCCAAGGTAGGCGTGGTCACAGGAAGTGACATCACGACAGGAAGTGACATCACGACAGGAAGTGACATCACAACAGGAAGTGACATCACAACAGGAAGTGACATCACATGTAAGGCAGATCTATCATTTGCATATAATGCAAGATTTAACAATTGAAGCTGCTTGGTACTTAAGCCTGTGACTTAAGGTCCTTGTATGGAGGAATTAGCAGCCCAAATGTGGATGAAGTTTGGCGAAGGTGACATGAACACATTTTCAAAACGCTACAGGAAAGTTTGACTGCAAGATTTTGTATACATTATAGGTTCCCAGAGAGGCTGCTTCCCACACTCGACAATGACTATTACACACAGTAGGGCTCCATATTCACGTTATTCTATCGATGAGTGTTATATGTTATCTCCCCACCTATTGTAAACTAGCGACTCTGTATTAAATAGTTTTGTCCCAGCTGCCTCTCTCTAGCTGTGGCTAGATTTATTTATTTTATTTATAAAGTTTTATATAGCGCGAACTTGATCCCGAAGGATATCAGAACGCTTTACAATTTGCAGCAAAGGTAACAAATCAGAACATTAGTCTAACATTGGGAATCTTGGCTGAAGACAATGGAGCTGCCGGGGCATTAACTTGGGTCAATGCCTACATTTTAGATATATTAACCCCTTCGCTGCGGGGCTAATTTCCCCACAGCGCGGGGGGGGAGGGGGGCCGCGCACGGCGCCGCTGTGCTCATGATGAGCCCAGGCTCGTCATGCAGCACGGTGCTCGTGTGCTGGTGACGAGCCTGGGCTCGTCATGACCACGCCCGCGCAATAGAACGCTCAGCACAGCTGGGAAATTAGCCCCGCGTGTGAGCGTTCCACGGCTCATGACGAGCCTAGGCTCGTCACCAGCACACGAGCACCATGCTGCATGACGAGCCTAGGCTCGTCATCAGCACAGAAGGGGTTAACTGGCCATTGTATTTATTTTAGCAGATTTATTTATTTCTATTTATTTTAGGAAATGTATTTAGTTTTGGTATATTTTAGTTTGACTAATTTGCCTTCATTTACTTCAGTGCAACAAAATATAAACATTGCTTTACTTTGTATTAATACTGTTTATTTTTGTGATAGTTCCTAAAAAAGGGCCGATTATGACTCATGCATTGTAATGGTTGTTTCCCCCTTTACAGAGACTACTTACTATAAAATCGGGGTGGGCCTAGCTCATGATGTCATTTTGTGGGGACCCCTTGAAGAAAGCGGGCAAAACCTTTGCAAAACTTTGTGCCCCCCTATCCAGTAGTGCAATTATCCAAACACTGACAGGATTGAGCCTAAATTAAAAATATACTGACATACGTAATGCCAAGTCAGACGTCATCATGGAGTCATGTTTAAATGAACAATCTAGCGCCATCCTACACCTCCCCATTCCACAAAATTATACAATTCAAACCGACAACACAAACTAGAAGGGGGCGTTGCTGTCATCATTGAACATTCCATGTGGAAACAGCGACACACAGAAGAACATACAAGGGTACACCATCATACTACTTACATTTTGTAGCCTGGTGTCAATTGTTCAATGCAGGGCTTAATTTGTACCAGTGCTTAGCGCCGGCACTTAATTGGCAGGGCCGGGTCTAGTGGGACTCTGATTCTACACACACGAGGCGCACAGTGCATGTAAAATGTTTTAATTTAACTTACAGCAAACTTGCTAGTACTAATACTTAATTAACTCCTCAAGTCTTGTGCAGCCGTATCGCATTGTGTTTAGTTTTTCACATCTCAGTTTACCCTTAATTGTTCATGATCACTTGAATAATGAAATATTCTGAGTGGGAGAGCTCTTTGGCAGCACTTTGCCAGGTTTCTCTCTCGTCACTCTCATGCTGCTGTGTTAAAGAGCCTCGGTTCTACCGCACAAAGAATTAGGGTGACCAACTGGCATTGGTGCAAATTCAGGACGGTGAGTGTAAAAATTCACGACAAAGGGTCAAAATTCAGGACACAAATTCAGGACAGGAGGTCAAAATTCAGGACAAAACTTCAGGACAATAGGTACGTTTTACAGACACATCAGAGGTCGCGCAATAGTATATAAGTAAGCCCAGCCATTTCCAAAAGTATTCAACCATTTGCAAACCTATCCATCATGTATCCTTCCATCTATCATTTCACTCATCCATCCCTTCATCCATCCCTTCATCCATCCCCTCATCCATCCCCTCATCCATCCTTTCACTCATCCTCCATTATCTATCATTCCATCCACCCTTTCACCCAATCCATCTGTACACTTATCCATCCACTCTTCATCCCATCCATCCATTCACTCATCCATTCAGCCATTTACCCTTTCACCAATCCAGCCATCTTTTCACTTACTAATCCTTCCACCCATCCACTCTTTTAGTCATCCATCCATCCTCCCTTTCTCTCTCCATCGACCCTTTCACTTAGCCTTCCTTCCATCCATCCATCCATCCACCCACCCATCCATCCATCTACTCATCCACTCATGAATCCATCCATTGCCCCTATCACTCATCCATCTATCATTTCACTCCTTCACACACCTATTCATCCTTTTGTCCATCTACCCTCCCTTTCACTCACTCATCCATCCTTACACCCACCCTTTCACTCATATGTCCATTCATTCACCCTTGCACTTATCAATCCATCAATCCATCCATCATTTCACTCATCCACCTACCCCCCATCATCCACCCACCATCCACCCACCCACTCATCCATCCTTTCACCCACCCACCATCCAATCCACTGATCCATCCTTTCACCCATCCACCATCCACCCACCCACTCATCCATCCATCCTTTCACCCACCCACTCATCATCATCCATCCATCCATCCTTTCACCCACCCACTCATCATCCATCCATCCATCCTTTCACCCACCCACTTATCCATCCATCCCTTCACCCACTCTTCATCCATCCTTTCACCCACCCATCATCCATCCATCCATCCCCTCATCACCCATCCATCCATCCCCTCATCATCCATCCATCCATCCCCTCATCATCCATCCATCCCCTCATCATCCATCCATCCATCCCCTCATCATCCATCCATCCTTCCCCTCATCATCCGTCCATCCTTCCCCTCATCATCCGTCCATCCTTCCCCTCATCATCCATCCATCCTTTTCCCTCATCATCCATCCTTTTCCCTCATCATCCATCCATCCTTCCCCTCATCATCCATCCATCCATCCATCTGTCCTTCCCCTCATCATCCATCCTTCCCCTCATCATCCATCCATCCTTTTCCCTCATGACCCATCCATCCTTCCCCTCATCATCCATCCATCCTTCCCCTTATCATCCATCCATCCTTTCACCCACCCCCTCATCATCCATCCATTCCCTCATCATCCATCCATCCATCCCCTCATCATCCATCCATCCACCCTTCCCCTCATCATCCATCCTTTCACCCACCCCCTCATCATCCATCCATCCTTCCCCTCATCATCCATCCTTTCCCGTCATCCATCCATCCTTCCCCCTCATCCATCCTTCCTTTCATCCATCCTTCCCCTCACCCATCCATCCCATCCATTTATCCTGCCCCTCATCCATCCATCCATCCATCCATCCTTCTCCTCATCCATCATCCTTCCCCTCACCCATCCATCCCATCCATTTATCCTGCCCCTCATCCATCCATCCTTCATCCTTCCCATCATCCATCCTTCCTTCCTTTCATCCATCCTTCCCCTCACCCATCCATCCATCCCATCCATTTATCCTGCCCTTCATCCATCCATCCTTCCCCTCCATCCATCCATCCTTCCCCCTCATCCATTTATCCTTCCCCCTCATCCATTTATCCTTCTCCCTCATCCATCCATCCTTCCCCTCCATCCCTCATCCTTCCCCTCATCCATCTTTCCCCTCATCAATCATCCAGCTACCCTTCCACCCATACATCCAGCTATTTAAATTTTCTCTCCATCCTTCCCCTCACTCATCAATCCATCTATCCTCTCTCATTATCCATTTATTCAATCTTTCATTCATACATTCACCCTTTCACTAATTCATCCAGCCATTCACACATCCCTTCACTTACTTACACGCCCACCTTTCCATATTAATTTTGAGCTGAGCCCTCGGGTCACGACTGAAATTATCTATGCCCCTTCTAAAAAGAGCTCATTGGCATTATGAGGCTCTTGACTGAAGGTCATCAGTTTCAATATTACACTCATGAGACAGCTAGGACATCGATGTTCACTCGAAAAAATACCTTGGAACCTTTTCTACGACTTCACCCACAGATTACAGAATGTTCACAGTGCATAGGTAAAAGTATCTCCTCCAGCCATGGAAGAGAAGGAGGGACCAAACAACTGCCATGTTTGTACCCAACTAAATTTAAAGTGTAAATGGGAACATGTGCTATGAGTTAAATCTATAGTCGACTAAGGTGTACGCTGTTCTAGGCAGCCAAGGGTTAAGTGAGCCATCTTTGCTAAATCTGTAGCAGTGATGGTGACTGCAGGTTTCATTTTAGCACTAGCATTTGGGTATTGCAGTGTCAGTCCCATAGAGCATTGGGCACATAGTGCACGCAGTGCTTATGACCTATTCAGTGTTCCACCACCTAGAAATCCCAAGAAAATAGATATACATTGCTTATGTTCAAAAGTTTTATGGAACTTTGGTACATTGCCGAGAATTATTCAGTTAACCTGTGGATTCTCTTGATATCTGCACAACGAAACACAGACATTGAGGTTCCCAGTGGGTCTCAAGCTGCAAACATACAAATGTAATATTTTCACAGCTTAGGTTGACTTAATTGCAGAGGACGATTGGTCTGTTTACTATGTCTATGATCTCATTCACAGCATGCACAGGCTAGAAAGGTTTTGATGTCAAAATAACTTGTATTTTTTCCTGGTGGTTTTGTGTGTCTATTGTTGAATGTTCTGTTTCGCCTTGCACCCATCTCTGATTTGCAGCCCACCATGATGTAAATAGACACATTTAGGACTCCGATTGATTGGTTGTTGTGATTGTGTGACTGTCTGAAGGATTAAATAATCTGGTGTCTGTAAGAGAATGATCAGCAATGTGTCTCCAGTTGGTGAGGCCTAGGTTGTTATCGGAAGGAGTTGTAGTATGGTCGGTTGTGGGACAAAAACTCTACAACAGAACACGTATCTATGACAAGCGTTGGCATAGCCAATAGGTCTCGCCTTTTGGACCTTATAAGTGTTTAGCCATGCAACACTTGATGTTGATGCACCAAGGATATTGTGCTGGATAACAAAACACTTATAAGGTCCCAAAGGCGAGACCTATTGGCTATGCCAATGCTGGTTTATTTCGCAGGTGTGAAAATAAAAGCCCGTTGTCCATATAGATAACTAGACTTTATTCAGCCGTGCCACTTCTGCAAATATGGGTATATTTTGCCACCCAGAGGCTTTTTTAAGGTATTACAGTCTGTTCACTTGGTTGTGATTTGAATCACATGCTTACAAATATTCAGTCACTCCAAGCAATTACATTTTCTAACAACTGCTTAGTAATCCTCAGTTGAGTCTTTAGTTGGCAACCTTTCTGTAAAGAAAAGGCTTTCATAACGTTTGTCTTATTTCCTCTTTTTTTCTTGTTATGCTTTTCAGGTTTGTAGGGTGTTCATATTACCCTGGAGGGTGTCCTGGCCCATGTGAAGGAGATATAGGTTTATTAATTATGTGAAATAGTCTTCACAAGCGAGTACCCACTCTGCCTCCTATGGCTGAGCCTTTCCGGTGTGCTTTTGTTTACCCTTGTAAAATTGCTCCTCCATCCCCCCATATCCCGTCGTAAATACCTGATCCGTACCATTTTTTCCATACCATTTTTGAGGTGATGTAACTGCCTGTTTTGGTTTTTCCCTTATTCTCTCCTCCTTTGTATATCGCTTGTGCCCCTCCCTCTTTACCTAAATCAAGCTATTTTTTTTGTATTGGACTGTTTATGCTTTACCCTGAAGACTTGTTTTTATTTACTGTACCGCTCTTGCCCCTGTAAAGCGCTCTGATACTCACGGGTCTAGCCAGCTCTATATAAAACCTTTCAAATAAATAAATAAAATCGGAAGTAAAATGGTGGCTTTTTCACGTGACCCCAAATGTCGGCGGTGTCTTGGTCACATGCCAACTGAAATGGCAAATAACATTAATCCTCTCCAATGGCAATTTGAGTTGAAGCTTATTATAGTTAAGAGGGTATGCAGACTTCATGCAGCGTTCTATCTGCTGAATACCGTTTAACTACCTTCTCTGCACCATGTAAACTATCAACGTGTCAGACAAGGGCGTAGGCAACACTTAATTTCTGGGGGGTGGGGGGCATGGACATCCATTGAGAGAGACATGCAAGTGGTATGTTTCGGCCTACGAAAGGTGTAAACCAGGCATCGAATGTCATGAAAAAATATAATAGAGACTTTAAAATTAGAAAAAATGTACTTTTCAGTGTTTCTCAGTGCCTTAAACAGAACATGTCAGTCTGAAGCCCTGTTGCTCTTCGCAGGCATCTCCTTGACCAGCAGTATTCTAAGAAGCAAACTCGGAGATGGCTCTGAGATGGCTTCCTTTTTGTAAGTTAAGTAATCGCAGTAATTAGAGTGTTGATTCTCTCCTCAAATCGTTCCTTTTCTCAAGTCATTAGAGCCAATGGTAACTTTAACATACAATATCATCTCTTGCTTTTCCCTACTCTGCTGGCACCTCTCTATGGTCTTGGAAGAGGCTCAACAGCTCAATGACTGCATTTAAATAATTAACAAAACAAAGTGGTCTTGCCGTCACCACAATTTGCTCCACAGGTTACAGAGCTGCAGGGACACAGGTGTCGTTGCTGCATGGCTTTAGTGAAATATGTTCTGTCTGCCTCTGTGATGTTTCTACTTGCAAATCAAAGGGGGATAAATCCTCCATAGTACCCCATGGTTCCTGCTCCTATGGTGGTAGAGGATGATGTTCAAATGGCACGAAAGAGTGGGCAATGCATTTGCAATGCAATAGATCTTGTATTTATGAGAGTTTAAGCTATTGGCATTGCAAATGATTCCCTTTTATTTGTGTTTTATTTTTTAGACATACAAAAGGCAACTTCATTTACAATGCCAATAGCTTAAACTCCCGCAAATGTGAGACCTACTGTATTGCAAATACGTTAGGCGACATTATACATTTTGTAGGAGAGAGCGTGTCCTTCCTGCAACAGCAGGCAGAGCAAAGCTATTTGAGAAAATAGTGCTCAGAGACTAAGTAACAACACACGTAACGTGGGGGTCGCCATGTGAGATTACAAAATGAGACCAGGCAGTACTAAGGCGGTGCTAAGGAGGGACTACTAAGCCTATTGGCCAGTGAACAGCCACAGGTTACAGTGGAAAGTGTCACAAGCCTATTAAAAATATGGGCGGAGAGTGGGTGGAGCTTCAAGTCCCTACTGGAATATAGCCTGCCTCCCAGAGCAGCGCATGCACTGCCAAGGCTCGACCTAAAAAGGGAGCAATGCCCTCCATTTACACTGGATAACAACAAAAAAGTGCTCTCCTCAGTTGTATTATGGACGAGCAATCTGTGGCGTTGCCTAACTTTGATTCGAGACAGATTGCTACCCTCATTTAGTTGTGGTCTTCTGCGGTGCACCAAAAATATGTCACTCACCACCCTTCCAGAAAAAACATGGAGGAGCGGGACACAAAAAGAGCTTTGAGAGGCATTGGAACTAGATGACTTGATGTATTTCCTGAACTCATTTGACATAATTCAGTGCATTCCGGTTTTCATTCAAATTGCATATGGTGATTAGTTGGATCTATTTTATGATAACATCTCGCTTTTCACATAGGATATAAAATACGGTGGTCTATTGGATGATCTCATAATAACCATCTTTTATTCTCCTGAATCAACAAGTTACTTTTAGGGTTTCCCCTGTATTTTTACGATTTTACCACATCCACAGCTAGACAATTGACTAGTTAGAAAAGCTCTCAGCAGGAGATTTTTTTACAGACTCCAGGTTGTATGCCCCGGTATATTCTCTGAAAGTCCCTCTAAAGTCTGCAGAACCTCCTTAATTCTTTTTTGACCGTGTGAATACTGAAGAAGCAAAGCCTTGGTGTTCAGTGGAAGGACATAACAGTTTTGGCCTTAAAAGAAAATGGAACCCAGATCCCTTCGAGGGTTAAGCATGGCTATTCAACTTAGTTAAGATTTTAGCTGTTTTGTTCTATCAGTGCAAATAACATCTGCAATTGTGTGCTTACCAAATTAAATGTTCATAACACACCAGCTGTGAAAAATGAGAGGCCCATGCTTCACCGTGAATTAAACATTTTCATAGTTTAAGTGCTCCAGAGAGGGTGGCATTAGTTTATTACAAAGCAAACACAAGGAGATGATGGACGGAGCGCTGAAACCTTTCAGACACTCACCCCTAGTCACAGATCTGGGTTGAATCCATAATCGTTCTTTAGCTCACTTCGCCACCCCAGTTCAGACATGGCCATATGCAAATCAGCCTTGACCCTGTTCCTCATGGGAACAGTCCAGCCCAAACTGTCAAGCCAGGTCTTCCCTGGACCGTAAACAAGCATCCAACATCTCCTTGTGTTTTCATAGGTTTATTGCAAGGCAAGGACAGTGCACAAGTGATGATTAAGCCAAGAAAATGTGTGTGTGATTTGACATCTGTAGAGTACACATGCCTGACCTCCAGATGTGCAACTTACAAGTCACTGGTTTTGAATCCAGGTAGGATTGCTTTCAGCCTTTCATCCATCAATTGGTGCTCGCAAGGCTTTTTTTTAATCGGGCTGTTCCTGTTTGTAGAGCAGTAATGCGTATGGCTGCTGTAACTTTCCACTGTTATTCCAGGGCCACAATAATATTGCACACATTTGAATAAACAAGTTACTCCAGTTTTGCTCATGACTCTAGGTAGCGAGGTTGAAGTGGCAGGGATTAGTAACTCTGGTATGAAACAGTAAATACCACTAAAAGAAGAATAAATAAAACACAGTATATGGGTGGCCGTGATTAGTAGGAATGTTTTTTTGCCCTAGAGTTCTGAGTGATGGCTGAGAGATATCTAGAGTGAAGCAACTTTTTTAAATGAGCTAAACCTTAGAACCTAGAAAGATGGTCCAAAATTGTTTCGAAATGAGGACAGCCTCATCAGCCATAGAAGCAGAAGCTGCTGCCATGCTGTACCTGTTTGTCTGCGTTAGTGAAACATGGGAACATTTCTTCATTCATAGCCGTCAATGACTGGCTTCTCATTGCTTGTTAGCTAGATACGGGTGTCTAATGTTGGTCCAGGAGAGATGCATCCATGCCCGAATATCTGCATAGCCATGGGCTATAGAAAGGTGTTCTATTAGATGAATTGTATATAGAGATATATTTGGATTTCCTAAAAATCTTATCATGGTTCGAGTCTTCCTGGATCTACGTTTGACTCAACTTTTCTTAGGTGAGAGATGGACTTGCGCCTCAGAAATGCAGCTTTAAAAATCTAAATAAAGGCATTGGTATGATCTGTCGATTTTCTAGCGGTCTATGTTTCACAGTGTAATGATGCGCTAAACTCAGGAGAATTTTCGTAGCTTCAGAGCAAATTTTGTGCTGTACCTGTGATGCTACTGGTGACGGCGAGGTAGAAATGCCCTGTGCAGACGTTGCTGTAAATTATCGAAATGTGACTGATATGTGAAGGAATTGGATGTGCATATCTGAAGATTATAACTGTGTCGCCATGCTTTCTTATTTCAGATGATGGCGACGATGTAGAGGAGTTGATCCATGCCACTCACCTTCACGAGGCTCAACATTCCCCACCTGGTATGAATTATTATTCTAGATGGTCCACAGTTCTTGATCAGTATTACTTCAATAATGTTGCTCTTTGTTTAGCAAGAAGTCACCACTCTAGAATTTTGACATATTCTTTTCTGAAATACTGTGCCAATACTTGAGCTGCCTCATTGGTACCCTCCTTCATTTTTCCTGGTGTTTTGCACAGGAGAGATGTCTTTGTGCCTCTGTGGTTGACATGGATGTGAGGCGGGGAGCATATTCCCGCAAGGATATGACTCAATTGCACGGACATTGAAATTAGACTTATCCGTGTTAACAGGAGGCCGTTCTTCACAGAAGGGAGGTAAACACAAGGATATGTCTTCCAGCAAGGTGTGTGGGGGCAAAATCAGCATTCAGTCTAGATCATCCAACACACAAAGCGTGATCCCCTTTGCATCAATCTAAATGATGTTAAAGTATATATTGAGCCATAGGAAGTAGTCACCCATTCGTAGAGTTCCTGAGATTGTGGGGTAGTTGCATTGCTTACATTTGGGTCCTGTCTTAGGCCCCTTTTTTCCTCAGAGCATGAAGAAGCATGTGCGCCTCCTAGGGGCCAGGCAGAAGCTTCCTTTGAATCTCGCCTACACTGTTTGGGGTTGCTACCTTGTTATGGTGGTTGTGGGTATAAAGAAAAAGGTTGGACCAGAAGTCAAATCAAGAATGAACACATGGGACCTTATTGAGACATGGTTGGTAATACTTAGGTTTCTTTATGGAAATCTGAAATGCTTATTCTGCAGGATAATTCACTTGCTGAATTTTAAGCCTTTAGGATGAGGAGAAGCATGCCGTCTGCAAGAAAAGACTGCCTGCTCACAGCCATACCTTCTTTTTCCGTTGAGAGCCCACACTTGTTGGTTTTCCGCACTGTCAAAGAATGAATCTCAAAGTAACGTGAGCGGTTTCATTCAGAGTACGCACTTTTTGAAACCTCTTTCTAACCTTAATGTACTTATCATCTGGATGAGACAAAATTAACGTGAATGAAACAAAAATTAAAATGGACAAACATTTCTAGAGGTCTCAATGTCTGAGTACGTGTCTACACCAATCAGCTACAGAGCAGAAATGTAGGCCTAGTCTTGACTTTCAGTTGATCTCTATAAACCATCACACACATGACCTGTTTAGCCTTCCAAATTACATTTTAGAGAAACTACACTTTTAAATATTGATGTATCTGGTATATTAAGTGATTCCTAAAACCTACTTAAACTGAGTTGATCTCATGGCACTAAAGAATTAATTGCAGTACCTCGCTTCAGCTTCTGTCCTCCATCCGCACAAGCCTCGGCTACAGTGGCCAAGGATGCCCATATCTTATATAGCCGACTGCATCGGGCTTGACACAAGAGTGCTGCCTGGGAGTAATCACTGCAAGCAGGCAATGATTCTTATTTTATAGAAACGTTCATTCAAACTAACAATAGGTAAAGGAATAGAGTAGTGTCAGCCTGACCTCTGCAACCATCCAAGGAGACAAAATAACTTTGTGAATAAGGTATAATCCTGCAATCCCTGTATAAAAGCCCATCTCTAATTTCCTTATTGAGGCGACCAGTGATGCACCTAGTTTTCTGTGATAAAGAAATAACTTAGCCTCTCAACTATGGTAGGTTATTACAGTTAAGTTCTGACGTTACAGTGCCTGTAACTAAAGCCAGAAACCAGGAGGGAATGCAGCACATGGAGCATAATTAAAGCTGCATTTAAAAAAAAATAAAAACGAAACCTGGCTTTTACTCCTTCTGTTCTTCTTTTTTTTTTTTCTATATCTCTGCATGCTTCTACACATTCTAAGTTAGTGTTTTTTTTTACAATCTCACTTGCATTAAGCTGATTTTAATCTCTTTTTTTTAGACAAATCTCCAACTGCTGTTTGGTGTGTTTAGTTGTTCCACTAGAGATTTTACCTAAAATTCCTTGGTGACTTGTGGCATTCTTATACTTTATGGCTGGAGATACTTTATCCATTTAGGGGAAGGCTCCTACAGCAATACCTGCTCCTGGGTAGGCATTCAGCTCTATCCTTGAGCACCCAACACTTTCGTCCAAAGACTGGATGAATGAATGAATGAATGAAAATATTTATAAAGCTTTGGCTACTGCCTGGAGGTGTCTAGGCGCTATACAGATCAGACAGGCTGGTACATTTTGGATTTCCTAATTGGAAGCAAAAGGCCAACTTTTTCAAGATTTTCTGAACTCTAGTAAACAAGTGGCCTACTTAAGCTTCCCTGGCAAGGAGTTCCATAGCAAAGCAGTTTATCTAAAGAAACTCTCACACCCCCCCCCCCCCCCCCATCCCCTCTTGCTTTTGTAAAAGGATCTGCTACCAGATTTTTAGTGGAGCTCGAAAGAAGAGTCCTGCTCTGAGTGTACCATCTGAAATGTTCCCTAAAATACCTCTGCCCATTCCCCTGGAGGGTGCTAAAGGCTGTACATAGAGCCTTAAACTCGATCCGTCGCATCACTGGCAACCAGTGGAGATCCCTGATGGCTCCCTTTGCAGATTCAAAATTTGGCACCTTTAAAAGAAAGCGTGCAGAAGCCTTTTGCAAGGTTCCTTGTTTTGTGTGGAGTCCGACTGAGATGTTAAGGTAAAGACTATTACAATAGTCTATCCTTGTTAGAACTAGAGAGATTACCACCATTTTTAAAAGTTCAAGGGGCAGATATTTTTTAATTTTTTGTACCTTAGCGAGTAGTAGAAGGCCGAGGTGACTTAAGAATATTTGCCCCTGGAACTTCAGATCTTTATCAATTTGGATCCCCAGGTTTTTAACCTTTGGGACTGGTATAGGAAGCACTCCTAGTTCTGATGGCCAACAAGACAGTGACCAAAACTAGATGTTTTCCAAACAGAATAACTTCAGTTTTGGAGGAGTTAAACATCAAAGAGGAATTATTCATCCATTTATTTACTTCCTGCATACGTTCCCTGAAAAAGTCCCTGGTGTCAATTGCGTTTTAAGCAAGAGACATATAATCTGCGTGTCATCCGCATAGTTTGCCATGGAAAAAGAAAAGGACTTAATAAGCCATTGCCACCAAATAACCTTTCTTCAGCCCTGCTCAGATATCTTATTCCCATTTAATTGAATGGTTTATTGCTTTAAGGTAATAAAGACTGTAACAATATTCAGTAAAAACAAATAAAATAATATTTACAGGATAAACCTCATGGCTGGCATAGTCTGAAAATTGTTAATAGTGCATTATGGGAAAAAAGATTGATCCATGTAGACAAAAATGACATCAGTCGACGTGGAAGTGCTGCAGTGCCATTCAAATCCGGCCAATACAACCAGCAATTAGGCAAGTAGTGGCTAAGGTCGCCATTATTTCATTGGGAAAAAAAGGACGTTAAATTAGGTTTAAAACGGGCAGTGTCTCAAAGTTATTAAAAACATTTTTAACTATGTGGCCACAAAAGAAGTTCTTTGAGTAGTAATCGTCATGGGGAATATTCCATTCACGACGCAAGATAAAAAAGCTCCTGAAAGAGGCTTAGAATTTACGAAAGGGAGAAAGGAGTCGGCATTCTTGGCAGAACTTGTAAGTTATTTCCTGGGTCAAAATATGGCACTGTACAACTGGACAGGACAAACAAAACGTTTAGGGAATGATACCCACATGTTATCAATTTTGATTCCCAGCCTGCTGCAGTGCTTTTGAAGGGGTGGAATAATTATATGTATATTTGTATGTATGTGTGTGTATATATATCTACCCAAGTAGAGCAAGTGCATTATATATATATATATATATATATATATATATATATATATATCATCTTTAATTCTTTTGCTTTCATTCTTTCTTTTTGCTATTAAGATGACAATATGTGTAATAATATCTTGTTGCCTAGATGATGAAACAGAGGAAGACCCAGTAGATGAACAGGCACCCCTCGAAGAAGAGGAACCGGATGCAGAACATCTCGATGAAGACTTCTATGATGACGGAAAGGAGGAGTTGCCATCAGATAGACAGTTGGAGGAGGAGCAGGAGGAGGAATATGTAGAGGACGGAGACATACAGGTGGAACCTTTAGCAGCACAGGATCTTCACAGAGAACCAGAGCAGGAAGAGCCTGAAGGAGTTGAAGACCACGTGGAAGAAGCCACTAATGATGAAACTGGTTAGTGTTTTTTTACATCTATCTTCACTCATGTATGCTGTAGGTACATTAATTATTGAGGTCTGACCACAACTGTGTACATAGACCCCGTTGCAAAGTCAGTAGCTTGCTGATTAATGTTTGGAATAACTAATAATCGCCTGCCAAAAAAATATTGCCCCAATTTAGAAAGTCAACATCAAATTAATGTGTATTTTTATAAATCTCTACAGTTTTTCTACACAATCTGATCAAATTCTGCAGTAATTTTGGGCATTGGAGTGCCATTTTCATTTTAAGAATGTGTTGGATTCACATAAGCCAGTGGGTAGCTAGCTTTAGGTGGCTGTAAAACTTGTCAGTTATAAATTGAGAAGTATGTTATTATGTGCAGTGACTTTTAATGATACCTACTAAATGAGCAGACCTATTACTTTAATGATAACATATGTTAACAAGCAAGTTAAAAGCTGATTAGACTACAATGATTTTGAGAAAGTTTGGTCATCCTCCACATCAGGATATAAACTCGAACGGAAAATTTGACCATACGTTAGCAGCTCTTTCACAAGTTAGACTGTCACATTTGTAGTGCTACTGAAATATTAATTAGAGCGAAACAGCTGCATCAAATGTGTTTGTTGCAGGTCATAGACAGATATTTACTGTAGTTGTAGATCCTGCCTAATTTCTTATAGTTCAGCTTCTGTGGACTTTAGGGCTAGCCCAGCTGCCATCAGACCTTGAGGAAATGTATGTTTTTGGAGATATCTGGGGAAACCTAATTCATACCCAATGTCATTCTAACCTCAGTAATGTACTTGTCTTCGGGATGAGACAAAATTAACTTGAATTAAACAGTAATGAAAATAGACAAATTATCTAGAGGGCGTCCTAGGTCTCTGTTTATGTATCGACCCCCAAACAGCTACAGAGAAAATGTGTAGGCCTGGCATTCAGTTGACATCTATAAACCACCCATGATATGTTATTCCTTCAAAATTAAATTTTGGAGAAACCTCATTTTTAAATATGTATGTATCTGGCATGTAAACTGTTTTTCTAAAGTGTACTTATACTGAAGCAGTCTAATGGCACTATGGAAAGAATTAGAGTACTTTGTGTTAACACACTTGGGGGCACATGCATCAAGATAAGGAATTGCGATTCCTCAATGGCGATTTTTAAGGAATCGCTATTCAGTAGACGGAATTCCTTATGCATGTAGATTTCGCAAAATTATAGCACACATTCCCTAATAGCGAATCGCAAGTTGTAATTTGCTGTTCGGGAATGCTTTCCCATTCATTCCTATAGAGGCCCATAGGAATGAATGGGAGAGCATTCGCAATTTGCGATTACCAAATGGGTAATCGCAAATTGCGAATGCAATTGCGAGGGGGCCTAAGGCCCCCCTGATGCACCCCCAAAAAAGGTAAGTGTGCATATGTTGCGTACACACATGCCCTAAGGACATGTGTATGCGCCACATGGCACCTAGAAAAATGCAATTTTGTGCATTTTACTAAGGATTTGCAAACTAACATCAACTTTAAGTTGGTTAATTTGAGATTCCTTAATGCAAAGTCTCATTTTGAAAATGCTTCTTCCATTGTATTTAGGGAGTCGGAAATTGCCATTCCCTAAATGCATTCTCAAAATAGGTAATTGCAAAAATTGCGATTTACCCGTTTTGCAAATTCATTTTGGGTTGATGCATCAGAAATGTCTTTTTATGAGTCTCAAACGGGCTGATTCTGCGAATCGGCCCTTTTACGACCAGTAAAAAGCTTGATGCATGTGCCCCTTGGTATCCCAAGTGATTTTTTAAAATTTGTATTTAAAGTTCTAGATTTTCTTTTTTTCAATGGCACATTAACTTTCACTTCTTCTTCTATTCTTCAGGTGGTTCCACCACCTTTCTTTAGAAAAAAGGTTGGCATGTTCAGCAAATAAGTGGCGGTTGAGTGCAGGCTCTGTCCAGAAAGCTGTTGGTTGAACTTTGTTTTTGGACCAGTGGGAACTGCTTCTGCAATGCACAAATTAACCGCACTCCGTGTGTTCGATTCTATAAGCTTTCATACTTGGAGAAATTGCAAAGAAAATCACGGAAGACCTGGTTGAATTTTCTGAAGTTGAATGGTATTCTTACTACTACTTTTTTAAGTAAATTACAAGATTGACTACATAAGCCTGCCCTGCCCACATAGGCTTAATTTACAAATCCCAGGGTTGATCATAGAAGCATTAGGTGCATTTTGATATAATTTCATGAGGGTCTGACCCAAAAGGATAAAGCAGCCTTTAAAGATCCCAGGAGAGCAGACATTATCTTCGTCTTCCATTATTGCTGTTTTTCTGACTACTGTAGTGGGACTGGCCACAATTTCTTTTTTTTCTATTTCAAATCATTTTTATTTTCAAAACAGAAATAGAAGATACAAGACAATACAATAAGGATCAAAGAAGCATAAGCGATATTACAAATGATTCATCACATGCAAGGGTCTAATCATGCAATAAAGAAGAAAATGGTACGTGAATCATTGACTTCAATGGTGTAGCGGACAAACCTAAATAAACAAAAAGACAACAGCAGTGGTCGTGCAATGACATACATGTGGGTACATTCGTAAATGCGGAGCCATCATGTGACATGAGTAGGACCAAGTCTTGACTGGAAGGATAGGTGGTTAGAGCAGGATTACTTGAGATTAGCTCAGTGGCCTAAGGGGGATCGAACGAGAAGGAGGAAGCGTCATGGGCCCTCCAAAGTTTTTTATGTGAGATGCGTCCTGGTGAAGAGTGTAGTGTGGGATTATCGGCACCTCTCAGGAAGGACAGCCATTCTTGCCACATTTTGAATGATACCTCAGAAGAGTTCTTCCACTTGAATAGAATAACCTTGCATGCCAAGGTTAGGAGATCAAGAAGTTGTCGATCAATCTGATTTGCCAAATGTGGTTCTTGTACCCCCAACAGGACATACACAAACTCTCTAGGCGGATTGAAACCAAAGATGTGCTTAATATAGTCAAATATTCTGTTCCAGTACTCCCTCAATGTAGGGCAATTAAATAACATGTGCACCAAGTCCCCCACTTCTGACTCACAATTCCAGCAGTTTGGGGTGTCCCTTAGATTAGTTTTAAAGAGCCTTTCAGGAGTCCAATACGTTCTATTGATTAACATGAATTTAGTCTGTGACGGAATAGGCGAAACCTTGTTTCTAAAAGCAGTGGTGTGTATTACATCCCAGTCAAAGAGCATACCCGTTGTGTTCGATTCTGTTTCCCATCTCGACTCATTTTTCCTGTTCGCTTTCTGAGGAAGGGGAAGGAGCATTTTATAGATCTTTGAGACGAAATGCCCAGATTTATAGATGCGTGTAACAGAGCTCCATAGCCATGGCTCAGATGGGGACAAGGTTCGCGCAGAAAGGAGTGTTTTTAACTTCAGGAAATCATAAGTCTAAAGGCGTGAGGGAATGTTTGGCTTGTAGGGAGGCGAATGGAAGAGGGTCAGTCCCCATGAAAAGATCACTTGCTAAATTAATACCTTTCGCGGACCAATGAGCCCATTGGAGCGAAGTTCCGTTGAGGTTCAGTAATGGGTTGTACCAGAGAGCAATTGCAGTGGATTTTTTGATCTTTAGTCCTTTGTGACTTGCTTGGTCAAATTTCAAGAGAGCCCTTCTGGTGTTCAGGAGGATATATTTAGAATGAGGTATGTGTGCAAGCTCCATGGTGAGTAGGGCCTCGAGTGGAATGTTTCCCAATAACGCTTTTTCTATTTCTATTTATAATGGGGTATAGTCTGGATCTGTGACTAGCCATAAAGCACCTTGTTTACATAAGAACGCTGTTTGGTAGTGTCTGAAGTTCGGGAGACCCAGGCCGCCTTTATCCTTAGCTAGTTGTAGCTTCTTCATTAATATCCTTGGCTTCTTCCCTTGCCACAGAAACGTACCAAACAGCTTCTCTACTCTATGAATGAAATCCTCAGAGAAAGTCATTGGGAGCATGCATGCTATGTAATTAACTAAAGGTGTTACCATCATCTTCAGGGTTTCAGCCCTGCCCCACCAGGATAGGAATTTAGGCGACCAACCATCTAGGGGCTTGTTTATTTTGTTCAGAACTATGTTCTCATTGGTGCGTATTGTAGTGATCAGATCGCTATCGAAGTCTAAGCCCAGGTATTTAAAGCAGCCTGGCTGCCAAGTTAGCCCCGAGTCCCCAATCATGTCTTTATTCCCAAAATTATTGAGCGACTTGACCTCTGTCTTGTCCTTGTTTAATTTATAGCCGGATACTCTAGAGAATTCGTCAATCGTCGAGAGCAGGGCCGGAATCGCTTCATCCGCTTTCTCTGAGATTACCAGTACATCATCAGCATACGCTGTTAATTTTATGACACAATCATTGAAGGGAATTCCTGCTATGTGCTCGTTGTGTCTAATACGATAGAGGAATGGTTCGATAGCCAACACAAATAGCGACGGGGAAAGGGGGCATCCTTCCCTCGTGCCTTGGTGTAATCGAAAAGGTGAAGAGAGTGACCCACCCGCCCTGACCCTCGCTATAGGACAAAACTAAAGGGACATGATCATCTTTATGATTGAGGGGCCTAAGTTAAATTTACGGAGCACAGCTTCCAAATACCTCCAATCTACTATATTGAATGCTTTTTCAGCATCTAATGTTATTGCTGCTGTGGGGGTGGATAGAAGTTTGGCTTTTTCTAGGACATGCGCCAGAGTCCTGGTGTTGTCACTAGACAACCTGTTCTTCATGAATCCCGCTTGCGATGAATGTATGAGTTTTGGAAGTATTTTTTGTAGGCGTGCCGCTATGATGGAGGCAAAGAGCTTACAGTCAAGGTTAATAAGTGAAATAGGTCTATAGTTCTTATTTAAGGTGGGATCTTTCCCTTCTTTCGGGATAACCGCAATGGTGGCCTCTGAAAGGGTACCCTTTGCTTCACCGGTTTCACTTATTTCCTCGAACATGTTTAGCAGAGGCTGCGCGATGGACATGGAGAAACATTTGTAAAATTTCGCGGAGAAGCCGTCCGGCCCGGGGGCTTTACCACATTTCAAAGAATTAATGGCAGTCTGGACTTCCAATAACGTGATCGGGCTATTTATATCCATTTGCTCTTTTACGGACAAGGAGGGGAGATTGCAGTTGCTCAAATACTCACTTATCTTTTGGTTTTCCACGTCTACATTCCTGGAGTAGAGTTTCTCGTAAAATTCTTTAAAGAGGTCCGTTATTTTTGCTGGGTCGGAATGGGCAACTCCCAGGTGATCAACTATGGAATTTATCGTGTTTTTCTGTAATCTAAATTTGAGGTACGCTGCCAGACTTTTACCTGCCTTGTTTGATTCACACATTTTGAACCTTCTCCTCCTATCCAGCCAAACCCCCGCCCTCTCACTTACAATTTTATTATACTCGTATTTCTTATTGGCTAGCTTATTTAGTGACTCGTTTTTCCTGTCCTGCAGGTGTTTAGCCTCTAGGCTTGCTATTTCTTTCTCCAGATCCTCTAGTTTACCATTATGGTTCTTATTCATGGCAGATTTGATCTTAATAATTACACCTCTTATAGTACTTTTAAGTGCTTCCCACCTTGTTAAATCGGAGGTGTCCCCTCTGGAATTATGGACCAGATAATCTTTGATAGAGGATTCAATGGTTGCTCGGTGTTGTTCGTGTTCAAGAACCTCATCATTGAGGCGCCATACCGATTGGCGAGTGGAAGGTTTTATGTCAGAGATGGGGAGTGTAATGCACGAGTGATCGGACACAAGTCTTGGTTCAATGGAGGTTTCTATAATTTTGGGAATGGGGTTCTGAGTGATAAATAAATATTCAATCCGTGAGAACGAGTCGTGGGGTGAGGTGTAGAATGAGTATTCCCTACCCACCGGGTTCTGCAAGCGCCAAGAGTCTACCAGGTGGAATCGCTCACAAAGGTTTTTGAATGCTCTATGAGACCTATTACTACGAAAGGGACAGCGAGAGTCTCTGTCCAGGGTCGGGTCAATTGGGAGATTAAAATCCCCGGCGAGAATGTGAACTGCCAAGTCCGGGATCTTTTCAATGTGTTTCACGAGGTCTGACCAAAACTTCAAGTCGCATGTGTTTGGGGCGTATATGTTTGTAACGTAGAATTCTGTCCCATCCTTTAAGAGTTTGGCTGTGACCCATCTCCCCTTGGTGTCAGTCGTAGATGATAGGAGGTCAATGTTAGATTTTTTTGAGATTAGAGTTACCACCCCATTCTTTTTCCCTATCGGATCTGAGCCCGTGGCCTCCCCAAAGAATTTATTTCTAAGTGTATATAGCTGCTTAGCCTCCAGTTTTGTTTCTTGGAGCAGGGCAATGTCTGCCTTCTGTCTGCGCAGATAATCTAAGATCTTTTGGCGCTTTACTGGATTGTTAAGGCCTTTAACATTGGGGGAAAGCACCTTTAGTTTCCCAATCTGAGTAACCCTCATAGGTGTGCTAACCACTGGCAAAGGCGTAGACATGCTTAGAGTGTATGACCGTCAGTAGCCCCTTGATGTAGGTCAAAACCCTGCGTTTTGTTGTTCCCTTTTCGATCAGTGAACCTGCCTTTATCAGGGATCTGCTAAAGCTTCTCATAATGGAATGGACTTCCCCTATTTGTGTGGGCACTAAGGCAGTGACTATGCTGACTATGCTGGCTGAAAGCATTGTCTTCAGCGAAGTATGAGCTCTTAACCAACCCTTCCGTGTGTCATTGTGTGGAGAGTACACATATACTGACAACGAGATGCAACCACTGCTGAAAATTAGTACATTAATTAAAAGAAAAAGATAAACCACTTCACATATACCCCAGCCCCAACCCCTAAGCCCCCCACCCATCCCTCCCCAAAAGTAACTAGTAGGCATGGTGACTTAAGAAAAATAACAACAGCATTACTAACATCCCATGGCTAGTAATGTACTTTACAATTGCTGGAACTGGAATTCTGTACCAATCAAACAGTTACAAAAGACCATCATAACAGATTATCAACAGGATATCACAGCTGGTGTGACTAAAGCTTGAACTAACTGATACTACTTCTCCTAACATTGATCATGGCCGGCCTACTATAGTGACAGGCTAACATGTTGCTAACATGACAGGCTAACATATTGCAGCAGGATACAAACCGCGCCATACTACTGCGGAATCTTACGATATACTGTGTATAGTAATAGGTAATGATTGCCATCGTATCATTTCTGATTGTAATTCGTTCTGATTGGCTTGACAGCCACCGTCACAACAACTCTATTGAGGCTTATTTGAGAACGTGAAAACAACAACAGCAATACTTGTCGTCACCAACGCATGAGCTTTTAGAGACCGTTACCATACTACAAGAGTTTGTGGAGCATAGGATCTATGCAAATATTCTATGGATTTACGCAAAGGTAATATCAAAAATGTGAGTACATGGTGCGTAGTAGAGCAAAGGATACTTAATGTGTGACCGGAACTGAAGCACAGGCCGAGGCAGATGCCGTCGCTGGAGTCGTCGCAGAGGCTGTAGCTGAAGCAGAGGCTGAAGACGAAGCCGGGGCATTCCCGTCAGCTGGACCGTTAGTATCCATGGCCTGGATGTCCTGGTTGCCCAGGAGACTCTTAAGCTTTAGCGGGTCCGTGAATACCTGTGTGGATCCATGCAATGACACTTTGTATTTTGAAGGGCCAACGAATCCGTATTGGTAGCCTCTCACTTGAAGTTGTGGTCGGAGGGCCAGGAACGCCTTCCGTAGTTCGACAGTTTCCCTGCTGTAATCCTGTGAGATAAAGACCTTCGTGTTTCTCCATAGGATGTGATTGCACTTCCGGATGAATGCCAGGATCTGTTCCACGTGCTGGTATCTCAACGGTTTGCAGACGATAGGCCTGGGGCCTCTCTGATTTTTCAGTATTCTACCTGGGACACGGTGTGCTCTATCAAACTCAAGGGGCTGATGGAATGTAATATTGGTGGCCTGTGTAAACCATGTTTCTAGAAACTGTACGCAGGAGCTGTAAGACTCTTATGATCCCTCCGGAATTCCGAAAATACGGTGGTTCCCCCTCCGGTTCCTGTCTTCCAACTCGGACAGTCTTCTCGTGGTTTGATCTGAGGCTATAGACAAACGTTTTAGAGCTCCACATGTTGTGGTCTGTGCATCCTCTATCTGGCCGATCCTTGACTCACCTTCCGCAAGGCGAACATTCGTGTCCCTTATGTCCTGTCTGATGGCTACGACCTCGTCTCTGGTTGATTTTGCTAGATCTCTTACTTCGTCTAGCCTGTTCAGTATCATGTCGATGGCATCACCTTTTTCCTGTCTGCCTTTAAGAGGACTTGACTGATCAGCCTTGAGTCTCTTGAGGCTCTTCGCGTGCTCCTTGTCCCCCATAGTGTGACTGGAAATGGGGTTGTTCGCTAGGCAGATAGCGCAGATATACAATTCCCACAGACAGTATGCGCCTGGGCTGTAGTGCAGTAGCAGAACTGTGCGCTCACTGAGTAGTCACATCGCCGCCATTTTTAGGGAGTGAGCGTTGTTGGTTTCTGACCTGGCACACTATTTATAATATCAGATAAGCAGATAACGCATAAATACAATTCCACAGTTGGTATGCGCTTGGGTTGTAGCTTCGGTAGTAGCTCGGGTCGTAGCATGGGTTGTAGAGCAGTATCAGAGCTATGCGCACACTGCGTACTCACTGTGCCGCCATTTTAGGCTACACCAAGACTGTTGTGGTGTTGGTTTCTGACCTGGCACCCTGTCTTGAATCAGGATCTACCATGTGCAGTGACTTTGTCTGCAAACTGCTTTATTGAGGTGGCTGCCGGCGTTTTGAGACTTGCAGCGTGTGGCAAGTATTTGTTGTGTTCCTTTTATTTCCTACTGCTTCCCACTGCTTCCTACTGCCCCTTTTGCTTCCTATTTCTTCCTATTGCTTCTCTTTGCTGTCTCCAATGCTGTCATCTCGTGAAGCCAAATGCCCAAAAGAAAAGACCATTGTATGAAAGGGACCAATGCAATAGACAATTTTCGCCGTGCTCCGTCTTGCATTATGTGTAGGAAGCGCCCGCCATTTTAAGGGAGTGTGCCTGCCCTCGTGTTCTGGTTCGATTATATGCTCCTCGTGTTGGTCAGTTTGTCTGACACATTTCCATATTCTTTTTGGCGCCGCTTAAGCACATTATTACTGGCATGCTTGCTGGAGATTAGTTTTAATGGATGCACGATCTACCTTGCGAGCTGTTACAGGCTCGGAGGGTTGCGCCCGCCATTTTGGCTCCGTTCCCGTTCCCTGTGCTGATTCCGGAGTGCCGATGAGCAGTAGGGCAGTAGGGGCAGGCTGTACTCACGGTTTCTGTACTGCTTCGCGCTTCATGCTGCGTGCCTGCGATCTTTCTTTTCCTCCGCCGGCACCGCTAGGACCGCCGAAGCAGTTGTCGAGGCTGCCGCCCTGGTCCCGCGCCAGTTGCGGTCACAGCGTTGAATCCACAATTAGAGCACTTGTCGGGGGACCCCACACCTTCAAGTTGGTTCCATGGGTGCCCCTTACTTTCCGATCCGCTATTTGGGTGTCAGATGTAGCTGTAGCCTGGTTTAAGGGGTTCCAGTCCCTTGCTCGGTAGTTCGCCACGGGAGGAGATACGCTCTAGGCTGCCATCGTCCTCGGCGTCCAAACCACGCCCTGGACTGGCCACAATTTCATAGATGAAATGTGCATCAGGCCCTCCAAGAATGGCGAAGCCTTCAAAGTAAGACCCTTCTCAGATTGAAAGTTTAGCTCAAGAAAAATTGTGGTTATTGACCAACGAACTGCAGTAGCAACAGAACAGATGATAGCTGGAGCTGCGCCTGTTTGTTTTTCGAACTCGAAATGAGCATACATAAAACATATATGTAGTAGAAGAATTCAAGGGCTGCCAATGGATAAATGGCATAATGGAAAATTAGCCTTAGTTAATGCAATCTGAAAGGCTTTCTCGTGAACACAAAGGGCGTTAATGCCATTAGTCTGGTTAAGAGGATTAGAGGATTAGAAAGGTTAGACTAAGCTAAGAGTTTTGCTTCACATACTCACCTTTCATATAGATTGTGAAAAGAGATCCTCCTTGTCAGGTTATTTGTCTGTAGGAAACGGAGTGCTGATGCTCAGCAGTTCGGTATCACACCCCTTGTGCAGATTTTCACCTTCAAAATCTGCAAATGTAAGATCAGGATTGCATGCAAAGCATAATGACATGCTTATATACTTGTTGGTGCATACCCAGCATGCCTTTGCTTGTCAGGACTGTAACACTTGTGAAGGATTCTTCTTGGATCATAACACAAACTGACCTTTTGAGTCCTGGTAAAAGGGTAAATTGAAGACACAGTTGCTTACGGAACTTTGTAATATTGCTAATATCACATGCATTTCTCCCTTAACTCTTTACTTGTTATCGCTGCTCTGGAATCAGTTTTTTCTTGTATTGGCTATGCTTTGACTTCCCATGCACATAAAATAAGATAAATGAATGCATGGAACCTACATATTTTAAGAAATGTTACATTCATTTGCTTGACCAGTTCGGTTTCAGACACCCCAATAGTTTACTTGGGCTAGACTCATAGCTGCAAAACCATAAGACCTTCAAAGTGTATGAATGATAACATGAACCGGTCTGTTTCATTAACCTATGAACTATGGCATTCAAAGTCATTTCCTGTTCTTTTAGAAACTGAAGATGATGTTCACAGTAATGCCGAAGTCTTTGAAGAAGATGCGCCGGCTCCTGCAGAAGTGCATGGTGAGCACATGAATTTCTCACTTGTTAAAAGAGAACGTAGAAAATAATGTCTTGCTTTCAAAAAGTACTGCAGAGTTGCACGTTTCTCCACAAAAAAATTAACTTTATAAGAAATATTAGAGAAACCGATTGTTGTGCTGTTTTCTTATTGTTGTATCTCTTCTTCATACCACTATTTTCAATAGGGTATACATAGTTTTTGGATAACGAATGTATTTATTTGCAGAGTTGCACATGTAATTCTAGGGCCAGGCGCGTTCATGACTACATTGCGTAAGGCAGCAATACTTATTGGTTTGTGCACCATATACTTCCATTAGTTACCCCACTGAAATATCTGTTTTATTCTTGAAGCTAAATCACTCTTCACAGCTTTCCAAAAGATTTTGGTTTTGATTCAGAGATCCATGGAAGTTACTCAGTCACTTTCCAGAGAGAATAAATGTATTTCTTTGATAACACGTGTGGTATTCGGCTAACTTGATCCACGATTTTGAGCAAAATTAAATTTGTTTCCGATATTGTCTTTACCTTACAAGGAAAAATTAAGATAAGATTTTTTGTTACAGTCCTTCACATGGATCAGGGAACTGCTAAGATTAAACATTACAGTCTTTATAGAATTGGATAAAATATTTAATCCCATATGTTTAATCTCCTGCTGGAGGGGAGGGTGTATTTGATTTAGCAGTTCTGTAAATGACTTTGAAGCTATCAATTGTAAGTATACATAGCCTCAGTCTTGGATAGGTTCTGCTCACAGCTTGAGACTATACCATACCGACAAGCAGTTGGAGGGGGCTGTACAGGGAACTTCGAGGCAAATGGATAACTTTATTTTCATACGCTAACATTGGCTATACCAAACACTCCCTATGAAGAGTATTACCCATAAATGATCACATAGAGACTAACAGAAGTAATAAAGATGTAAGCACTGCATTCCCAAGTATAGAAATCAGTCTAACAAAAGAAGACTAGAAGTAGAAACTGTCCAGTGACTTAAAAATAAAGTAGCCGAACCCTGTCATGCCTTTCCTCATTCAGTCTAACCGCTACACTAGAGATATCAATCCGTGTTTATTGAAAGCAATCTAATAGTCTAGATCTTTCGAAAGACCACATCTCCCTTGATTGAAGCATGTTTTTTGATGAGTTAACAAAGTTAGACATAGTACTGTCCAACCTGAACGTTTGTATCCAGGTTCTTATTTTAAGGTTTAGCTTCCACAAAGATATGGGGCCAGTAAACAGCGCAGTGAGCCCTGACCGTATCTGGTGTTGGGACTGAATGGTTTTGAAAAGTGAAGAGAGCTGATCTCATCAAGGCTGGCCTTGCAGATGGAATCACAATCTCAGTATACATGATAATCTACATCAGAACCACTATTGCAATAATATTTGGAATGAAATTTGTTTAGAAACCTATCCAACCAATATAAATTGCCCACCTTTGTCAAACGCATAGGCTCACAATCTCGTGTTCACCTAGAGGTATCTGGAGACGGCTTTAAAAGTTCCGACAGACAGCTGGCCTGTAAACCTTTATTTTAAAGTCCAGCTCCATATCAGAGACATATGGGGGGCACCTCCTCTGTATACAGTTGATTTTAATGTGTCAGCAAAAGCGATAATCACTTGTCAGTTGTTATTCCTCCATATTCATAAGTATGTGAGCGAACCGTTAGGGTGCCTTGTCAACCTGTCCCGTTAATGTTGTTAATAAATTACAATGCACATTCTACATACCTATTTAACAATTAATTCAAGTCACACTCCTTTGAGTTAACATGCGTTTGCAAATCCTACAAAAGGAGAAACTTCTTTTCTCTTGGCTCATGGCAATATATTCATAATGGTAACCAATTAATCTTATCCTTGTATGGAGTCATAGAGTATGCCATTGGTAAGGTACCTAATTGTCATTCTGATCTCGCATTTTGAAACCGGTCTGGTGATTGGCATTTCCGCTTTCCAGTACAGTGCAATGTTAATATTGTCCAGATTACTTTTTAAGTTTAAAAAAATATACACGATATGGTTATTAACACAGCTGTTTTAATCCTTTTTTTATCTGTCTGTAATTCTTTGGTAATTCTGCATAAACAAAAATATTTGTATTCTATTTTTATATCGCCATAAAATCTAAAACAATAAAATCTCTACTTAACAACATAAATGTTTCTTTTGTTCTTAAGGAACCTCCATATAAAGTCAAGGGAACACAAAAACATTAGTTTCCTAGTTGATTTTAGGTAGAAGCCTACCAGACAGCGCAGCTGTGTGGTTTACTAACGACATCTTGGGGACATTCAGAAAACTTCCCTGGGAATACATTATTATTATTATTATTATTATTATTATTATTATTATTATTATTAATTGTGTTTTGTTAAGCGCAACCTCGTAGCGCTATATTGTCTGAGTTAAGGGTGGGCTAAGATAGCCGAGTTAGATGAAGAGGAGAGTTTTCAGATCCTTCCGGAATTTCAGCAGATTAGATTCGCTGCGAAGAGTATCAGGCAAGGAATTCCAAGCCTTGGCGGCATTCCAAGAGAAGGATCGACCACCCCATCTGGCCCGTTTGGTTTTATTTATTGTAGCTAGGAAAGCAGTGCTGGATCTCAAGGATCTATGAGGGAGATAAGGGGTCGCCAAGGAGCAGATCATAGATGGGGCGGTCTTCCAAATGGCCTTGTGCATAATGCACATAGATTTGAATAGGACTCTGGCCTTAATGGGTAGCCAATGAAGCTTCTTCAAGGCTGCTGTGCCAGATTCTCGCCTGCTAAGGCCTAGGAGGAGGCGGGCAGCTGCGTTTTGAGTAGTCTGGAGTTTCCTTGTGGTAGAGATAGGAGCTCCTAGATATAAAGAGTTTCCATAGTCCAAACGGGATAGAATGATGGCTTGCACCATCATTCTGCGTGCTTGGAAGGGCAAAAGTGGCAGCACCTTCCTGAGCATCCGCATCAGGCCAAAGCAGGTGGCGGACAGGACAGTTGCTTGTTGTTTAAAATTTAAATTAGAGTACAGCCATATGCCCAGGCTTTTTATTTGGGTTTTGGTTGGGGCGGGTTTCCCATGCATGGGGGCCACTCTAGCATAGGACTAGGGATGAGTGAATTGCCCAGAATCATGAGCTCTGTTTTCTCACCATTGAGCTTCAAGTGTGAGGAAGTCATCCACTGATTTATTGCTACCAGACATTTAGTGAGGTTAGGGGGGGAAGTGTTGGGCTGATTCAATGATACAACCAGTTGCGTATCGTCGGCGTAGGTTACTATGTCTAGTCCAAACGAATGCACAATGTCAGCAAGAGGTTGTAGATAAACATTGAAAAGGGTAGGGCTCAGAGATAAGCCCTGTGGGACACCTTGTTCAAGGGGCCAAATCTTTGAGTGGGTGTTACTCTCTACTACCTCAAAGGAACGATTCTCCAGGAAGGACTGAAGCCAGTGTATGGCCCTCCCTGAAATTCCTATTTGGCGTAGGCGGTGGAGAAGAATGCTGGTGTTGATAGTGTCGAAGGCGGCACTGAGATCAAGCAACATGATTGCTACAGTGCCGCCTCGATCCATCTGTTTCCTTGCCACCTCAGTCACCGACAGGAGAGCAGCTTCAGTTCCTAACTTGGGACGGAAGCCTGCCTGAGAGTGATGAAGCAGGAGGTTGTTTTCGAGATATTGTGTGATGGAGGCATTAATATGTTTCTCCAGCAGTTTACTGACCCAAGGAAGAAGTGAAATTGGACGGTAGTTGGCCATGTTATCGGGGTCCAACGTATTTTTTTTTTAGTAATACTCTAACTTGAGCGCATTTCCACGCCATGGGAACTATACCTGTGGCGATGGAGGAGTTTAGAACATTAAGGATGACAGGCCTAAGGGTATCTATGATCTTAATTAGATGGCAGGGGGTTGCAGGATCAGTAGGTGACCCAGATTTGACCTTCCGCATTAGGATGTCAAGTGCCATTAAGCATGGGGAACTCATCCAATGTCTGAGGCGTAGAGTGCGGTGAGATAGTTACGTTATCAGTAGCCCCAGTGGGTGATTCAAACGTGGAGGTGATGTTCTGTATTTTTTTATAGAAATATTCCGCTTGGCTATCACATCGTGACTGGATTTTGTTGGGATCAAGGGGAGTGGTCGGAATATCAATGAGGGATTTTGCGATTTTAAAAATTTCACTAGGAGAGTTGGAGGCACTGATAATTTTGCTTTCAAAGTAAGTGGCTTTTGTGTTTCTGATTTCCGCTTTATATTGTTTAATTGCCTCTTGATGGTTTAATTTATCTGGATTACTGCGGGATGCCCTCCAAGTTCGTTCCAATTTCCTACAGACTCTTTTCAACTCTTTGAGGTGGGGGGTATACCAAGGTTAGTCTCTTGATTTGGTTTTCTCTTTAAGATTTCTCAGGGGAGCAACGGAATCCAGTGCTGTACGCAACCAATTAGTGTAGTTGTCGTACAGAGACGTGGGGTCTTTGTCAGATTGGGGGGAGCAGGGGACAAGGATTTAGTCCACTGATCAATGGAGATTTCACCCATTGCCTTTGTGTTTTGGAACTTTTTGTGTGGTTTCTATTTGCTGGCTTAATTATTTGTTTTAGGTTGTCCAAGTTGAGTTAGTCGTTTACGTGGCCCATTCGCTGTTTACTTTATCCTTCCACCAGCGCTCGATTTCTGAAAACAGGCCTTTATATCTTGTTCTTTTCTTCTCACATTTGCTGTGCATTCAAAGACTGAGGTCTTCATCACTGCTCTCTACACCACTCTAATCGAGGCCACAGCACTCTGCACCACTCCACTCTTTGCCACTCTACTCTGCAACTCTGCACTCTATGCCAGTGCACTCTGAGCCCATGCACTCTACTCTGTACCACTCTATAGTAGGCCAATCCACTCTACGCCATTCTAAGCTACTCTGCACCACTGGGCTCAACGCCACTGCACTCACTGCCACTGATTGTACCCTGCTCCACTCCACTCCACTTAAATCTACTCTGAAAGAATCTGCTCTGCACTACTCCATGCCACTGCAATCTATGCTGCACCACGCCAATCTGCCACTCTACTTTGCGCCACTCCACTCCGCACTCTTCTACTCTGTGCCACTGCACTTTACTTTAACCACTGCACTCTACGCCACTACTCTCAATGTCAATGTACTCTACACCACTTTACTCAAAACCAATGCACTCTATGTTGGTGCACTCTACGCCTGCGTACTCTGCACCACTGCACTATCCACCACTGCACTCTCCACCACTTTACTCTGAAACACTCTACGCCACTGTACTCTACACCATTGTACACTACTTCACTCGACACCACTCTATTCTTCTCTGCACCACTGTACTGTCACTTCTCTCTACGCCACTTACACCACTCTATGCCACTGCAACCACTGCATTCTACTCTTCCCCACTTTACTGCACTCCTCACCACTGTACTTCAGTGCGCTCAACGTCAATGCTCTCTACACCACTCAACTTAAAAGAAATGCACTCTGTTCCACTGTACTCTTGTGGCGGGGTAGAAGGAAGGGCACGGAGACCAGACCTGGGTATATAGGGTTTTATTTTTATAAAGGTTTTTTTCTTCCTTAGTGTCAGTCTCTCCCGGGATAAAATGACAGGATCCGTGATTTCTCTTGCACTGAATGTTCTTCCTGGATCCTGGTCTTTGCAGGGACTTCCTCTTGGTATAGACCCTCCAGCTCGCCCTCTGCGCTAACACAGTCACTCCACTCTGACACTCTATTCCTCTTTATGCCACTCATCTCTACAATACTCGACATCCTCCATGACACTGCACAACACTACAACAATCCACGCCACCAAACTCTACGCCACTCTCCTTAACACCACTAACTAGCAGCCACTCCAGTGTATAACATGGCTGAAACATATTGACAAAGCAATAGCTCTTGCATAGGTGAGACCTATTGGCTTTGCAAATGCTTGTTCTGTTTTCTCATTGTTTTCCTTGTCTTGGTGCCCTTTATTACATTCTCTACATTATTTGTAATCTGAATGAATTGAATGACCATGCTACATTTGTGAATTAGTAAAACTAGTGGATAAATCAATATCCTAGTTAACTCTTTTTATTTACAATGAAGTACCGCGCAACATACTAAGTGCACCACCCCAGCACTGACCCTTCCTGCAGCATCTCATCTGTCCCACTGGTACTCTGGCCATTGTGTGGCAGTCTATGGAGGCTGCATAAAATGGGCTGGCGCATCCTAAATGGGAAACAAGCCGAAATTAACAATTAAGGCTTTGGCGATAGTACAAAAGGATTTAAAATGAGGAGCGCTGATGAACACCTGCTTCGGCCTCAAAATCTGGGATAAGTGGTGCTATGAAGTCCCTAAAGATATCCTGTATTAAGCCATGAAACAGCTAGTTGAATGGTACATTGTATTAAAGTAAGAATTATTCATAATTGTTTCTGTATGACAAATGTGACAACATTGTAAACAAAATAATTGTTTTTGTTTTTCTCAGATTCCAATGACATCCCAGAAGAGACGGATGAAACTGGAGAGGCTGAAGCAGAAGGTTTGTTATTCTTTCTAGCCGCAGTTATGATCTAATGATTGGTAATGAACTAGGATTTCTGGGTTCCTGCTATTTGAGAATCCATGCTTAGATGGCGTACTTCGGACGGGGCCAGGATGGAGTGGGTGTGGGTGTGGCTGTCGAGACCCACCAAATACATAAACCTGCATCAGACCGTGCGTTTGAAGTGGGAGTTGTGATGTTCGTTAGGAGATATTCCCATTTTTTGTATGAAAGATGATTGTCCTGATCCAGGCTTTACCAAATGTGGTGTGTGTGTGAGAATATTGTAGTTCTGCTGCCAGAGCTGTGAAACTGGCGTTTGTCTTACAGTTATTTGTGCAGTAACTTTCTGGTTTGCTAGCATAATCTACACTTCCTCTGAATGTTTTTACGTGCCCATAGTTTATTTAACCCCTTCCATGCTGATGGCCGTCATGCATCACAGTGCTCGTGTGCTGATGACGGCTGGGGGCCGTCATGAACCCGCCCACTCTTTAAAATGGCCGCACATGCGCAGAATCGCGGCCGCGCCCAAGGGGTTAATATAATTGTTTGTGTGTGTATGCACTCAGGGCACAAGTCCTAACAAAAGAAGTGGGGGGATGCTGACGGCACGACAGGAAGTGACGTCACGAAAGGTGGCTTGCACCATCAGACTCATTGCCTCCCCTCTCTCACCCCTTAGATGCGATTGCATCAGAGAAGCCAGCACCTGAGCAGCGTTCTGAATTACCTCCGATCTCGCCCCAGAGAGGCCAAAGAGTGAATGAGTGGCTCCATTTGCTCCAGTAATCAAGCTCCTGGTAAAATAAATGGGGGGACGCCGTCCTCCCGCGTGCTACCCCGACTCGAGTCCTGTATGCTCTTCTGTGCATGTGCACATAGCATGGATTGCTGCAGCTTGTGCTTACGTTTTTGTGAAGGAAGCTCAAGCGATGCAAGCTGTCTTTGCCTTTCGTCAAGAAAGCAAAGTTGGTATTGCTACTGCCAAATCTGATTGTATTTTGATGATCTGCTGCCTATTCAGTCTTGAAGTCCTTGTGTTGGATCTTCTGTGGCAGCCCGTGTGTGATTGTATGGGCCACTCTAGGACTTTAGGAGCAATAGACGAATTCCTTCCATTTCAAATCCTACAAATTCTCAATTCTAGAGCAAACAACCACTATAGCTGAATATCAAATGGGGATGTAAATTACGTTTAGCGTTACTCTCCTTGTGGGGAGGACGTGCTTCAGAATGACAAAAACACGTGGGCGTGTCCCCTAAAGAGTAGCACATCAAACAAAAGACGAAGAGTTGTCATCTAGATACGCAAACGCTGGTTCTGTGGCTGAATTGACCACACCATGTGTCAGCAAATTATCAGCAAACGGTTTAATATTGAACTGCATTTACAAAACGGCATGGCAATCCTTTCGATTTAATCAGCTACGTTTTTTCCAATTCAAGTGACAAGCAGGATTTATTGTTAAGTAAGAATTAAACTTCCAGCTGAATGAAGTCACACTTGACCACCAAGTATATTGTACTACCGAGTGTAATTTCGTATTTGCAATTATGAATTTGGGCCATTAGTTTGGAAAAAAATCACCCACTTTTAAACTAGCAGAAGCTAACCCTACCCAAAAACCTGAAAAAATAACTATGAGTCATGGTAGTTCAGTCTGTTTGCCTTTGGTGTCCAGGAGCTGATCTACTAGGGCCCCAGAAAATTGTATACCACTTGCATCTCACTAGCGCAGTCAGGACAATGGTCGAGCTTACTCAAGGAAGTGTTGTGAAGATAAAGTAGCAGCTGAGTATCTTACAATAAACCCCCAAAATGATGATTGCCTAGTACTCTAGCTTAGTAAATAAAATTGTATTCTAAACACGATCTGCACATTTGTGTGCACAAGTCAATAGAGCATTATACTTGGGAACCAGATCTCACAGTGTCCTAAGGGATTGTGCTTTCGCCCTTTCCAAGAGCCCAGTGAGTCATTCCATAAGCTTTCTGTGCCACATTATTCTATCTCTATGGGAGGCCATCCATAGATTAGCGTTTTCTAAATTTCAGTTTTTACTCTTGTGCAATCCTCATCGGAATGTGTACTTTGCAGTTTGTGGCAGTAGATACACATGCCCTACATATTCCTGCTATCTAGTGTTGGGCCCGGCATTTGCAAGTGGATTTTCTTCAAAGAAGTCATTCGAGTCACGCAATGTGCTGTAACTCCTCACTTAGTAGGCAATGTGCATGAGCAATGACTCTGTTACAATGTTTTTTTCCCATCATTTCATTGGGAGGTATACTGGCAGGGCTTCAGGACTTGATGTGCCTTTTGCGTTTTATATGGGCCCACATGGTAAAAACGTAAACTACTCCTGTCATAAGAATCTCTCCACCGACCATGTTTGTTCCCTTCGTTGATGTCCTCCTGAAACAGACGCCAAGCAATCGAGTTCTTCAATGCTGGGGCCTGCGCCCTTTTTGTGACTGCATACCCCCTTCAGTGGCCTGCGACACCAGCAAATGTGGAGCTTCCAAGGGTGATGGAATGGACACTCTTACAAAACTGCTCCCTGCTCGCTAGTCTATGGACAGTACCCATGGCTAGACTCTCATGAAGTTCGTACCCTCTTACTCGACCCGGACCGCAACGACGCCCCATGTGAAAGTTTGCCTTGCCTTCTGCTCACAGATAACTCTACAGTACCAAAGAGAGAAGCATTCGTTGCACAGAAAAATGCTTCCGTATTCCACCACCGATACCTCAACATCTCAGTCGAGCAAGAACCCTTCGGTACAAAGGAGAAAGAGGAACCTGCCCTTCCGACATTCAGTTCACAAGGCCTTATCCACTCCAGAGGCCATCTCTTCTAGCACTTCTAACCCAGAAGAATAACATTGAAGATGGTTATGTGTGTGGTTGGCAGCTACATAATCCATAGCTTCACAAAGGCCTCATACCGATGCAAAGCACTGCTTCCGTCTGAGTTGGCCATTGAGCCAGGACCTCAGTTGCCTTCTGGCTCCAGTCGGCAATGGGCGAAGTCCCCCGATCAGAGGAAAGATCCTCTCAAGGGAACACGGGTAAAGAGATGCCGGAGAAAATCATGGACACCCACCACCATCACATAATCAATGGGTGCCCTTCAAAATCCAGGTGCTAGGAGCTACTTTCAGAGGCAGCAATCTCGAGAGTACGAATGCCACCTCCCTTGACCAGCTACGATCCTGTCGGAGGCAACAGCAATCATTCCACCAACAGGTAAGCAGGGGCTACACCAAATATTCCTTCAGGGGTAACAACTATAAGAACGGGGTCGCATAGGTCTTAGTAAAGAGTCAAGTCAAGTCAAGTCAATAAATTTGTATAGCGCGCTACATACCCAGAGGGTCTCAAGGCGCTTGAGGAAGGGTGGGGAATTACTTGTCAAATATCCACGTTTTAAGTTGCTTTCTGAATGCTAGGTGGTTCTGAGTAAGGCGAAGATGAGTGGGAAGTGAGTTCCAGGTTTTAGCTGCCAGGTAGGAGAAGGATCTACCTCCCATGGTGGTTTTGTTGATGCGAGGTACAGTGGCAAGGGCTTGGTTGGAGGATTGTAGCTGGCGGGAGGGGGTGTAGAAGGACAGTCGTGTGTTGAGGCATTCGGGTCCGATTTCGTAGAGTGCTTTGTGTGCGTGGGTTAGGAGCCGGAAAGTAATCCTCTTATTGACGGGGAGCCAGTGGAGGTTTTTCAGGTGGCCAGAGATGTGTTCTTTACGCGGTATGTCTAATATGAGCCTGGCTGAAGCGTTCTGGATGCGTTGGAGTTTTTTCTGGATTTTTGCGGTGGTACCGGCGTAGAGGGTGTTTCCGTAGTCCAGTCGGCTCGTGACCAGAGCGTGAGTGATTGTTTTTCTAGTTTCGGTGGGGATCCAGCGAAAAGTTTTTTTGAGCATGCGAAGAATGTTGAAGCAAGATGAAGAAACGGCGTTGACTTGTCTGTTCATCGAGAGTGAGGAATCCAGGATGACGCCCAAGAGACCATTTCCAAGCACTAACTTACCACACCTATTCACCAGGATCATAGGTACCCTGTTCAAACTCCTTCACTCTTCCCTTTTTACAGTTTCTCTTGTGGAAGATGGCCTTCCCCACAGCCATAACTTCCCTCAGATGCATCAGTGTGCTTCAGTTACTCATAAGTGTGCAGGAACAGGGTGTCAGAACTAAACCTAAATTCCTCTCCAAGGCAGTATCGCCTTTCCACCTCAACCAGATTATAGCACTCCCAGTCTTCTTCCCACACCCAGACTCTGCAACATAGAGCCCTTTATACTCTTGGTGGGCAATCCCAACTCAAGAGCTGGCATAGCTAGGTGGATCGTCGAATAGATCCAGACCAATCACAAAAAGAGCCCTACCAAAAACCCCTTAACCAGGGTGCACACCGACCACAAGAAAAGGCGCAATTTTGCCCTTTTTTGGGCAACATTCCGCTAGGTGACATAGAAAAAGCAGCCACCTAGTGAACTTCACGTGCCTTTACAATAACTGTATGGATATCCTAGACCCTCAATGGGCTATGTTTGGCCTGACAATACTAAGAACTTTGTTTCAGACTTCTGAACGATCCATGGGCTAACCACCGCTTACAGGGGGCATTGCTTTAAAGTCTGTGCAGAGCATGTGCATCTACAGCCACACATGTTATGAATGGATAATGTTATCCTGTAAGCATCTGTTTTTAGCATCTACTTCTGTAGACTCACATGCACCCACCCTCTTCAGCAGAGCATGTGTCTTCTGCAGATCTCTCCTCCTTTCTATTTCTTACTCTTACAGTTCACGTAGTCCTCATTCGTGTTCACTCTCCACTCCATACATATGCTTCCCCGCTATGCGAAAAGCAATCTAGCATGGAGTTCTTGCCTGTGCACATTACCTGCTAAGGAGTCGGAGCTCATTGCTTGACTTGAAAGACTTCTTTGAAGAACAGCAACTTCCAAACGTACGAGTCTAACACTAGATTGCAGGATTATGCAGCGCATGTGAATCTACAGCACTACATGCTATGATCAGCTGCTTACAGGAAATGTAACATTTTATCTTTGTAATTAGGTGCAGAAAAACTAGTCAGATGGGCGTGCTTTTCTTCTGTAGCTTCCAAGTCAAAGTTCCTTTATTCGCCTGGTTGTCTCTTCTCCTCCTGGTGTGAAGAGTTGTCTCGGTTGGGTCATATAAAGTCTCAAACAAATGCTATGGTCACATGTCCAAACATTGTCCCTATACCCTCAGAGGATCCTTCCTGGATATCTGCTGAGCAAAGAGGGTTTTCCACTGGCCAGTGGATAAGTTGTTGAGCCCTGGACTCCACGCTCAAGCATCCCTGGCCCTTAGTGGTTAGTGAGACCACTGGACACAGTTTGTCTGGTCACAAAAAACATTGTTTGTGGTAGCAGTCAATCAAGCTCTCCGAAGAACTAGGGGCGCCTGATTAGTAGCAGGAGGGTCCGGGCCTTGCTGAACTCTGCTTGGGTAATGATTAGTGTTACTTCAATTTGGCAACCCCACCAAACTCTCTCAGGCAAGGAAAGAAGACCGAGCCTCTCAAGGTATGGTTGGGAGCAGCAAGAACAGGTACTTTGCAGGCCGGGACGCTGGGACTAAACACAGATCCCATCCTCTGCAGTGCTATTTTCTCCCTGGTGATTTGCAATGCCGCATTTGCCTGTTCTTTCTTGTGCAGTCTCTCCACTCTTTGCAGCTCTTCTACCAGGGCGCAATGTCTGGATTTTGATCTGGGTAGACTTCTACTACTACAGGGATACCTTCAAGGCCCACTGTCTGCAGCAAGTCAGACTCCTTATGCAAGGCAGGACCTCCTTCAGGAACTCAGGAAGAAAGATGTTCCCTCATCTGACTGGGAAGTTGGTAGGTACACGTTGGTTCTGCCACTTTGTATCCTTTTCTAGACAGGCAAATTCTGTTTTTGTCTTTACATGACAGCAGGAAGGAGAGGTGGAGCTGGGAATCTTTTATTCAGAGGCAAAAAGCTTTCAGGTTTTACAGTCCTACGCCTATTAAGTGTAGTACCTCTAGGGAAACAAAGGCAGGTTAGTGACCAAAGACTAATTCTCCACTTGTAAATAGATCTCTGCCTCCTGTCCTCCAGCATCACCTACCAGCTTGACGAGGGTGACACCTGAAGGGGACAAAAAGGGCATGCCATTTCAAAAGACTATCTCTGTATTTCTAAAGACTTCTCGTCCCAGTCCTATGTAGCCTAGTCTGGGGACTCCCTCAAGCTTCAGGAATGTCACCAATAAACATCACTAGTGTGGTAGGAATATGTGGCGTTGCAACGCATGCCATTACCCCGTATGCCGTTGCAACGCAAAACTTTACCCCAACTTTGTCGTTACGCTGGAAGTTGGAATAGTTTAATTTACTATTCCAACGCCAGTGTGTGCAACAGTAGGGAAGGTGTTGAAGTTAAATCCAACACCTTCTACCCACTGCTACACACCTTTTGCATTGCAACGGCATGCAGGGTAATGGTATGCGTTGTACCGCTTGCGGTGTAACTGGTGCTTCCCGTCTGGTAGACTACCAGCCTACTTCCAATCTTTATTTTGTGCACAGTGCTTGCAGCAGAGATCCACAATGGATCCCAGTGTGTGCACAGTCACCAATGGCTCGTGCTCTCCACGCTCCTCATTTCACACATCTGAACAACATACATACCTAACCTTGCATACTCATTGAAGTGAAGAACTGATTGCAAAAGTCTTTACAGACCAGCTTAACAGGCAAGTACAGAAGGTCAACTCCTCATGCAGGCAACTGCCACTATAATGGAACGCGCTGCCACCATTGTACGTTTGGGGCGAACCTTTTGAGTTGACAGTATCCACGCTGGGTTTGGGGGGCATACATGGTGCCTCCCCTCTTGATCGCAGAGCCCCTCCCTCTCTGTCTGAGCCCATAAGTCAGCCATCTGCCACTTGAATGCGTGATTGTCATGCTCACTGAAATAAAAAGAATAAATGGGTCAAAATACGAGACACATACTTCAAACCTGGGGCATGATGTGTACAACAGTGATACACTGGACAGAATGAACTTAGGATATCTAGACTGAAAAACAAATCCTGCATAGTTAATGTTTGGGCACTCTAAATACAAATGAAAGTTGGACCACTATATATTTTGTATTACCTTTATGTCCATTGACAGTATGTTTGTGGTCTGAATCCAACAGTCCCCTTCTAAGTTAAGAGTTCCTATTTCTTTCCCAGTCAGATATACATAGACTCATCTACATACAAATGCATATTTTTTTTACAAATATAACGAGAACAAGGCAATTAAAAAGAAGCGATAAGAGGGATGATGTGTAGGGCTTTACACCCAACTAGAATTAAAAAAACAAATGTAAAAAATACAAGAGACAACATTGTCATCTACTGGATGCCAAAAATGATTAAAATGTCGCATTAAATCACACGTTTTACTGTGAGCACTGTCAATTTGGGGTAAAAAATAGGATCCCATAATTATTTACTGTAAGAAAGTGGTTTAATAATTGGGGTGGGTGGTAGTTCGCCATGTGTAATACATTCAATATCATGTTTGGTCCTTACAAAAAATTCTAAATTTAAAGCCGAGCTCAATCCCTGGTAGTTATGGCAAAGAGCAGGCAGGCTTAATTTAGAGAAAAGGTTCAAAGCTTTTAGAAATACCAAAACAGTTAAAAAGTCAAAAACACACCACAATAAAAATCCCACTTTCATTTAATTTATAAAGATTGGGAACATTTTAATAAACAAAATGACACAAAAACAACAGATACAATACTGAAAATATGAATTGGAAAAAGATTTCTTAAAAAAAAAAACTGGTACTTGGGTGCGATTTCTTGCTGGAGAGCAAGTCTGATTCCTAGCAGATGAGTCTCTGTCAAAGTTTTACCTTCTAATTTAGTCTCTAAAATGAAAGCCAGAACCCTTCAGCGGGAAGCAGCAGGCTGTATCTGGAAAGGTCCCTTCGAGATCTGATAAAGTTAAGATGGTTCCAGGTGAAACAGTTTGGTTTGACAAGTAGAGGGCTGAGCAGGAACAGTCAAATTTTGGACCCCGGGAAGTCCTTTCGTTAGCCATATACTTTTGGTGCCTTCTTCCGGTCAAGAATTCTAACTTTGGACATAGTCTCTTTTTTTAAGCTTGTATTCTTCCAACATGGCAAGGCAGTAGGCTGTATCTGGGAAGGGCATACTGAAGTCTAATAGGCTTGTTGCAAGGGTATGCTGAACTGGATTTTGAGGTGGCAAGAGAGACTAACCTGAGTTTTGTTCAGTAAGGTTCCGGATTTACATGAGTGATTGTTCCCGGTACTCCAGAGGTCTGGAAAGCCAAAATTTTTTAATTTACGACTTTTCAGAGATTTCAGAAAATGTCATCCAGGACAACACTAAGGGTCTCGGGACCTCAAGGACAGCACGCAGGGGCCAGGACTCCGCTCAGCAGAATTCACTGGAAGGATTCAGTCCTCTTCCAGTTGTAGCTGGTCACTGTAGGATTTAAAGGCCTCTTGCAGCATTTGATGTCCCTGTAGCTGCAGCGATGGTAAGCGTGCTGACGCTTAGAGTCCATTTCTTTGGCCTTGGTACATGATTGGAGCAGGACCAGCCCTTTGGCTCTCAAACAGCAGGTACCATCCTTATTCTGTCCTTCTGCAGGTCCAGAAAGTGTTAGAGGAGTTGGTGGTGGTGTCCATTTTGTACAGTTTATTAGCCAGTGGGTGGGGTGACTCCTAGCGATTCTGTAGCCAATCGGCAAAAGTACTGGGGTGGTGGGATGGTGGAGGGATTTTAACCCTACTCACCTTTGAAACACATCATGTTTTCCATATTGCAAACTGTCCCAGATTGCACTATTTTAAGGGAAATCCAAGATGGCAGAGGCCCTCTGCCCCTGAAGAGGGCCTATGGGCCAGCCATTGGTGTGCTTGGGGAAATGAGCAGGTCCCTTCTCTTCAACTATGCCAAGCTTCTTCTGAGATCAGCTCTCCCTCCCACTGTAGTGGTGCCCAACTGGCTTCAGAAGCCTACAGAACAACAACTTTCCCTTCCTCAGGTCTCCCCTCGCACTTAACTATGAATGTGCAGACCTCACCCTTCCCCATTTGAAGTAAATTAAAGTCCTCCGCCTTCTCAGCTGTCTTTGCTGGTGTCATATACTTCTCTCCCAGCCCAGCCTGCACAACAAACCTAAGCTTTTTGCTGTTCATGGAGCAATTTTCACACCCCATTTAGGCAGGGTCAGCTGTTGGCAGGCTAAGCAAATTAACCTCCAGGACCTTCATCAAGAAAAAAGGTAACTTCCTAAAGTTACTTTTCCTAAATATTTATAATGTTACTATTGTAGTGTATTTTTAATAACTATTAACGTAGTTGTTGAACAATTTGTCTTTCTTGTCTCAAACCTGAGTTATTAAAATTAATAGATTAATATGCAATCTAGTTTTCTCATAGGACACACAAACTTTCACAGTGAAAATAGATTTTGGAGGGTTGTCCCTGTAAGGACGTGCCAACATTGCATTGCTACCTATCACTCTTTTGAATAATAGGCACCTCACATTGTGGGCCAGCAGGCTTACTTAAGGGTACTTCTTAATTACATGGAAGGTTTTTGTTCCTTCAGAAGGGTTATTTTGACAGGTCAGACTGGAGGTTTAAACAGCAGTTGGGCTACATTGGTAGGCCTGAAGCTGTGATCTTTGTCACACTAGCTGGTGGCATGATATGCTTTACAGGTGACATTTAACTTTTCATACCATGGCCGTATTGCTGTACCATATACTAAAAGCCAGCAATAAAATTCAGCAAATAATGGGGATGTCCTTGCACAAAGGGGCATTTTCTCACAATTGCTCCCTTATTAATGACTAATTCTCGCAACGGCTTGTACAGGACAACCTATAAAGTCACCCTAAACCGATATCACTGTAAAAGTAGGTCCACCTTTGTGGATCACAGTTCAAATTAGTCCCATGGAATTTATACCATCATTAAAGAGGTTTCCCAGCCCACAGCCGGCATGAATGCCATCCCTTGATGTCAGTACCTCTGCTTCAACTCTCTGAACTCTTCCTTGGCAAGAACAACACTACCTGAACCTCAGCCCCCTCTCTACCAACTCCCTTTTCAAGACTCCCCTTATTGGTCTCCTTATTGCTGCTTTGTTTCCAATTTCTTTCCCCTCTCCAATGTGGTAACTAAATTATTAAGCTCTATTAAATCTGGGTCTCTTGACGATCCATGCCCTCCCTTTTACTCCTTCTCCCCTGATATCATGGATTTTGCTGTCCCCTTCCTGTGCAGTACGCCCCATTTGTCTACCGAGATCCCCAGTGCATGGAAACATGCAAATGTTATCCAGCTATTTAAAAAGCCCAATGCAACTCAATTCCTTTTTAAATTGCTGACTTTTAACTCTCCTCTCCTAGGTAGAGGCCTTGAAAAAACAGTTCATGCAAAATCATCTTATCTATCTCAAAGCTAACTCCTTGCTGAATTCGTTTAAATCTGGGTTCAGAGCGGCTCATAGTTCTGAGACCGCTCTAATTGCTGCTACAGACCGCATTCACCGCATCACAGATCAGGGAGCCTCTGCAGCCTGATCCTTTTCAACCTATCTGCAGCTTTGGACACCATTTACGATGCTTTCCTTTTTGCCCTCCTCCACAACAGAAGCATCTGCCTGGATGCCCTTAACTGGTTTAATTTCCTTCGTTCTGGAAGCACTCATTCTATCCCACTTATCCCTTACTGTTTCAACTTCATCAATCTGACCTGCAGTGCACCGCAGGGCTTGGCCCTAAGCTCAACATTGTTCAATTTGTGTGTGGCCCTTTTTGTAAGTATCGTTGGGAAACAGGGTTTCAGTACCACCTCGCATGCTTATGATACACAACTTAATTTCTCTCAGACGAGACGGCTTCCACCCGTAGGAGCTTCAATACCTGTATGAGGCAGGTCCTTGGATGCACGAGCACTGCTTGAAGCAAAACCGCGACAACACTGAGGTTCTGATCATCTCTGGAGGACAGCTAGTGACCATCAGCACTTGTCTGTCCCCTACCACTTGTGCCAAAAACCTCAATCATTGTAGACAGCAGTGTCAACCTAACAGACCAAAGTACCTTGGTACCAGCTACCTGCTTCAGCATCCTTAAGATGCTCAAAGTCTTTCAGTAGCTCCCCAGTAATTCCTGTAGGTCTGTCATTCTGGCCCTTATAATCACTTTTTGGACTACGGTAATGCTTTGTATGTAGTCATTCCCGCTTGTCTCAAACGGATTTGACGCAGAAGAGCCGCCGAAAACTTCCGAGCCCCTGGAACACCAATAGGAAGAGGGCCTATACTATTTCGAGGAAGGCGAAGACTACCAGTGCACGAGTTTGGACTCTGCATCCTCGGTGGCACAGGACCTGGATTGGCAGGACCTCGACGCCGAAAGTCCGGAAGAGGCTGTGGAGACGTACCCTTCGAGGCCTTCGCCGCCAGTTGACATTTGGATCTACAACATGGTCATCAGGAACGCTGCAACAGCTTATGGAGTGAAACTGGAGGAAGAAACAACAAAAGCCTGCTTCCTCCTAGAGACCCTGCTCCCCACTGAAACCAGGAGTCCATTCCTCCCCATGCTACCAAGTGTCCTGGACCAGGGGAGAGAGGCATTCAAAGAACCAGCAAGCTGCCGGTCTGTCACACCCAGGACAGAGAAAAAATACAAACACTCCTCTAAGGATCCTCCCTACATCCAGGGATCCGTCACAGCTGACTCCATCACTACAGCAACAGCCAGAAAAAGACCAACGTTCCCACAAACTCAGGCCCACCGCCTGACAAGAAGAGTAAGAGGATAGACCTCACTGGAAGGAAGATCGAGAGGAATGCAGCAGTTCACTGGCGTATTGCCAACTCTATTGCCCTACTCAACAGGCATACTTACCAGCATTGGGAAGAGGTCGGTGAACTGCTCAAACACCTCCCTGAACAATGCCAACAGAGTGCAACACATCTGGTGGAGGAAGGCAAGAATATAGCCAACTCATGAGGTGCCATTCTTGCCATTGTAATAATGTGGCTAGCAGGTGTCGTGGGAGCTTGGTTTCCAGCTACAGTAGCCCTCAATGTTGATTTCTATATTAAGAATTGGCATTACCTATTGCCAGAGAAGTAAGTTTCATTCTCTGATAGGTTGGGTCTGTGCATGTGGGTTTAAATGTTTTCTTTGCTTTCAGTTTTTTTAGTTTTTTCCAGTTGGATGTTTGTTTGGAATTTAACAAATTGCTAACGGGAAGTGCTCATGACAGAGTGAACATTGCAAGTTAGTAATTTACTGCTTGTTAACTTAATTTAAGGAGAGTATGATCGCAATGAGGATGAGGAGCCAGAACAAGAATCCTTTCTAGACGCAGAACCTGAGCTGGAATCCGAGGAAGAGCCGGAGCCAGAGCGAGAGATGGACGCAGAGCTTACCCCGGAAACCGAGCCAGAGGCTGAATTGGACCTAGAGTCTGAATCCGAGGTAGAACTTCCATCCGAGTCACAGCCAGAATCTGACCCCACTCCAGAACGAGAATATGATTTTGAGGATGAGCCTGAGCCGGAAGCAGAAACTGAAAGCACGCAGGAACCCGAGCAGGAACAGGAACCCGAGCAGGAACAGGAACCAGAGCCGGAACCAGAGCCTGAACCAGAGCCTGAACCACAGCATCCGACTGAAGAGCAGAGGGACCATAGTCAACCAGATGCAGAAGGTAATTTATGTTACTTGTTGGGTTGGGGTTCTTTATGTCAAACGTACATTCTCAATCTGGTATTTCAAACCTTTTCCTTTTTGTATTCTTTTGCCGTTATACAGCCGCAACACTTTATCTTCAGACAAATATTTCATTTGTGTTAGTAAATGTACATTTGTAAAGTACATTAAACCATAGGCATCAAAGCGCTTTAACCGGCTAGAGAGATACGGGGGTGACCAACAGAGGCAACTATAGCTGTGGGAAAATTCAAGTATACAAATTCTTGAGAAATGCAAAGTATGAAGTAATACTAACAATGTGTACCCAGAGAGTGTTTCGTAACCTAGCAGCTGCCACTGAAAATGCACGCTCACCCCATCGTGCCCTCCTAAAGCAGGGAACAATCACTTTCCTCTGACCAGCAGATTTCAACTGTCTGCTGGGAAGATGCTAGTTAAAACGGCTCTTAAATAGTAAGAGTCCTGTTGGTTAAGGGCCTGAAAAACCAGACACGTGGCTTTGAACAACAGGCGCTGCCTCGCTAGCAGTCTGTGAAGAGTCCTCAGCCCCTCCCTTCACCAATAGATGTTTAGTAATGCCCAAAACCAGACGCGCCGCGGCATTCTGGATAACCTGAAGTTTAAGGGAATAATGATTAGCGTTCATATACAGAGTGTTACACTACTCAAGGCGAGATGTTATTAGCGCAATGGCCACCGGCACTCTTGGCTCCTTGAGAAGGAAGGGAAAGATCTTTTTCAGGCACTTGATGATCCAAATACAAGAACTCGGTCATCTTAAACTGGAGATCAAATGTCAGGGTGTTATCGAAGATCATCCCCAGGTTTTTAGTGGAGGTTCTAGGAACAGGTAGTGAGCCATAAGTCTCTGGCCACCAGTGGTCGAGCCAAACCGAGTTCTCTGCCTCGAAGATCAAAATCTCAGCCTTATTGACATTCATCTTGAGCCAGTTCTCTCACATCCAGGTACTGACTTGCTCCATGCACAACCTAAAGTTGTCGGCTACACCTTCCCTATCACCTGATATTTAACACCTTCGACGCTCATGACGAGCTCAGCTCGTCATGAGGTACACCTCCATACACTCATGACGAGCTGAGCTCGTCATGAAACAATAGTAATCACGAAATATCAGCACAGGAGGAAAATAACACTAGCATCGATGGTGTTAAACGATGATATGTGTATCGTCCCCATAGGACAATACCTGAAAGCCGAAGGAATGTATCAGTTTAGCCAGAGGGGCCAACATAAAGGCTGCACAAGGTAAGACTAAGGGAGGACCCCTCTGACACCACAGGAGAGCTAGAAAGATCTAGCGCTAAAGTCTCCGCAGATCACTTTTTGGGTCCTATTTGCCATGAAGGATACTGGAAGATTGAGGGCAGAACCCCTCAGCACACCCTGATGCAGTCTTTACACCAATTGCCTGGGAGAGAAGGTATCGATGGCGGAGGATGATTATAGCCTAACTAGAACAGCTGCTCCTCCCTGATTTGCGTGGCGGCAAATGGAATCTGCTGCTACAATAAGTTCAGATTCAGTGTTGTTGTTCCTCCTAAAGCCATTCTGTGAGGAATCTAGAAGCGCAGAATCTGTTAAAAAAATACAAATTTAAAAAACGCGCTAATTCCTGATTTTATGTGCCTCTCAAGGATTTTGGTTGGTACGGGCAACAGAAATCTCCTTGATACCCATTTGGTTTCTTTTTTAGGGTAATAACAATTGCTTCTTTCCAGCACTGTGATCACACTCCGGACTCTAACACCTGGGCATACACCATCTCCGGAACAGCTGCAATTAGAACTGGTGCAAGATGCATCTCTGTGTGGGCAAGGATGGTCAGGGGAACGTGATGTAATATGTCCCAGAATAGTTTGAATTTTAACTGCTGGCAAACTAGAGAAGGACAATTCAGCAATAATGGGGGACCACCCTAAGACGTCATCTTCCATAGATGTAGGCACTGAGCCATCCTCCACAACTTGAAATTCAGAGAGAATCTTGAAAATCTTAGCCTCAAAAAGAGGCCACCCTATTGGTAACATCTAGAGAATTTTCCAGCTCCTGTTGAGCTGGCAGCGTTGTGAGATCTCGAACCCCCTTAGTAAAACCATTCTCCCCAGAATGTTATGTAATGTGGTGTGTTTTAGTTGACAATTCTCCAATGTAACGTTAAGCTTCATAATCTTTTAATTCCACAAATGGTACACATTTACAGTGCTAGCGCAGTAGGTTTCATGCACATTAAACCTGTTCAAGTTACATCGTAAGAGCACATTATGGCACATCTTTTTTTTAAATAACGCTTTTTCTTTTTGATGTTTTATAAAGTAAGCACAAGGGGCTCTGTCGTTTAGATGACGTGTTTTATGGCGCCCTTTACAGGCAACTTCTTAGTTAATGCTTCATCGTTTTGTGTATTAATCCGCTCTCTTGTTTATTGAAATGGTACAAATGGGTTGTAGTTGCACTGGTCATCGGGTTGGTTCTCAAACATGAGCAGATCTGAGACACCGGCTTGGCTTAGTGACGCATTCCTTGCCCCTTCTTTCTACCTGAGAGGGGGCAGAAGTGGGAGGGTTTTGGCGGCAATGGGAGTGCTCTCCTTCAAGGAGTGCTTCCGGCTCCATGCAGGCTTTAACCACGCTCACTAATAAGAGAATTCAAAATGCTGTTTATCTACTCAAACGCCTGCAAACAAGACTTGGCATTTCCGGTTTCTTTAGGTCCTGCGCTTTGCCAGACGCTATCAGTGCGTGGCTGGCAAGCTGCCCGTCAGCCGAGGAATGTGCTCAGTCAGGTGAGGCGTGTTTCTTCCCGAGTTCCATAATCCTGCTCATGGGGTGTTTGGTAGTGTGCACGTTCGCTGGAGGCCCTCACGGGCCTGCATGCTCATGCACGTGAGCAGAGTGCACGTGCGCCTTCTGTGACACTTGGAGGCAGAGCCTCCAAATGTCTGGTTACCAATCACCAGGGCCATGGGGTGAAATAGTCTGTGGCAAAGCGAGCTGGTTCATTTCAACACATTTGGGGGTGATAAATGACCTGGGTAAAGTTCCTGTGACGGATATTTGTTGTTAGACCTTGTTTAGGATTGAAAGCATATTAAAACGGCCGCACTGGGCATTCTCTCCAGCAGTAAGCAATTGGAGTTCTTGCCGGCCTGTCTGTGCCATTGCTTCCAAACCATACTGGAGGACGTTTTTAAGAGCACTGACAGCCGGTGAAACAGAACCGGAACATACATTCTGAGCTGGAGCTGTGAGGGGAAAGAGAGTTGTTGGGAGAGTAGAGCCACGTAGCCGCCAGTGACAGGCCTCAGATTAAAAGGAAGCACCGGGAAAGCAAATAGATCTTGTTTTTGGGATCCATTGCCTTTGCCAGTGCTTTTTAGCCATGATATAAAGCATTGACAGGATGCTGTGCAGCATGGGCTAAAACAAAACGCAAGAAGGCACGCATGCGCTATTATGCATGTGTGCCTACAGAAATGATGCAGATCTGGGATTGACCAGGCGCCCCCTGTAGAAAGAAGTGGGGGGCCACTTAGTCGCTCCGAGGGCAGGAGTGAGCCAAAGGGGGGCGGGGGGGGGGCGGGGGGAGTCCTTCAGCTGTTTCACCTTGGAGAGGGGCGGCGCTTGTTACGTCATCTGTAGGTGGCTTAGTGCTGCACGGTATAAGGCATCCCAAGGTCGGGGGTCCGCCTCTTTTCTCTCCACCGTGCACCCTGCCAACATGCCTCAGCAACCAACTCCTGGAGGAAGGAGGAATTGATGGAATTTCTTGCAGCAGAAAAAGGGGGCTACCCAAAATTTGGAATGATTTACTGAACTTACACCTTGTAGGGTTGTTTTGTGCGAGCACTGGGCAAGCAGGAGAGGGGACTGATCTGCTGGTAGTCCTGGACCTTCTTGCCCTACCCGGGGTTTCCTGGAGTTGAAAGTTGTGGGGCTTTCACCTGGTGAGAGGCACCACAACAGGGGCGGAGTACTATGTAGTGCCCTGGTGTATGTGGAACTGCGGGTATTGCCCATCCCTCGGAGTGATGGAGTGGAAGTTGACACTAAGGTATGCCCTGATGCCTGTGGTTGAGGGTGTGGGTGTAGAAAAGAGGCCTGCTGGCACTTTGCATTCCAAAGTGTTGTGCTGTAATGGGTGGAGACAACTATGGTATTGCTTGCACAATCTTTGAGCTGGTTTGCTGATCTTACGACCTGTATTCTCATAATACTGTCTTTGGCTGATCTTCAGCTTGTGGATACATAACAATAATGTATATTTAACTATGGTTATCATTCCTCTCTGATGCAATGTGACTATGTTAGTAAAAGTCCTCTGAAACAAAAGGGCCAGCCCAGTAACCCAGGGACCTGTGCCGGATAATTTCAAAAAGGTGGTCCCTATGGGGTGGAAGTGTAACCCTTGACTTCCACGGCAAAGTGTCAAGAAGGAGATAGAAACACAAATAACTTAGCATTACATATTTATCTTTTTATTTTAGCAACTTTTTCTTTGAAGAAGTTGTTAAAATAAAAAGATAGTAGTGCGAGTTTACGAGAGGTCGCAGGCCTCCCACTGCATTGACATAGAAGGCTCGGACTGCTCAACACCCAGCCACGATGACCTGCAGTATGTAGGCTATCTCGGAATTCCGTAAAACTTAATTTCTGAGCAGCAATTGCCCCCAAAACCAACTGATATAAGACCAAAAGTGACTGAAGAAATTCGATTTTGAAATTTTATATGACAATGGCAGGCAACCTATTTGTGATAAAGTTCACAAATTTCATATCAAAACGTTGTGAGAAACTGTAACCGGAGGCACCAAAAGGTGATAAGTGCCGGAGTCCTGTGCAGGACAATCCTGATAAGGCAGCATTGAGATAGTGAAGTGCTAACCGATTGGTCTGTCACCTTGTTTCTATTTTCTGGTTCACTTTAACTAAACTATTGAACGCCTGGTGTCCTTTCCACACCCAGATTACTTCACAGAAGAGGCTATTCTCACACTAAACGCTAAAACAGTTTTCATATACTTCTTTGATAGAACAAAGCCCTTTTGCAAAATCCAACAACTGTCTCATTCTCAAAACACAAAGGCCATGCTCGCTCCATAGCTGGCACAGCCAGGTGGCTAGTAAATGCATTCAGGCTTACTACGATAAAGGCAAAAGACAGCTGCCTACGCAACCCAGCCCCACTCTACCCGCAAAAAGGTGGTCCTCCATGGCTTTCCTTGGTAACATTTCCATAGCTGACACTTGTAAAGCAACTATTTGGTCCACTTCACACACATTCACTAAACATTACGTGTAGGTATTTTACAATGTCAGAAAGCTAATGTTGGCCAAGTTGTATTACGCACACTTTTGGTGTGCATTGCAATATCCTCTGGCTAGCCACTGCTTAGGGGAGAACTACATTACTTCCATGCAGAGCACGTATATCTAAAGCTACACATTCCACAAACTGAAAATATTACTCACCTTGTAAGTATCTGTTCATGCCATGTAGTGCAATAGGAAACCATTTTAGACCATGTATAAAAAAAGAGAGCAAAGTTGGTTTCTTGGTGGTAGCCTCTTTGACACTGCAACGAAGGGCCTGCTTGATGTTTGAACCAGGTTGTTTTTGTGGCGTACACTCCAAGTTTGTACATGCCCAATTCATTATTTTGAAAGTTTGTTTGACATTTTTATACTTTCCTGTGACTTGTAAATCCAAATAAAGAAACATTTTAAATCCACGTTTGTTCTATTGATGTGGAGCTTGTCTGTGTGATTAGCTCCCACGTCTTATGTAGTGTGGTACCAGGATTTAGCATATCATTGGATATTCCGGAGAATGAACACACAGTAGAAATTCATCCTATTTCTAAATCGGTGCGAAACTATTTTAGAGTAAAAAATAAATTTTCTGTACAAGTCATGTGGCAAAGCATCTACTTGTTTGTTCTCTGTGAAGAATGGTTCTATGTGATAACCAACTAGGTCAAGAGGCGCTCTTTCAAAAGTTTTCTAGAAGCTTAATGTTCTTTTCCTTTCTTAGGGCTGCTGGTAAGTTGTTCCAAAGGATAGCAGTTTCTAACTGTACACCTTAAGCTTAAAACCTTTTATTTGAGTTTGCAAAGTCTTCTTTATATAGCTTGAACTGCATTAGATAAAGTATACATGTGGCCTAGGACTTCGAAGTAAAGGAAAAACATTTGAGCATTTTTTCCAGTTTATAGGCTCTACCGAATGAATAGTTGTACTTTGTCTTCCTAAACTATTAATTGATTTTCTTTATTTCTAAGGTAACTCGGAGCAAGAGAATGCGCACATTTCTGACAAACACCCAGATGAGCGAGGTAAGCTGTTGTTTCATGGGATAATTTCTCTAGTGTGGTATTCAACATATTATTCTTAAGTGCTTACTGTGAAACTGAAAATGACAACCGGTTATAGATGGTGTCACTTTTTATGATCGGTCACTCGTGTCCACTCGCTAGAGCCACCTGTTGTGCTAGTAATATGTTTTACTGGTGGCAGTAATGGATGTTTGCTTTGCTGCAGTCTGCGTTCACAATCCCAGTAGTCTAGCTGCCCTGAAGCAGAACGAAAACCTAGCTGGCAGCTTTATGTATTTGAAATTTAAGTGTACTGTAAATGTATGCAGTGTACATGTTAAAAGGTATCTTCCTCCTTGGACTCCAGTTTAAGCTCAAGTCTTTGGAAGTCTATAAACTCCTTCAAGTAGAAACTTGATGATTACCTTTATGCTTTTTCAGTGTTTTTAAACATGGGAGTCTCTTAAGGATTGCTAGTGTTAATCATGTATACAGTGCTGTAAGCACAACACGGTACCATTACGAAATACACTTCCACCTGGGTCTATTTACAACTGAATGCAATGGTGCTGTGCTTATCAGCCAGCAATGCCCACACGTTTGTACTAAAGGCTTGCAATGATGCGGACGCGGAAAAGAAGAGTCTGAGAGAATACATGATGTTGGTGGCTTGCTCATGAGGTAGGAGGACTGATGTGTGCAGTATGTGAAGAAATAGAGAGATATTTTGAGATTACATTTTGAGGGTCTTTTTGAAGTAGAATAACAGAATAGAGAGTATACAGTTTCTTCCTCGCCAAGCCTCGGGTATGGTTGGGAAATGACAATCACATGGCTTGTAAATTCTGCTTATTCATATGATGCATTCCAAAAAATATATATATCTATACTACTATTATAAAGTGAGAACACAAACCTTTTGGCAAGGTAAACTCGGGAACCACAGCGCCAATCCACACACCCAATACATTGTTGTAATCCTCAGGGTGTGCAGAAGGGCATAGGCTATAGAAAATTAAAAAAAAACGTAAATTCAAAAATATAACTTTAAAAAAAAGTAGTGCCCTGAAAGTAGCGCCGGCCGCGACGCTGACGGCCACGACGTAGCACTGGCCGCAACGTACGTGATGACGAGGAGGAGCGGCGGCTCAGGTAAGGCTCTGGTACACGGGAGGGGGGGAACCGGTGCGGTAGGTTGGCCCGGAACAACTGCGGTAAGGCTCAGGGTCTGGGGGCAGCATTTCAGGCTTGCGTGCACTCCCGCCCCGGCCCCCGGCAGCCACGACATTGTCCGGGACACAGACAATGTCGTGGCGGGCGGGGGCTGGGGCAGGAGTGCACGCAAGCCTGAAATGCTGCTCCCAGCCCCCTTCTGCCCCGGGCAACGCTGGGGCGGGCTGCTAGTAATATATATAAAGAATTTTTTTTCTATTCGGAAAACCAATAGATTAGAATTAAAGGTTTAACTCTTCAATCTCGGATCTTCCTGAATAAGTACAAGGACCTGCTCATTCTTTTTGGTCCCTCACAGTTAAAATGCTTCCACTATTTACATTTAGATTTTGTCATGTCCGAAAGTAATGGAAAGTAATTTATTCATGTTTATTGTAAAGAATGTCTATATGTCCATGGCGAAACTTGAAGACGACGGCGACAAAGGTTCTTGTGCCATTCATCATATTAGCAATATCCGCTTCTAAACTCAATTCCTCCCACCTAGAACAGCAGCTCTCTGTGTACACAAGTCTCGCTGGCTAGCATTCCTGCACAGATGTGTAGTTTTCTTCTGTCATTAAACTTAACTGTCTTTTTGCTGTCCAGCAATGGCCTGCTTTGTCTCATAACTGTCTTTATTGCTACTGTCATGAAGCACCTAAGGTTTGCAAAAAGCTATGCATGTTTTCCTGTATTTAACTTTAAATGACTATTTGTACGTTGACAGCCAAAATGTTGCTACACTAACTTAGTTAGGCCCAGGCAAGGGAGTAGGTTTTAATATAAACAAGGTGTGGAATAAGTGGTTTCCACATATTGATTAAGGGCCAAACAATTTGCCATCTCGAATGGCTCAGGTGGAAAGATTAAAAGGAAGACCTGAAAATACAGTGTCAGAAACCAGTCTTATTATACAGATCACAGTGACACTGATTAATAGTGCACCGGAGGGTTAGTTCCTTCTATTGGACCTGATGGAATCCAGCTGCCTGGGATTTGGTCATTTAGTCCAATAAATTGCACTCATTCCGAAATTTGGTCAAATAACAAGCACAAAAATGTTCATGTCACAATAAAATACCGTGCTATTTCCCCCTGTTATATTCTGGCAGATTTTACGTACTAACATTTAACGAGGGGTGTGAACTTTATTGCACCTGATAATTATTGGGCGCCATAAACTGTGTTCAAGTTCGAATTTAGAGCCCTGTGTAAGCAGACAGGGGTTGGAAAAAACGGCCCCACTGGTAGTCAAGGTTTAAATGCTCAAAGTCTGCCTTTATCAGCAAATCTTCAGCTCTGGCTAGAGAATTTTTCTCCACCACAGCTAATGTGTGTACTCCACAATTCTACCTTATGTCTTGAGGCTTCCCCAGACAATCCTAAATCTCTTATTATTCTTTGCCACATTAAAATAACGCTTACATAAGGACATAGTACCTTCTTAAACCACCAATTCTTTAGCACTCTCTGCTCTAGCTGTTTGATCCCTTAGACAAAACTGCCTTTCTAGACTGAAGACCTTAATTCGAGTTCAAAATGTGGCAGATATCCAGTCCGTTGTATTACAAACACATTATAGCCTATGACACTTGTGATATGCCGGATGAGATATTATCTAGGTTTGTGACCGAGTATCCTTTTAACGGTTGTATCATTGTCTAGAATACTTCTATGAGAAGCTCCAGTACCTCAGATTTTTTTTTACCGCACACCATGTTCAGAAGTTTCCTGTTCCAGACAACTCTTCAGTTAATTTTCAGAGATGAAACACTTGCGCTGTCTAGAAACATATAGAAATATATGTGTATACACACACACACACACACATCACTACACACACACACACACACACACACATATTAAAACACCTGTCTTTCTCAATTATTTGCCTGCTAAAATGTCATTTTCCATGTCATAATAAGCAACAAAACATCTCTTCAGATGCTGTACTAACTGTGGTGAAAAGAGGTTTTACACAGGTAACCCTAATCAGGACTGCATCTACTGCCTATACTTATCGCATAAAGCTACAGACTGAAAGTTATGTTGTTCCTTTTTAGTGAAAACTCTCAAGGACCATGAGGGGACGGCTACTTTTATAGCGCCAAAAAATTTCAAACAAGAAAGGAGACCGTGTTAAACACTGAAAGTGAAGACTCATCATCTTCTTCCAGAAAGTCGCAAAACAGAGGGACTCTTTCCTCCTCATTTCTCTCTACCGCCGCTAAAAGATGCTCTAAAAATACCCTCATGGTTCCAGCTCATAAAGCTCACATGAGGGAAGATCCATCTCGCCATCCACAGAAAAACTATTGTCAAAAGCGACTTCAGAGTCTCGCCCACCACAAAAATCACCCACTCCTTCAAAAAACCATCTTTGGCAGAGTGCTTCACCGTCGACGAGGAAAGGGTCATCCACTCGGTCAATGACGAAGATGTCCACCACCATTACTTCCACTCTCGCTGCATTCTCGATGGCATTATCACTGTCGACGACAGCCTTATTGACGAGCCAAACACCTATACCGTCAATGCCTAACAAAGTCATCTCCATGAAGGCACTGCTGTCGACAGCACTCCAGTTGACGAAGACACCACCGTCGACGAATACCCCACCATCGGCGAAGACATCTTCTAAGGATAAGCTTTCTGAGACGGCCTCGTTGGCGGGGGAGATATCAGAAAATACAAAACAAACTCCCTTCTCACTCCTGCACTTCTCCCAGTAAAGTGTCTCATTTATTACACACTCCTCTATTGGATCAAGATTACTGAAGAGGATCCCTTTGGCGTGGCAAGCTGTTCTTGTGAATTGCACGTTAAGTGTCAATCACATGTGATGAGTAGCTTTAAGCACAAACTTATAATGCTCCTTCTGGGCACTGCCATCGAGAGTATCAAGAAGAAATACTCTCTACCTTAGTCTATGGCATCTGACCTGCAGTTCATGCTTGGTGATTATCGCCGGAGCTTCCCTCTATCACTTCCTCTCACCAGACCTCTAACTTCACCAGCAATGACTCCACCTTAGGCAGGCTTCATCATCACTGCCTCTTAGACAACTATTGTCTACGCCAATTCTGCATATTCTGCAAATCTCATCCTCAAAAGATGGTAGGGAAGAGGGTGAGGTACCAGAAACTAATACAGAATGGGGTGATTACATGATGCCATTTCCCTCATCTCCAACTCCACCATTGACGGACTCTTCTCCAGAGAGAGAGCATCAAAAAGGTTCGCTCTCCCAATGCATAGAAATAAAACAGATTGCTTTCTGTATGACTTTAAGGAGCTGTTCTTTAAATCTACTAGGGGCTATGCCTTTTAATCAATTTGTATTTGGGAGGAAGGGTTTGAGGTCATGAAGACCTCATCTTCAAAAGCGGCAGTCTTACAAACAAGGCTCCTGAAGATGCTCCTGCATGTCTCACTGGCGACCCTAAACGGGATACTGTTGTCACCCAAGTAGCCTTACACCTCTCCAGGAATTCTTCTGCACGTATCTCAGTGCCTCCAGATAAAGAGTGTAGGCGCCTTGACAATATTGGGAAACTTTTCCTCAATGTCCACACTAACTGTCAAGGCAGCCAACTCTTTAGCCCTTCTGGGAAGGTACTATCAACAGATGTGGTCGCACATTGCTCTGTGCATTGACCAGTTAACAGAGGATGTCCAAGCAGAGGCCAAGAAGATTTTGCCTGAAGATGAGCACACATCTTGTGAAGTAATAGATTGCGCCATGGATTTTGCCATTACCGGTTTCCGGCAATTAGCTGACACAGACACAGCCAAGTCTTTGGGGACCTTACAAGTTAAAGTGCCTGCTCATGGCTCACATGGAAGAGGACAACCTTCATACAGAGGGGTCTACCAACGATATTGTTACCGCTCATACTTCTAATCCGCTCAACAGTATTGTCCCCAATACCAGCAGAGGAACCAACCGCAATCCTAATATGTCAGACCCCTTCAGAGGGGACCATCAGGACGTCGAGGAAAGAACACCGACCAACGTCAATGATGTATCTCAGTCTCTATCTACTTCCTTTATTCCTGCTGCCCACCTCGGCGGCAGAGTTACCAACTTCCTCCTTCGATAGCAGGAAATTCCTAACTATCAATGGGTCCTAGACCTAATAGAGTTCAGCCACACATTGGAATGCTGTCAAAGACCACCCCCAACTCCCCACACCTCCTCAACCTTCCATCCACAAATATCTACAACTTCTCAAATTGGAGATTAAAATGGAGAGAGGTCCTATAGCCCACAGAGGGAAAAGCTTCCTACTCCCCGTTTCTTCTTAATCCTCAAGATGTCAAGAAAGTGGCAAACTATTCTAGACCTCAAGAAAGTGGCAAACGATTCTAGACCTCAGAAATCTCAACGTCTTCCTCAGGAAAAAATCATTTGTATGGTAACGCTGCAAGAGGTGCTGCAGCTCTTGAACCAGAAGGACTTTGACAACCCTTGACCTCCAAGATGCGCATTTTCACACACCCATCCTTCCAAAACACAGGCCGGAAGCCACTACCAGTTCAAGAAGCTCACCTTTGGCCTCAAATCCTCCCCTCACATCTTCTCAAAGTTCCTCGCACATATAGCAACTTTTCTTAGACAACACCACCATCAAGTCTGTCCTTGGCAAAACGACTGGTTGGTCAAGGCGTTTTCCAAATGCACTGCATGTGCTTCCACAATAGTTTGAATGGATCTCTTCAGACAGCTAGGTCTCATGTTGAATCTAGAGAAATCAATCCACATCCATTACAGATCATAACAATTTTAGCCACACTGGACACAATATACTCCACTGCTTATCCTACACAGGAGAGAACTACGACTCATGACGATGGCACAGCCCATTCAAAGAAAAAAGTTCATTTCTGTTCGCCTCTAGGGATGATGTCCTCTTGCATAACTCTCATATTTTGTTGTCTACCCATGCGTCCATTTCAAGAGGAATTGGACAAAGAATGGGTGCAGATGACTGGTTTGTTCGCTGACCTCATCCATGTCACTCCGACAGTGGTTAGAGCCTTATCCTGGTGGACGAAGCAGGAACATCTTTCAGTTGAACTCTCTTTTCGCCCTCTAACGTCCCCTATGGTAATCTGTTCTGATACTTCCATGGAAGGATGGGGAGCTTACTTCCAAGATAATAAAGTGAATGGAAAATGGCAACCAGCTCAACGTAACTTACAAATCAACTTACTAGAGTTTAAAGCAGTACATCTCGCCTTGCAGTCCTTTTTGCTGAGAGTTTACAATTCTGCAGTGATTGTCTACATGGACAATACAACCATGTACACCACATCAACAAGGAGGGTGGCACAAGAGCCCACCTGCTATTCCTGGAAGCACAAAAAATATGGCAATGGTCCATCCATCACAAGGTGCGTTTGCGAGTGGAACATGTTCCCATGAAACAGAACACTATATCGGAAACCAGAGGACATCTTTCTCCAGTGAGGCAAGCCAAATCTGGACCTCTTTGCCACCCCCCAGAACCGCAAATGCTGGCTTTATGCAATCTGGCATCACCAACTGGGATCATAAGGGAATCCATTTTCAATTGCATGGTCCAGCATCTTTTCCTATGCTATTCCTTAGATTCCTCTCCTTCCATGAGTCCTGAGGAAAATAAAAACAGAACCCTGCAAGCTAATGCTCATCGCTCCATCATGGACACACCAGCACTGGTTTACAGCGTTGCTTCTCCTATCTCGAGTGTCACGTTCAATTTAAGACATTTCCCACTCTATTGGCAATGAATCAGGGCTAAGTGCTCCATCTGGATACCAAGTCTCTTCATTTTCCATGAATTCCAGCACATGAACATACCAAGGGCCTGTGCTGATAGTATCAATAAAACGTATCGCCTCAAATGGAAAAGATTGTGCATGTGGTGTCATCAGGCTAAGATTCACCCTTTCTCCTCCTCTCAGGAAGAAATTCTCATGTATCTCCTTCACCTGGTCAGTTCTAGCTCACCCTTCCATCAAAGTCCACTTGGCAGCCAATTCCAGTTTCAGGTGATCTCCCACATCTCAACTGTTCTGGTCTTCCAGGACCATTAAATAATTTCTCACATTTCTCAAAGGCTTATTCTGAACATTTCTCTCCTGTAAGGTCTCCTCCACTTTGGCAACTGAACATTGTGGATGGACTTGAAGGGATCTTTAATAAGCTGAGACAGTACAAAGTGGATATCTAATTTCTCTCATAGAAGCTGGCCCTCCTCGCGTTGGCCAGAAGGGTTAGTGAGATTCAGGCCTTTACCATACAAGAACCTTTCCTCCAATTTAGAGGCAACAGGGTTATCCTTAGTACAAACCTCAAATTAATTCTGAAGGTTCCTGCATACTTTCACCTTAATGATATAGTAATTCTCAGCTCACTGGTTAGAGGCGGCAGACCCGAGAGCAGAGCACGGCCCGGGACCAGGGTTCGATTCCCGGCGCGGCAGGTTTCTGGACCAGGGTCAGCGGACTCGATAATTCTCTCGCCTCGGTGCCCACTCTGATCAGCGATCACACTCGGCAACTCTGGTCATTAGCTTGCCTCATCTTCACTAACGGCCCCACCAGACCGCCGGGGATGCCTGGTCTCACCCTGGAGATACCCAATAGGGACCATCTCTCAGGGAAGCCAGGAAGGGTTTCGCAGCGGTCGAAGCGCCTTGGGACCCTACGGGTAAGTAGTGCGCTATATAAATGCCTATACATTTACATTTACAATGTCTTTCCAAATTCTACAACCTCATCAGAAATAACACTTTACTCTCTAGGCATCAAGCAAGACCTAAAATTCTACTTGGACAAGAGTAAAGCTTTTTGCAAATCCTCAACTGTTTGTAGCTTATATTGCTCCAAGCAAAGGCCTTCATCTCTCAAAGCAAAGCATTTCCAAATGGATATCCAAAGCCATTCAATTCTGTCACCATATGGCTGGAATGCTGTTGACCATTTCAGTTCATGCCCATTCTACAAGGGCTATATCTACTTCTATGGTATTATTTTCTGGTGTGTCTCCTTCTGAAATTTGCTGATCAGCGACCGGGAAGAACAGACACACCTTTACTCAGCACTACTGCTTGGAATCGGCAGTCCACAGTGATGCAGCAGTGGACCAGGCAGTGCTTTGACATCTTTTTCACTAAAGGTGAACTATACCTGCCTTTCTCCTTCTGCTTATTCTTTACACACGTTTTCCATTGTATATGTATATATATTTTTGTATATAGTTTTTGCTTTAGATACTGCTACTTTGTTTGTGAACATGTTCTCGTTCATACATACTTATATGCAAATGTACTTCTTGTATGTACTATTCATTGAATAATCCAAAAAAGGGCTCTTCAACAGATGTTTAATCTGGTTCAAGCATGTGAATCTATGAAAGTTCCAATACTGGAGTAAGATATTAGTTACCTGTAACTGTACTTCTCTAGCATTGGAATCTTCTATAGATTCACATGCAACTCACCCTCCTTCCAGGGAAGCTCACTTTTCTCTCTCTCTCTCTCTCTCTCTCTCTCTCGCTCTCTCGCTCTCTCGCTCTCTCGCTCTCTCGCTCTCTCGCTCTCTCTCTCGCTCGCTCTCTCGCTCGCTCTCTCGCTCTCTCTCTCGCTCTCTCTCTCGCTCTCTCTCTCGCTCTCTCTCTCGCTCTCTCTCTCGCTCTCTCTCTCGCTCTCTCTCTCGCTCTCTCTCTCTCTCTCTCTCTCTCTCTCTCTCTCTCTCTCTCTCTCTCTCTCTCTCTCTCTGCTCTCTCTCGCTCTCTCTCTGCTCTCTCTCGCTCTCTCTCTCAGTAGACATGCATATGGTACACTTCATGCTCTAAAATCTCAGGGACTGGAGCTTCTCACAGGAGTGTTCTAGAGGGTGAACCTGATTGGTTAAAACATAAGTTTGGTCTCTTTCTTTAAATTACTGTTTTAGGTTACTAAACAAAGAGGCCTAGGCCTTTTCTAGACCATATCTATCAATAAATTGCTTTCTAAATTTAACGGCAGACTTCCATCTCGATGACTGGAGATGATTCAAGCATGTGAATCGATGAAAGATTCCAATACTGGAGAACCACAGTTACAGGTAAATAACTAAGTTCTTCCCTTTCAGGCAGGTTTATCCTCAAGAAACAAACAATCTCCCAAGAGACCTTCCAATATAAAGCACAAAAAAACATACACAAAAAGGAGAAATTCTATCCTTTCTTGAGGAAATGGTCTCACTACCATTCAGAAATTCTGACTCTAATAGCCAACCATGCACAGGTCAAGACTTTCCTGCAGGCTATGCTAACTATCATTGGGGCAGACCATTATTCAGTGGGCCACTCCCCAAAACTGTGCTTACTCCTGTGGGTTTGGTGATTCTGGCAACTCTGACCCAGATGCCACTTGACTTTGTGTTTCCACAGGCTTCAGTCTTGGCACTGCTTTGTACGAAGTGTGTGGCCTTCATGCCACGCACTCCTGTTCGCCCAACACCACCTAGAGTGCCAACTCCAGCGCCACCATCTGAACTGATTTCAGCACCACCTCCATAATACTCAATTACTAGACATCATCTCAGCGGCAAAAGAAAGTTTCAGGCCTGTTTTGATATCAAACCATTGGCACAACCCCTCCTTAAGTCCTGGAATCTGAGGACACCATTATCATACCAGGATGAATTCCACTGGATGTCCAGACTACGCTCAAGGACATTCCCTTTGATGTCAAGATGCTGTTCGGAGAAAAAGTAAACTCCTCCAGGGAGCACTTCCAAAACAGCAAAGTCCTGTCACTCTCTCTGGACCTAACCCTAATTTTCCACCAGCATTTCAGGAAGTTTCAAGGCTTTCCAGGTCACAGCAGTATTGGCAGTTCCAAACTTCATGGCCAATCAAACATGGCAACAACGTTCTCCCTTTTCAAGTTAAGGGTTAGATGTAAGGGACACCCTCACCACCAACAGCTGGGGCTCTTGTCCCTTCCACCTTCTGATGGCTCTTCTGCCTCAGACTTTTTAGATCCCACCCCAGACGCTACCACTTTTCGGTGGGTGGAGGGTTTCCCATTTCTCTACCAATTAGGAGACAATTAGATAGATCTCTGATTTATCAGGCGAATCTTCAAGAGCTATGCCCTACCTATCCTAACCTCACTTAAGGTCGATCCTCCTTCCACCAAAATATACTCTTCAACCATGCCTCAATTTTGAAGGTTGCAAAAAACACAGTTGATGGACAGAATGCAGAACAATGTCTTACATTCACCCCCGTACAAAGATCTGGGCCTAAATCCATCGTTTTTTTGCACTCCACACCACCCTAGGTCAGACAATGGCTATATGCAAATCAGCCTTGACCCTGTGCCTCATGGGAACAGTCCAGCCCGAACTACCAAGCCATGTCTTTTTCAATTTTGAAGGTGACACGTCTTGCCCTGTTCTACAAAGGGCCATATAAGTGGGTTCAAGGGACTTTCAAGTCCCCATGAAGAACGGATGTCTCAATCCCTACTTGAACTTCGCCTCTTCAACCTTTTAGTTTGGCAGCACAAGCCATGATGGTGTCTCTGGTCCAAATTCTTTTGGCATTCTTTGCAGGGGTAACCTAGTATCCCTGGAACTCCAAGATACCTAATTTCATCTTCTGATCCTTCATATCCACGTTACCTAAAGTTTATTGTGGGGTATGAGTTCAGGTTTCCTACCTTCGGATTGATTACTAGCCCCTGAGATTCCTCCAACATGATGGCGACTTCATTGTAAAGGTCAAGGATCTATGAATTCTCCAGTATTGCTTCTTTCATAGATGCACATACTTGAATCATTCCCCGTCGTCTAGGTTAGAGTCCCACAATACTTTCTAAAGCAGTAGAAACTGTATACTTAGCTTATGATGGCAAAAGACAATGACTTTAATAGCTTATCCATACAATTTATAAAGAACTGAACTCCAGCCATTCAGGCGATAGCACACTCTAGAACACTCCCTACAGAGGCATCTCCCTCAGATTTTCTACTGCACGTCATGTGAAAGGGAGTCTATCTGAGCTCTGCTCAGTTCTTCCACTTTTACCCTGATTTTGGTCATTCAAAGACACTTCTGCTGTTTCACCTACGAGAGGCTGGCATATATATGTCGGAATCCTTGAGCAAAGGACTTTTCAGACCATGTGGGACCTGTGGAAACAAAAGGCTGCACTCTGAAGATACTCACAAGAAGTGTATCTACTGCCTTTATCCTACCCACAAGGTAAAGGACTGTAAAATCTGTCACACCTTTTCATCCAAAACTCTCAAAGATAGAGAAGAGTGGGGTATTGTGGTCACAAAAGCTAAATTCAAGAAAGTCTGTAAATTCTGATGAGGCGCTCCACAAATTTGGGTGAGTTGCCCTTCTAATCAAAAGGGACAGGGTCTGAAAATTAATTAAAAACCAGAAAAGGATCCCTTTTGTATCACACCAATCGTAACAGTATAAATTATATAAGTATAGTGGAACTTCCCCTAACTGTTGGAATGTAACACTCTAAACACCGACAACTGTATTATGTATGTAAATATGTCTGTTTTATTACAGATGTGTGTGTATATATATATATATATATCAAAGAGTAATGAGCATAATGGTTTGAAAAGACACTTGACACATTGTATACTGCATTATGTATGTCAGTAGCGCAAAGCGTTTCATATTCACACACGCTATCACACCTACCCACTAGGAGACGACGAGAATATAAATAGGCGGCATGTTTGAAACTGACACAATCTGTTAATAAGTAAAGGTCAGACCAACACATTAACAGAGCGCAAATGCGAGGGTGCACCAAGCGCGATACGACTGCACCAACACAGAGATTCCCGCCTGGTCCCCAGGGCAAACCCGCACACACAATACCTTAGCGCATTTATGCATTAAGTATCCGGAGGCACCGGAAAACATTTGAAATTAAAACCCGCACGCACTCGGCAAACAGGAGACAGACCTTCAATTATACACAGCGAAACGCTTACAAAGTAATTTGCCACAACGCGGTCAACAATAAGCATCACCGCGTTTGATACATTGTAACACTCACCGGCGCTGAGGGAATGAAACATTGTAGCGCGCTAAGGTCTGACAGCCACAATACATCGTGTTTAAACGCGAAGTGAAAGTGAGGGAATCGCTGGGCTCTTGATGTCGGAGGGTTTCTATAGGAACATGATAACGCAAGGGGGAGGGTGACGTAAGTTTAGATTGTGAAAGGAAAAATACTCTGCTATGTTAATTGAACTAAGGCGTCGCCCTACGTTGCCATGGGGACCATGTAGAAAAAAGTTGAAAAAATGCAAAAACAAGCTAAAATGTGCATGGAAACAGGAGTGAGACACGCATGATGTAATGCAATGACTAAGGGGTATAAATGTAACCACAGTCTGTGTAGATGTTGTGAACAAGGCAAGTGCTTACCGCCGAAACGCGTCAAGCAGCCTAATGAGTGAATAAAACTTATTTGGGATCATCTATTTCACGGAGTCAGTGCCTTACTTGTATGCTGAAGTTTGGAGTGTTCCTGATATATATATGTATATATATATATATATATATATATATCTATCCTAGCACATTCTGAAAAACGCATTCTTGGACCACAGACTGACGAACCACCAGGCAGCAAATAAGTATTTCAGGATGATTTATTAACTCTTCTCACGGTTTTCTTCCGGCATATATATATATATATATAATATAAAATATGCTGCATACGATATTACATTATAATAGATAAAAGTATCCACATTTCAAAATTGCATACAGAATTACATATAAAAAAGTAAACAGAAATACCTTCCAAAATAAATGTCTTCATCTAATAGTTGTGGGTGACAGTAACCCTAAATTCATCAAACCCACAAATAATTATAAACAAAACACATAAAGATGCAAATCTTTGTCTCAAGTTGTCGACACAGCGTTTCGTGGTTTTTATAATGATTAACTCCACCTTCTTCAGGACAAACAGTTTTTTAAAGGGCAGGTTTATCTGAAAAAGGGGTTTCCTTTCTATACCATTTTTATTGTGGATTGTATTCTCAATTGAGTGGGGTTATCACTGTTATTTCTCTTCCATATACAGTGATCCCCTTCCTGTATTGCTACATCCAGGTACGCATTGACTGACCTAGATGTTTATTTACTGGATATTCTTAGTACTTGATTCCCTGCCCATTAATTTATTAGGTTGATGAAAGGGGTCTTTATTGGTCTTTTCCCCCCAAAATCTCTTTTCTTCCTTTTTCCTCCATAGTATCCTGTCTTTATGATCAGGGCATTGGGATTTTTTAAAATCCCCCAAACCTGATCATATATAGTGAGCCAACAAAACGGGGAAGCAAGTGAAATGAGACTTTTAAATTATAAATAAAGAAGGAATAAGTATTATCTACAGATCATACCCCAGTAGTGAAAACTGAGGTTTGGCAGTACATTTACAGGCAGGGAATCAAGTTTTAGGAATATCCTGTAAAAAAACAACTAGGACGGTCAATGACCGGCCTAGATAAAATACAGCTGCCACTATTGTGAACTAAATCAATCCCTTCTGAACACAATCTTCTAACAATGGGGCAAACCAACACTGGATCTGTTTGCATCTCAAGAGAAACCGAATTGAAAGTTTTCTGCATGCTGGCAACCTCAAAAGGGTTGTGGGGGAATGTGTTTTCAGTCAGTTCATGAGGATCTTTGCACATGATTTTTCGCTGATCCCTCTCGTACTCAGACTTCTCAGGAAGATGAATAAAGAGCCATGTCAAAAGATTTTAATTGCTCCATGGTAGCCTATGCAACACTCATTCACAGAACCTCTACTGCTGTCAGAGGAGAATCACAATCAGCTGGAACCCTTATAGGGTTTTACTGTTGATGAGCCGCAACCAGGTGTTTCATCCAAACCAGACTTCCCTGTACTTATCTGCTTTGCTCCTAGATTTAAGAGATATCCTTGCAAGAAGCAGAGCGGATAACACTAACAAAGCATATGGATTAAAATTGAAGCGTTTCTCCTTATGGACCCAAATGTAAAAATTCACCCTGTCTTAGCACCTCCAGAGCAAATATTGCCTTACCTGCTATCTTTGGCTAGATCAGGCCTAGTTCATTCTTCGGTTAAATTATACTTCGCTGCAATTTCAAGCCCCTTTGTTATGGTGTAACAGAATTATTACACAGTTTCTTAAAAGTTTATTCAGAGTCTTCCCTCTGATAAAATCTCCTCCTCCAACTTGGCAACTCAAATCAGTACTGGCACAGCTCATGAAGAGCCCTGTTGAGCCTATTAATAAGACAGAGATCAAATTCCTGACATGGAACGTAGCGTTACTTCTAGCTTTGACATCCACCAGAAGAGTAAGTGAAATGCAAGCATTCACTATCAATGAGCCTTTATGGATGACACTGTGGTTCCTAGGACTAATTCCAGGTTCATTTCAAAAGTCACTATGGATTTTGATCTGAGCAAACCTATTGTGCTTAAAATATTTTTCCCAAATCTACAGACTGCTGCGGAAAAACATTGAATACACTGAATATGAAGAGATGCCTAAAGTTTCATTTTCCTTGCACGAAAAATTAAGAACTACAGATCAATTTGTAACCGCATATGGAAACCATAACAACGTTGGTCCGGTTTCCAAGGCAAGCATAGCTAGATGGATATCAGCGACTATTCAATTCTGCTATTCTAAGGCAGGTAGGCCTTTAATGGAAAAGGTTATGGCACACTCTAGAAGGGTGATCTCAACAGAAACAAAAACACTGTTTGCTGGAGTACCTATCGAAAGTGTATGCCGTGCAGTGACTTGGAAAAACAGGCATACGTTCACACAGCATTATTGCCTGGACTCGTCGCAGTGTTACAGATGTGGGATAAGCAGCATTATGTCATCTTTTGTAACTCTGTTTCTTCAGCATTGGTATCTTTCATAGATTCACATGTGACCCACCCTCCTCTCCGTGGAGGCTCTTCTTGTAAGTGGAGACTAGTGCTTGAAAATCTGAGGGAAGTTTCCTCTGTAGAAAGTATTCTAGAGGGTGTTGGCACCTGATTGACTGGTGTTCGGTTCTTTATAAATTATTTGAATAAGCTATTAAAGTCAATGTCTTTTTGCCATTTTAAGCTATGTATACTGCTTCTATTGCTTTAGAAGGTACTGTGGGATTCCCATCTTGACGATGGGGAATAATTCAAGCATGTGAATCTATCAAAGGTTCCAAACCTGGAGAACAAGAGATACAGGTAAGTAAAATGTTTTTTTACCTAAACATGTAGAACCAGCTGTTGAAGGCTTCATCCCATGTCTTCAGTGGCTCATGACTTTTCTTCACAACTTGGGGTCCACAATAGCACCTGAAAGCGCCCATGCAGCAGCTATCTGGCTCGGACACCAATCCTTATCCCGCAGGTCCTGGCAGCATGTCCTCTTGCATCCTCCAACTGACCCATACATGAGCAGGCACACAAGAGCTTTTCAGTGCAGTCTAAGGAGGCAATGGCTCGGGTATCAGGGAAGCCTCTTGGCTTCTGACTTACTGTTTGTCTCCCTCCAATCTGTCAGCAGGTTATCCTTTCAGATCTGTTCTGTTGCAGGATATTGTAGTTTTCAAATGCCTCTTTATTAAGCAGGAGTACTCATCTGGGCAACATCACGGTGTGGGGCCTATGTTCCACGTTGGATCAGCGTCTACACATAATTGTTTAGGAGATGTGGGTGGTCTCTTATTATGAAGGCTTTTGCCCCTTCCATCTCAGGCAGTGCCACTCAAGTTCTGTTGGACACCACCAACACCATCCATTACATTAACAGACATGGCAGTGTTGTGCCATGGATCCTATGTTGTAAGTTGGTGTAGCTATGACAGTGGACCAAGCAATTGTTCATTTTTCCATTAGCCCCATACCTCACAGATATCCCAGGCATGAGAGCGGATACTTGAGTCACCTCTCCATAGAAGACAACACACATTGATCTCTTCGCCACAGCCCAGAGCAGAAAATATCTTTGTTTTTTAAGTCACACATTTCCCTCTGAATGGATCCCTAAGGAGTGCCTTTAGGTTCAACAAGTCACATGAACTGCTTAAAACATTTCGGCTGATCCTGTTTCTGGCAAAAGTACTGTGGAAGAAGCAGTGGGGGGGGGGGGGGGGGGGATGGGGGGGGGCGGGAGTTCATGCAGAGTGGTCTCCTACTCCTTTCAGACTGAGCGGGGAGGTTCGACCTATCACAGGGTCTTTGATATGCATTCCTGGAGAAGGTGCAGGAGGATGGAGCACAACTGATCGTGATCACCCATCAACTGGGAAGGAACTTTAAGTATGCGGGCCTGTTGGTACTCTGAAGTTAAGTCCCTTCTTTCTCTCCTGCACAGTGTAGACGTCTCTCTCCCATCAGTGTGGCCCTATACTTCATCCCAATCCCCAAATTGAGTGATGTCAACTAGAATTATTTGTGCTCGCTGCCTAAGGTTGTGGACATCATCTTGGAGGGTAGGAAACCCGCCACTGTATCCATTTATGCAGGTCTGTGGAGAACATTTGTTCAGTGGATTAACTGAAAAGGTTGGAAACATTACAATCACATCAATGTTTTATGATTTGCACGTTTTCTTGCCTTTCAGAACCAAGCAGTGGCTACTATAAAGTGTTATTTGGATCTTCTATTTGCCTTCTTGCCCCCTGACCAGCCCATTTTACTTAAGCTGCCACATTAACTGAAAGGTTTGATTTACTTAAACAAGTCAGGAAAACCTCCCACTCAGTTAATTATTCATGAGTGGGATTTAAATCTAGTACAAATGTTCCTCATGTCATCCCAATTCAAGCTGATCCACAGTTGCCTGGTTCGACTTTGGCAGTAAGGTTGATGAACTCAGGAGTTCTCGGTTCAACCACCATTCATTGTGTTCTATCGAAAAAGTTTTTTTTTATCCTGCCCATCTTTTTTTATTTTGATTTCATGAAAGTGGGATTTGCCTGTCACCTGGCCCAGTCAATCACGCCATCGTTTTAACTTCTCCTAATCCCTCCAAAGAGGCAGAGAGCTGCTGCATAGACTGTGCCCCTTGCATATTTCTACATTGACTCCACCTGACAGACCACATTGGGTTTATCCTTGTATTAAAATCTGTTGTGCCTTGGTTAAAAAAGATCCTACTGGAGGCATTTGTGCCTATTTTGACAGTGTCATTATGCTACGTTGGCTCTTACCAGAGGCATCCCAGAGGTTCACATTTGGCGGGTAGCCACAGGGTCATATTTACATTCTTTTAAGCCTCACAGCTCAATCATACAGTGGTGGATACTTTGCCAGGGCTGTTGTGCATAACCCATGATTAATGGGTGCTACTCAATCCCATGGTAGAGCATTGCTCTGAGACTCATTCTTAAGGTGAGGAATCTGCAGGAAAGTCATTTATTCAGAAGAAAAAATGTACATACCTTCAGTAATGATATTTATGGTAGGTAATATATCTTCATCCATATTCCTCACCATCCTCCTTCCTAGTCTGTAAGTTAGTACGATTAGTAATAATATCTCATTGTTCTAAACATATCTTATGCTGTTTTGCCGTTGATGCTGTCTTCGTTCTTCTCAGTAAACCACAGTAGAGCACAGAATAAGTACCAGGAACTGATATCTATATGCCTATTTGCGCCTTCTGTTCTACACAGTTGTCGTCCTGAGTCACAGCTAAGGCAACATTGTTCTACCTGGTGAATCTGGAGAGCGATTGCTGGGAAAACAGTTCCAGATTAATTTGTGTTCCTGATGGATGTTCTTACAATGTGAAATCAGCAGGGAGATATAATACCCACTCAAACCCTTTGTTTTAAATATTGTAGCTACACCTTGAGAAAGATTTTTTTTTTTTATTATGGCTTTAGGCTTTTTATTAATGTTTTCATTCAGTGCTTTTGTTGAATTGTGGCTCAGAGAGGTGTTTCTCACACATGCTATCCCACCTGCATATTCATCTACAGGGTCTTCTGTCTGTTAAATTCACAATGCCTCTAGTTTGTCTAGTAGTGACACTGCGCTCAATGGTGCTTTTTTGCAGAAGACACTTCTCTAAGAAGGCAGTTTTCTAGTCTCTGATGGAAAAGGGTTCATCTGTATTTCTTTGTCTGGTGGAAATGAACAGGTCCAATTTACCGGAGTCCCAAATCCAGTGGCCTCTAGGCTTTGTTGGGGCAGTGGCAGACTACTGGACAAATAACAAGTAGATGCCCCGTTACCCCACCATGATGTAACCACCCGCCCCCCTTGCCAGCCTGCGCCACGCAAGACTGTTTTAAGATGGATGAGAATGTTGTGAGTCGACCAGCCTGGCGATCTATTCCAGAATTGGAGGATGATCACTGGTGGTGAAGGGGAGGATTATATTTCACTTTTTCAGAAAACGAGTAACTTCAAAGGTGAAAAGGCTGGATCTGTTCCTCTTGCCTGCATGCCTAGATCCAAGGAGGAGAACACAAGATGTGTTCTTGCCAGCTGGAATGTCCAAAACTAAAGGCCAACAGATTGTGCAGCACAACAGATTGAAACAGTTAGACCTCCGAACTTACCACTCCACTCAGATTACAGGATTTAGAACACATTACTTACTTAGATTTTGGTCCAGGTGCTTGCTATTTCCTCACCTTATCTGTCAAGTGTAATGTCATTCCATTTTGTATGGTGCAGTTCAGTGACATTTTGATTGTCTCTTTCATATTTGCCACCTTCCAACATGGAAAATGCTTGATACTACAAGGCAAACCCTGTTCTGTAGGGCAATTTTTAAACTATGCAATCCTTCCTTAATGTCTTACCCTATGTCAGTCCCTTTGTGGACACCCTGTGGTGAATATCTCAAGTGTCCTAAATGTAATAATTATTCTGATGACCTCTTTGTCTGGCCCACCGTGCCTTTCAAATGCATTGCAAAAAACACAGGGCTAACCTACAGAAGAAGTATCTTAGTCTGCAGAAAAGGAGTTTGTTGCTTCACAAAACTTTCTATCTTATTGCTTAATTGTTAGATTCTGGCAGCACAGAAAGCCTAGTAGCCATGTTGGTGGTTTGATGAGATACAGAATCTCATACAGGCCAGACCTTTTTGGTTTACATTTTGCTTGTTATCAAGGAGTAAAAAAACTGCACAGCATGTCATTCAGTGAAGATAATTATAGTTCACATCCTTCAGCTAAATAGGTTTCATGGTGTAGCAAAAGGCTTCCCTGATGTAAAATAGAGCAACTAGATTCCTGAACCTTGTTGATTTATTTTACTATGACGAAAGACCTCTTGGAGTCAGTAACTCCTGTGAACTAACATTTTGTTCGAGGCATATGAGCTGCAGTTCTCACACTGTGCATTAGATCGCCACCTGTTGTTGGGCTTGGGTGATTGCGTGTTGTTGTCGTCTTGGAAGAAGTCTTTGTAGTCATGAGATAGGTGACTCCTCCCTTGGACGATAGTGCGCATGGGCATCAACTCCATCCTTAGATTGTTTCTTTCCGCCACTGGGTTCGGATGAAACTTTTCCGCTCCGAAATCTCCCTTTCAAGTACTTTGACGTGTCAAAATTTTCTTCAAACTTCACCAAACAACTTTCAATACCGATAAACATCGACTCGACTTCATCAGCTCGATTGTGGTCGTCGACGTGGGCTGTTGGGCCTACCCATGCTGTGAGGCCTACACCTCATGGACAGGACGCCATTCAAAAGATGCCCCGAGTGTGGAGCAAAATTTCCACACAGTGACCATCACGTGGTCTGCAACCTGTGCTTATTGCCAGAACACAACGAATCCAGCTGCACAGCCTATGCACTCCTTTTTATCGAAAAAGACCATTCAAGATCGGAGGGCCCGTCAATGCGATATGCAGAGATCAGCTCCGGAACCAGTGGATATCTTCGACAAAGGTCCATGTGTCCCAGAAGATTCTGATAATCTCCCAGATCGTATCCGAGGCAGATGACTCCGATGACTCCATACCTTCGGGTCAACGTGCGAGTACCACTGCCCCTACCCCAGCCCAAACACCAAAATCGAAGGCAAAGGCCAACACTCCGCCAGCGGGGCCCAGTCGAGACCGAAAAAACACTTTGAAAGGCCCGCCATTAAGCCCGGCTCCGAAGAAAATAATGAAGCCTTCCGGTTGCTCCATACCGAGCAAACCGCATGTGCCGATTCCACCTGCTCCCTCGGCACCGAAATAAAAAGAAGTCCCGGGTCTGAAAGACACTCCGAAACAGTCGAGTCCAAGAGACAAAGCGGCTCAGAAAACAACGAAGCCTGTTTCCGATGCCTCAAAAACAGCTTCCACTCCGAAGCCGATACCCTTGATGCCGAAACAGACAAAGCCTGCTTCCGAGTCCACGAAACAGGCTTCGGCTCCAAAGACAATATCTTCAGTGCCGAAATCTACGCCAAAGGACTCAACATCAGCTCCTAAGGCTAAAGACAAGCAAGAAACCGGTTTGTAACTGAAAAAATCGTTGCCGAAGGCTGTGCTTCAAGAAGAGGAGCTTTTCCAACCAGATCCTTTACAAAAAAGGATCTACATTGATCCAGAAACAGGACCTGTTTCCACTTCACCACACAGGAAGAGTAAGTCAGATACAGCACCTACACCTCCAGTGCCTAACAAGAAGAAAGACTCTGCCACATCTCCTGTGCACCCTTCTTCTCCTGTATCTCCTTCGCTGCCTTTAAATATTTCACCTCAAACTTCTCCTCCTCATTTCCCACCACATACACCTCCTCAAGATGTTGATGATGATGAGTATAGCATGGGGGGAGGGAGAGACCCAGATGACCCTTTTCCCTACCCAACAGGTTCACCAGTGAGTATCTAAACCCACAGGCTGTACCAGATATTCCTGACCCACATACATATCCAACTAAACCTTCTCCTCCAGAAGACAATATTGGGTTTGGACACTTAATTAATAGGGCTGCCATTTATCACAATGTCATCATGCATTCAGATGAGGCAGAGGAAGATTTTTTATTAGACACTTTTGAACACTCCCAAAAATCTGTGCAAATACTGCCGAAGATTAATGGAGTCCTTAAGCATGCACCAGAAGTGTTTAAAGATCCTGTACGAGCTAGAATCATAAACCCAAGGATAGAGAAAAAGTACAGAGCGGCTCCTGGGGACCCTGCCTACAGGACAGCTACCCTTAGACTCCCTAGTAGCTTTAAACGCTAGGAAAAGAGCCAATTTCCAAACATCAGGTGAAGCAACACCTCCTGATAAAGAATCAAAGATCATATTGGCTTCAGGGAAAAGAATAGCTGCCCAAGCTAGCAATACATGGCGCATCGCTAACACACAAGCCCTACTCGCAAGATACGACGGGGCTCACTATGATCAGTTAGAGAAGCTCTTACAGCATCTACCTGACCAACATAAGGCACAAGCAAATGATCTCATACAAGAGGCTAAGCTTATATCAAATGCCTCCATTAAATGCGCACTTGATGTAGCAGGAACTGCACCCAGAGCAATAAACACCAGTGTCCTCCTTAGGCGTCACACGTGGCTACGCATTTCAGGATTTAAGCAAGAAGTGCAAACTATTATCTTAAATCAACCATTCAACCAACAACAATTGTTCGGTCCAGAGGTAGACACAGCACTTGAAAAAATGAAGAAAGACACTGACACAGCAACGTCTACGGGAGCTCTGCAGTCCACCTAAGCACGAGGCTCCTTTTGTCGCTCCTTTTACAGAGGAGGCTCTAAACAAGCTGGAGCAGACAATTCAGCTTCCTTTAAAAACAATACACAAACATCCTCCAATAGAGGATATTTTTTACAATTACACCGTAACAAGGTGTTTCTACGGACTAATCCCAAATTCCTTCCTAAAATAATGACTCCTTTTCATCTAAATCAATCAGTAGAGTTACCAGTGTTTTTTCAAAACCCAGACTCTGTATCAAAAAGAGCTCTACACACACTAGATGTAAAAATATGCCTCGAACAGAAAATGCTACTTACCAGCATGCATCTGTTCTTAGTATGTAGAGCTGCAGAGTCTCACACGCCCAACCGCCTCCCCGGGGCCTGTATCTGTTACAGTTCTATCTTAATTAGATACACACATATGGACATCCCTTTTTCTATTAACTCCATCATTTCCCATCATGGCGAAAAACAATGTAAGGATGGAGTCGATTCCCATGCGCACTATCATCCAAGGGAGGAGTCACCTATCTCGTGACTACAAAGACTTCTTCTAAGACGACACCAACACGCAATCATCCGAACCCAACACCAGGTGGCGATCTACTGCACAGTGTGAGACTCTGCAGCTTTACATGCCAAGAACAGGTGCATACTGGTAAGTAGCATTTTCCTTTTACTTTAAGGCTATTTTCAATTTTTGAACTTCATTTTAAAGTATTCTGCCATTGTAGGTAAAGAACAGTTCTAAGGTCTCTATCACTACTTTAGTCTGGACATCCTTATGTATTCACAGGTATCTTGGAAGGTATCCAGTATTTCTTTTTGAAAGAAGGGCATTGCTGTGGCATTTCTGTTAACCTTTTTCTCTTGTACAGTTGCACAGAACTGTTTCTTCGATTAGTCCAGTCCACTTTCCTTGTTGAATTTGAATTAATCTTGACCTGAAGCCTTGTTTTAGTTCTGGACCTTTCCATATTGATTGACAATGTAATGAACGTGGTAGATGAGAGCCAGGCACTAAACTGTTAAATATTTCTACCAATGAAATATCCTCACTGTGGATCCACAAACCCTCCATACTTCTTGTTCTGTAGACAAGGGTGCGCTTTAGATTACGGTCAGAAAATCCTAAAACGGGTATTAAGGTACTCTGCAACATACTATTTGTTTATGTTGAGTAGCAATTGAGCACTCCAGATGCTACTTGCTTTTTGATAGTTTCTAAAGGGCATGAATGCATGGTGGGAGCAGATCCATGAAGAGGAGCTCTTCTCGGTAGATGCATAATGATTGGTAATGTAGCCTAGATGTAACTCAAAACGGGTATAGCTATTTGGCCTTTTCACTCTTGATCAGAAAAAATCAAGAGACTTTAATCTTGTTTCACTTTTCAGACTAACACTCGTAATTGTGCATTATCAGGTTTAATATGCTTTCTTATTAGCATTGTAATATAATCCCAATTATTTATTTTCAGAAGAAAAGGCATTGCCTGTGGAAACACAAAAAGAGCAACCATCAGGTATTGTTGTTTTACTTTTTTTCATAAATGTATGCATCTCTTTCTTGATATATTTAGTAGATTGCCATGACGACAGAGAGGGTACTGTTAAATGGTATCTATCTGTAACAGCATTCACTTTGGTTAATTTTGCATATGTACACGTTTAATGTTCTTTTTTGTTTTGAGAGATAGCTGCACAGCTCCAGCTGTATACCTGAGGTTCTTTATATAAGTCTAGGTTAGACTCTTATATTTGGTAAACTGTCATAAATTTGTTTACCTCAGCATCGTTTGCTAACATTTATTTTCCAAAGTAAAGTTTACAATAACTTTGCTTTCATAACATCTAAGCTCAATTTGAAAATTTTATTCTGTCACACAAAAAAAGCGGTCCAAAAAAAAGATTTTCCTACAACAGTTTCCTTAGTTGAATTTATCTATTCCTATGTTAGATTATTAGGAAATTATACTTCAAAAAATGTTCTGAAGGGAGAAATGGTAGTATCCTCACTGAGCTCTGAACCCTTCGGCAACATGCTTCAAATTTCATGGCGGTTATAGGGTCAAGATAGCTCTCCTGATTGGCACTCCATTTCTTTGAATACTAACGGATTCTGTGTAAACTGGCAACAGCCCAGAAAAGGACTGGTTATCAATGTTTAGCTTTCCCCAAAACCCCACGGGACCACATCTGATTCCAAAATGGCAGATGCCCACATTTAACGAAAACTCAAAGCCTTGATGGATTATCAAAAGAAATCCTCAATGGATTCAATGGTGCTGCTCTACCACCAATCATTTACCCACCTTTCATCACTCAGACAGCTGCAATGATATCCCCTGCAAGCCATAAAACTCAATTTATGAAGTGCCTAGAGGAATACAAAATGCAGGCTGCCTTGTACAGTTTGTCTTCAAGATTGTGGGCACTCTGGAAGATATGAAGCAACAAGTTGATTATCAGTGATGGAGATCTCATTGGATTGGCCTTGCCAACAATTATTAATCACTCTCAACCAATTATGACTCCAAGATGGCATATCCTTAAACAGACTGGAAGCAGCAAGGTCTGCAACAGTGCCTCCAATTGCCTGCTCTCTAGTCTTTGCATCCGCATAGTAAGTGAAAGGTAATTCACCTCAAGCATTGCCACACTATTGAATTTTAACTTTCATTGTGTATGATTTTATGTATCTGAATTACTCTGATCGAAGATGACCTCTCGGATTCCTAGTGGATAAATGAGACCTGGAGTTTCAGTTTGCAAGTTCCATTGCCAGCTGTCTAATTCATCATTAAATCTGTTTCTCTTTGCAGTTTGTCGTACAATCTAACAAATATAGTGATTACTTGTGGTGTAAAAAGAACCTAAATCATGCCCAAAACTCTCTAAAGCAGAGCACCCCTCCTTACCCACGCCCCTCCCCCTTACACCCTCCCCTAAGCCAGACGCACTGGTAAAGGTTAAAAATCACATCAACACTATTTACACCATCTTTATCATACTTTCAGCTTTACATGAGCTGTTACAAGGTACCAAAACAAACACTGCATATGGTAATATACCAGAAGATGTGGAATATTATTCAGAAGGCCTGTTTCATCTGCCAGACTAGCCACGTTTAGAGTCATGTACAAGGATAAGAATCCTTTCTGCCTTCATCATGCAAATCATCTCTTTGGACAGTATCTCAGAAGCTGAGATGGACTTCAGCTCACATGCCACGAAATGAGGAAAGCTACGAGTTTGTTCTGTTTTGTTCTACCTAACTATGCATTTTATTTGTTGCAGATTACCTTTACATTATGTTAGCACTCTGGACAAGTTTAGAGTCACGAAAGAATGCTAAATTTCCTTGATTATACGTCTCCATCTGTGTGCCACGTTTGCTGCTGTTCTCCCTTCAGTAAATCAATACTGCATGTGGCTTTTATTCTCATGTTAAGAAGGCATTTAGTCTTGAGTATTTCTAGTTATACAAATTTCAGTTACTACATGGTTACACTTTTAAACTTACAAGCATAGCTATTTTCTTGTGAGTGATTAAATGTTTTCCATGGGTAGGGATAATTTCCCTTGCTTTCTCAGGCTCTTTATTCTTTAAGTAGGGGTTTAGGGGGCTAGGGATAGGATGGGACGGTTTTAAATTTCCCAGTGATCCTTTCCTTTCAGTTCCTCTGTACCTTATACGTAATATATTTACGATAGACTACACAGATGTCCGAATCTCAACATGCAGCTTTCAGCCAGAGGCAGATTAATATGTTTACATCTCTTAAAGAAAAAGCTACAACTAGGTAATTTAGCACCTTTTTATACTCTTCTACTTTCTTAATATCATCAGATTTTTGTTACCTGCAGTAATGACATCTAAATAAGCATACTATAAATTATAAGATAATTATGATAACATTTATGTCCCTTAACTCTACTAAATATGATAATTTCTGATTTTCTGTCATAAACACGGGGCTACATTGTACTTCCACATGAGACAAGGATAGGTCTGGAAGAAGCCTTGTGCCTTAAACTATTGTGGTGATGAGGTCGTCTAGTCCTCTGCTAAAAAATGGGGTGATAACATTTATAGATAAAAAGTCAAATATATGCTTAATAGTGGTGAAAATGAATGAAGTGCGTTGATGGAATATTGCTGGAGTCCTCGGAGATAAGGAATTATGCCCAGTTTGTATTTACGTCCCAACCATGGATCATTCTCTATTGTTGGTGGTATTAATTAAAAAGTTGTAAATGATGACTGTCAATGCACTTTGATCTTAGAAATATACCTCTACCACCCTATGGAAGGGTTTCTAGATGCTGTAAATGTAAATCCATCCCTCGGGATCACATACAGTAATGCATAAATCGCATAACGATGAGGTCTCAAAAATGTATGTAGACTTCTCCACCCTGATAGTAAGGAGTTCACATTCTTCGGCTTTCCCTACCAAATGCACTCAATAATAGATAACCTTCTATTCTTTCTCCCGCACCTTAGCGTTCCAGAAGGAACAGACATTGAACCAATAATTGTCTGAGACCACATATGCATCTTTATGACCTTGCCATGGGCAATAGCCATTATAAATAGTCGAATCTGGAGATTGAAGAGTCCCTGATAATTCAACACAACATTAACTTAATCAAAACCACCAATATCCACTATTTAGCGAGCATTCCAACTCTTGTTCCTCATTTCAGATTTTATGGAGTGCACTAAAAGCCAATATTACAAGTATATTAAGTGGCCTCATGCGGAAGACAATTAAAACAATCAATGAAAGACTCATATTCCAACATTAGGTAAAAGAACTTAGACTAGAATTTATGCTCTGAAAAGGTTGTGATACTATGGAATGAATAAATACACAGAAATATGAATATTACAGCATATTGAGTTTCGGAGTAGACGTGGGCTATGAAACTATGATCCTTTGGTTGGTGTGAATCCAGGGAAGCAAGCCAAAATTAAGCAGCATGCCCAACATTTTGGAAAGCTAGATCTGACTTTGTCGGGGATTACATTTATAGAATATACACAGCACTCTGTGAAATTGCTGATGTATTTATATTCTGCAGTTCTAGTTTATACTAGTTTATAAGCCTCCAATCTGACCATAAACCCGCAATCTGTGAGCGCCATAGTCACAATATTGTCCTCCCAACTATTTCAGAAAAGTACAGACAATTTCTAGATGCTCCAATGGAGCAATCCAATGCTTCATAGGAGTACAACATCTGAATAATGGCAAGGCACCCGGACCCTATATGCTTACAGCCCAATTTTAGTCCTGTTGGGATCCAGTTTCTACTGATTCATTTATATCAGAACTCTGCCTCTTCTGGAAGAGTTTAGAGGCTCTGGGTGATACTGAAAGATGGCAGCTGCATTTCTAATACCCTTAGCCAATATAGCTTATTGCCATTGACGCCAACATATATGTTAACATTTTAGTCAATAAAAAAATACTGTCCGTATTCATGAATCCAATGGAGATTCGGTAACAATTTTGTTTATTTCTCAATGGCATTTTATGACTCTTCGACTGCAAAGGTTAAAGCAGGAGGAGCCATCCTTAAATATTTGTTACCTAAACTAAGATAACCGACAAAGCTTTATTTTTCGCTTACTGGCAATAAAGACAGTTTCTGTAGCATTTAGAACTCTGACATCGTAGTTGTGAACTTTGATAACACACTGTGATATGCTAGGAGCTTACTCCATTGCTTTAGGTTATACCCTGAATCGAGACAAATTGGGTGTTAGACGTTTTATTGTTTTTTGCATTCCAGATTTAGTTGGAGTTACTGGCTTGCTTTGCAACTTGAATTCCTAAAATATTTAGTCATCTGGGTTAACGATGACTTGTCCAGACAATTGGATAGAATGAAAAAAATCACATTAGACAACATAAATTATCTACTTGGTAGTGGGTCCCTGGCATCTATTCCATGGTGGGAGAGATTGGAAATTATAACAATGATGATCTCTATGATGATGAATTACTTCATATGTATAAAACCCTCCACGCTTTTCTTAGATTTTTTTTGCAAAACTCGAATGGTGTAGTTAAGTGCTTTTTATGGAAAGGTGAGAAACTGCGTATATGTGAAAAAATGTAGTTGGCCAGACAGTTTGGAAGAATCAAACTAAAAAACTTTGTGACTCTCCAAACTGCGTTGTTAGAATGTGTGCCACAATGATTGAAAGTAGAATGCTATCTACCTCACAATCTGTCATTAATTTCTGGATTACCTTCATGTAAGATCAAGTCCTAACAAATACTAGACCTGGTAAATTTAACCTTGCTCTTCTGTGGGTTAATATGAGAAAATTGGTCCCACAACTTATTGGGATAACTAGATCTCCCATGCTATATTTTGGGTGTGATATGCAGGGTCTCGAAACATTTCCCTATCATTTGCTGACCTTAAACGTAAATACAAAATAGACCAGTCCGAATTCTACAACTTTTTTAAAATTAAAAGAAGTAACAGCTAAACTGAACTTAAATGATAACTTGTGTTTTATTTCTAAAAAGCACCTAATTTCAAAAGTATAGGAGATGCTAGGCCCTAATTACGATGTTGGGCGGACATGAGTTCGCCTGACGCCATTTTGGTGTGTGAACTGACCCAACCGTAAGTCGGCGGTTCCAAACAAAGTATTAGGATGCACATGGTGCGGGCTCACAAGTCAATAGTATCAAACTTTCTTTTACAGCAACGAAAAAACAGAGAATCCATTAACCATGACTTTGTCTCCACTCTTGCTTTTGTTCAATATCTGAAACAAAATAAAACTAAATTGCAAAGCAGAGATAGGGAAAATAGATAATATTGCCCATTTGTTAGTTCATATAAGACAGCTTCAGAAATACACACTATTCAGATAAATATAGATTCAGCAAATGGGTGGGGATAATCTTCGTCTTTGTGTCCTTAAACTTTTTGTGTTGTGAAAGCTAGAAAATGTAAGTATTATGCTTGTTTAGGGCAATGATGGCCAAGATCCATTTGATCCAGAGCACCAAATTAGGAGATGGTATATGTGCAAATGTTTTCCTGAAAGAAATCGAAGATTGACCAGACCTCCATGTTCTATAGTCTCTCATGTTGCCCTCATAATTTCTCATACAGTTTACTAAAGACTAGCAGAGAATTCCTGGTAAACTAGGATATGAAATGGAACTGGGATAAGATTTTGAAAAATAGGCCTCTGGCAATAACATCCTGCTGTCTAAATACAAGTTCTGAACAGCAGATACTCTCCTATAGGCAGGAGATTTCTTAACTAACATTGCCAGCTTTGCTGACAATTGTTTGTTCAGTGTGTCTTCATATGGTACCAGGTCTTCATAAAACATTACATTGATCTTTCTTGATTGAGATTATCTTGGCGCAAGTGAAGAATGTACAGGAGTTTGAACAGCAAGGAATGTTCTCCAAAAGATGTATCCACCTAAACATGGCTTGCTGAAATGGCTGACCTAAAGGAATGTAAATTTCTGTAAGCCAGTCCTTCTTTAATTGACAGAAAAGGAACACAAATAACATCCAGCCTCACAGGATCAAAATCTTGATCACTATACAGAGACTGTCATTACTCAGCCGAAGAACATCTTTTTTGTGTCCTTGTTCACTAGTTTTCATTAATGTCGAAGTCTTCTTGCTTTCTGTCGTCCCTTGAAAGTCTCCAAATTATCAGAGGCAATTGGCCTGCCGATCAGTGGTGCAGACCAGCCAGGAGGTTCATCTAAATCCTTAGAAATGTGTTTATATGGATTGGAGAAGCCCACAAATGTTTCACAAGAACTGGAAGGCAAACTTGCAACCTACTAAAGTGATGGCATCAGCACCAATTCTGCATGGTGTTGCCTGAACTGGCTGTCTGCCTTAGTATCATAAAAAATGGGGGAGGCATATTTTTGGAACCCAATCCAATCCTGAAGAAAAGCATATTCTGCCTTTACCTCCTTGTCGGGTCACCAAATTATTTTATTTACCAATCGAGCTATCCAGCATGGTTCCGAAATCTCCATGATGCAGCTTGAAATCACTGGAGTCTCTGAGGTAGCGGGAATTCCAATCTGATATAACATTGGCTTTGCCTGGAAGTTACTCGACAAGTAATATATTGTGGTCTAGGTAATGTAAAAAAATACCTGGACTATCACTACTAGAAACTTACAAATCTCTCACGTTGCCTTACATATTGAACCTCAACAATAAGGCACATTCTAACAACTGTGTTATTCAATCTCCTGTTCAGAGCCAGACGCAAACAGTTCATTGCAGTTGGGAGCATTGGTAATTGTGAGATAAACCATTTCTCTAATGGATAGTTTGATGCCTCAGACTCTCCATCCCAACGTATTGACATCTGCATTGATCCCCAGATTTGAACCAATGGCAGCAGCAGGCGGGATTACACTCAGTATGAGTTATTACAGCAGGTCTTGCAGACAGCGCATGCGCTGACGCTCGACCTAAAAAGGAGCAGAAAATGTTAACTGTTGCAGTTTTTTTATGTTCTCAAGCCATCACTAAGTCTCCTGTCCTGGGTGCTGAAAGTCATGAAGATTAAAAGTCACAGTGGATTGCAGAGGGGCAACATCTCTAGCTATTGCTGTACTCTGTAACGAAGGGAGCCAGTAAAATGTTCTAGATTGAAGAAGCCAACAGTCCCACTAGAGTCTGAGAAAGCTCCACTCTTGAACAAGCACTCTTCTCAATTATGTTGTTTTGATTGCTGTTGTGTTGTACCAGGCAAGTAAAGAGTTGCTGTCAGTTTCTTTTTAAGCCTATAAACTCCATTTGCCACTGTGTATCCAGGTCTGACTTTGGAGTGCTGAACCCTAGGTCCTTACAGTAGGTGGCAGCATGAAAGGTGCGCCCACTAGTTTCTGCCGCTTAATCTAAGGTTTCAGTGCTGCAGCAACATTGTGCCACACTGAGTCTTTCAAATGTGCTATCTGTAGCTGCAGGTAACCCTCGGACAAACATGTAGGAAGTCACCTTCTACCCCTACCTCATTTTACCCTAGGTCAGGGATGCTAGTCGAATTGATAAAAAAAAAGTAAGACTGCAGATACGCCAGTAAACTACAGTAATCAGTAACAGGAAAATTAGTCTACCAGTTTTTGGTGTATTTGCAGCCTATGAGGTAAAAAAGGGTATGACCTAGTTAATAGGGAGAATAAAAGGCATTAATGCAAGTGTCTTCCATTACTGGTGGTTGTTGGGCACGTTTCCCACATTAAGGTTGCTTCGGTTCGAATGATTGTACCCCCATGTGGGATGTTTGGGAGGCCTATGAGCATGACATAGGGGCAACACAGTGCACCAACATAACACTGGAGGCTGGAGACTCTCAAATTCATTGGTCGTCAGAGGGGGCCCTTCTCACTGCAGGCTATGGTCCTATATTGGCAGACCATGTGGTGATGTGAGGTGAACTCTTGCGAGCTTGTGGACGGGGTGCAAAGGCTTCTGCTGCTGTTCAGTTAAACCAACGAAAGAGCAGATGGAGCGCTAGGCCTTGTAGCACTCTGGGAACTCAATACAGCTTTTTCGCTCAAGATCAAAATCTGTAGCCAGTCACAACACAGACATAGGAGGGTCTGCGCGGCCTGTGAGATAAACGCACACGATAGAGGGGGAAAAAACCTTGATAATGAAGATAATGCCAAATAATGCAAGTGAGTGCTTGCAATGCTGCAAAGTTTCTCTGAAACTAAAAAGACTAACAAAATATCATACTAAATATAATTCTGAAATGGTATAGTGAATAAATATGAATGTGGAAAGAAAATGGCACTCCTCTCAAGCTGTCGAGCAGTAAAGAAAGAGGTAAGGAAGAGGCTAAAAACAGGAGATGGTATTTACTTGAGATTAGATATTTAGTTTAATGTAACATTTGTACAGAATTTAATTTGCAGTTGCAGAAGACCTATTGTCGGCTTACCATGAACATATAGGGACTTTGAGCCTGCCCACTGATTCCTATTGGTGGGCTTCCTGTCACTCTGTTACTCTCATTTGCCCTCTTATTCGTTTCCTAGTCTTGTTTGCCCCTTCCATGGCGCGTAGGCTGTTTACTATCATGTTTGAGTGGCTTTCTTTATGCTTCCACTTCTTGCTTTTCAAGCACCAATTTCTTTTTGGTTAAGCGCTCCACGAAAGTGTGTGTTTTCTTGTTATGCCCCTCGTGTACTTCTCTACCCTCTGCTCACTGTCACCCATGTGCTTCTCCCTGCTCTCCTCTCCTCTGTGCTGTGCTCGCTCTTGACTGACTGACTAAGGGTATTTATAGAGCGCTCTTATGCCGAGGCGTCTTGGCGCTAGGTAGAGTGATCTGAGAATCGCACTGTGATTAGCATTGCATAAAGAGCCTGGTTTATTGCCTTTCCTAAAGATGGTGCGTGAGGGCTGAAGTCGCAGCGAGACGGGGAGGGAGTTCCATAATTTGGCTGCTAGAAATGAAAAGCGTTTCCCTCCTCAACTGACCCTTTTCATCCCGGGAGGAAGGACCAACGTTATGTCCATAGACCTTAAACAGCGCAATGGGATGTATCGGGAAAATAATGATTGTATGTCTTCCGCCCCACCTCCATAGAGGGCATTATGCGCTAGGCATAGAGTTTTAAACTTCAGCCTACATCTCACCGGAAGCCAGTGTAGTTGTTTAATGGTGGCCGAAGTGGAGTGATGCTTGGGTAGACCATATAAGACTTGCAATGCAGCATTTTGAAGTGACTGAGGCTTTTTGAGTTGATTTACTCCAACAACTTAATAAAGGGCATTGCAATAATCTATCCTCATGTAATGAATTTTTCCAATCTCCTGGCTTTTATGTAATGAAGAAATTCTACTCTTGCACCTTTTGCACTTTATCATGATATGTGATTTTAACAAAAGTATTATGAATTGTGAGTATTACTGTATATGCACTTTTATGGTTTTGAACAAAAACCGAAATAAAGTTGATTTGATTTGATGATTATCCATGACAGATTAAGGGTACCAACCACCGTTTTCCTCAGGGAAAACGGAATAAAAGGCAGAATCTTACGCAGCACCTTTAGAGTGAAAAAGCAGGCTGAGACCACTTGGTTTATTTGGCAGGCACAAGTGACATCTTTGGCAATGAGAAAGCCGAGATTTCTGGCCTTAGACACCAACAACGGACATGTTCCGGCTTCAGGGGACCACCAACGTTGGCTCCATATAGGTTTCTTGACGAATTCCAGAATATCGTTTTTTCCAGTATTAAGTTTAGAAAGTGGACATTCATCCATGACATCACAGAGGAGAGACAGTGACCGAAGCGCTCAGCTGACATACTGTCACTTTGAGTGACAGACACCATCAGCTGCATGTCGTCCGCGTAAGACACGAGCGCTAGACCATGACGTTTAATTTGTCCAGCCAACGGGGTTACATAAATATTGTGCCCTCCCTGTTGCTTTCTCGTCCATGTGTTTTTGCCCCAAAAGATCCATGTTGCTCTCTCACCTGCTGTTTCTCATACCCACCCCAGCCTCTTTGTTGATTCCGCCCCCTAGCACTCATGCTGTTTCCTCGCACCTGCATCCTCCTTCTCTTTTGCTTGTTGCTCCTCCTCGTCCCCACCTGACCTGTGTTGCTTCTGTTTCCCGCCCTCCAGTTGCATCACCCTACCTGCGGCCTCATTCCATGTTGCTTCTCACTCTTCCACCCCCAGCGCCCTCCATGCTGCCTAACTCGCATTCTCTGCGCTGCCCTACCCGGACCCTCCTCTGTTTCCGCACCAGCGTCCTGTGTTTTCTTTTTATGTGCTGATCGAATTTTATACTCATATTTAACCATGCTGCACAGCATCGTGGACGCTGTACATCACATGTCTAAAAACCATTGACAAAGTCAATAAGTCTCAAAGCTGAGGGCAGTTGGCTCTACCAATACCTTTTTACGGCTGCTGTCATTCAGTACAGATATTGCAAAGCATAATACTAATTTTTGGTTCTGACCTAGAGTTTGTACAATTTTAATAAGTTTAAAATAATTGCTTAAAAATGATATGTATTTTAAAGGACGTGTGCTTGAAGTGATTGGTTGACTCACGTGTAGTGGGGGACACTGATTTCCTTCCTTTAAGTCAGGTTAATGGAGGAAAAGGAATGGGGTTAGGGCAAAGTAGTTGAATTATTAGCTATATATGAGAGAACATGCTTATTTTTAAATCCTAGAATGGATAGAAAACATTTTTGACCAGAAATGCTATGTAAAGATGATTAGAAAAAATGTGTCATATAAAACTTCATAATTCTCCTTCATTGTGTGTAACTTACAATTCTGAATTTTGAGTTAGTCCGGCTCTCATTGACATCCGTGATGTTTGCATAGGTTTTGTTACTATAGGATTTAAAACCCGAGTTTTATTTCAGGCCTGAACAGGGTTCTCAGTTCTTCGGCCGATACAAAGTGCACGTGCGTGGGTACCACAATAAACCAGCAACAATCCGGTTCTCCAAAGCATTAATAGTTCTAATTTTAAATGTGCAGAGATAAAGCCAGTTATGCTTTTTATGAAGTTTTAGCAATTAACTCTTTGCTAACGTTATTGTAGTGTCTGCAGATGCCCATTTAGCAGATACACTGTAGGTCAACGCACCCCCTACTGCTTGCGGCCTGTTTGTCTTGCACTCTGGGCCAATGGTAGTTTAGCCAGAAACTGATTTTTGGGCAGTTTTCAGTCCTGCTCAGCGTCTTCGCGTGCCCAATTTTGAGCAGTATTCTTCTGTACATGGAAGGTATGCTGTGGGTCTGGCTTGCATGTACGCTACATGCATCATTCGTGATCCGTACGCATCTTGCACTACTCAAATTTTATTGAGTGAAAATCATCAATCATTTCAAATATCTACACGCAATGAACCACATGAAAGTCGCAGTAAATCAAGGTTCGAGGCATATGAGCTGCAGATCCTACATTTAGCAATAGATCGCCACCTGGTGTTGGGCTCGAATGATTGCAGGTTGTTGTCTTCTTGGAAGAAGTCTTTTGTAGTCACGAGATAGGCGACTCCTCCCTTGGACAATACTGCACATGGTCATCGACTCCATCCTCAGATTGTGTTTTCCGCCACTAGGTTCGGATGAAAGTTTTCCGCTCTGGCTAGAAAAATACTTTTTCGAAGCGAGAAACTTCAAACAAACTTCTTTCGACATCGAATAGACTTTCGACATCACCAGCTACATTCCGGTGCGTCAACGCGGGCTGTTGGGCCCATCGGCGCCGTGCGGCCTACGCCTCATGGACAGAACTCCATTCAAGAGATGTGGAGCAAAATTCCCTCATAGCGACCATCACAAGGTTTCCAACCTCTGTCTCTCGCCAGAACACGACGAGTCGACCTGCACAGCCTGCGCCTCCTTCCGATCGAAGAAGACCATTCGGGATCGGTGGGCCCGTCGACACGAAATGAGGAGATCAGCACCGGAGGCCGTCTTTGAAGAGGAGATCGTCGAAGAAGACTTCTCCGAGGACGAATATCCAATCGAAGATATCTCCGAGGACGAGACTCCACTCAGCGCAGAGGACTCGCCTGATCTGCAGATAATATCGGGGGCAGAGGATTCGGACGATTCGATCCCGTCTCGACAACCCGTGAGTACATCTGCCCCTGCACGACAGACATTACCCAAACAGAAGGCAACGGTCAGCACTCCGCCCATTGGACCGGCCGAGAACCGACATATATCCTCTAACGCCCCGCCTTCGGGCCCCGGCTCCGAGGAAAGAGAATACGCCTTCCGGTGCCTCAGCACCGAAGAAACACCATGTGCCAGTTATACCTCCTCCATTGGCACCAAAACATCCTTCTACCCCTGAAGGACTCGTCGGCACCGAAGATAAAACCCCCTTCGGCGCCCAAAGACAAGGACACTTCGGCACCCGTACCATCTGTGCCAAAGCCAAAACCTGTACCAAACCCGAAAGCTTCGACTCCGAAACCTTCCGGTTCAAAAAACAAAGAGGGGAAGCCAGTTTCCGGCGCCACAGGAACAGCAAAACCTGTCTCCACGCCGAAACCTCTAATATCGGTACCAAAGACCCCAGATAAGGATAAACAACCTTCGGTACCGAAAACATTGCCAAAAGACTCAGCTACTCCTCATAAGGCAAAAAGCACTAAACAACCTCTATCGGCTCCGAAAAAAATCGACGCCGAAGATTATAGAATAGGAAGATCTGTTTAGACCAGATCCTAGACAGAAAAAGGTCTATATTAATCCAAAAACTGGACATGTGGAAGCAATCCCTTATAAAAAGAGACCAGCAGACACCTCACTTACACCTGTGGTTCCTGCCAAAAAGGACTGTGCAACTTCTCCGATGCACCCTTCCTCTCCTTCACTTTCTTCCTCTCCTGTTACTCCATATGTGGAACCCATAACACCTCCTATTCACTCTCCTGCTTCATCACACCACACTGATGAGGAGTATGATTTGGGTGGGGGGGATGATGTTCCAGAGCCACTTACATACCCTTTAGATGAGGATGTTAACACAGAATACCCCCGGGATGATGATGCATATAATTTTGCACCAAATAATGCACCAGACATCCCTGATCCTCAGTACGACCCAACAAACCTTCCCCTACAGAGGACAGTATTGGTTTTAATCATTTATTAAACAGAGCTGCACTTTACCATGGGGTTCCTATGCACTCTGATGCCATTGAGGAGGACTTCTTGTTAGACACTTTCGAACAGTCACAAAGGTCTACCCAAATATTACCAATGATAGGGGAATCATGCTCCAGAGATTTTTAAAGATCCAGTAAGGTGTAGGGTGTTAAATCCTAGAATAGAGAAAAAGTATAGGCCAGCACCAGCTGATCCAGTATACATTAAGGGCCATCTGCCATTAGACTCCTTGGTAGTGTCAAATGCACTCAAGAGGGCCAATTCTCAAACTTCTGGGGACACACCCCCGCCTGACAAAGAGTCCAAAATTATTGATGCGTCAGGAAAACGAATTGCTGCACAAGCAACAAACATATGGCGCATAGCAAACACACAGGCTTTACTCTCACGCTACTACAGGGCTCATTACGATCAACTAGAAAAGTTAATGGAGCACCTAACAGATCAACACAATGATCTGGCAGCAGAACTTTTACAAGAAGGCAAATTAATTTCAAATGCCACAATTATATGTGCACTAGATGTAGCTGACACAGCATCCAGAGCTGTGAACACTAGTGTTATCCTCCGGCGTCACGCATGGTTACGCATCTCGGGTTTTAAACCAGAGGTACAAACTACCATCCATAACCAGCCCTTTAATCAAAACCAATTGTTCGGGCCGGAGGTAGATATTACATTAGAAAAGATGAAGAAGGACACAGACACCGCTAAGTCTATGGGGGCATTACAATCCACCCAAACTAGAGGTTCCTTTCGCCGCTCCTCTTATAGAGGAGGCTCCAAGCAGACCGGCGCAGACACAACATCATCTTTTAAAACACACATGCAGACCTCCTCTAATAAAGGATATTTTAGAGGAGGATACAGAGGCAATAACAACAAGGGAAGAGGTAGAGGTAGTAACAACAACCGCTCCTCTTCCACTCCTAAACAGTGACTTCCCTCTGCCTCCCCTACAGCATTCCACTCCTGTGGAGGGCAGACTTTCACAGTTCCTACCTGTCTGGAACTCCATCACAACAGACAGGTGGGTAAGACAAATTATCCAACATGGCTACTGCCTAGAACTCACAGCAACCCCCCCAAACATACCTCCCAGGCAGCGTCCAATGTTTGCAGAACACATAACTCTGCTTCAACAGGAAGTTCTAGTACTTCTACAAAAAGATGCTATTCAAGTAGTTCCGTTAGAGGAACAAGGAACAGGAGTTTACTCCCTGTACTTCCTAATTCCAAATAAGGACTGGACTTTAAGACCAATTCTCGACCTCAGGCCACTCAACCACATACAATCAGATCATTTTCACATGATCACTTTACAACAGGTACTCCCATTACTGCCAACAGGTAGATTTTCTGTCCACACTAGACCTAAAGGACGCCTATTTTCACATTCCAACACATCCTGCGCACAGGAAGTATTTAAGGTTTGTCATACAAGGACAACACTATCAGTTCAAAGTCCTTCCATTCGGGGTTACAACAGCACCACAAGTGTTTACAAAGTGCTTAGCAGTAGTAGCAGCACATCTCAGAAGACCACAAATACATGTCTTCCCCTACCTAGACGACTGGCTCATAAAAGCAAGATCGTACAACCAGTGTGCACAACACACAAAACAAACAATTCAAACACTGCACAACTTAGGGTTTACGATAAACTACACCAAGTCGCACCTAGAGCCTTCGGACGTTCATCAATATCTAGGAGCTACTATAAACACATCGGTAGCTCTAGCGTATCCCAGTCAAGCCAGATTCAAAGTATTCAGAACTTAGTCTCCCTTTTTCAATGCCAGCATTCTCTACAAGCCAGAGTGTTCATGAAACTAATAGGGATGATGGCATCTTGCATCTTCATAGTTCCCCAAGCAAGACTGCAAATGCGCCCACTACAAGAATGTCTAGAACAACAGTGGAATCGGGCTCAAGGTCAGCTCACAGACCTGGTGTTGGTAGACAGCCGTACATATCGCTCTCTGCAGTGGTGGAACACCAAAAATTTGACAAAGGGACGGCAGTTCCTAGAACCTGTTCCACAGATAGTGCTCACAACAGATGCATCCCTCACAGGATGGGGAGCCCATCTCCTGCATTATACCACACAGGGTCAGTGGAACAATCAACAGAAACAGTTCCACATCAACTACTTAGAGCTGCTAGCAGTTTTCCTAGCACTCAAAACCTTTCAGGTACAAGTCCAAAACAAGGCTGTCCTAATCCGAATGGACAATATGACAGCCATGTACTATATATAAAAACAGGGGGGGGGGCACTCTCTGCAACTGTCCCAACTTGCACAGAACATTTGGAGATGGGCCATCCCTCAAAACATACATCTGGCAGTAGAACACCTTCCAGGGATCCACAACCAGATAGCAGATCTGTTAAGTCGTCAATCACAACAGATTCACGAATGGGAGTTGCACCCACAAGTACTTACAATTCTTTCAAATGTGGGGGCATCCACAAATAGACCTGTTTGCCACCCACGAGAACTCAAAATGCCCAACCTTCGCCGCCAGGTTTCCACACCCACGGTCGGAGGGGAATGCAATATGGATGAATTGGTCAGGCAGATTTGCGTACGCTTTTCCGCCTCTCCCACTCATTCCACTAGTAGTACGCAAGCTCAGACAACAGTCCTTCAAACTGATACTAGTGGCCCCTACATGGGCACGTCAACCGTGGTTCACCACGCTACTAGATCTCTCATTGGTTCCACATCAGAAATTACGGCTCACGCCATCCCTGTTAACACAGAACCATGGAGAAATAAGACACCCAGAACCAAGCCAACTGAATTTGGCGATCTGGCTCCTGATGTCCTAGAGTTTGGTTCCTTAAACTTACCACCAGACTGTATGAATATAATTAAAGAAGCTAGAAGACCCACTACCCCCAGAGAAAACATATGTCAAAAGTATCCTCTTGCACATATGCACAAACTTGGTGGACTCATTGAACATTTATAATATTGTAGCAGATAACCGCAATGGGGAAGGGAAAATCATAGGTAATGACTTTAATATTTAGCAATGCTTAAATGTTAATGGAAACACATAATCCACATAGCCCAGATGAACTTAGCGTTAACTTTTCTGTGCTCTTATCAACATTTTAATCTGATGCTTGTTTTTGCGCTAAATTGGTGATGAATTTGCATCAACCTCTCTAGAATGTCTGGCTTTCATTATATAGGCCCAAAATGCTGTTACATTTTTCGGAAACAGTGCTTGACCCAGGTTTGTGCTTTATCTTTGCAGTTTCCTCTTCCAAGGCAGCCCTTGCTGCTTATTTCTAGATCACGGAAATTTGTATTCTCTCAGAAGCTCATTACTCTTGTTGATGGTAAAGAATTCCATACCGATGGCTGACGGAGTCCAACATGGTGGCCCAAGTGTCTAGGGGTGGGCTGAATTTGTGTAGTTGCACTACGCAAAGCTCCGGAAAACGGTAAAAAATCTCCGTGAACACAAGGAATTGCTTGTTCCACCCGTTCGCGATGCTTTTTTCCTGTTCGCGATCGCGGTTTGCGTGCTCGGGGAGAAACATCTTGCGAACATGCGTTTTGAAAGCGCGAACAAGCCAAAAAGTCTGCAAAGCCGCGGATTATCTCATTTTTGGCAATTCCGCATTCTCTGCGAAACGCAAAATTACCCAAATTCCGCAAGCGGAACGGAATTTACTGCCCAGGCCTAGTGTCCTGCATGCTCGCTCAGGCTGCGGGCTTGCTTTGCTGGACTGAGTATTGCTCTGAGGGTGGAAGGTGGCAGGCAGGGAACATGAGGTGAGTGCTGAGGACAGAGAGTGCTGATGCCGATTGAGCAAAGGCTCCAGGTATTGATTTTAAAGGTACCTCAGCACAATCTTCGCACGCTGAGTCTGAAGTTTAGAAGAAAGAAGGCGCCTGCTCAGAGGGAGCAGGCTTTAAGCCCAAAGACAGGCAGCTGATTACAATCTCACCGGGTTAATAGGCGTATAAGTAGCAGATATTAGTACACAGATGTAGAGTCTGTTTTGTTTTCTTCACTGTGCCCATCTTTGACATTTATGTTCCTCCTGCTTTCGAACTTTGATTTGCAATCACAGTTTCTTGAATGGTCTGCAGTTCTATTTAGATCTGGCAGAGGCTGCTTTAGCTGTCTGTCAAATCTTCTGAATATTAATCATACACAGAAGAGGGACCATGCATTAACCCCCTTCAGTAATTGCCTATTGAAAGTGCCATTTGCCTTGTTTCGCTGCCCACATTACAGCCTTCAAATGTTGCATTTGTGATTCATGAATGGTTTTTGTGCTAAACTATCATGTCCTTGTATTGTATTGTATTGAACATACATATTGTTCTTCATACTTCAGTGTGGGGTGCCAAAGCACCTTAACTGGCGGGTAGCAAGTTACACTGTACGGGGCTGTGTTGTTCAAAAGGGTGTTGTCAATAAAAGGGTGCCTACGTGGCAGGCATTGTTGTGACAAGGAATAGTGACCGGAAATGTGTTCTTATCTTGTTTGGGGTGCTGTGCTTAGCAGCTTAATGGATGTAAAGCAGGGTGAGAGACGCACAGATTTATCATTGTTGAAGGTTGGTAGCTAGTAGTTAGCACTGTAGACCCTTCATTTCGTGACTTCTTTCTTTTAGCACATTTGTGAGTGTTCTGGTTGCAGAAAAGGGGTGTGTCCACTCTGAGGTCTTATGTTGGAGGGACTAAGCACAGGTTGGGGTACGGAGAGGCAGAGTGATTAGATTGATACCAGTATGAACTATTAGAGTTCTCCAGTTCACCAGCTGTGTATATTAAATGAGATTAAAGTGGACCTGTAATGTATTCAGATGATAGAACCAGTATGTCTAATAGGATCATGTTTGGCTGGGATTGATATGATCAAATCAAGGCTTTGGAAAAGGATTGGGATTGCAATGGATGAATTATTTGGGGAGTAATATTTGTAAGCCCGTCCCCTCCGACCGATCCCGCCTCCCTGCTGACCCTCCCTCGCCCCTCCCCTTCCACTATCCATTTATGACAGATGCTTTTGCGCGCAGCGTTCACGCACAGCGGTCGCGCCCCATGCGCGCCGAAGGTGCGCCAAAGGTAAGCCCGTCTACGCCTGGACCGCGCCCAGCGCCAGACCCCCTGGTCCCCGCCGCACCCAACCCACTAGTCACATATGATGCCGCTACTCAACACGCCCTCGACCCCGGACGCACACCACAATGCTACGATGCCACCCCAGGTCGTACCCATGGCCCATTCGCCTGCCTCTCCTGCAAGTTCAACTGCTTCAGGACCCTCCCCAAATCCACCTCCTCCACACACAGCTCTGACTCTAACCGCCTGAAGTGCATCCTGCTCAACACCCGCTCGGTCCACAGACATGCAACGGAACTCTGGGACCTACTCGACTCCGCGTCACCGGACATCGCCTTCCTTACAGAAACATGGATGAACACATATCATCAGCACCCGACATCGCCATAGCCATACCGGACGCTTACAAAATTACCCGAAAAGACCGCACCAATCAAACAGGAGGAGGCATCACCATCATCCACAGGAACACCATCAAAATCACGACCAGCTCCGACGATAATCTTGCAACCGCCGAACATCTCCACTTTCAGATCCACATCCAACCCTAGGACCACACTCAGAGGCACCCTCATTTACAGGCCTCCAGGTACCCGCACTCAATTCAGCGATGACATCACTGACTTCATCAGCACACATGCCCTCGCCTCCGAAAACTACATTCTATTAGGAGACCTCAACTACCACCTCGAAAACAAAGACGACAGCAACACCACCACCCTCCTGGACAACCTGGACAACCTCGGACTCAAACAACTTGTTGACACCCCCACCCACTCAGCTGGACACACGCTCGACCCTATCTTCACCTCCAGCAAGCACATCTCCTTCGACCGCACCACAGCTCTCCACTGGACGGAACACAGCTGTGTGCACTTCAGCTACAAAACCACCCTGACCCACAACTGCCCACAACCTATTCCTCTGAGAAACTGGAAAAAAATCACCTCCGACCAACTCCTCACTTCACTCAACCAAAACCCCCCCACCCTCCCATTGGACCCAAACCAAGCGGCCACCAATCTCAAGCAATGGATCACCCACAGTGCTCACGAATTAGCACCCCTGAAAAAGCACCAGATCAAATCGGCCAGCAAAAAGGCTCCCTGGTTCAATGATGACCTTAAAAAATCCAAGAAGCTATGCCGCACCCTGGAGAAAACATGGAGAAAAAACCCAACCACCGACAACATGGCCACCCTCAAGGCGGCCACCCGCAAACACCACCAACTGATTCGATCCACCAAGAAATCAGCTTTCAAGGATCGTCTCGACAACAACGCCCACAACAGCAAGGAACTTTTCAACATCGTCAAAGAATTCACCAACCCGGCCGCAGCAACTAACGACATCACTCCCTCCCAAGACCTCTGCGACGCGTTATCCTCCTTCTTCTACAACAAAATTGCCGACATTCACAACAGCTTCGAGAACACTCCCTGCGAACAACCCTCCCCACCCCCCTCAGACCCTACTCCGCCAACTAACATCCTTAGCGCCTGGAACCCAATCACCACTGAAGACACCATACGCCTAATGAACTCAATCCACTCTGGCTCACCTACTGACCCCTGCCCCCACCACATCTTCAACAAAGCCGACTCCATCATCGCACCCCATCTCCGTGATGTCATCAACTGCTCGTTCAACTCTGCCACCTTCCCAGAAAGCTGGAAACATGCCGAACTCGGCGCCCTTTTGAAGAAACCCACAGCGGACCCCTCCGAACTTAAAAACTACCGACCCATATCCCTCCTCCCATTCCCGGCCTAAGTCATTGAGAAAGCCGTCAACAGCCAGCTCGCCGCCTTCCTTGAATCCAACAACTCCCTCGACCCCTCTCAATCCGGATTTCGAGCCAAACACAGCACCGAAACCGCCCTCATTGCAGCAACAGACGACATACGAACACTTCTGGACAACGGAGAAACAGTGGCCCTCATTCTACTCGACCTCTCCGCCGCTTTCGACACAGTCTGCCACAGCACCCTCATACAACGCCTCAGCAACATCGGCATACAAGGCAAAGCCTTGGACTGGATCATCTCGTTCCTAGCTGAGAGAACCCAAAGAGTACGACTTCCCCCATTCAACTCAGAGGCCACTGAAGTCATCTGCGGAGTTCCACAAGGATCATCGCTCAGTCCCACCCTCTTCAACGTTTACATGAGCCCACTCGCATCCATCGCGCGCCAACACAACCTCAACATCATCTCTTACGCCGACGTCACCCAATTAATCCTTTCACTCACCAAAGACCCCAACACCGCCAAAACCAATCTGCACGAAGGCATGAAAGAAGTAGCCGAATGGATGAAACACAGCCGCCTAAAACTCAACTCAGCCAAAACAGAGGTGCTCATCCTAGGATCTCCCCCCTCTGCCTGGGACGACTCTTGGTGGCCTTCCGCTCTGGGCGCAGCACCCACACCCACAGACCACGCACGCAACCTTGTCTGGACATCGAGAGAGAGGAGTCTAGGATGAAGCCAAGTCAACGCAGTCTCATCCTCCTGCTTCAACGTACTTCGCACTCTCAAAAAGATCTTCCGCTGGATCCCCCTCGAGACAAGAAAGACGGTCACCCACGCACTGGTCACAAGTCGACTGGATTATGGCAACACACTATACGCCGGAATCACAGCTAAATTACAGAAAAAACTCCAACGCATCCAAAACGCATCAGCGAGACTCATATTGGACATCCCTCGCCAAGATCACATCACCGGACACCTAAAAGACCTCCACTGGCTTCCCGTCAGCAAAAGAATTACATTCCGCCTTCTCACCCACACACACAAGGCCCTCTACAATCTAGGACCCGAATGCCTCCACACTCGACTGTCCTTCTACAAACCCACCCGCAAACTAAGATCGTCCAATCAAGCCCTCGCCGCAGTCCCGTGCATCCGAAAATCCACCATGGGTGGAAGATCCTTCTCCTTCCTGGCGACCAAGACCTTGAACTCACTCCCCACTCGCCTCCGCCTTACTCATAACCACATCTCCTTCAGAAAAGAACTTAAAACCTGGCTATTCGACAAATAATGAACCCACTCCCAAGCGCCTTGAGACCCTCTGGGTGAGTAGCGCGCTATACAAATGCCCGAACTTGAACTTGAACATAGTACATTTAGTGTACGTCTTGTGACGTGCTTCATTGAGTCCCCTCTTATCTCCCAGACTGGTGTTTTGTCCTGCTATTTCTTTCCACAAAGTCATCGAAGAGCATGTAAGTGGAAGTAATTAGGACATAACACTGAGCCTGATATGAGGTCCTAATATGTGGTTTATTGTGGACTTTCATGTTGTGATTGTGGTTGCTTCTGTTGTAGGCTTGATGTTTACATTATTTTGCATTTGGTGCCAAGGAGGCAACTCTTGGTATATTATAGGCATTCATTTGCTTGCCCCGTTTATTTCTACAATAATGGGGTTCCGGAGTACCGTGCTACTCTACAAAAAGTTCTTCAATGCCTCGTCAGGGGTAGTTAGCACTATATAAATACAATTGCAATTGTGGGATTCAATTTTGCTTAACCCTTATTATACAATCATTGCTGTGTTTGCTTCGTGAAAGAATCTTATTTTTATTAGCTTACATGCGTTGCACTTGGGACAAAATGTTTTCGCTTGTAAATTTGGAGTAATTTTGTTTTTCATCTACATTTTGCCAATATTAAAGACAACGTATGTGGTAGGATATTGTCTGTTTGACTCTTGTCTCATACTAAGACTTTTGTTAGCCATAAGACGATCTCCCAAATAGTTGTTATTTGTAATAATAGATTCCCTAAAGGAGATTCACATCACAGTAAAATGAGGAAAGAAGTTTTTTTTTTTTAACTTGGTGTCTTTGGGACTCTGGTTTATAGCAAAATGTTGTCTGAACCTATTGGCCTCAAATGTGGGCATTTGTCACAAATTCTTTCATCAAGAACAATCTTAAATATTTCAGTATTGTAAATGAATCAGTGCATTTGCTTGTTTTCATATACCAACATATGAAAAAGCAGTTAAACTTAATACTCGAAGAGGGTAACAAAGGAAGAGATAAAATATTGGTGAGTCTACAGTCCATGACCCATTATGCTATTTCTTCACTGGTACCACTGAATTGCTGGAGACATTTTGCATTTGGAGGTTCCCATGGATTTTATAATGACTTGCATGCATTTTCTTGAGATGATTGTGAATGTTCCTGCCCCCTAGACATCCCAATCCTTATTCCTACTCCTTTTCTATAGTGGAGTTTCATATTTACACTTTGCCATAAGTATCAGGTAAGTGATGGTTTTCATGTCTACTTTCACCGCTCGCAATGTTTCTTTAAAAATGTTTTCATTGATGTCCCCTCTCATGTCCTGCAATTCCCTTCTTTTCCTCAGGCCAAAATGTCTGGACCATATTGCACTCCAAATGATTTGTAGCAAAGATTGTCCCTATTGGTCACTCTCCTCAAACAATTGGATGTTTCACGCAGCTAATTGAAAGTAGCCTTTCACTTGAGTCATGTCTTCAGTACAAGTGTACCAGTTGCACAGCTCTTAATTGTGCTGTTATTGCCACTTACCCAGAGACTGTTTTTGGATAGTTGTCAGGTGTCAACAGTGATGCAGTTTAGGATGGTAATGTCAGCCAATGCCGCCATTTAGGAAGTGATTCTGAACTGAGCATCTTTCTATGAGTTGCACGACATTCTGGCTTAATTCCACTTGTGCAAATCCCTATGAGATTTTAAATGCCAGGTTCTGCTTTACATTGAGGACCCAAATAAACGGGGCCATTCCGCATATGATTGATAATTTGAGTCTCTTTGGATGGCTGGTCTTCACCAAGCCAGTTCTCTCCAAGTCTCGGAGTTTGTTCATCAGTACGTTGTCCAACACATTTCCTTCCACGTTTGTTAAATACATCTCTCCAATTTCTTTAATAGGGAAATTAATGTCATTGGTAGATCTTAATGCTAGACTGTCTACCTATCTATACAATCTGTACATGGACACATCCCTTAGCGTTCGTGAGTATTTGACCGGCTAGCAGTGGGCCTTGGAATTTTCCCAGTATGCTTCAGTTGTAATCCGCTTTCTATCGCTGGACTATTATGTCCTTTTCAAGTTTCTCTTAGTTATTTAATTTTAAGAGTGTTCAACGGTGAATGTTGTGGAAATCCTCTGAGGCCATTGTTGTTTCCCCTGCTTTAAACTATAGAGAATTTTGTTGTAGTTTGTGATTGTCTGCAGTGTTTTCTTAGTCTTAATGACCTGCTGCCCCCTACAAACTTCTTTGCTTGGATCTGCCTCTCCCGTTTATCTTTCCTACTCTGCCTTCCCTAAAGTTCCACTACCCCATCCCCAGTTTATTTGAAATGGATTTTGGCTATATAATTTGTTTTCTGCATTTGACTTGGTTTGTCTGTACGCATTTTTATTTCATTTCCCATTTCTTAATATGCCCACCATGGAGTTCTCAAGATCTGTTCTCCTAATCCTTAAGCATTCCATGCACTTGATTAAATTTAGCAGCCTTCAAGCTTCCCAGCTAAGTTGCAAAAGGCCATTACACTACACTGGAGAGTCTTCTTAAACACTCCTTACACAGTCATCCTAAAGCTGACCAGTTATTTTTGTAATTCTTTTGACAGAATTTGAGTTCTTAGACCATCATTTCAATTATGTTCCGACACCATATTTCTTTTTGATTTCTCCATCCCTTGTCCATAACAGACATTTGTGGTGAGTCATTTGCAAACCTTCGATCTGCATGCGTAACCGTGTTTTTGTACACTATCCATGTTCATAGGAAGTGCCTTAAGTTTGATGTTGAAAAATTTATGAAATATCTTCTTCTCAAACATGCAGTATTACATAAAGTCACATTCAATGCAATGACTAACCAGTATTAACAAATAGATAGGTAGTACAGAGGAAAAAAGGGCCTCCCCAAAATAACCTAATTTGTGCCTGCTCACTGACATCAGTAACAAGAAAGTAGTGCCTGGTAATGTGAAGCACAGACTTCAAACCAACTTATTTCAAATAGGTTTTTTTACGAAAGATGCTACAATTATAGCTGCCTTTCATGATAAATGTTTTCCATTCATAATATGAGGACATTCTCTATTCCACCCTACAGTTTTAATGTGTGCCACAATCCAAAAGATGCTGGATTTGGAAATCCTTTTTTGTTAAAAAGGGAGATCACAAAGAGTTAATGTGAAGTCTTTTTTTAATACCAATTTTCTAAAGTTAACGTTGACAGATGCATGACAAACAACACTGGCTGGATCTAAAACAACTCCTTGCTGCTGAACACAGACAAAACAGAAGTACTGATCTTTAGCAACAGTAGTAACACAATGAACGACTCCTGGTGGCTATCAGACCTAGAACACGCACCCACCCCCTCCGACCACGTCAAAACTCAGAATCATCATTGACAACAAGCTCACCATCAAATCACAGATAGTAGTCTCCTCCACTTGCTTCCTCGCTCTATGCATGCTACCCCTATACACGAGACGCACAGTGACACGACCCACATCGCCAGCCGACTTAACTACAGCAACGCCCTCTATGTAGGAATTGCAGCACACCTCCCACAGAGTTCAGAGCGTTGCAGCCAGACTCATCCTCTGCCTTCCCCGATGACTTCACATCACACCTCGCCTCAGGCAACTCCACTGGCTTCTCGTACAGAGGAGATGCCAATTCAAGTTGCTGACCCACGCAAACAAGGCTCTACACAACCAAGCACCTGCATACATTAGTCACTGCCTGAACTTCCTCCAACCATTGAGAAGACTACGCTCTGCCTCCATTTCACTCGCCAATAGTCCCCACATTTACCGAAGCAGAAGTGGAGGACGCTCTTTCTCCCACATCACAGCAAAGACCTGGAAAAGCCTCCCCATGCACCTCTGGACCATCACCTCACTTCGGGAATTCCGAAAGGCGCTTAATACACTGCTGTTTGAACAAGCGTCCAGGACCTGCAAGCTCCTGGATACCCTATTGGGTGATTATCCCAATTGATTAATGACTTATCCGTTGTATGTAGTAATTGTTAAGTCATTATGTTTCGACCTAAACTAGAACAGACTTATTGAACTAGACCAATTAGTGTGGAAATCAAAACCGTACTTTAGGGTCCTCCCTAGCCTAGGTACTTACCTATGACTGTGCCACTCATGGAGCTTAGTATAACACGTCTTTGTTTGCGTGTAACCGCAAACTCAACATTCTGAACCTACATTCACTTCACTACTTTCTAAAATATGTACATCACAGCTCTATGGAATCTATCAGCAGCTTCAAAGTTTCCCTCATTACAAGCCCCCACAACACTACAGAAGGTACTCAAGTGGGCTTATATTATTGACGGTAAGGTTTTGGCATCCTCTGCCTTCATGTGCCTAGTCACCCCATATATATCAAATATGAAGAATTAGTGTACATTTTGAAGCAATACCAAACCTTTGTTTGTTAATCTCTCTGAAGAGCTCTTTTATTTAGCTACGGAGTGTGTAAGTTAGATCTTATTTTATATTTATATTTCTTTGTTTAAAGATTTTTAAAATTCATTGCGTTAAGTCTTAAAAAGTTCTCATACTCAGCATGTGGTAACCCTACCTCCTAGTGGCTTGTCTGGATGTGGCTTCTGTAGAGTTGGTGTACAATTAGTGTTTACGCATTCTTACTTTATATGTGGCAAGCCGCTCTGTTTGCCTTTTTATTGTTTGTTTTGTGTGTCCAGTGTGGATCCAAACATACTTCCCTTGCACTTAGCGATTTGCTCAGGCAGGGTCTAACCCTGATATGTAGGTTCTGTTTTTTAGTTAGATTCCTGTAAAATCTTCTAACTGCAGATTGGACATATGTAGTAGTTTAGCATTTCTATATGTAGTAGTTTAGTATTTCTGTGCTCTTATGTCTTTTATTGTTTGCCTGTTTTTAATGATGTCTATTTCATTCTGGAACCTTATAGCATGTTACCTAGGTAGCGTGGAATGGTGAGATTCAAACAGAGTTTGGTGGTTGTGCAGGGCTGTGGCTGAGCAGCTACTTAACCGTGTAGTCTGTATACATTAAACTACGACAAGGAAACGCAGAAGTGTTCCCGTGTACGTACTTCATATTTGTGGCGACAATCGACTATACAGTAGGACCTACAGCCTCATCAGCTGGCGGTTGAAGGCTTTCATTATCTCATGAAGTATGCTGTGATCTGCTTCGCGCCAGCTGAGTTACTGTAACTTATCTAACCCCGTTGGTTTTCCTCTTCCATACGGAGCTGCACTACCTTGTGTTAAAGGTCAGCAGTGAGTCCATTGTTGCGGCTGTTATGCGCACCGGCATGCTTCACATGCTCTAGTCGTATGATGTGGAGCGCCACCATCTTGCTAGTGTACGCGCTTAAGCTCAAGCCATACACCAACATTGAAGAGTCTGTGTACCAAAGGCATCATTGAGCCTACTGAGTCTTCTGTGTGGCTCTCTCCACTGGTTGTTGCCTGAAAGAGTAGTGGGGAGTTATGCATTTTTGTAGACTTGAAATTTCTCAGCAAAGAAATCTGGGTTGACTCACATCCTTTGCCAAAAATAGCTGATTTTGTTTCCTGGTATCAAGGGGGCAAATTTTTTTAGTAAGCTGGATTTAGCCAGTGCCTATCACCAGGTTGAGCTTCACCCAGAGTCATGACATCTCCCTAAGTTTACTTCTCCCCTAGGTACACTCCAGTACCGACGCATGCCGTTTGGGCTTGCTTCGGCAACCTTGGTTTTTCAAAGAGTAATGTCAAATTTGCTCAAGGATGTGGATGTGTCCTGGTCTTCCAAAACAGCGCCTTGATCTTTGCTAAAGACTGGAATTCACATGATATTGTCTTATAGAAGGTACTCACTAACTTCGACAAAAAGGGAGTTGCCCTCAAATCTGAGAAGTGCAAGTTTTGTTGTTGAGAAGTGGAATATTTGAGTCACTTTTTGTCTCAAGCCCAGACCGGGATTGGTAAATGCTATTGTTATCGATCCACCCCCTACGGACCAAACTGATGTGAAGTCTTTTAGGATTATGTGAGTTCTACTCCAGGTTTATCTCTTATTTTGCCACCATGATGCGTCCCATTAGCAATTTGCTCAAGAAAGGGGTCAAATTTGAATGGTGTAATGTGTGTAAAGAAGCATTTGCTTTAATTAAGTCTACGTTGGCAAGCAGCAAGGCTCTCAAACCTTTCAATCCCAATTTTCCGTGTTGTATATGGTTGATGCCAGACAAGTGGAGTTAGGTGTGACTTTGACACAGAACAGTCATAATATGGAGCATACTGTTATTTTTGCGTCAAAGCTGTTGAGTCATGCTGAACTGCAGTATTCCGTGATCGATAAAGAATTGTTGGCATGTTTGTGGGCCATTGGTAAATTTCACCCGAGTGCGTGGGGTAGGTGTTTTTTGTTACAACCTGACCACAAACCCCTGGTCGGCATTCTGGGTGGGGGCGTAAGCAAGTGCTGCACTCCAAGAATTTTAAGAATGGTTACAAGGCTCTTACAATACCAGTTTGATGTGACTCATATCTCAGGGGGAAAGAATGGATGAGCAGAATTTCTGCCTCGTTTCCCACTTGGAATCGAGGATCATGATATTCTCTTGTGTGATTTTTTTTGAATGAAGACTGTGAGGATTGTCTGGTGCGACCTAAAAGATTCGTGAACTCAAACTGAGTTCAGAAAAAGATTGGGCAAATGCTTTTGAAAATGACCAGGTTCTCCAGGATCTGTGCGAGTTAGTCAAGTCTAGAAGGCCCGAGAAAAGGTGCTGTCTCCTTTGATGCAGCCGTACCATAAGGTTAACAGTGAAATTTCCCTAGAAGGTGGGTTGCTATTACGTTCTGATAAACTTATACCTCCACATTGTTTTAGGAATGACACAGTTAAAAAAAAAAGCTCATGAAGGCCATTTGGGAGCCACGTTAACCAAACGCCGCGTCTGAGAGTCGTTCTGGTGGCCAGGCATGGACTCACAGATTGATGAGTTGGTGACGATCTGTGGTGTATGTTGTTCTGCTGACGAGTCTCAAAATTGTGACTCCACCTCTTATGCCAATTGGGTGTCCTGAGAAACGGTGGGTCAAACTAGGTTTGGATGTGATGGGACCATGTGACTCTCTACCTTGTGGGTGCAGGTATATTCTTGTTCTCATGGATTACACCTCCAGATGGCCTGAGGTCTTGATGGTGAAAGAGCCCAATACCAGTGTCGTAATAAAGGTCCTCAATGAAGTTTTCATGAGGGAGCGGTTTCCTGAGGAGATCATCACAGATAATGGGACACAGTTTGTGAGCAATGAGACCTGTATGTTTTTGGAGTCGTGTGGAATCACCCATCATAAGAGCTTTCTATACCATTCCCAAACTAATGGCCTGGTTGAGAGGATAAACAGAGTGGTTGGTGAGTGTGTTAAGTGGGCTAACGTGTGCAATCAGGATGTGGATTGTGCGCTGAGAAGCATGGTTTGGTTTTACAGGACTACATCTCACTCATCTTCCAAAGTGACTCCTTTTGAGTTTCTGAGGGGGCGTGTAGCAAACACCTCATTTAGATCTGGGTGGATGTCGAAGTGGCTCAAAAACGGAGTCTGATGTCAAACAGTTAATATCCATTGTGAAGGAGAATATTACTCTGTTGTACCACATGTTTTGTTTCTCCTGTGACAAAGTGGGTGCCAAAGTTGTTCCATTAGTACCTGGAGACATGGTCAGGATTAAGTCTTCTGTTCATGTAAAAAAGGGCACGTCCAAGGTTGTGAGAACTGTCAAGGTTCTGCATGTCAGATGCAATGCTGTACGGGTGGAGGGAGGTCATTGGTGGAATCTTTCGAAGGTTGTTAAAGTTAAATCCAGTTCTGACCACATGCTGGTTGAAGACAGAGGTGTGTCGTGGCAGAAAAATAATTTGAAAAATGTGCAAGATCAGGGTTTGGGGGCACATGGTTGTGTGCTTCCAAGAAGGAGTTCCAGGGCTAAGGTCACTCCAAGCCGCTCCCGAGATTCATGAATTCTTTGTTTTAGCTTGGTTGTTTTCTTTTGTTTGGTGTTTTTTTTAAGGTGAGATATGTAGTAGTTTAGCATTTCTGTATGTAGTAGTTTAGTACTTCTGTGCTCTTATGTCTTTTATTGTTTGCCTGTCTTTGATGATGTGTACTACATTCTGGAACCTTATATCATGTTACCTAGGTAGCATGAAGTGGTGGGATTCAAACAGAGTTTGGTGGTTGTGCAGGGCTGTGGCTGAGCAGCTACTTAGCCGTGTAGTCTGTACACATTGAACTACGACAAGAAAATTCAGAAGTGTTTCCGTGTACTTTCAACCCCCCCATGTTGTCTTACTGCACGTTTATAACTATTCACTTGAGTAACCACTGCATATTGTGTTAGAAAAAGGCATCCAGTGCCAAACCTCTACACCGCCTGCTTTGCATGCAGTGTTAGGGTGCTCCCTGGACCAGAAACAATCATCCTGGGACCGGATATGGGGCATCACCCTTGTTCAGCGAGGCTAGCTTGATTCCAGTGGTGCAGTGGGCAGGGGATCCACCCCTGGGCATACCCTACCCACTAAGGGCGACAACAGCAAAAGGAATAAATGATCGACGCAATGCTGAACAATGCCAATATTCACCCCCAGTCACAAGGATCTGCGTTTAATCCATAGCTCTTTTGCTCACCAGTTTGGACCCAGCCATATCCAATTAAGTCTTGACCCCGCTCCTCATGGGAACAGTCCAGCCCAAACTGCCAAGTCAGCTCCTGAATGGGACTGATATGCCCAGATGTGGGTCCTGTGCTTTCCATGCCATTGGAGTCAAGCTAGCCTGGCTGATGAGGGGTGAAACCCTGAAACCTGTCCCAGGATGCTTGCTTCTGGTCCAGGGAGGACCTGTCCTGGCAGTTGGGGCTGGACTGTTCCCATGGGGTACAGGGTCAAGAATGATTGGCATAAGACTGGGTTTAAACTGGAATGACATGCAGAGCAAAATACGATAGATTTAGGCCCAGATCTCTGTACTAATGTGAATGTTTGACTTGGTTCAACATTCAGTCCATAAATTGTTCTTTTTGCGCTAAGTCAAGCCCAACTCTTCACCGGTATGTATTTCCCCAAGTGTTAGCCTAACGGCTCCATCAAAATCTGGGATTTCATGCCAACCCTATATAGGTGATAGTTCAAACCAAGCTCCTTGTGCTCCGCCATTCCATCGTGCAGGGAACTGGGACCTGCTAAAGGGCGATCATTCAAAGCTCTTCCCTGTCCGTCCATCCATTCTTGATCTCGAACTTGTAATTGTGGGTACCTTCTCCCAAACTCTTCATAGGGTACCCCTTCCACCTACTCATTCTGCATCTTATAGCCATAGATGACTTTTCAGAGTATGGGTTGATTGCGCACCGCTAGGAATTCAGTCAATTCCTTATAGGGAATTCAGCCTTATTCCGGCATATAAACGTGTACTAGCTGAAGACAATTTGCTTGGAATTGAAGGCTTTCCTACTAGTTCTGAAATCCAGGATGATGATTGTTCACCAGATAACTGCACAGCACACTATGCATCAGAAAACAGTGGGGCCTACCAATTCCTCCACTTTGGCCGTTGGTAGTGGCATGTTCCTTCTGATCTTTTACATTGCAGATCTCAACAGCAGTCCGCTCCAGCAGGCTTCTACTTATCTCAGAAGTAGGAGATTCTAGGAAGTAATTGAACACGTCTTTACAGCATTGCTGTCCTCCTATATGCTCTTTTTCATTTTGTTTCAACTACGCATGCTCTTTTTGCTTCCAGGAAGAGACTGGCCTTCCATGATGCTGGAAATTGGACCAGAGGAGGGATTTGTGTCCATTGTTCCCCAATACTACTTTTATTCAGGGTCTTTCAGAAGATCAGTGGGGAGGTGGATTGTTTTGTTATCCAGGTTGCTCTTGTTGTAGGAAGGTAGGATGTTACCCCTCTAAACTCTACCAACGCTCAGCATGAGCTCATAGTTCTTGCAGTCCTGACATTTTGACTGCTTTACAGAGAATTGAGATGGCCTGACGGTTGCCTCATTATTAAGAACACTGAATCTAAGCAAATGGCTGGTGTGTCCACAGGATCCACTGGACACTGCAAAGGAGCATCCCCTTTTGCTCAGTAGATGTGATGTTCTTTTCACATCATCGTTGAATGAGTGGACTAATTGCAAGACCTACCATGCACCCAAGGAGCGCATTGAACAGGCCTTTGGAATCCTTCTGCACATCTAAGACTGTTGAGATATCAGACAGACCTGAAACTCTTGAACCCTATGTATGGTGTCGCCAATCTCTGAGAACTGAAACTTGTACTGCTCCTGTTAATGCACAAGCTTTTCAAATAGGGTGCATCTCAAGTCAAGTCAAGTCAAAGAATTTATATAGCGCGCTACATACCCAGAGGGTCTCAAGGCGCTTGAGGAGGGGTGGGGAATTATTTGTCAAATATCCACATTTTAAGTTGCTTTCTGAATGCTAAGTGGTTCTGGGTAAGGCGAAGGTAAGTGGGAAGTGAATTCCAGGTTTTAGCTGCCAGGTAGGAGAAGGATCTACCTCCCATGGTGGTTTTGTTGATGCGGGGTACAGTGGCAAGGGCCTGGTTGGTTGATCGTAGTTGGCAGGAGGGGGTGTAGAAGGACAGTCGTGTGTTGAGGCATTCTGGTCCGATTTCGTAGAGTGCTTTGTGTGCGTGGGTTAGGAGCCGGAAAGTGATCCTCTTATTGACGGGCAGCCAGTGAAGGTTTTTCAGGTGATCAGAGATATGTTCTTTACGCGGGATGTCTAATATGAGCCTGGCTGAGGCGTTTTGGATTCGTTGGAGTTTTTTCTGGAGTTTAGCTGTAGTACCGGCGTAGAGGGTGTTTCCATAGTCCAGTCGACTCGTGACCAGAGCGTGGGTGACCGTTTTCCTAGTTTCGGTGGGGATCCAGTGAAATGTTTTTTTGAGCATGCGAAGAATGTTGAAGCAAGATGAAGAGACGGCGTTGACTTGTCTGTTCATCGAAAGTGAGGAATCCAGGATGACGCCCAGGTTCCGTGCGTGGTCTGTCGGGATGGGTGCTTTTCCAAGGGCTTGTGGCCACCAAGAGTCGTCCCATGCAGAGGGGGAGGTGCCTAAGATAAGGACTTCTGTTTTATCTGAGTTCAGTTTTAGACGGCTGTGTTTCATCCATTCGGCAACTTCTTTCATTCCTTCGTGTAGGTTAGTTTTGGCGGTGCTAGGGTCATTGGTGAGTGATAGGATCAGTTGAGTGTCATCCGCGTAGGAGATGATGTTGAGGTTGTGTTGGCGTGCGATGGCCGCCAGAGGGCTCATGTATACGTTGAAGAGGGTGGGGCTGAGTGATGATCCTTGTGGTACGCCGCAGATGACTTCAGTGGCCTCTGACTTGAATGGTGGAAGGCGGACTCTCTGGGTTCTTCCGGTGAGGAACGAGGTGATCCATTCCAGTGCTTTTCCTTGGATTCCGATGTTTGAGGCGTTGTAGCAAAGCAAAACGTCTGTCATCCTTCCTGGTGGTAATAACATCGACCAGGTACATAACCGCTGCAAACCTCTTTTAGCTGAATGCTCTTGTCTATGTTCCTTATTGATCGAGTGCTTCTCTAGACTCTTCCTTCTTTCCAAGAGTATTGTTCAGTTCCGTCTGAAATAGGACATTATCCAGGCATTTTCTCCTCTTTCACACATCCCTTTGCCTGAGGGGAACCTGCCCAGTTTGGACATTGAGCACACCTTCCACTCTTATCTGGATTGAACTTAAGATCGGTGTCTTAAACATATTAACTGATTTTCACTTTTGTGGGCATGGATGTCAGCCGAGCAGATGCGGAGGACACTATTTCCAGATGGAAACCATTGCACATTACTCATTAATGCAATCTGCATGGAGCCCCGCTTCCATGTGCTGTCAGGACACATTGCATCAGAGCAAAGATATTGGTGGTGGCATCCTGTGGCGTGTCCTTGTCAGACCTACATGGTTGCAGCCACATGGTGTGTTCCCTGGATTATGTTGACGCTACGGTCTCTGGACTTAATCCTGGAGCAACGCAGAGTTTGGCAAAGAAGGTCTACAAAACCTACTTGCCTGGCCTAAATTTCCCAGTACTGACTTTCTCCTCCTTCCTTTCCTGTTTACACTTATAGCGAGATGAGCCTTCGCTTCAGAGGAGGATAAAGTTGCATTTATGATGACTTATCACTCATAGACATTAGACTAGTTTTTCATATTAACAGCTTCCCATCAACCCCTCAGCTGTTGTTTAAAAAACCAACACTGATTGCTCTTTCTTTTCATTGATGGGTACTGGTGCAAGTGCACATATGTAGAGGGTTTTGTTAATGCCATGTATAATGCACTGGAAAAAAAATCTCAGTATAGAAACGGAGATAAGCAGTTTCTGGTTCCGCCTCTAGGTGGCAGGGTCCCCATAGGAGCTTTAACTTTTTATTCATGTTCTTGAATTGGTGCGTTAGTTCAAGTGTGTGCATAAGGTTGGACTACTCAGAAAATGCATGTCATACTCTATTATGTTAACTTGTGGTCAGAGAGTCCGTCATTACCTTTTTTATGTAATTACATTTTTTAAGAAAGATTGTTGCTGGTAGCAGCTTGTTTTCAAACAGCTGCTATTTTGAAAACTCCTCTAAACTAACATTGGCAAAATCCATAGGTCTCTCCATGCTGACCTATTAGTTTTGTCATTACCTTTTGCCACTACAGTGCAGCACCACGGAAAAGCAACATTTTTTTGTCAATTTGATCAAGTATTGGCAAAATAAATAAAGGCACAATGATATGGCTGATTCTGTTGGTCACGTTTTTCCGTTGGTGCACGTCACCAGGCATGCACATGCTAGCAGAATGATGCACACGTCATTTGCTTTTCTTCTTTATTTACTGATCCAAGAAGATGGATTCCCCTTTGTGAACTAAAACAGCATCTGGCGGGAAGACAGCAGAGCAATAGATAAAGGGAGGAGGGGAAAGCAGAATGCGGATAAGCAAGACCAACACTGGGTGTGAGGTAAGAAGCTCATATTGGAGAGAACAGCATAGGGCGTGCAGGGGTGGGGGGGGGAACACATGAGTGAGCAGAACACGAGTTGGAGATCTAAAAAGCACATCCACTATCATGGTGTGCTCAACCAAAAATAAAAAAAGTAGTTCCCTAAAAGTGAGCAGTTGAAGGATTAAAATCAGGCCCCAAAGAGGATGGTGAAGAGGCCTTGCTTCAAGAAAGAAAACAAACACAAGATCCAACAAGACGGACAAGAAAAGCCATAGAAAGAGAAGCAAGCAAACAAGATTGAGAATAAAGTCAATAATTAGCAAGCTATGGGTCTGCTTTAAATTCACTAAGTTATTGCTAAATCCCCAATAGTCTTTCTCAATGAGATACCTTGCAGTGTCTGATAGGGGAGATCTAAATATACACCAGACTTTCCAAACGGGTTCAATATTTTGGGAATGTTCCAAAACTTTGAGTGGCCTCTTGAAATAACTGCTGTTTTGAGAACAGCGAATGATATAAACGAGAATTCGCGAAACTAGTAAAAAGAAAACATTTTCATACCATAGAAAAATTACAATTTCCTCACTGCTTGAATCACATTAACATATATAATGTATTGGTTTACAGCTGCAGACAAAAGCCCTCCTCCCAGCCTATCAATAGAGGGTATAAACACCACTAGGGCAAAGGCAAAATGATCACTTTTTTAAATGTTTGAAAATAGGAACATTAGCTAAAAGGTAAACACTCATGTGACAGGTTTTTTTTTCACAGTGTTGTACCAAATATTCAACATTTTTGTAACTTTTGCACTGAAATAATTTTAGGTGGAAATTTTGAAAATGATGCTATAGATGTTGGATTGTGTTGAAAATGCAGCACATGTATATTTAGGTGAAAATGCTGTGGCAGCCGAATTACTTGACTGCTGTTGTCCTGGTTGTAGGTTGTATTACACCCTGTAAATCACTCCTACCACGCAAAAATAATCAATAAGCACTACGTGGTTTGGTAATTACTATGAAAAGTTGGATTACTTTCATAAGCTTAACCTACACAATTTATTAGTGCATGTAATCTGCCCTCCATCTGTTTAGGCACAGCAGGACACATAACACCCAATTAAGGAACCTTAGGTTCACTACCTCTAATAATTCACACCCTACCACACTATTGTGAAGGCATAGTGTCGCTACAGAGAAAGGAAAACGGAGTAATGTGATACCAACGAAGGTGAAACATATTATGTATAATATTTTCTGAAAAGTCGTTCTTTGAAATTTGCATTACACAATGCTATGCTTTTTTGAATTTTGGAACTTCTGCCTTACCAATAACATCTTTCTTTCCCAACGGCAATCCTACAGACAGATCAAAGGTACGGCTATGGTGACCTGCTTCGCCCCCAGCTATGAAAACTTGTTTTTAGGCTGGTGGGAGAAGCAGTTTGCCTGGGCCAATGAGAATCACCACTGGGTCTCTTCGATTATTGGGTGGTACCGATAAATCGTCGCCCTTTCCATTTTCCGGAAAGCTGCAAAGACAGACGGCGAAGCGTACATAGCACATCTAAACATAAACTCAGTGAATCTCCATTTCAGCGGCCACATAAGTGACACAGCAGTTGACTTTTTAGATCTGAAAGTCTTTATCCGGGAAGGCAAAATATATACTTCTTTGTTCCGTAAGGTAACCGCAGGGAACTCCATTTTAGAAGCTAAGAGCAGCCACCCTAAACCTCTAAAGAATAGTATCCCGCATGGGGAGCTATTACGCTCAAGAGAAACTGTTCAAGAGTTGAGGATTTCCTAGCAGCAGCACAGGAGTCAATTGATAGGTTTAGAGTGAGAGGATATCCTGATCAAATTCTACAGAAAAATCTTGAAAAGGTTATCAAAATCCCTAGATCATGTCTTTTGAAAGAAAAAGTGAAACCAACTGCAAAAGATCAGAGTACCCGTCGCTTCATCATTGTGAGAAGTTGGCCTGATATGCAGTGCTCACTATTCTAGTGATCACTATGCATCAGTCCAAACGACCCTTATGGTGATTGGTTGTAAGTCAACCTTAGACCAGCTATCCTAGTAGCGTGGATACGAGCAGTCTTCGGGCTAAACTCTAGAGGGCGTGTTAAGCCAGCTGTTATACCATCACATACCCCTTGAACACCAAGTGAAAAGACACCACACAAGTGTTATGAAAATAAACAGTGTATTTATTAGAATCACAACAGCCCTGTACTCTTTATGAGGACAGGGTACTAAGCACACAACAAAACTCTTAAGAAAATACTTCAAGTGCACGATCTACACAAATGCCCGAGGGCACGGAAAGTTAAGTGTTCTCGGGCGAACCCGATAAGGTAAGTCGGAAGCGATGGGGACTCGGGACCCTTCAATAAGGAGGCTATGCGGGCACCGAAATGCCGAAATTACCTAGCCCAGGGGCTGCGGCTGCACAAGTCTTTACAGACGTCGGGAGTCCTCGCTGACGAACCAGGAGCCGGAAGGAAGGAGTTGCTGGCCGGCGACAAGTTGAGATAGTTCGTAGAGATCCAAGCCTGGATCAGGGATGGATGACACCTGAAAGCAGAGGGGACCAAGTTCGTAACTACTAGCCAGTAGTCAGAGGGTACCAGGAGGGTACCGGATGATCGTCACCTCGACTAGGTGAGTGGGCGACGCTCGGCTCTGCAGTCTCACGGACCAGGAGGCGTTGTCGGCGACCAGGATGGTTGTGCGAGCTGTCCCACGAAGATTGATGCTGTCGGCGTCGCTGGGCCCAGGATTGGGGCAACAAGCCTTGGCAAATTCAGGGCCACGTGGTGGACCTAAAATGGCGTCTTGAGTGGACCAGGAGGGTCCGGGGTGCTCCTCTTTCAAAAGGGAGCAAGGGTCAGTCTGGAGCAACCAGACCAGCAGCGTTGTTGTCGGACGTCGTCGAGAAGGCCACAAGCCAGCGGGCTAGTAACCAGACAACGTGATGAGCTGCAAAAGCAGAAGGGCCCCACGCAGATCGTGGAGATGCTGGGAGGCCGCACTTTGATGCTGGAGCTGCTCAGGGTCGGGGCTTCTCGGACCCCAAAGCACTCACCAGAGGATCCCTCGGTGGTCGTGCTGGTTTAGAAATCGTGCAGGTTCTGATGATGGCCGGTCGCGCGAGGTCTCGTCGCACCCACGGATCTCAGCTGAGCTGACGATGTGGGTAGAGGTCAGAGGTGCCAGGGAAGCCGGTTCTCGTCGAGCTGGGCAGTCGGATTCCTGAGGAAGGACGTGCAGCAAACCGCAGAGTTCTTAGATGGTGCCTGCGGATGCAGGGTGACTACTCCTTAGCCACAAGGGAGAAATCTTGAGAAGAGTCTTGAATTTCCTTTCGTAGAAAGTAGTTCTTGATTCAAAGATGATCTAATCTTGAAGGGTCCCCGCTTCTGCCTTTATCCTAAAGAAAGGGGTGGGTACGTGACCAGGTCCTGCCCTAGGGGTGGTACCAGAAAGGGGGGTGGTTACACCCCTCTCCCATGTCGGACTTTCCCCAGGTCAGGGGCAAGGGTGCCCCTGGAACTGGTTCTAGCCAGCAGATGCGTAGTGAGCACCGGGGTGCCACTCCGCAGTCACCTTCCTGTAAAGCCCTGCCTACCCAGGATACACAAAACCCTGTCTGGGATGGTGCGAGCACCGCCCCGGACAGGAAACCCTTTGTCCAAGCTCTCCTCGCTGGAAGGACTCCCAGCAGCAGGAGGTCAGACTCGTGTCTGTGGTGGCAGCATCCATTTTGTGGAGCTGAGGCTTCAGTTAACTTTAACCGGGGTTCACAGTTACCTACATGTCGTGTCCCTCTAGAAGGGTGGAATGCTAACCCCGTCGCCAGCATTGGTGAGGGGTCAGTATCCCGATTCGTATGACACCTTACTCGACATGTCTTGATAACGCGATAACGCGATACCGAAGTTAGCGATATGGGATGCGTTATCATGGACCAGCCATTGGGTCTTGGTTCCGCAAGCTGCAACCGGGCTCGGCTCGTGCCAGAGCCCAATTCACACGATTCCACGCACTCTGCCTTCAGGATTGTCAAGGCCTGCCATAGGAGTGTCTGATAGGAATTTGGGTGTCCATTTTAGGGTTAGATATAGGTATACTATATCTAAAGCAAAGGGCGAGTGCGCCACCTTGCCCCAGCTGTCGTGCAGCCAGTTGTGTCAGATTTAGATGGCCATCCAGGGGTGGCATAATACATGCTTCAGCCCCTGGTAGGCCCTGGGTACACCGATGCCCTGAGTTACAGGGTCTGACAAGGTGGCCCAGTTCCAATTGGGTAATGCACCTAAGGTACACATGTCAATTTAGCGAGAGAACAGCTAGGCTGTGGGTCTGATTGGCAGGCCCACAGCCAGAGAAAGTCGTAAACCAGTGAAACAAAAGCAAAAAATCTGGGTGATCATAGGATTGCAGACCCTACTCTCCTACATGACCCCCCCCCCAAACGTTGGGACAATAAACTAACCTTGACCAGGTGAGTCTTCTTGTTCTAAGTGGAAATACCTGGAGAGCCCATCTGCATTGCCATGATCAGTGCCAGGTCTATGCTCCACTGTGAAGTCCATCCCCTGTAGGGAAATGGACCACCTAAGCAGTTTGGGGTTTTCACCCTTCATCTGATTTAGCCATAAGAGGGGCTTATGGTCGGTCTGAATCTTGAAATGAGTGCCAAACAAGTATGGCCTCAGTTTCTTCAGGGCCCAAACCACAGCAAAGGCCTCCCTCTCAATAGCTGACCAATTTTTCTCTCTGGGGGTCAGCCGTCTGCTTATAAAAGCAATGGGCTGGTCATTACCATCAAAATTCAGTTGAGATAGAACAGCTCCCACACCCAACTCAGAAGCGTCTGTTTGGACAATGAATGGTTTGGAGTAGTCTGGACTCTTGAGGATAGGTGCCGTGCACATGGCCTGTTTTAGGTCATCGAATGCTTTTTGACAGCTCGCTGTCCACTGAACCTTTTTTGGCATTTTCTTACTTGTCAGTTCATTAAGCGGAGTCACAATCGATCCGTAATTTCTGACAAACTTTCGGTAGTAACCAGTCAGGCCCAAGAAAGCTTGAACCTGAGTCTGGGTGGTTGGAGGATCCCAGTCCCTGATTGACTGTATTTTGCTCTCCAGTGGTTGAACTTGGCCTCCACCTACAAGGTGGCCCAAGTATACAACCTGTGTCTGCCCTATCTGGCACTTGGTGGCCTTGATAGTGAGACCTGCTGCTTGCAGAGCCTCTAACACTTTCATCAGGTGGATCAGGTGATCCTCCCAGGTGGAGCTAAAGACAGCAATATCGTCAAGATACGCCGCACAGAAGTCGTCCAGCCCAGTGAGAACGTGATTCACCAACCTTTGGAAGGTGGCGGGTGCATTTTTCAAACCAAAGGGCATTACCACAAATTGATAATGCCCACCAGGGGTAGAAAATGCTGTCTTGGGCTTGGCGTCCTCAGCTAACCTGATTTGCCAATACCCAGCTGTCAGGTCGAATGTACTTAAGTAGTTGGCAGAAGCCAATCTATCTATAAGCTCATCCTCCCTCGGTATTGGGTGGGCGTCAGTCTTAGTGACTGCATTGAGACCCCTGTAGTCTACGCAGAACCTCATCTCTTTCTTACCACCCTGGGTGTGAGGCTTCGGCACTAGAACTACGGGACTAGCCCAAGGGCTATCCGAGGGTTCAATGACTCCCAACTCCAACATTTTCTGCACTTCAGTTTTGATGCAGTCTCTAACGTGATAGGGCTGCCGGTGGATTTTACTCTAAACGGGCAAGCTGTCACCAGTGTCACCCTCATGGGTACACCAATTGGTCTGACTGGGTGTTAGAGAGAACATATGCCGGAAGGATTGAAGAACCTGTTTACAATCCTTCTGTTGATGTTCAGAGAGGCTGCCACAAAAGACAACACCGTCTACTGACCCATCATCAGGATTCTGAGTGAGCAGGTCTGGGAGAGGGTCACTCTCCTCCTCCTGTCCCTCATCTATGGCCATGAGCAAGCTCATGTCCTTCCTGTCGACATATGCTTTGAGCCTGTTAACATGGAGCACCCTGTGGGGGCTCCGGGGAGTTCCAAGGTCTACCAGGTAGGTGACCTCTCCCTTTTGCTCAAGAATTGTGTGGGGCCCAGACCATTTGTCTTGGAGCCAGTGGCCCCAGCAGCACTCAAACACCCACACCTTCTGTCCAGGCTGATAAACAGTCAGGACAGCCTTTTGGTCATGCCAAGCTTTTTGGAGTTCTTGGCTGGCCTTAAGGTTTTCAGATGCCTTTTCCATGTACTCGGCCATCCGAGAGCGGAGACCAAGTGCATAGTCCACTATGTTTGGTTGCAGGCTTTTTGAGAGGTCTCTCCCATCCTTCCTTCACCAAACACAGGGGTCCTCTTACAGGATGTCCATACAAAAGTTCAAAAGGGCTATAGCCAACCCCCTTCTGTGGGACTTCTCTATAAGCGAATAAAAGGCAGGGAATCCGGACGTCCCATCTACGCCGGAGCTTTTCAGGTAGTCCATGAATCATCCCTTTTAGGGTCCTGTTGAACCGCTCAACAAGCCCATTGCATTGTGGATGATAGGGTGTGGTGAACTTGTAGTTGACACCACATTCCTTCCACATAGCAGTCAAGTAGCTCGACATGAAGTTTGCACCTCTGTCAGAGACCTCCTCCTTAGGGAAGCCCACTTTGGAGAACACTCCAACTAGGGCTCTTGCCACAACAGGTGCTGTAGTGGTCCTAAGGGGAATAGCTTCAGGATACCTGGTGGCATGATCCACTACCACCAGTATAAACTTGTGCCCTGATGCTGTTTGGGGTTCCATTGGACCGACAATGTCAATCCCCACTCGTTCAAAGGGCACCCCCACCACAGGCATTGGTATAAGGGGGGCCTTTGTTGTGCCACCTGACTTACCACTGGCTTGGCAAGTGACACAGGAGCGACAAAACTCCTTGGTATCCTCGTTCATGTGAGGCCAGTGAAAGTGTGAGACAAGCCTGTCCCACGTCTTCGTCTGGCCTAAGTGTCCTGCTAAGGGAATCTCGTGGGCCAAGGTAAGAAGGAAACCACGCTGAGACAAGGGGATAACCAGCCTCCTGGTCATGCCAGGCTTGGGGTCTCTTGCCTCAGTGTACAGGAGTCCATCCTCCCAGTATACCTTGTGGGTACCTGTGGCGTTCCCAGCAGCCTCAGCAGCAGCCTGCTGTCTGAGGGGTTCAAGGGAAGGGCAGTCTAACTGATCCTTCCCCGGGTCTTCTCGTGAGGGTCCCCCTGAGCCCAGAAACTCAACTTGATCAAGTTCGAGTTCTTTAGGTTCAGTTTCCCGCAATTCCTGGAGGTCAGCCTCCTCTGAGACTTGATCCTCAACCTGGGGCAAGGGGGAAGGCGACGCCTTAACCCGACTGCTCTTCTTCTTGGGAGGTGTCTGGTCCATTGTTCCAGGATCCAGCACCGGTTCAGTGGGGCATCGTCTGACCTGTGACCTAGTCACAGCAAGCACATGTGCTGGCAAGCCTAACATCTCCATGTGAGTCCGTTGCTCCACTTCTGACCATTGTGATGACTCCAAATCATTGCCCAACAAACAATCCACTGGGAGGTCTGAACTAACAACAACCTTTTTCTGGCCATTTACCCCTCCCCAGGAGAAAGCAACAATCGCTATACTATGACTGGTAGTGACGTTGCTGGCATTGGTCACCAGGATATCTGTACCTGGCATAATCTGTCCAGGGTCCACAAAGTTAGGCGTCACCATGGTGACACTGGCACAAGTGTCCCTATAGGCCTGAGCCATTTTTCCATTTATTAAAGGCGTCTGTCGGTATTTGCCCAAGGTATTGGGACTGACATCAGGGGACATATCCACATCCCCTGTATAGACAAGGACAGCCTGAGTGAGTGTGCCAACTAAGTTGTCACACCCCTCAGAACCCAAGGTTAACCCAACTAGTCCCTTGGGAGGTGCACTACTACTGCTGGCTGTACTAGGGGGCACAGGTGCCTTAGGGGCTGCAGTAGCAGGAGTCTGCCCTCCTTTCTTGGTGCACTCACTAAACCAGTGAGTTTTACTCTTACAGTATTGGCACCACCTTTTCGATTGGCCTTCTTGATTCTTCTTTTTCTGGGAAGCCTGACGCCCCCACCCCCCTCTTTGGGTTGTTGGGGACCTGTCGAAGACTTCTGGTCATTTTGCTCCCCTTTAGAATCTTTACCCTTCTGGTCTGCTTTCTTCTGACCACCCTGGTGCTGGCCCTGGTTTTGCTTAACCCTTGTTCTGACCCATCTGTCTGCCTTCTTTCCCAATTCTTGGGGAGAGGTCAGATCAGAGTCGACAAGGTGCTGATGCAACAACTGGTTCTGACAATTGTTTAAAATCTGTTCTCGCATGATCAAATTATACAATCCTGTGTAATCAGTAACCTTACTGCCCAGCAACCAGCCCTCCAAAGCCTTAGTGGCACAATCGACAAAATCAGACCAGTCCTGAGACTGAGTTTTCTGGGTATCCCTGAACAGCAACCTGTACTGCTCAGTGGTTAGGCCGAACCCATCAATCAGTGTGTTCTTCAGGACCTGGTAATCGTTAGCGTCCTCAGCTCTAGTAGTGAGGAGCTTATCTCTACCTTTACCTTCAAAGGAGAGCCACAAGATAGCTGCCCACTGACTTTGGGGGACGCACTGTACAGTGCAGGCCCGCTCCAAAGCAGTAATCCATTTGTGGATGTCATCCCCTTGCTTAAAGGGGGGCACTATCTTACTCAGGTGTCTAGTGTCTAAACTCCTGTTTTCCCGTGGGGGAATGCTGCCACCAGTGGGGTTCTTCCCACTCAATTCTTGCTCTCTAGCAAAGGCAAGTCTTTCTTTGGCCAGGGCAAGTTCTTCCCTTTCGATCCGCAGATTGACTTCCCGCTCTTTAGCTTCGTACACTCTCCTCTGAGGGGATGTCATCCCTCTTCGAGAAGAGCCTCGAGAGCCATTGGTTCGAACGGAACTATTCGAGCCTCTCGATAGAGACCTAACTCGTCCATTCCCAATGTTAAGCTGGCCTGAGAGGGGCCCCAGGGGTCTCCTAGTACCATTCTCGTGCCGGCTTAAGTTGTCCCTAGTTAGCTGGCTAACTACTACTGGACCTTTGTCTGCCTCGTCCCCAGATGTCTCTGGCTCCTCGTCCTCCTCTTCACCTTCTGCGGAGAGGTGGATAAGGTCAGGGTCACCTAGGGTTCCCTCGAGGGGGGGCATATTCCCTTCTGGATGAGAAGGGTCGGTGTTACCAGCCCTCCTAGCATCATAAGTCTCCAAGAGACCAATCAGAAACAGAATGGTAGGGTTTGGACCCTGTTTTAGCTTCCGAGATGTACAGATTTGTCGCATCTCTTGGAAGCTAAGTGCAGCATATCTGGAAGTGACCTGTGGAAGGTCGACTGACACAAGGGGAGACTCAGTGTTTCCTCCTTTGTCTGACATGCTGCTTCTAGTGTGGTGTAAGTGATGCACCTACCTACACTATATGTTTACCTACTGATCCCTTGCTAAGAGTTGCAGCCAAGGTGTGCTAAGCCTTGAGGAGCTACAACAGCTGGTTCAGTAGAACTCAGAGTATTCTAAGCTAAGTTATATGTACCTGGAGTACTTATGCGATCTTTCCCAAGATATTCTTAGGATACGCGTGGTAGAACAACAGCAAGCTCAAATCCCACCGCTGCCACCAATGTGAGAAGTTGGCCTGATATGCAGTGCTCACTATTCTAGTGATCACTATGCATCAGTCCAAACGACCCGTATGGTGATTGGTTGTAAGTCAACCTTGGACCAGCTATCCTAGTAGCGTGGATACGAGCAGTCTTCGGGCTAAACTCTAGAGGGCGTGTTAAACCAGCTGTTATACCATCACATACCCCTTGAACACCAAGTGAAAAGACACCACACAAGTGTTATGAAAATAAACAGTGTATTTATTAGAATCACAACAGCCCTGTACTCTTTATGAGGACAGGGTACTAAGCACACAACAAAACTCTTAAGAAAATACTTCAAGTGCACAATCTACACAAATGCCCGAGGGCACGGAAAGTTGTGTTCTCGGGCGAACCCGATAAGGTAAGTCGGAAGCGATGGGGACTCGGGACCCTTCAATAAGGAGGCTATGCGGGCACCGAAATGCCGAAATTACCTAGCCCAGGAGCTGCGGCTGCACAAGTCTTTACAGACGTCGGGAGTCCTCGCTGACGAACCAGGAGCCGGAAGGAAGGAGTTGCTGGCCGGCGACCAGTTGAGATAGTTCGTAGAGATCCAAGCCTGGATCAGGGATGGATGACACCTGAAAGCAGAGGGGACCAAGTTCGTAACTACTAGCCAGTAGTCAGAGGGTACCAGGAGGGTACCGGATGATCGTCACCTCGACTAGGTGAGTGGGCGACGCTCGGCTCTGCAGTCTCACGGACCAGGAGGGGTTGTCGGCGACCAGGATCGAGGTGCGAGCTGTCCCACGAAGATTGATGCTGTCGGCGTCGCTGGGCCCAGGATTGGGGCAACAAGCCTTGGCAAATTCAGGGCCACGTGGTGGACCTTAAATGGCGTCTTGAGTGGACCAGGAGGGTCCGGGGTGCTCCTCTTTCAAAAGGGAGCAAGGGTCAGTCTGGAGCAACCAGACCAGCAGCGTTGTTGTCGGACGTCGTCGAGAAGGCCACAAGCCAGCGGGCTAGTAACCAGACAACGTGATGAGCGACAAAAGCAGAAGGGCCCCACGCAGATCGTGGAGATGCTGGGAGGCCGCACTTTGATGCTGGAGCTGCTCAGGGTCGGGGCTTCTCGGACCCCAAAGCACTCACCAGAGGATCCCTCGGTGGTCGTGCTGGTTTAGAAATCGTGCAGGTTCTGATGATGGCCGGTCCCTCGAGGTCTCGTCGCACCCACGGATCTCAGCTGAGCTGACGATGTGGGTAGAGGTCAGAGGTGCCAGGGAAGCCGGTTCTCGTCGAGCTGGGCAGTCGGATTCCTGAGGAAGGACGTGCAGCAAACCGCAGAGTTCTTAGATGGTGCCTGCGGATGCAGGGTGACTACTCCTTAGCCACAAGGGAGAAATCTTGAGAAGAGTCTTGAATTTCCTTTCGTAGAAAGTAGTTCTTGATTCAAAGATGATCTAATCTGGAAGGGTCCCCGCTCCTGCCTTTATCCTAAAGAAAGGGGTGGGTACGTGACCAGGTCCTGCCCTAGCGGTGGGACCAGAAAGGGGGGTGGTTACACCCCTGTCCCATGTCGGACTTTCCCCAGGTCAGGGGCAAGGGTGCCCCTGGAACTGGTTCTAGCCGGCAGATGCGTAGTGAGCACCGGGGTGCCACTCCGCAGTCACCTTCCTGTAAAGCCCTGCCTACCCAGGATACACAAAACCCTGTCTGGGATGGTGCGAGCACCGCCCCGGACAGGAAACCCTTTGTCCAAGCTTTCCTTGCTGGAAGGACTCCCAGCAGCAGGAGGTCAGACTGGTGTCTGTGGTGGCAGCATCCATTTTGTGGAGCTGAGGCTTCAGTTAACTTTAACCGGGGTTCACAGTTACCTACATGTCGTGTCCCTCTAGAAGGGTGGAATGCTAACCCCGTCGCCAGCATTGGTGAGGGGTCAGTATCCCGATTCGTATGACACCTTACTCGACATGTCTTGATAACACGATACCGAAGTTAGCGATATGGGATGCGTTATCATGGACCAGCCATTGGGTCTTGGTTCCGCAAGCTGCAACCGGGCTCGGCTCGTGCCAGAGCCCAATTCACACGATTCCACGCACTCTGCCTTCAGGATTGTCAAGGCCTGCCATAGGAGTGCCTGATAGGAGTTCTGGTGTCCATTTTAGGGTTAGATATAGGTATACTATATCTAAAGCAAAGGGCGAGTACGCCACCTTGCCCCAGCTGTCGTGCAGCCAGTTGTGTCAGATTTAGATGGCCATCCAGGGGTGGCATAATACATGCTTCAGCCCCTGGTAGGCCCTGGGTACACCGATGCCCTGAGTTACAGGGTCTGACAAGGTGGCCCAGTTCCAATTGGGTAATGCACCTAAGGTACACATGTCAATTTAGCGAGAGAACAGCTAGGCTGTGGGTCTGATTGGCAGGCCCACAGCCAGAGAAAGTCGTAAACCAGTGAAACAAAAGCAAAAAATCTGGGTGATCATAGGATTGCAGACCCTACTCTCCTACAATCATGACATATTCAAGGGACTCTGAGAGAGTTCAACATATCCTTTCTCTCAACTAGCATATTCTGAAGTCCGATAGTGTGATTGGGAATGCTATCCCAGATCACCCGAGAGCTACATATAAAAGAAGTCGTTCTTTAAAAGATCTTCTGGTCCAAAGTCATTTTGACTCAATTCCTCGCACACCGAGATTGGGCAGCCTTTCTGAGTTTTTCCCCATGTAACCGGTGGAAAGCTTGTAAAAACAGCACAAAAGTAACGACATATCAAATACTTGGTATATTTGGATGCATTACACCTTTCTGTGTAAATTGTTAAGTGTGCCCATGCAATTTAAAATACATCTGTAGCACGATACACCCCACAAAGCACAGAATATTGGAACATGCAAGGGCAATAGAACATAATGACCCAAATTACCCAGTTGCAAGGCATTTTGCCAGAGAGCACCAGAGCAATCGTAATCTGCTCAGATTCTTCTGTTTGGATCATGTCCCGATCCAAGAACGAGGAGGGGACAGAGAAATCCGGTTACGTAGACTAGAATCCAGATTTATTATAGACTTCAAACCAAGACTCCTCCAGGTCTTAACAGTGTATTCAAGATATAGATATAGGTGAATTGCTAGCTCTTCCTCCCTGTAAATTACTGTAATTGCCCGACTTTCCTTTTTTTTTCCTTCTAATAGTCTTTTCGTAGATCCACTTTAAAGACTATTTCTGATAATAAGCACCACTTACTCCTTAGAATGATCTTTCCCGTCCATAGAGTTGATGAACAGGAGATCGTAATGAGTTGCAATATCACTTTCTCACATTGATTAGTTCTGCACATTGTAATTTGAATTTTAGCCCATCCATCGCGGGATATTCTTTTGAAACTAAACTTTAAATTGTGATGTATCAATTTGAGACATATCGAATTGTATCAGTAGTAGATCTAGTCTAGATTTGTTGGATCGGCTTTGATTGGTATGAACCATATAATTATTTTCTTGTTCCCAATAATCCATGTGCAAATGATTGATATCATGATTTATGGTGTACTTATATAATTAATTGTGAGAGGATAACAATGAATTTGACATTGTATATATAATCACGCTGCGAAGCCATGGAGTATAATGTATTATCACGCATATACACTGTAAATAATTTCACACAACTGCCCATTCAGGCTCAATATCTTTATTTTTGTTTGTTTTTCAATGTAAAAATGACATGAATTGATTTTGAATAGTGGTGCACAGAGTAATACAACCACTCTAAGATGGCCGCCAAATTAACTGCTTGTATTTAACAGTGCATCCTCCAAGTTCATTCACTGACCGGATATGACGTAATTGTTAACCCAGGTATTCTTTTGAAACTTTATTATTTAAAAAGGCGGTCAATGTTTACGTGCTGTAACAGTTCGAAAAAGACCCGAAGCAGAAACGGGTCCTTCTTGGTATACGGTAATAAATTCACCTTAGAACGCAGGAAAAATCTGCACATGAAAAATAAGCGATGTATAAATAGTGAACTCACATTGGACTTGAGATTACAGAAAGGGACACTTTTGACTGTATTATTGATGCACAGCACTTTATCCTTGATGTTTGACACTCTATACGCTTAAGTTTTGTTTTCAAAGAGAACATAGTAAGAATGTTAGTTATAATCCGTTCCGGATTTTATATCCCTAAAAAGCCATTAATTTTCAAGGCAACTACACCTCCCAGAATTCACAGGGTTCTGGTTGGCGCTATAGGAAAAGATGTAATGTTGTATTCAAACATAAAATGTGAGGGAATAGGCGCGCTTTTCAAACTGTGATCAAGGCACAGGTGGTGCCGAAACACGTAGGTTTGTTTGCCTGTCTGTCTGGATGCCGAAAATATCTTGAAATGCTGAAAAGAAAAGAAATTCATTGCAAGTACCTACGATGAGTGCGGCCCATTTTGTTTTGGTTAAACCAGGATTTGTGGAGTAATATAAATATGTATAGATATAAATCCTAATAATAGTAAAATAAAATAGGAAGACTATAAAAATATTAAAACCTGACTCTTTCAGCTTTGTAAATGGGCTAAGAACATGTTTAGGATTGACGACAAACTAACTTGAGGAAAACTCACAACTGAGTTTGTGTTTGTGCACCACCTTTCTAGGCATTCCAAAGGACTTCTTTAAGCCATGAACTCCATCTTTGGGCCACCGACTCCCTCTGGCTCGCCTTCGCACACCACAGAGCAGAGAGGTGCCTTAGTTGGGTTCCTGCCAGCAGGTCTTCCCCCAACACCAGGTGGGCCCTCTGGATCCACTCCCGGATGTGGACTGACCTCGGTCTCGAGACAGACACATGCCAGAGGAAGTTCTTTTGAAGACACACCAGATGTCCCCAGTGCCACCCCGACTGTGTGGAATCCATATTCCTGTCCACCTCAGACATCCACACTGCCGGTGACTGGACCTTGCCTGTTGGGTACAGACCACTGCCCTGTGAATCCCCCAGTCCGGACGTAGACTTGTGGGGGTTGGTGATAATGATTACTATCCCTGACCCAACCAATGACCAGGCCGAATCCTTCAAACAGGACAACTGGTATGTGGAGATGGGGGTGCCAGCAGACTGGACACATCTACAAGTTCTGGCCTAGTTTCAACTCTGGTACGGAGAAAGGTGCATCCTTTCCCATGGCAGCAGAGGTTTTTGACCTGCATCTTCCCTCTGTAACAGTCAAGCCCAGTGTCCTTACAGAGGTGCTCGAACAGGGGCTATCCTTTGCGGAGCCCCAGCTCCCCTTAACAAAGCCCTCACAGATATTCTACTTGGGGCCTTAGACAAGTCCTGCACCAGTGCACTGGGTGATTGCCCATTGCCACTGCCTGCATCGTCAGGCCCAGCTTTTCTCGCCCGAGAGCCTGCTGGTGCTGGCCTCAATTGTCGAAGCTACTCTTAGCACGTAACCTATCACCCTACCAGACTGGGAATTGTAGAGTCTGGATACCTTTGAGAAGATAATTTTCTCTTCTAACAGCCTAGCATTGTTGTTGGTGAAAACTGCATGCCTTTTCGGCCAGTATTCCCACAAGTTTTGGAATTCAGTTTACGCAAGTGCTGCCCATAGTCCAGGACGAGATCTGGGCTATAATGAACCAGTTTTTATCAGGATGGGGGAGAGGAAAAGTCTGTGATCCTTTCAGCTTCCTTAGTTGCAATGTCAAGAAATCAATGGGGGAAGGGATCACTTGTCCTTAGTAACCAGGGTTTTAGTCTCTTATTCGGTTCTGGTGCCGATACAAAAAAAAACCCTCATTCACGTACCAAGGCTCGATAGGCAATATATCTTGATTCTCCGCCTTGTTGTACGCAACGTGACAGCATCATCATTGAGTTTGATTGTATGCTTCCTCCACCCGGAGGTAAACCACTGGTTAGTACAGTAGTGATTTAGTGATCAAAAAGATGGGGGTGTGCAGTTAAAAAAGCTTCTTTAACCAGTGCTGGTAAATTTGAATTGGTGCTGAAAGGAAGGCCTGGTTAAAAAGATTGGGCGTGCGTAGGAAGCTTGAATAGGAGGCTTCCGCACTGTGTTATGTCCATAAAAAGGTTGACATGTTTCAGCCACAAGTTGCCCTCAAGGGGTCAAGTTGGCTTTCTTCAGGACCTAATATCTCTAGTAAAAATAGAGAAAGGTGAGATAACCTTATGTTTTTAGGTTAGATTCTTAGAATTACTTATCTAGAATTAGGAATGGCCTTATAGTACCTTTTCGGAGTTCAATAAATGCCTCCTCGGGTGTGCTGAGAGTGGCTGTACCTGCTCCTTTGCAGTTTTGTCACGACTTGTGCTATCTCTGCCTTTTAGTCCCCGGAAGCGCACAGCTGTGGGAGTTCTCCCTCAAAGAATCTCTCTTCTTCAATAAAACCACCCTGAATAGGGTGAGTGCGATGGCCGAGAATTTTGGCCTGAGTTACACGACAGAAGAAATAAACGCAATTCTTTCACTACCATCTTTATTACAAGACAAAGACCTCTCTCATACCCTAGCTCAAACAACTGACTGGGATGAACTCACGGAGATCAAGATAGAACAAGTGAGAACGGCCGTCCATGGCATTATCATGACAGAATATCTACGTGCAGAGGCAGCACCCAAAGGCCTTTGGGTGAGTAATGCACCCCGTATTTTCCTACAAGATATACTCTTACGGAAGGATTGGTCTGCAATATCGTGGAAGTGCACTAGGTATTACCTAATTCTCATCATTAAAACAGCCACCCGATTAACTGAGGAACTCACCGTAAAGATCCAATTGAGTGAAACCAATTTAAAAAATATGGTACACATCACAGTGTACAAGAAGAGACTTGATGAAATCAATCGTGAGATGAGACCAAGGAATATCTCACATAGAACAAAATACAGAAACTTGGAAAGGATTTAAAAAAAATTTCAATGGAACGTATGCACCCATACAGTTCGGATGACTATAGCGCACCAGATAACACATCTGACAACAACTCTAGCGCCGGAACCTCCACAGACCACTCAGACTGGAGTGGAGAAGACACCTCCACACCTAGAAGGAATAGAGGCCAAAATTGCCGTATGAATCGCTGTTGACCACATACGTGGCATACTCTGTACCATGCAAACTAAAACCAAGGGATAGCATTCCAACCATTCAATCCCAACTTCACGGGCTGGATGAACCCATACTTTCATGGCCCACCACCAATGGCACCACAAATGGGACAAGAGAACGCACCAAGGACTCCTTTTTTAGGGAGAGGCCAACCGAATCAGAGGACCAGACGGAAAGGAGTAACCTGGACAGACCAGGAACGACAAGCATGACAGGGAACAAACCCAGCACAAGCACAACAACCTCATCGTCAACTTAACAGACCAGGAACTGACAGAAGAACAAACAAGGATCCTAAACAAAGGACTTGGCTTTGTCCCGACACCACCACTAGATACCTTCAGACTTCAATGTGAAATGGCTGAATTCTGCCGGAAGCTAAAATTAAAAGCCTTCTTCAACCACCAGAATGAATGCATCACGGACGGAGATACCAACCTCTGGCGAAAATCCAAATTCTGCCCACTGAATAGTCAGATTCCAATTAAAATACTGACCTTCAAACAGGCGGTGATTAAGCAAATAGATGATCTGAAAGCATAGACCATACAACCATTCCAGAACATCACGAATGCGGTACGGAAGGCATTAGACAAACTACGACAGAATGCCAATCTAATCATCAAGCCAGCGGACAAAGGCGGAGGGTTTGTCCTACTCACAAAAGAATGATATGACCTACAGTGCACAAAATTACTCTCTGACTGGAAATTCTACAAAAAGATAACAACTGACCCAACAGAACGTCTCCAAAGGACCATCATTCTCATGGTGGATGAGGCGGAAACAAACAATTGGATCTCAAAGAATGAGGCAGATTTTCTCCAAACACCTACGCCTAGAACACCATACCTCTATTACCTTCCAAAGACTCACAAAGCCCGCAAACCACCACCAGGGAGACCAATTGTCTCTGGGATTGGGTCGGTCTTGGAACCACTATCCCAGTTTTCGGACCAATATCTCAAACCCCTAGTCCAGGAGACCTCTACATACCTCAAGGACACAAGGGATCTATTGAACCTCTTAACAGATAAAACATATTCAGAGGAAACAATGCTACTAGTAGGACTGGACGTAAAGAGCCTTTATACCAGTCTCCCCCCAGGAAAGACCCTAGAAACCCTAGAAAAACTACTCTTCAACTCACAGTGGGACCACAAAACACCGAGGCAGATCATTCTAGAGTGTAGTGCTAACAGAAAATTATTCGAGTATAACACCTTGTACCAACAGTGCCACGGAACTTCAATGGCCAGCACATTTGCCCCAAGCGTCGCAGGGCTCTACGTCAGTGACTTTGAAGAGACCCATATACAGAATGCCGATAACCCCTACTTGCACCAGATCTTCTTTTGGGAACGCTATATAAGGTAAAACAAAGAATAGTAGAACAAAGAATAGTAGAACACAGAAGCAATGTCAAGTGCCAACGCAATACCACCAAAATGAGCGATCACTATATTGAGAATAAACATACAGTGAAAGATTTGAGATGGGTAATACTAGAAACCCTACCCACCAAGAACCACAATGCTGAGAAAATTATTTTCGAAAAGGAGCAAAAATGGGTCCACCTCTTCCAAACGACTGTCAATGGACTCAATGACAACATTCCGTGGCTCAGCCTGAATAGCTGAATTCTCTAAACATCATATATCTGAAAAACTTATTTCAACACTCTTTGGTAACGAGTCCACAATAAGACTCCTCTCCTTGAGAAACCCTTGATAATTGGACACTTATTAATGTAGAGTTGAACGGTTTCACCCCATTATGCATTGATACCCTTTCCTATCAAGGATACTGAGCACACCCTGACAACCGATCTTGAGCCGGGTTCACGATTTGTGAAAAGATGAGAAACCCATATTTGTAATTAATACCAAAGACGAAGACAATTTTCAGTTTTTAGTTCTCACAAATGCAACAATTTTGTTTTTTGGGCTTTTGACACTTGAGTATAATTTATTTCCATATAACTACAGCATTAGCACAAAGTCTGTTTTCCATGTCTATCCTCCTCTGACCTACATCAGGCAGGAAACAAAGCAACCTCTGCTTCAGGGGACTGAGAGGCAGAGATAGCACAAGTTGTGACAAAACTGCAAAGGAGGTAGTACGAACGCCGCAAGAACCTCTCCGCTACAAAACTGTAGCGTATATGTGGAAACATGTGTGTAATACGAAATGTGTATATGTAATTTCTCAGCAGGTACAGCCACTCTCAGCACGCCCGAGGAGGCATTTATTGAACTCCGAAAAGGTATGCGGTATAGGGCAAGCAGCGGGTGAAAGCGATTGAATTATTTAAGTACACACATTGCGCCGCATTGACACCAATGCATCGTGGGGCTTTGTTTTGACGTAATTCGAAGTAGCCTACACCGTAAACGCCTCATATATCAAGGTATGATTAAAGCAGGTGAAGTCGAGTGAACTCTCACCTTAACATATACCAACCACGCCGCCTTGAAACCAATGCACTGAGGGGCTATGTTTTTGTGAGATGACATCTTAAGTGCTCCAGTAACTAAGATTGATAGTTCAGAGATATTACAAAATTGTTTCGAGAGTTCCGACTGTAAAGGAGCATGCATAGAATAACGCTCATTACCCGGATAGCTTCCCTTTGATCTATAGCCAGAAGACATTTGTCGCCACCATTTTGCTTGACATGTAATACACTTAACAGGACCGCCTCTGTTTTTAGGCTCACATTGCGGCCAAAGATACCAACTGTAGTCATAATTAATCCACCAGCCTTTACATATTAAGGACAAGGACGACAAGCAGGACTGTCCTTTAGCAAACCAGCATTCACTCTCTACACACCGATCTAGGAGTGAACGCTCTAGATACCAATTCACGCACATGATCAATAGATTCTCAACATGCACAATATGATCAATGAGAGAAAGTTTGCCCAAATGGGAACGAGAGAATTTTGCCTTCTGTAAGAAAGAATTGCCGTTTTTAAGTTTCTTAATATTTCTTCTTATAATGAACCAGACCCTACTTGATGGCTGGGATGCAGCAAAGTTCACTATTAGGTGTGGATTGGACACCACAGACTCATTATGCAGGGTAGTTGCATTTACAGGGCTCTTCACCGCCACGCCTGGTTGAGATCAATTGGCTTCTTGGGGACGTTCAGACGGCATTGTTGTATATGGCATTTGATCGCTCTAGCCTATTCGGTTTCAAGGCCAGTTCAGCGCTCAAGCACTTGAAGGAGAGTTGGGTCACTGCTAGGTTGCTGGGGCCCTCCCTGGCCCCTGCTAAACAAGAGGCTCCCAGCCGCGCCTGCAATGTCAACCATACCCTCGAGGGCACCAGACTTACCAACCCTTTCGTGGCCATGGACATTGTTCCCACATAGGATGTGGGACTCAAAGCCAACGTACTGTCCAATTCCCCAACCCTCCAGGTGCCTCAGCCTCCGAACCCCTGTAGCGTGCTGTCAGCATGGTCACCTTGTTTGTGACTGGATCAGTCACCACCTACCCCATTGGCAAAACATAATATCTCCTCAAAGACTTTCGCAATCAGACCACTTGCGCATGTCTGTGAGACCTAAAAAGGAGCTCATTTGTTTAGCATATCGTTGTGTTTTTTTGTATAAATTTCATCATGGAAGACTGAGTAACAAACGTGAATAGGTAGAGGGATATTAGACTGTGGGAGCTAGTTACGTGAGTATGCATTCATTTTGTATATTGCAAGGAAGTTGCTATTTTCTTTAGGTCTGTACAAGTTCTAACCCGACACCATGTTGCGCTACTTATCAATTGGTTTCCGGTGCTGAAAAATTCTGAGTTGGAAAGATGTCCCAGCAAGTTTCTTGTTTTAGTATACATCTTTCAATATGGTACTGGAGTGGTACATATTTAAAGTGTGACTTTACAGGGCAAGAGTCTTGAGGTTAAGATTTACATTTTCAATAAGATCTGCTGTTAAATCCATTAGTATTGAAATGTTCAACGCCCAGCCCAATGTTGTCACCTAGAAATTATCTTTAAAGTTGGAGAACTGTGCAAACTGACAGGTGTGTGTTTGAGGTGAAGGACTGCATTTTACTCTTTTTGAAATAAATTATTGGGACCTTTTCTGTGAGAACTGCTTGGTTTTTCACTTTAAAAGCTCTGGTAGAGAATCTAGTTACCGCTTCTCGTTTGTTCTAATAAGGGCTGCTCCTTCTGACCCTATATTGCTCTCTCTAGCAAATTAACATTTAATTTTGTATGTAGTGATTTCTTTAAATGCAGCACAATCTACCAAAAAGAGGTATATTATCTACACAATGTGTTGTGAAGGTTTCACATTTTTAAAAGGCAGTAGTGGATTTTTAATGCGCTAATGAAGAGGAGCAGAGACATTTAGGAGGCAGATGTGTGAGGAGAGGGAAATGGTGCAAAGGGAAGTGAGAACAATTATACTGAATGTGAAACTAGGTAATGAGGATGAGAGAAGAAAGGGAAGAGCAAGGGAGCGCGTCTGAGGGAGGACAGACAGGAAATAAAGGTTGAGGAAAGGAATGACTGAGAAGAAGGTGGACCGGTGGGAATATGAGGCAGTGAAAAAAAGAAGAGTGGAGTTGTGAGAGACAAAGTGAAGAAGTAGAGAGAGAAGATTGGTTAGCTTGAAGGTAAATTAATGGGGAGGCCATGGATGCATGGTTAATAATATATATGGAATACAAATGTACATTCTGTAAATGGTACAGAAGAGAGAGAGGCTAGACAAGAGGAGTTTATAGCTGTCGAAGAAGTTTGAAAGGTAAATAGGTATGCAGTCAAACATGAAATACTGCAACGCTAATCATTACTAAGTTATTCCACATTGTCGTTCTGCAATTGGGAAAAACTACACTTAGTTCAACTTTGGTAAGTTGGGTAAAGCCTTTGCACTTTACGCCGGTTATCTCTGTAAAGGGGAGAAATATTATCAGTCCTTTGTCAAGCCTAGCAAACACAAGGAGATGATGGATGGAGCACTGAAACTTTTCAGACACTCACCCCAGTCACAGATCTGGGTCGAATCCATCATCATTCTTTAGCTCACTTCACCACCTCAGTTCAGACCCAGCTATATGCAAATCAGGCCTGACCCTGTGCCTCATGGGAACAGTCCAGGCCGAACTGCCAAGTCAGGTCTTTCCTGAACTGGAAACAAGCATCCTGGGACCAGTTTCTGGGTAACACCCTTCATCAGCCAGGCTAGCTAGAATCCAGTGTCAAAGTGAGCAAGGGACCCACGTCTGGGCATACCCTGCCAACTGAAAGCAAACAAAGCAAAAAACAAGGAGATGATGGACGGAGCGCTGAAACTTTTCAGACACTCACTCCCAGTCGCAGATCTGGGTTGAATCCATCATCATTATTTAGCTCACTTCGCCACCTCAGACAGTTTGCAAGCTGATTTGCCTTCTGAAATTTGAATCTGAGCTGGGAACCTGCTTGGTGTTAGCTGTTTCCTAGATACATGAACCGAACCAGCTTTCTTGTCCTAGTCCTCAACAAATATACGCCTATATCAACGTCTAGACATTCAGGTGGGAGAAAGACCCCCCCCCCCCCCCCTTTCTCTCCGAAGTACAGAATGCCTTTTGAAACCAAATATTTCTATTTTGCTGTGTGGGACTAAATAATCTGTTTACTACTCTTTGCACATTTAGAAGCACCATTGCATGTTTAAAGGGACCTGTGCCTAGATCCTGCCAATGTAGCACTTAGAAAGTAGGAGTAGCAACAAAGTTGTTCTGGCAGGCACAACTATGAACTGTGTCCACAAGCAGAGAATAGGGAGGTTTGGCAAACAGTGTAGATGAAAATGACAGTTTATGCACTGCAGGGGAGGACGTATCTGCGCTGGGCACAAGGAAAGCATAGGATTGTATGTAGAGCATGCTTATGGCAGACATGCAGACCATTATAGTAAGAAAAATAACATAAAAATCTTCCCATAGTTTACCAACAATTTTATTTTTAAAGTCCTTCCAATTTTCCTGAAATATTTAATCTAAAAAAAAAACTAAAAAACTTTGGCATTGCCCTGTTGTCAATAGCTACACAACCATGATCCCGCACAGTGCGCTTACACACAGGACATGACATATGACAAATGGCATTACCAAGGAATAAAGAATGTCACTGAAGTGACTTATTTTTATCTGTTTGCTGACTGTGAAAATACTGCTTCCTTGCGTGTACAATATCTGCAATATCTTCCATTTGCTGGCCTTGGTATTCCGGACCAACTATGCTTTTAATGCCCGTGAAGATAGCTGTTCCTTTTGGTGGTCACAGCAGAAGCCTTTTTTCTTTGCATAATCTTTACAAGTCATGTAATATGTAGGATCTCTAAATCCTTCAGTGTAGAACTGCTATAGTGCTTACTCTAAATAGTTTATTTAAAAAAAATCGAATTGTTAGACTTTTGTGGCGTGATTAAAAACCTCCAATATCACTGCTAAGTGCAATTGCAAAACATTTTCTCTTTTTAGTTATATTTCATTTCATTGTCCGCAATTATTTGGTGTAATGGCTGGCTATTCAATTAAAAACTTCAAGCAGAGTCTGACTACTATTTATATTTTGTTTTTGGCTTGTTCCGTATAAAAGTTCTAGTACCAGTCAGGAATTTCATTGGCTTGAAGCATCAGTTCAGCAGACCAAAACAGCCTCCGCTTATTCTGCTGCAGTTCTTTTGCCCACACCTGACAAGACTCTGGTAGAGAAAAGTGACCAAATCCAGCTTACTCATTCTCCCTTCCCCAGCCTCTCTAGGGTCTTCTTGAAACCGTCAAATTTATTGCAATTTGCGCAGTCTCTGTTACTGTTTTGTCAGAAATGGAGAGAAATCACCTTGGCCTAGTGATCATTTAATTGTGGAAGATCAAGGTGATTTTGTAACTTCTTTAAGTTGGATCAGTAGAACTGGTTCCAGAAATTTCATCAGCCCCTTAAAAGATGGAAGCTTTAGACCTAATCTCCTCTTGCTTTCCCTTAGGTTTCAGAGGAAAGGCATTTCAAGATGGTTTCTCTACACTGGTATTTCATGCTCTTCATGATCTGGATTGGTTGAAGTCCTTGGTCCTCCAAGATGTCATTTTCTTATTGCTATATGGAAATTCACCAGCTTCCGTTTGGCCCATCTTCGGTCACTTACTGATCAACAAGATTGGTTATGTTCTGATGTGGTGATAGCCCATCCTAATCCTCAGTGGTTTGGGCAATTGACCGGTGAAAACTGCTGTTGCTACACGTGCAGAATATTATCTCTAACCTTCTCAGTTGTTGATAAATGAGAAACCTTTCACTTGCTCTACTTTAAGAAGGAAAAGTACACAAGTTCCTTAATGGACATGGAAAAGGCATTAGCATTTCCCTTTCTGAAGGAGAGGAAAATATTCAGCCGATGAGTCAGAAGTTTGCTATGAAGGTAGTAAGGCAGTGAGGTCACCATTGTCACTGGTGTCGTCATTACTTTGGTACCATAGGTTCTTTCGGATATGTGTTCTCTACAAAGCACCCATTTTGGTCTAATCTCAAGTGATGGGTGTATTTGATCAGCCACCTTCTATGTCAGCCGCTCAGGATCCCCCTGCCTCAAGTGACAGCAGTTATGGGTGTTTCCACGTTACACTGGGTTGCTTATCACTAGGATATCAATATGCATTTGAAATATTCTCATGGGGAAATGCATCTGTGCATAAATATGTAGGAATTAAGGGTAGTCAAGTAGGCACTTAGGACATTCCTTTCAAGAATGCAGGGGAAGCAAGCACATTTGGTAATAGATATGTCCATCGTGTCCATACCTACAAGAATAGAGGTGTGGGTTTTATGTGAACTTTTCAAAAAGTTGATAGAACTGTGATTGAGGGCCATTGGCAGAGAAAGCGATCTGCCTGAAGTTACCTGGTGTGTAAAACTGAATATGAAGGCAAAGTTCCTGAGCAAACAGTTATAGATAAATTATGAGTGAGAGCTCGTCAGATGTCTCGACTGCTCTTTTGTAGTTGTAGTCTCCCCCTTGTAAATCCTTTTGCTACTCTGATCAACAAGTGTGTAAGATTTCGTTGAACATAGTTTCCATAAAGAAAGGGTTGTCTGGAGGATGTGCTGTTCTATACCACTGGGCCCAATTTCTTTACAATCTTTTTCTCCCCTCACACTGTACTTCAGGTTCATTTACTTGGTCCTCCGATGGATCTTTTTCTGTGCTGAGAGGAGTTGGACATAAGTGATCCACTCCAGTTACCCAATGAGGACCAGGAATTGTGTAACGGATCTAAAAACACAAAATTAGTCATGTATATAATTCTCAGAACCAAGCTATACAAGTAAAATATTATCACGGCTAGATCAAATCTCCTGAAGAAATTCAGTCTAACTATTATGCAGACCAATAATTCAGTTAAAGATATGCAATATAGCATTAGTATCAGCTGTCCAGAGATCTCTCTATTACAATTCCCATCCCTCATGATTAACTCAATTGGAATGCACAATCAATTATTGGAGAGAAATCACGAAGAGACTGAAACAGGAATAGGTTTTATCAGTAAATTAAGAGGAGAAAATACATCCATATCAGGTGTTTAAGATTTAAGAGTTCAGGATAATCAAATTAATCTCTTTGATTCCCATTAATTATCAAAGCTCTAGGAAAGTTCAGTAAGGGACAGGAACTATGACAGCTCAAAAGTACTCTCCCATGGGAGGGAAAGTTGTCCAGGTATAGCACATGCAGGGTATATATCGGACAAAAGGAAGCCAATACAGTCCGCAAGGAAGTTCCAAGAACCGAATAATGGGTTTCTCGGCCCGCAAGAAAGAACAAGGGATGAAGGAAGGTTCGCTTTCCGTCACATCAACCTATAATATATTCCTCAAGTTCCGGGGCGACCCCTCCTGAGTCACCTCCTCTGGTCAGACCACTCAGTCCATTGGTCCGTTTGTATAGGGTGATTGTCATGCAGTATTAAGAAGACACATGTTATAGAGAAAAGGTGGTGATTATCATGTGAGCTGTCAAACTGTCCAGTGTAGGTAATTTCTAAACAATAGTTCTTTTGCAAAAGCACATGAGTGAGTTCAAGAGGACAATTTCCCATGGCAGATGTTCCCAAAGTAACGAAATTGTTGCGAACACTCTTAGTATGCCAATGGTAGCTCTTCTAATGAGACATAGTTTCATTTCACATTGCAAGTTTACGAAGCCTTTCCGTGAGAACAGAATCAAGCAGTCATGAAAATGCAGGCCTAAATTGAATTTGGTTCATGAAATACAGTATGCAAAACAATGGAAATATACATTTCATTTAGAACCTTTTGAGACCTTATATATTTCTTATCAACTAACTTTGCACTTTTAAGCATTTTAGTTTCATTATAAATAACACACTTAACTATGACCTATTACTGCATTTTCAAAGTGCCAGTGTGTAAAATTATTTCAAAAATAAATTATTGATATAATTTCTGTTAATTCATATCAGTACATATGTGAAGATGATTCCCAAATATTTTCAGAATAATCGGCTTTAGTATAAGCGTGCAGCACCATTTCTCACTTGGTGCACAATTTCACATATGCAAAATATGGAGTTTAAGAATGAAACCTTTCAGTATCCCATATAAATGTCTCTAAATTAATTTTGATAAGAATGATCAGAAATCGTTTGGCACCTAAATATATCACATTCAGCCTTTGATTGTTACACATTGGATTAGCAACTGAAACAAGTTAATTATGTACCAATGTTATTTAATGCATGTTTTCTGTTCTACCCTACAATTTATCTGCATGCTTTAACGATGCAGTAACTAAGTCCTCTCATTAATTTGTTTCTCATGATTCTTCAACTTATAGACGTTTGTAATTTTTCTCTCAAATGTGTTATAATTGGTTTTGTGTGTCCGGAGAGTCAGCAGTTTATCTGCGTCATCATTGTCAATGCTATGGAATGTTAGTCTTTGTTATTCATTACCTACAGTTCCGATTGATCCGTTAGTACGACAAAACGGAGTGCATGTCATTCTGCTAGCGCCAGATTGGATAAGGACCTGTTGATCTCTAGATCTGTTGGAGCTTGGTTGCATGGTGGCTCTTTTGCCCTTCTAGTGCAGCTCATCAGGGGAAGGGCGATTTTTCATCCAAATATGTCTTCTTGCATGGAACTTGCCCTGTCAGATAGTCCTGTCAAAATATTGTCTTCCTGCTTCAGTGTTTGATCTGTTTTTTAACAGCCAGTAGATTGTCTATGAAAGCCATTTATTCTGATTGAATATTCTTGTTAAAAGCTGTTCTCGAAGGAATCTGGATCGCGTGCAGGCTGATATTGTTGATATACTTCCAGTTTCAGGGAGTTCAACTGGGAAAGTTTTCAGTGTATGTACTGTTGAAGTTTACTTAGCAGCTGTATTATTATTTTCCTTCTTTTTACCCTCCTCGTGTGTCAGAGCAGGAGAAAAGGTACATAGACTCAATCTCAGGAGAGCTATTAATTATGATTTCTTCTGAACTAAAGATTCCAAGATTGAAGCTACCCTTCTTATAGCCTATGAGTGTGCAAAACCTAGGTCACGAAGCACACCTTCTTTAGATGGATTTAACTTGAGTTAATCCTCTTTGGTTAAAATGTATGAGCCTGATGGAAAAGACCCATTATTGGGGTTTCAGACTACCAGCAATACTTTGGTTTTGTTGAGAGGAGTTCTGATGTAAGCAGTTAATCATGAAGCGTCTTGGTCAATCCTGCATTCTTTTTTGAAATACTATTCTGTTTGGATGCTCTCTTGAAAGAAGGTTCACAACTTGGAAAATGCTGTACTTCAGAGTTCCTTGTGTAATTCTTGTATTTTCACTCGCCCCACGTCCTTTGTGTAGTGTCAGGAGTATTTCTTATAAGAAGTCTAGGAGGAGGAGTATCCTCCAGAAACCGTGTTACTTACCTGTGATAGCGTTCTTTCTGATAGATGCACATCAACTTGCTGGTCTTTTTTGTCAACTGTCCCCCACCCTTCTTTTGAGAGAAGAGTATGATATTTGTTTTACTATTGGCGTCCACCTTTACCACCCAAGGCCATAGAAAAATGGGAGAAAGTGATATCACTGGCTCTTGTGACACATTCTATAGAATGTGTAACATCATCGACCATGGAGTCGTGTGACCAAAGCCGAGCAACATCACCTATTGCTGGTTTGGAGCAACTGCTTAAAATGTTCAGTGTTTTGGGTGTGGCTCCTGGGTGTGGTTACCATTTAAAAAATTATAATTCTGTGTGAAGATGTGTATCTATCAGAAAGTATGTTATGAAGGTAAGTAGCTTGTTTCTCAATAGCACTTTAAAATAACTCAGTTTAACAAATGTTTCCTTGAAGTACTCCAGTACTGGATGACTTGCAACAATATCATGCTCATTCCAAGATGGTCAATTGATCAGTGGCTTAAAGTTGAGTATTAGCGAAACTAATCTAGAAAAAGCTTTCACCATGCCTCGAAGTTGTAAAGAAGGAATGTATGTTACTATATGGCCTACCTACCAAGGCTTCCTCTGAAGCATAATGGGCAGAACCAGGCATAGGAGGAGTTTCCTGAACCCACTATTTGTAGGGAGAATATGTTTCAGAATAAAAATAGTGTGGCATGGCCGATATTAGATCCCAGGGACAGACATCCATTACTAGGTATCTTCCCCTCTCTGCCATTAATTACTTACAGTTGAGAGACAAAGGCATATAAAGAGAATAGTAATCTTCCTGTGGTTGTGAAGACTGATGGTTTGTGTATCTGTCAGCAGCCAGTTTTTCAACACTACTGAAGATGCTGCCATTACCTGCAATTTTCTAGCAGACCTGTCAGTTTCAACGGTGTAGATCTTAGCATTTAAAGTTGCTGATCTTAGGAAAAAAATAGTTTTATTTTATATTTGCTTTTTTATTTTACATTTATTTGTTTTGTTGGTCCTTAATATAGATTTTCCCTTATCTTTGCAGATTTATAAAGCTTCAAAATGACTTTCCCTTCCGCAAGAAGACCATCTCTTACCATACGCTACACAAGGGGAGCAGATGGTTTTAGTAGATGAAGTAAATTAACCACCCCTTGCATCTCTGGGAATGAACACTAAGATATTGTGAATCGGTTCTAGCCAATTGTATTTTTGGTACACGTTTTTAAAAGTCAATTTTTAGGTTTTAATTTACATTCTGTTTCATTTTTAGAACCTATTTGTCAAATGGTAGCATTACTTTTTTGTACTTTCATGGACTAATGTGCAGCTGATCTGCATTTCACATGTACTTACTGATTAGTCATTTGTTTTTAAAAAATGTAGCTGCAATGCATTCTGTTTTCAGATTTTAATATACACCTTTAGTTGTGGGCATCCAAGGTAAAACTTGCTCATTGGTTTGCTAATCCAGTTGTTGCCATTGTTTACTGTAACATTTTGTGATCACTAGCACAACGTCTGGGCCTCTCCCCTTTTTTTCGAAAACACTAATCAAGAGGTATTATTTGTTAAGGAAGTTTGGAACTGTATCTGCACTGATATGAATGCACAGTGAAACTTTGTGAGCTTGTTATTTATTTTGGGATATTTCTCTGCTTTGTCTCCATTTAAAAAATGGTGACACAAGTACAAACAATACTTTACTCCTTTTAGCTGAAGGTGTAATTTGCTGGAAATATTGCTGCTGACAGCATTTAGTATGTTGGAGTGTAGAAGTGTGGATGCTAACAAGAAAAGCATTTTGTGATTTACACATCTATATTTTACCTGGGGTTTTAACCAGTCTAGTATTCACTTAAAAATTTTTTGCACAACGTTTGTAATGAGAAATTGCAATGTTAGCTTGTAGTGTTATATCTCCTGTTGAGGCCATGAGTATGACACCAAGATGCAACAGCTGGGACTTCTATTGCTCGTAGTAGCTATTGTTTTCTGGATTTACTTTCCTTGATATAGTCTAAGTAGGTAATACGTGTACGGTATTATATTCCTGTGGCGAGGATTCCCCTGCTCTTGGATGGATTTTTAGTACTCAGGTGTAAAGGAGACAGGCTATCCATTCATTTGCAGAACAAAGTAGTTCAATACACCCAAAGCAGTTACCTTTTTGAAATAGTTTTTATTTAAAGTGTTATTTGCTGCACCTTTTAAGTTTTAATGGTGTGTGCCATTTAGTGTGGGCTTATAGGTAGTAGTGTTCTAATTATGGGGATTTGTGTAAAACAAAATGTTTTCCCAAAAGAGATAGTCTTACTTCTGCTTTTCTTTATTCAAAATGTGTTGTTGTAATGTTACTGTTGCCAATTCATTTGTGGGACCTAGGGGAGATAAATTAATGACGACAACTAGATTTTTACAAGAAGTCAAGTGTTGACTTTAACAGTTATTATTTCTAATTATAGGTTAACTTTTAAGTTGTAATACTTTTTCAAATGAGCTTGTAATTTTCTTACAGTTACACTGTAATAGACAAAGTGATTTATTTTTAAAGATGGTTATGCAAGCAATATTCCAATGAAGCTGTGATATATTTGTGGCAGAGTATATATATTTTCGGATGAATAAAATCTTCATTCCACTTGGTTGTTATGAAGCAGTTTAAAGCCATATCTCATGGAGCAATCCTGGGGTCTTTAATAAAGAATGGGGAAAGTGGAAGATAAACCTTTATTTGCAAAACTTTTGTATTTGACAATCTATTTATAGAGTGCTGGGAATATTTGAGAGTGTATCATGCAATGATCAAATTGTGCGTATTTTGTAATTAATCGCCTGATTTAATAAGCTTCAAGTTTACAACTGTGTGCCAAGGTGGATAATTTTGACAGGATTTGATTTTTAACAATGTGCACTTCTTCTGTAAAGTCATTTGGCTGCAATAAAAAGCAGAAGAATGAGTTGTTTTGTCATTTTTCATATTTGACATGAGTGCAAATACTTGGCTGATGCATTTAGCTGCAACTCACTGACTGCAGGGGACCCGTACTTTCAAACTTCTTTTAATTAGCCCAACATCTTAAGTTTAAGCTCCAACTTTTCTATCAAGTCTGCCTGGGAATCTCAAATCTAAACATTTCTCTCTGCTGTCAGTGTTGCCTAGTTTATTCATTTCAGGATCATTTAATTTTGTGAGTGGGCTTTCGAAATACCTTTACTCCAGTGCAACATTTTACAGTAGACATTTAAAATAATGCTTCAAATAAATATCCAAAATAAACATTCACAGTGCTTCCACAACTTTTAGCTTATCACAAACCCCCTACTTAGCATTTTTTCTCATGTTCTATGATGTCTTTAGGGCTCTTCCAAGAGAGATTTATGATTATGAACAACTAAAACAAAGTGAGGGACGATCAAAAAGGATGGTGAAGGAATGACTGTTCTATTGCAAAGTAAAAGCGGTACAAACGTTGTTGCATTTTACTCAATCAATTAGGTAGATTTGCATATTTTATAAAGTGTAGGTGCCAGCAAATGAGTCATGTTCTCTCTTTGATAATTACCAACTGGTGCAGACTAGATTACACCACTTGGTGTACCTGAAGATCTCATGGGCAAATTCTTTACAAAGTGTTAATTATCTTGCTTTCCAGACGCTGCACAATGGCTTCACCTCAGGTGGAGTCCTTTGGGCTGAGATAAAACAATAATGCTTTCGAGCCTGACATGGTGCCAGGAGAGTTGTTTGAACATTACTGCACAGTTTGCATGACAAAACAGTTCAAACGCTAACTGAAATTAAATGTTTTGGGCATTAGTGACGGAGACAGTGAATATTCTAATTCTCAAACTTGGAAAGTATGCAAACTGGACTGCCAACTACTGTCCTATCTTGCTGATGGACTTTAATCGTCTGTTGAAGGTGAAACTTTCCATACGTAATATGACTCAATCGAAGACACAACCTGTTTTACACCCAGATCCGGCTACTTTTCAAATCTTTTTTTGCTGCCAAAACTTTGATTGTATGTCACTTTATTGCTCAGACCTCTGCTGCTTTCCTGGACACTGAAAAGGAGTTTTACATATTTTGTTCAAATTCTTTTTTTTGTTTTGTTTGTGGAATGTTGTCTGCCTGTCTCATTATTATAGATTACATTTTATCTCTTACATCCGTCCTCTTGTTTAAGTGATTCTGAAGAAAAACTAACCTGGTCCAACTGGTTGTGACAAAACCTTTCTGCTATTCTAATTTCCTCACATTTTTAACTTGCTCAGTGCTCTGTATGGTAGAAATAAATTATCAGGTTTGTTTTCCCAGCTACTTTTGAAACTCGTATTTTATTGGTTATTCTTATTAGAAAGGATACTCCCAGAATTCCTTTCCTATTGCCAAACTACTGATTCTTCTTTTGATTTTCTGGTCTCTGTTCTCTTCCCCTTCTTCTTGTTTCAGATCTGTCTGGTTTTTTTGTACTTTCAACCTCCTACTTCTGCCTCATGCTACTCCTTCTCATTTACAAACATCGTTTATTAGTATATTTTACAGAGGCTCCCACTTGTGCCCCTTTCTTCCTCAGTATTGCTCTTCTTTGTCAATTTTTTATATATTGATGTGGGATTCTACAATATCATGGATGTTTTAATTTGGAACAAATCTATGGGTATGTGTATAATTGTTTTATTGCATTTTTTATGCAGGTTCTATCTTTCTCGTTTTGTGTATTCCCTTCTGGGGCCTCAGGGTTATTAGTATGTGTTTTACCTTTCATTGTGTGTTACATAGAGATATCTAATGAAGTATGTGTTTTATTTTATTCCACTACCCATTCTATTTGTTTCTGCTGCTTACCCCTTCAAACTCTGTTCCTGTACCTCACCCTTTACCTTTTACTCCTTGCGTTTTTGTTTTTCTATTTTACCTCTGTACCGCGTTTCCCTGGCTACTATTGAAGACCTTTTTTTTTTTAATACACCTTTAGGAATTGTGGGAAGTGTTTTTACAATTTATTTTTTTTCAATTCTCCTGGTAGTGGATTCCTTAATGAGTCTTAAATAACGTTTGCTAGTTTCCATTATTTGATTATTCCTTACTGTTAAAAGTTTGTCAGAAATTACTTTTTTCTATTCTGTTTAACCAGCTTGGTGATTGTACGTTGGAAATTCATCAGATACGCTTTGTACAGTGCTAGCAACTGTTGCTGAGAAACTACTGAGAAACTTAGGTTTTTCTGCAAAAAAGAATTAGGAAAAGTCTGTCTCTGGCATGACAGTTAATGGAAAACATCTTTAAACTGTTTTAGGGCTTGTTGCCAACTTTGCACTTTCCCCGATGTCGATACTTTCAGAGTGGATCCCACGATTCCAGGACCATTCCGAAGAATGGTCTCCTCTGTACATTGATCAGTTGGGTGAGTGTAGAGTATCAAGATACCTTTTCCCTCAAATTGTACACACACTCAGTCCTGCTGATACAGGTGAGATTACTAGTGCTAACTCCCTGGATTATTTAGAACATCTCTGGTTCGTGAGGACCTTCACTGAAAAGCTAGAATATGCCTGCAGTAAACTCTACCATAAGGGCCAACTTTATGGCATGCCACCCAGTATACCAGTTGCAAATTTTTTGTTTTCCACTTTTTGCATTGTCATGTAGAGGACATTCAAGTCTATATAGTGGATCGGATCCTGGTCTTCCTGCATTTCACCTTTTTCATACACACCATAAAAAGAAAAAAGTTCCCGCTCTCAAGCACAGCTTGGCAAGATTTTCCACGTAGTGAAAGTGGGACACAACCCAGTTTCCAAATATTTGTGGGAAAAAATCTGAAATCAAGCTTTCACAAAATTTGATGGCTGATAACCGTAATGAATATACAGGTAGTACATTTGTGAGGTGGTAGGTTGGACAGAATTCCCTGATACCACCTTAGCACCTTAACACACTGAATTTCGCACTAGGCCTACAAATTTAAAGATATTTTATTTAAATTCACATTTTATTATGCAATGAAATTACAGTAAATTTTTACACTATGTAATTGTTACTTTGAAGAAAGAGAGGGAAGATATTGTTGTACACTTTAAAACTTTTTTGGTTCTAGTGATCACATTCTGTATACACACGTTTCCCAAAATATACTTTTTAAACTGCTCAAGACATTAGTCTTGGATTCTTACATTTACATGCAGTCAAGAACTGCAGTGTGTCTGATTCACCTATTGACCATTTAGGAAGCGCACCAGGGCTTCTTCTCCAGATCCTTCACTGATTGCAAGTTTATTTAGGGGACTGCATACAGACCACACCCATCTATTTTCAATAGCTTTAAAATGACACCTTTGTGGAATTCATAGCCTCCCATTGTATTGGAGACTGTCTCTTTTTTAACCTCATGCGCGCTAGCGGAATTCCGCTCGTACGCTGAGATTTTTAAAAGCGCATGTTACGTGACGAGCTGGGCTCGTCATCAGCGTGCGAGGAGGCTACGCCATGACGAGCCCAGCTCGTCATCAGCGTGGAAGGGGTTAAGCTGTTCTTAGACAATAGAAATAACTAAATCTTATTCTGTATTCGTTCGTGGCTTGCGGAGAAAGGTAAGGGTTAGTATTGTCAATATAAAAGACTCCGTATAGAGATATGTTCTCTTTTTGGACAATTCACAAAAGTCTTAATCACAGTGGTGGCACATTCTGGCACGAAGGGACTTACTTCTACCTCTACTTGGACTTGTTCTTCAGAACGTTCCACTCAGGTTGTGATGTGCTCCCCCAACCAAGCCTTTGCCCTTCTTTTCAATCTGGCTGGTGCTATCCATTCATCTCTCAAAATATTCCACTGCCCCTTCACAGGATTCATTTTACAAGGGCCCTATTTCTTAGGCATGTTAGGAAGGCTTTCTACCTATGCAATTTACCATGCATTTTTAGGACAGAGCACAGCACTTCTGCTCCACCCCCATGTAACTCCATTTTAGTCTAGTGGTTCCAAATAGCACCTTTTGCATCTAAAGTATTTCCTTTGATCACAGTAGCATGTTGATAACCGGTTTCATCTAATGTCTTCTAGAAACACCAGTAGGCCCTCCTTTTCTACCTATTCCATCACCTTCATTTTATGAAAGGTTTCAAAATCATTCCACACCAAGCTTTCCTTCTTAGATCTGCTACTCCATACAGGTCGACTCTTAAGTACTACATCGTACACTGCCACTGCCCCCTCCATATTTCGTTGCCACATCTGCTATTACATGTATCAGAGGTCCATGACCACTCCAGATGCCATGTATCACACACTGTATCAATTCCAATGACACTGCTTCATAAGAAATTAGCTCACAATACCATTCAATAATATAGTGCAGACTACAGCAGTCATACAGTACACTACAATTCTACACTGTTTTATGACTTCAATTTGGAGTCCTGTTATAATTGAACGTCATAAGAGTGTATCACTGGAAACTGTGGAACATGCACTCCTCAATACAGTTTTGGGCAACTTAACACAATCATCACATGATTCTGCCCATTGATATTAACTTCTCAACACCACAGCACAGACCTTCTCCACATCACCCCCACTTTTAGACACCTTGTAACTCATGCCATTAAATTGCACCCCTTTGTAGAGGTAAGTGCCATCTAACAAACTTCACCGACACATTGATGGATCATACTAGCAAAGCACATCACCCAAGTCCTTGAAACACACACATAGCGTGGATTTCCCTTGTACATCCATATCACCCAAATATGACAATTTGAGTCCACAGGAAGATCGCAGGATCTAACACTACGGACACCTCTTCAAAGCTATATCAATGGTCATCCCCAGGAACTCTCATATATCGATACCGGTATATTTACTTTTCTCTTAACAACTCAAAAACTCCTCCGCATGTGAATTTTTTGGAATGTTGCAAAGCTCTTATTCCTCCTTTTGAACGTCCTCTGTTGGAACTATACACTACTCACAGAGTAAGACAGGAGAAAGTTGACAGTTTACTACATAACAAATGCATTATAATCCCGATTCTCAGCTAAGGCCATCAAGTACAATGGCTACCGATGCTGCAACAGAACCGAAGGGCCACATGGCAAACAAACACTGCGCTATAGGTACACATAAACTGCGTAACATAAAAGTTTGGCTGTTGATCCGAAAAGGACATACTTTCATGATTTCTTCTTGACACAGAGGTTCCTGTCTTAGGGTTTAAGCATGGTTTAGGACAGTTTTGATTCTACCAGTATTCAGTCTTTGGTTCACCAGAGGGTCACATATGTATTCCAATTCTGAACGCAAATGTTTAGCTATTAAGATCTTCCCATCGTTTCTTCTCATTGATGGATCTATTCATATAATTCCACTGTCCTGTTCTATTTGAACATGCAAGTCGGTGTACCTCTTGGCCCCTCTTCAACATTGCATGAGAGCTTTGATTGTGGGTCCCATATAAAACGAATTCACCACATTCCTGTAAATCACTCTTGTAATTGAGTTCTGTGCTGTAACACGGTACTTGACTGGCACAGTTTTTAATGAAATAAAGTATGTAATTTGACATCTCATGTACTGTAACTGTCATTTTAAATGTCAATTCAGGTGGTGTGAAATCTCTCTAGCTGGCTGACTAATAACTGGGCTATTACCTGCGATCTTCAAAAATAACTACATGATGTGGTGCCCGTCGATGTTTATAAAGCAGCGCCTAAGATGTGGGACCCTCTCTTGGCCATTGTTTTTAATGCCGCAGTATGCACTGAGGCCCCAAAAACATGGGAGGAATCTATTATTATCCCAATATATAAAAAGGGCAGTAGGTCTGAAGCAAAAAATTATCGCCCCATTTCCCTTCTTGACTCCTCAGTTAAGATCATGAGCAGAGTCATGCTGGTTAGGCTGGAGGAATGAGCAGAGCAAGAGGGAATCCTTGCCGATAGCCAGTACGGATTTAGAAAGGGTCGGGGTACTCTCGATCAGTGCATAAACCTTGATTTACTGATCAGGAAATATACCGAAGCAAAACAAGGATCACTGTACCTTTATTTTGCAGACCTAAGTAGTGCTTTTGACATGGTTGACCATTCTATTTTATGGCCAACCCTGTTACAGCTAGGAGCAGCTGAGGGTATCCTCTTTTTCCTAGCGAGGCTGTACGGGAAACTACAAACATCTGTGCGTTATGGTGCAAAAGGTGAATGCACCCCACAATTCAGTGTCAAAAGAGGGATTAGACGGGGCTGTGTATTGGCCCCCCTACTTTTTATACTATTTATTAACGGAATCGATGCAATCTTAAAAAATGTTAAGGCAGATGCACTCCAGATCAAAGGTGTACCAGTCCCGGTGTTATTATACGCCAATGACACTGTTTTGCTCTCTAGAACTCCTCTGGGACTACAGCGTCTGCTCAATAAATTTTCTGTCTTTATTAAAGACAGAAAACGGATTATTAATAAGGGGAAAACGCACACCATGACGTGTGGGGCCAAAAGTAAATTTTTAAATGCCTTTTTTATAGATCAAGAAAAGGTGCAACAAGTAGATAAGTTTTGTTACCTTGGTATAACCTTTTCCAAGGATAGAGTGGTCCAATGAATTTAGTAATATTCGCATTAAAATGGCCAAAAGTGCCCATGGTGTTTTTAGATTTGCTGCAAAGGTGGGGGACAGACGCACCAGGGATATGCTTAAGATTTACCAAGCAAGGTGTGTTACAATCGCTCTTTATGGGGCAGGTGTGTGGGGTCATAGAAGTGACCATCGCTTGCAGCAGGATGAAAACTCTTTTCTAAAAAAGCTCCTGTGTTTACCAACCTCTGCTCCCACTGAGCTAATCCATCGGGAACTGGATTCCAATTTTCTAATTGATCTGTTATCCCTGAGGCCACTTATGATCCGGCGGTCAATTTGGCTCCAGGAAGAAAAATCTTTTAACAGATCAATTATTGAGGACTGTATCTCGCTGGATAAACATCTAAATATACCCTGGTTAAAATATATTGTTGTCTGTTTTTCAGAGATGTTTAATTTAAATGTCTTGGTTGATCCCAGTACAGCATCCCAGATACCCAAAATAGAGCTGAAAACCAAATTCTTGGCATTTACAACAAGGAAGCGGGCCTTAGCCTATGGATCTCTATCTACTGTTATGTTTTATAATAGTTATCTCACCACTGGAGGTTTCCCCAATTATTTGGTTTGGGTGACAGTCATCACACAAGTTTGTGCTGACCGGACTAAGGTTTGAAGTAGCACATCAGTTAGTGGCCCTGCCGAATCTGAAGAGACATCCGCTAGGGCCATGTATATGTGATGGCGTATCTAAACTGAGCACTTTGCACTTTTTACTTTTCTGTAAACTGTATATGAATTTCCGTACTGCCTATCTGAAACCTATGTTTGTTAAATATGGCGTATGCACAGTTAACCAGGCAATGAGTCTAATTTTTAACCTGCAATCTATCGATATCTGTTTTTATGCTGCGATGTTTTTAACCCAGTGTATTAATGTCAGGAAAAGTATGTGTTTTTAAGAACCATGTCTGTAACGTTCTGTTTTTCTTTGCCCTGAAATCTGATGTATTTTTTATCTTATGTATGATTCTTTTTGTTGTGCTTTTATGGTCATTTTATATGTACCGAATAAAGCTTCATGAATTGAATTGAACTACATTGTGAAAAAGACACAATGTGGAGGTGCATTAGTAGTGGTCGAAAAGAAAATGATCTATAGATGTCCCGGTGTAACTGAGGTCACAGCAGTAGCTGCCATAAACCCGGCTTGATTTGAGGATTCTGGTTTGCATTCAAAATTAGAACATTGGCATGTTGGGAACTCTATTGAAAAAATGGAGTGCTCGGGGCTTCTAATAGCCGGTATAAGCCTGGAGCTCCAACATTCCTTTGTTTTTACAAATTAGAACATTCTGCCCTCTAGGGGGCAGAATGTTCTAATAGCCTGAGCGCCCCCCCATAGCGGGCTCTAACAGTCACTAAATGCCCACTATCTTGTTAAAGGCCCTAGCCTTTGACTTGGGCCTGTAAAGGCCAGTAGCGCCCACTACTTCGGGCTTTAAGACTATAGGAGAATTGGCCTGTTTATAAAAGCTTTAAAGCCACCATTTTTAAGTATCATATGAATGGGTATCTCACCAGTGAAAGTTATGTGGCACTAGAAGGTCAGACGCATGTATAACATATACCTTGAAATTGTTAATATCTTTCCACAGTGACCCTTGAAGGTCTTCCAGTATTGCTTCAAGGTTTGTGACTGGTAAGACTTCAAGGTTACCCATATAACCCAGGTGCAGCTTGTTGACATTGGTACTTTTGTTACAACCATGTCAGTGTTGTTGTTGCCTTGATGGTTCCAAACTAGCAGTTCATGGCAGTGTGATATAAGCCAAGATATTACTTATTGGTCCTGCATCTTCCAGTATTTAAACTCCTAGGTTCGTCCGTGGCTTGAATTCACCAGGACCCCGTGATGGACACGTTTTTTCTTCTGTTCTCAGTGGTTATTATGAAAAATTGTTGACAAGTTTTCAGTGAACTATTACAGGGGGTATATAGTTATGTATTCATCTGAAGCTTGCTTTTAGCTAGTGTATGCGCCTGATATTCAAGCTTATCATGCCTCCTGAAAATTTGTTCTAAATCCTTACCACTCTGTTCACGGATGCCACTGCTGGAGAGTATTTGGACACTGAGGTTATTTCCTCTATCAGTATGCTGTCTCTGTACTGTAGCAGGTTTTCCTGGGGAATTCCTGATGATCATACTTCCTGTCATTTTTGTCTGGCTGTGTGTCCCTTTGCAAAACTAATAAACAGAGTGTAGAGAGGCCCGACCATCTCGTCAGAACCTGGTCCATTGCGCCTCGTCTCTGTCCCGCAGAATACTTTGGGTGGCAGGTGGAATCCCTTTCTGTGCTGACATTTGTTCCTGTGTGTGCTGCTTCTGTACTGTCTTTACTTGGGCTCAAATGAATCGTTGGTTGCCAAAAGGGCTTTGTAGCAGAGAGTAAAAACAATATGGCATGTCCAGGCTTATGCTTATGCAGAGCGACATTCAGCGCATGGTACAAACATCGTGCACCTCATCATCCTGGGCAAAACCACAAAAACCCTTTAGATCATGCATTTGCAAGAGGTGTGGAAAACAATACAATACAATGCAATAAAGGTGTGTATTGTTCACTCGAAGTAATCCAGCCACGCTACCCATGTTTTATTCTATTTTTGCCCTGTAGATTCAGTTCTGTGAATGCTCATTTATCCATTCCTGTCTGCCACCTTTGTTTTGGGGGTGCTGTTCTCAGCCTCCATCATCTCAGTATAACTTTTCCCCCTTTAGTTTTACCAGTCTTATCAGTGAGTATTTGTCCTCCGTTTACCCCTCTTCTTCCAGTACTCTGTCCTTCCTTGTTTGGAGTGTTTTGATTTCCATTCTCTCTCTTTAGGTAAGTGATTGTTTTGTTATCTGCTATTTGGTGAATATATCTGTTCTTTCAAAGAATGAATTTCGGTTTCATAATCCTGTTTGTCAATTGGACAAGGTCCAGTCTAGAAGACCAGCTGTTCTGTCCATTGACAGTTTAATAGAAAGGACATTAGTGTACATTAATCACTATTTATTTCCATATGTGTCAACTGTACCCTCTTTTATGAAGGACAGTATGTCTTCACCACTAAGATCAATGACCTACGTCAATGTATTCTCTTACATAATGGTTATACTAGAGGTAAACTTATTTTATGTCCGAATTTAGCATCATAAGGGGATCGAGGCTGAGGACTGACATAATTTATATACTACAAATACACTTTGATAATGCTTAAAATGATCGAATTAGGTCTCAAAGAAAATGTTAATTTTGTTTGATGGCATGCTAGATAATCAATTAAGAGGGAGTGCATTGTGTACCTGCCTTTTCCCCATCTGTGAGAACTCATTCATGGACTTGTGGGACGAGCAGGTGCCCAGGGACATAGAGATGGAGACATTCGTCTTTAAAATATTCTTGTGGCCACGCTACAAAGATTATTTATTAATTTTTTTGAATGGCCACAAAATTGGATTATAGGTGTTTTGTGAATAGCTGAATGGCAACAATTGAATAAAAATAAAACCTCTAGTGTAAAATTAAACGCATCAAAAACCTGTTGGATATTTGTTGCAAGCAGATTTTAGAAAGAGTTCAATACAAGTCAGTTTAAAAAAAAAAAGATGCAGTAGCTCGGAATATGTAGAAACATGCAGTTCGATTCTAGCTTTTCTCTGTGTAAGGTGTGCAAAAAATATTTTCTGTCTGCTTGTCATTGTATGCTGTTAAAATGAAGCATAAGAAAGAACAGCAATGTTCCATTTCTGTTGCTTTAAACAGCAGCTTCAGTTATGCTCTGTGGCCTGGCCTGACCTGCCTTTTACCTCCTGTGCTGGTTCTGGCAGAAAGGCATTGTAAAGTCAGAACTCGACTGTAATAACTTATAATAGTCAACGTCTTTTCTTTTTAATCAGCGAATGAGTGCGTCAATAGTCATCTGTTATAAACAAAAAAGACCTTCATTTATACAGGGACTACAAAAGCTCATGTTTTATATATAGATCTATTCATTTAAGTATAGATTTTGCCTCTCTGTGCTTCTCCCTCATCCTTGCAGAAGCCGGTCAGATCACGGAGATCCTGAGTGTTTGCAAACTACGGAAAATCTGCTGAACCTGAAACTGATTTGCAACACACATCCAAAAAAGTACACAGTGTGGTGTAATTGTATTCAATAGTGTTTGCTTTAGAGCAAAAATTCCTATAGGAATTTAATTGTGAATTTTTACTTTTGTACTGTCCCAACTAATCCTGCCTTCCCTTACCAATCGGAACGAAATCTGAAACCGAGGACTGTAGCTGAAGGAACTAGGCTGCTGCATGTTTGTCAATCTGCACCAAAGTGATTAGCAATGTTTAATTTCCATGTGGTAGGGGCTAATGGTCCTAATCATGCCCACATTGACCTTGCTTACTTTGTAATTTGTATACAAATGCACATGTACATACAGTATGGGACGTTAAGAAACTCACATATACAAAATGCTACTTTGTAGCACAATGTTTGACATTGTGGTCACTGGTACTAGGATTAGGATGCAAAGCTTGGCCAGAGGTCATTCTCTGTTCCCACCCAATATGTTCCTCAGAATCCGCTGTGTAGGGCCTTCGGCTGTGCCCTGGTTTTCATAATTTATTGAGTGATTTAGTTCAAACTTAACACTAACTATTCATATGCATACACTTGTATGTAAAAACAGTGCTTATAAAATATATTTTAGTACTCTTAAAAAAAAAAAAAAAAAAGGTTACCTATCTCTTGACACCGTTTTATTCATCATTGGTGTATCAGTTGGGATGCTAGGATCCATTCTCACTGTCAGCCGTCTGATTTGACATTTCACTTCTCTTAAGTTAAAACATGTCATATGCCTTAATTCACTTAATTCCATATGTTACCAGTTTTGCATGCATTGGTCTAGTAACTACATTAGTGTATTTCCTTACTTCTCTTTTACCAGTACTAGGTTTAAAAGACTGTTTAACTCTGGCGACTGGATGTGACCTTCACTTGGGCAATCAACAAGTCTAAAAGTATGGTGTAAGATCTAACATTGTCACTTTGGGACTCTTGCAAAGTGACATCTGATGTGAGCTTCACATTTATTGGAGTCAACCATGCTATAAATAAAGGTTTGCGAGATATCTTGATTAAAACAATCTCCCTCTTCCAAGAAAAATGTTGCACTGAAAGTAATTAGCAGGATATCCCTATTAGTGGTGTCATACAGTTCTTCAAAATGCGCATGCGTTGGTGACGTTGCTGGTAAAGCCACCTCATGTCCCACACCAGGTTCCTTTATGGACAGTGGAAGTGGCCAGAGTTCTGAGTTATTAGGACGAGTGGGTACACCAACGTGCCTCTTATCCACTGCTTTGAAATCCGTAGTCTCATCTGATAATGTCTTTGCTTGAGGGACTCATGTGGATAAGATCCTAGTTGGGCCTGCTTTAGGATGAGCAGTGTAGAAAGTCATTGTCTTTATTCATGTCACTTATTAATAGAAGTATTGGTAAGTTACACAGCTAAACTTTATTGAACCTCCTTGCTCCAAACATCTTCTGCTCTGCCATATTCGCAATGCCTATTCCGGATCTCATTACGTCTGTCCAGCAGACATTGAGGTATCTAGAGGAATCTGGATTCCCAATTCCACTCTCTTCAGTTCCCATTTGGGTGCTCAGAGCTACTTTAAAAAAAAAAATATTTACAGATATCAAATGAGCTCTGCCTACCATGGTTTCCGAAATTTGCACAGCTAATTTGTAGTAGTGGGATCTATACTTACCTATTTTGATAAGGATTCAGTCTTCTATGATAAGGAATAGAGCACCACAATCTTGGAGTCAAGCAGTAGGCTAGTTTTGATGTTTTGCATTACAAATTCTTTGTGGGGAAATCAATATTAACAAAAAACTTACATAATACATAGTCTACTGGTAGTTTAGACCCTACACAGTCTGGTTTTAGACCTATGCATAGCATGGAATCGGCACTGATAGCAGTAACAGATTATATCCGATGTTCTTTTGATAATAAGCAAGCTGTGTTGCTAGTACTGTTGGATTTATCCGCAGCTTTTGATACAGTGTATCAAAAGCCACTTCCCCCATATTCTGCGGTATTTCTTGGGGCAACCACATGCCGCACACATAACCTTCTCCTGTGTGGCGCACCAGTCCACCCCATTCTGCAAAAGTCCCACAGTTGGGGGTTCGGGGCATTTCCAGGAGGCCGCAACGTCTCTCTTGGCTACCACCATAGCTGTAGTGAAGAACAAGTTTTCGTTGCGTGACCCGTCCAGCCCATCAGTGATGCCCAGGATCATGTGCTTAGGGTCGTGTGGAACCCCCCACCCAAGTACCTCAGAGAGTTCTTCTGCGATGCCTTTCCAAAGTCCCGCCAGGAGGGGACAGGCCCAAACCATGTGGAGGAAGTCAGCAGGGTCATGGCCACATCTGGTACAGGCTGAGGGCGGACTAAGCCCCGCGCGATGAAGGGGTACAGGGGTGAGATATGCGGCATGTAGATAGAGCTGCTCCAAACGCAGCCTAGCGGAGGCAGTGACCATTCTAGGGGCCATCAGGGCGTCTCTCCAGTCTTCTTCTTCCAAGGGGCCCACCCAGTCCTCCCATTGCATCCGCAGTCGGTCCAAGGAAGTCTGGGTGTTATTCTGTGTGTGGGAAATGCCGCCTTTCCCCAGGTCCCCAAACATAATCTGGGCTTCAGGCGGGCTGTGATCTGGCAGTCACGTACCTGTTGTGAGGTGTGAGTGTAGGGCGTGCCGCAGTTGGAAACAACGAAAGAATTGCGAGTGGTGCAGAGAGTACCGGGTTCGTAGATCTTCGAAGGAGCGCATATGGTCCCCCACCCAAACGTCTCCCAGCTACGTGATGCATATGAGGTCCCAAGCATCAAATCCCCGAAGCCCGGTCACTTCCTTGAGCCAGGTCCCGTGCCACAGGGGTGTACAGTGGGTCAGTGTGTGTGTCCAATTGGTATGCCGCAGTGCTGCCTGCCAGGCCAGTAACACAGAACGCGTCACTTCCAGAAGACTGGAAGGAATCGGAGCCCCATATAGAAAGGATTGGATTCTGGCGAGGCGCAGGTCCCTAAGCTCGAGCCTATAGGCCGGATCTGACCACACCCGTTGAACTAATCATGCATGGAGAGAAGTCCTGTGGCTAAATAGTATAGATAAAAAATAGTATAGATAAAGGTGAGTCATCCCCAAATCCCGTCAAACGAGGGGATCCGGCAAGCACTGAGCGCTAGCCTTGACCTACCCTTCCCCCATAAGAACATGCAAGCTAAGCCGTCAAGTTCACTGAACCAGGCCCTGGGAAAGCACATGGGGGTGTTCTGAAGCATGTACAGAAAGCGGGGGAGAACCATCATCTTAAAAATGGCCACCTTCCCATGGGGTTGAGGGGCAACGACTGCCACCGCTGGAGATCCGCCTTGGCTCGCTTCACCAGTGGAGTGACATTGAGGGCCCAGCTGAGCTCAGGCAGCATATTCTTGCTGCGTTGCATGTATAGGTGCAAATCTGGATAAAATCCAAGCATGCGCCTTAAGATTATTTTTTCCTCAATCTGTCAAGTTTTCACTTTTGCGTAGCTCCAGACACCAGAACTGTAAATTACCTCTTGCACGCTGTTTACTTTATAGATTTTTAGCTCATGGGTAATGGGTTTTGTACCAGAAAGGGTGGTAAATAGAATAATGGCACCCAGAGCCTTAGAATGAAGCGTTATTTGGTCAAGTGTGGTGCCCAGCTTACTGCCCCATAAAACTTTACTCATACAAGTGGAAAATAATAAACTCTTTTTGATATAAACACTTTGGCTTATCTGCTATTCACCGTAGGTTTTCTGGACCTAATGCCTTCACATCTGGTTTAGAAATATTGTTTATTTTGGTCAGCAAGGCAGCAACTGTTTTATAATTATCGGTTACATTACGGAGGCAATTTGTCGTCGTGGACTGCGGTAAAGTGCGGTTTACACAGAGAAGAGGCCCCCACTATTGGTTTGTCTGCTACAAAGGTATTTCTCCACTCAAATAAAATGTAACAACACTTGAGGAGGGGCAACGACCTGCCCTACTCCTAGTCACAACAAAACGTGTATTCTAGATTTGCACCAAATATTACTGTAGTATATAGTTGAGATCAGAGTCTTTGCAAGTTTCTGTAGGTCATTGCATTTTGCCGGTGTCTTTAGTATTTATTCACTTTGCCAAAAGCTATGGGTGGGTCCAAGAACACCAAATCAATTGTACTGTTATGGAGTATTCTCTGCTCTTTTATCAACATTAATACATTCAGGACTTGGTTAATGCCGTATGGGATCTGCTTTGGGCCTTTTTCATTATCAAATATTGGGATGATTATAGAGGTTGCCCAGCATTTTTGGAAGTGTTTGTTAGTTCTCATAGTGGCATTAAATACTGTAGTCAGTAGAGTGCAACATACTTGGAGATTAAATGTATGTACATTTGGGATAATCCATCGAGGCCAGGACTTTTGCAGGACCTAGGCTTCTGTACTTCTTTCCCGTTTTTGCTGTGATGGAATCTGGATAAATGATTCCCATTCAGGATTTTATTATTTTGCGTATTTTCCTACCAATGCCTTGGCTGTGCTCAAGATGGTGACCTACATTATTGAGTGTCACTTCAATGTGAGAAGTAAAAGATTTTGATCACTCCTCGACCTTGTTATACCTTCAGTCATCAGAGCTATTGAAATAATCTTGTGAGGCCAAATACTACCTGGCCCTCTAGAGATATAGATCGGTCTTTCTGTTGTATCTCATAGAGGAGCAGCCATTTAGTAGTACCAGATTATGTTAAGATATTAGCTTTAGTAATGGAGACCATGACGTGGACTCCAGTATATGTCTGAGCATCCTTTACAAACTTAAGTAGTTATTTGGTGGCCCATACTAACCTTAGAATTTAAATTACCTGCAATTAGAACAATTTCGGTCCCTGGGAAACATTTCGCTATCTCATATTGAGTTGATTTCGTGCATACTTGCCTGTCACTGGGCTGCTATTTGTTGTGTGTAGTCAAGTGTGAGTTCGAGAAAATAAACTAAGATAAGTATCTGAATCTGCGAAATCACTACATGTGCCTGCATTTCCATCTAAAAGTGTTTTCACAGGTGCAGTGTCCTAAAATTGACAACTATACAATCTCCTTCTCTGATGATTACTGAAAGGTCCTGCTGCTAGTCTGTCTGGCTATCGGTACATCATGTTAAACATCATTTATAACACATGCAATACAACGCATGCCATTACAACACGGTCATTACAACGACGGGGTTGTTTCATTGCATACCATTACAACGCAAGTCGGTACAACGACTTGCTGTAGGGGGCAGAAGGTTTTGGATTTTAAAGCCAACACCTTCCCTACTGTTGCACAGACTGGAGTTGGAATAGTGAATTATACTATTCCAAAATCCAGCGCCCCCCTACAGCAAGTCGTTGTAATGACCTGCGTTGTAATGGTATGCGATGTAACTACACAGTTGTTGCAATGACCGCGTTGTAATGACATGCAATGTAAATGCATGCGGTGTAACATGGCCTTTTAGTACATCATTGAACATCTAACTGGAACAGCCTTATCTTTGACGTCAACCAAAAAAGTATATTTTAATTTTGGCTCCTTGTTAGTAGGGTACATTTGTTAAAATGACAAAGTAAGCAAAGCGCTCTTCAAGGCCTTAAAGCACTGCTGCATTCTTCTCCCAGAAACACCAATTATACTGTCAGTTGACAAATGCAAGAGTATGAATCATTTTTTTACCAGGAAGATGTGCAAAGTCAGAACCCCCACAATAATATCAGACCGACATCCATACTGCCTCCAATACCCCTCAACCCCCACTAACCAGTTCACAGTTTTCGACCTTCTCTCGCTCACTGATCTCTCAAATGTTTTCAACTCACTCAAGGCCACACCTACAAAGAAGACATTCAAGCACCATTTATCATAAAATCTCTCCACACAATCTCGACATAATCCATGCCACTCTGTCAATGATCCTTCCCAACCTTGCATTTTTAATCCGAGCAAAGCCGTTCCTGCTGAGAATCTAGCTATTGCCATATAATCCACCTAACTTTCATTGGCAAAATCTTTCAGAAGCAGTTTCAGCATGATTAGAATATCATATCAGCAAGAATTACATCACCCACGCTACCAGACTGGCTTGGAACGATGCTACAATAGAAGTTGGATAGTCTGCAATGCCTTCCTTATCACCTACAAGAATGGCTCTTGCAACTTGATCATCCTTGTTCTCGCTGCATCCTTTGAATCAGTTGCTCACTAAGCATGCATAAATCCACACTCATTAAGAATACTTGGGCTTCTCTGGCACGGCTCAAGAATAGTTCGCCTCCTACCTCGTCAGCTCCCCATCACTCCTCTTTGAGAGCTTAAAGATGGCAGAAGCCCCACATCTACTTTGGAAAGGTCCAGAACTATCTTTTCAGCTTGTATATTGAACCCCACACCCCTTTGTCACTGACTGTAACATCCATCTCCATCAAAACACCAGTGGCACTCCACTCGACCTGAAAATATGCTTGGCTGATGGCATCTAGGAACGCAACATCTGCCTCTAGTTCATCCTCAATCGAAAGTCAAGTAACACCCTGAAGCTTATCCCACAGCCAAAATAGAATGTGAGCTTGTTACCAAGGGAACCAAACCACAGATTCAAACCTGGCTATCCAAAATGAAATTAAGCGGCTTGACTTCCCTGGCTGACAGCCATGCACAATCACCCTCAAAACAGACCTCTGCTTCAGAGAACGCAATGCCTCAAAAATGAAGACTCCATGGCTCCATTCCCTCTCCTGAGAAAAGTGAAATCTTTTGTTCCAGAAACTGACTTCAGAATAATAATTAAACCTGTGCCCTCTCTCACATGAAAGAAATCAACACTCTGCTAAATGACCTCCTCACACTGTATTCTTCCCCTGCAGGGCACCTTACACGCGGCAGCAGGTCTCCTCAATGGTTTGAAAAAATACCACTTCTTGTGAAAAGTGCCACACTGGATACAAATGTTTTGCCATATTGGAAACTATATAGTACAAAAAAGTAAACATAGGGTATATTTTTTCCAGTAAGGCGCCCAGAATTTATTCGAAGCTCCTGTGAATCTGAAAGGAAATGAAGTCACACCTTTATGTGAATTTCTGTTCCCCTACACCATTTGTACCTAGCTCCACCTGAAGTTGTAATTAAGCATGAATCATTTCTCATGTGCTCAGTGCTTCCCTCTTCTCTAGGCAGGTTCTCACTCCACAAATACCATTACATACGTATTCAATGTCTTCTTTGATGTATCCTGTATTGACGCAATTGATCCAGATGACAATGTGGCCGATGTGCTTAATCTGCCCCCTACAGATTGAAAATTAGATATTCTTTCCTGCTTGGAATGTGTTAAAGTGTAATGGTTGAACAAGCCATACCCAGTTTACCTTTCCTGGCTCCCTATAACCTTCATTTACATTTTTACAGGGACTCCTGACAATGCAACCAAGGACAAACACGAAAAAGGTAAACCGATACATTGTTTTTCCAGTGGAAAATGTCTTCAATAATTATAGTATTATTCAATGTAATTCCTACAAAGAATGCTAACCTTCTCATGTGTATTGCAATTCTGTTCAAACTACTGTTAATCATGCAGAGACAAAATATAAAGAATTAAATATTCTATTTTAATGAAAAAACAATATCTGATGCATTTTATCAGGTCCACTAGTGCATAAAGAATCTAGCAATACGTATCTTTCAACAATCACCATACATCTCTTACTAGACTGGAAGTCTTTACCTAAAATACCAATAACCAAAGGGCTACCTGGGACAGAACTGTGCTCAGTTGAAGTATTCACAAGCCCTGGCCAACCAAGCAGTTCGGGGGAGTTGCAGGTGGTGGCAAAGAGAGGGAGCATGGTGTGCAGAGTGAAATGAGAGGCCGACAGTAGCACAGCCCTGCCTCCGTCTAACTGCGACTACCAGCCACACTGCACGAGCCCCCAATTCAAGGACTTTTCCTCCAGATAGTAAGACCGTCTCCTATTGGTACAGGAAACCTGGGGGTGGCTTTAAAATTGATATTTTGCTTCAGCAGTTGTATTTTTTTTTAAAAATGTAAGTTGATTTTTCAATAACCTAACTCTATCATGAAAAATATAGTTAGCAAAGACATTAAATGTACACTTACGAGACTGATATATGCAGCATGACCCCAAACTTCACGTAGACCCAGTCACAATGTCTGAACTGATATGGTCACTTCTGTAAACCTTAATGAAAACAAGGGAAAACTCAGCATGCGTAAATGAAAATACTTTTCCTGCCCTTATATTTTAAGTCAGAATGGTATTATCTTACATGGTTAATACGTTTTCACGGGTGAACTCTAGTGCAGGGAGCAACCTTCCCCACGCATTTGGTCTCACTACAATCGATTTTCAAGTCTTAGTCTCACACTCCAGTACGACCCATCAGGGCGATGTCTAAGGATACAGTATCTGCCTACGTAACGTCATCCCATCCCTGTGACGCCAGTAATGGTGGGTCTCCTCAGTTATCATTGCATTAATTATTTCGTCCGTACTTTAGGTCCCAACCCACATCAACACTTCTGCTTCCCACTTAGAAATGCACAGACCCCTGGCTGACTTCTAATGCAATGCTATTTGTTTCTTAGCCAGCAACAGTGCAAGATGTATGAATCTACTGCTAAGGTTTATTTTTCCTTAGTGAGGTAAAAGGCCTAATGGCATATTTCTGGCTTCCATTTATCTGTTTTCCCAGTAGCTTGAGCTGTAGAAAAATGCATGTTTCTTCTAGTATTGAGCAGGTATGCCTAAACCATCTGGAAAGATCCACCTCGGTGGCCCTTTATCTGGGAGAGGATGACTTTTTGAGCGTGAGGTGTGTTCTATGGTAAATATTAACTGGTAGGATTTTAAATCTACACTTCCTAGACACTCTAATGTATAAATTGCATTTTGTGGTGGAGGTTCTGTCTCCCCAATTCTACATAGCTGAAATATTGTATAAATAACAAGTGTATGGGTTTTCTTACTCTTCCCGGTTTGCTTCTCTCCCCCTCTTGCTCCATGTTGCTCTCCCTCTGGTCCATGCGCTTCTCTCTCTCCACCCCCTATGCTGCTGGTTTTCATCATGTGCTCCTCATAGCTCCTTGTGTTTCAAAAGACCTTTCCGCTGTCCTTTTCATAAGCTCTGGAGGAAAATCAGAACGTGGAATACAGGGATGTGCTGTTAGATGATCTTATTTTGTGCATATTACATCTATTGTGATGTCGAACGTGTGCTTTTTTTTAAGTTCAAAGTAAAGTTTATTGAAAGTTTAAGAAAGAAAAAAAAGTCATATAAACAATTTAAATAAATGGATACATGAAATTAATACAGAAAAAATAAGATACATAATAATGAGAATCAAAAATAGATAAGAGAAAACAATTCATAGAATGTAAATACAAAAAATACCAGCTAGGAAATAAAGAATAAATACAGCACCTTTAAATACAATAATAAACAACAGGGCAATTGTGTAAGTATTATGAAAAAGAAAAAAGATGATACAATATGAGGAACTCAAGGAGGTTTAGCAACTTCTTGTTGAAAGGGAGATTTAGGCAGAGAACGAAGAGCACATGAATCAAAAAATGAAGTAACCGGATCCCATAACTGCTTTCGTTTTGGGGCTAAAGCAAGTGGGTAAACATACGTTGTGTCTAACCTATGATCATAGCAAACAGCGTACCACCAAGCCTGATAAGAGAGTTTAGTGGAATCTTTCCAAGCCTTGGTAATTTGCTGAAAAGCTACTGCAAGAAGTAAGTCAATTATTTTTGTATTGAGATTGCAAGGGTTCTAAATAGGGGATATACTACCTAAAAAAATATGAGAGATATGAAACGGATGTGTAGTAGAATTTTTTTTGTTAATTTGAGACCATACCTGAACCCAAAACAGGCGAACCAGAGTGCAATTGAAAAGCATGTGTAGTAGATCTGCTTGAGGAGCTGAGCAGGACCAACAAGCGTGTGACAGAGCAGGATATCTTTTACTTACTCCGAACCTATGAGACATCAGACCGCACTAGAGGGGAGGAAATTAAAACAGTACCGATCGACCCAAATAGAACATCCAGACAGAATGAAAGAAAACCCAACCTCAACAATCTACAACATGTCCAACTAATAACAGAATCACAAAATCCGAACCTAAGTAGCTCAGGGAAACCTCTAATATGCCTTCTTCTCAATTGTCGGTCTGCAACAAAACATGCATCAGACATAGCGGACCTCATCGTCTGCAAGGAAATCAATGTGACAATCCTTACAGAAACTTGGCTGTCAGAGTCCTCGTCTCCAATCATGGATCTTTTAGTACCCCCTCAATACAACATTGTGAGACTAGATAGACTAAAAAAGATAGGAGGTGGCATAGCCTGCATTCACCAATCGGAGATAGAGGTCAATCAAATCCAATCCTACCCACAAGAATCTTGTGAATACCTAGGTCTAAATTTAAGATCGGCAGACAATAAAAGATGCAACCTACATGCGTTTTACCACCACCAGGAGATAATGCCTCGTTCATAGATGAGTTAATGGAGATCATAACAGCCAACTCTAACACCAACGCCAATAACATATTCCTAGGGGATTTTAATTTACACTGGGACGATTACAATGACAAACAGGTCGACGCTCTCAAAGACTTCCTAACGGAGCTAAACCTTACCCAAGCATGCACGCAACCTACACACTCGAAAGGAGCTACGTTAGACTGGATAATATCAAGACACAAAGATACTTCAATCCTCTCTATAACGCCGTGCGACTGGTCAGACCACTATGCCATAACTTTCATGATTCCCACAGTGAAAAAGAGCATGACCACGCAACCCATCAAACATAAAAAATGGTCCCGAGATACCAAAGAGTCCAATATTGATCTATTAGTAGAAAGCTGTAAGAGGGACCTAAATCCACCTAATAACCTTCAGGATGTGAATGAGCTAACACACCACTACACTACATCAGTAGCGAATATTGTCAACACCGCCATGCCGCTAAAACTGAAAAGAGTCACAGAGAAGATAAAAAATCCGTGGTATAATGGGACCTTGAATGAAGACAGGCAAAAACTGAGACTAGCTGAAAGAAAATGGAGGCAACACCCATCATCCCCCGAACTGGAATCACTCAGAAAAATCAGAAACGAATACAACAAAAAGATCCTCAACTCCAAAAAAAGAATTTATAAGAGCAGAATTGGATAATGCCAAAAATAGACCACAGAAACTATTCGAAATCTTAAAGCAACAATCCAATAAGCTAGCCAAATCTTCCCAAGAGACCACGAAAACGAAAATAAGCTGTGAAGAATTCGCGACATATTTTACTGAAAAGGCCAACACTCTTGAAAGAGAACTCAAAAGCGCAGCGGACAACCTCCCCAACTACCGACCTCCTACGATTGACACTCGATCGAAAACGGCCGATAACAGTACAAAAAACAAGGCACATTGGTATACCTTCAATTTATACGGCCAAAATACCGTCACCAGAATACTCTCCGATATCAAACCTAACAACCACTACAACGACCCACTCCCGTCAAAATGCCTAAAAAGAATCAGCCATATTGTGACTCCTATTTGGACCAATATAATAAATGGCTCGTTATCACAAGGGATCCTTCCAGATTGCCTAAAAACAGGTCAAGTCGTCCCCATCATTAAAAAAACCCACAGCGGACCCGGCGGATCCTAATAATTTTCGCCCTGTGACCAATATTCCATTACTTGCCAAACTAATCAAGAAGTGCGTACAAGATCAACTGAGCCGACACATCACCAACTTCTCCCTCCTAGACGACTACTAATCAGGATTCAGAACAGGACATAGCACGGAAACAGCGATCCTTCATATTGCCGATGACGCACTACAGGCCCTTGACCAAAATCAAACATGCCTACTGATCCTCCTGGACCTATCGTCTGCATTTGACACGGTAAACCATGAAGCACTACTAACCAGGCTCAAGGACAGGATTGGAATGTCAGGAAATGTGCTGAAATGGTTTGAATCTTTCCTGCAAAACAGAACACAAAGATTCCTGGTCAACCAATCACTTTCACCATATTGTCCTAACTCAATTGGAGTCCCACAAGGATCTACATTATCTCCATCTCTGTTCAACCTGTATGTCGAGCCACTTACAGAAATTCTTCGAAATTCAAAGATATCCTATCACATGTATGCAGATGACACGCAAATATATATCAAGATTGCGTCTCTGGAAGACATCAAACTAATAAATGAGGCATTAAAAATGAGACTGCAATGGCTAACAACCAATCATCTGAAGCTAAATGCACACAAAACAGAGTTCCTACTAATTTCACCACCAAAGAACCATACAGAAGTGAAGGAATGGATCAAGCTGGTGACAGCACTAAAATGCACCCCTACCCTAATTAACTCTGCGAAATCACTAGGAATTACATTAGATGAGAACCTAGACATGAAAGCCCACATTAAATCAATGGCAAAAAGTGCCTGCTTTCATTTGAACTACATAAGAAAAGTGAAACCTTTCATATCAAAGATGGATCTCAAACTGGCAGTCCAGTCCTTAGTTATTTCAAGGATTGAATATGGATGCACTACCTTAGCCGGTCTACCAAAAATATCCACAGCACCATTAAAAGCATGCCTCAATGCAGCGGCGAGACTCATCACCAGATCTAAAAAATTTGGCCATATCTCTTCTCACCTGAAAGCATTAAATTGGCTACCCTATGAAGCCAGAATTCAGCTAAAAATAGCTTGCATCACACACAAAGCACTCAACTATAATACACCGAGATACCTCGCTGAGAAAATTGAATTATCAGGAGGAAGCAGACCAGCTAGAAGTGCTAAGGAGATGTTGTTGAGACCACCCATTTTCAGGAAGAAGAAAACTTATGACAGAGCATTCTCAGAACAAAGCCCCCAAAATCTGGAACTCTCTTCCTCCAAACATTAGGAAAATTCGAAACACAGTCACATTTAAGAGGGAAACGAAGATCCTCCTGATGAGTAAGTTCCTTACATAGATAAGACAACCCATCCCCAAAACTGTCGAACTATTGAAACTGACAAAGAAATATTGACGTTCCAATACAGAACATCTAGGGAACTAGAAGGGAATGCTACCGGCTTAATGGGGATAAATGCTCTACGATTTGAATCAGGACCTATAAACCAGGACAGTGGTACACATGGTGACCAAGCTATATGTTGACATTTACCTTCTGCTACCATTATTGTATGTATATATACATATGCCCACTCCTTATAGTCGAATAATTATGTACATCGTATCTCGTTAAATCATATTACTATATATGTGTATTCTCTAAAACTACCTCATGGAATGTGAAGCGCTCTGATACCTACGGGTCTTGTTCGCGCTATACAAAACTTTCAATAAATAAATAAGTGTTAATGGGGAAAGTAGGAGTCGATTATAAATGAATAATAGAGTCTGGATAGTGTTTGCAGCCCTTGATGATTTCCGTAACTTTACCCATAGTCTATCCCAGAGATCTACAGGCCATGAAAAACCCATGTCAACTTCCCATGCCTCCTCTACCTTTGTCTTGGTGCGTAGTGATGTTGGAGCATGTAAGAAAGAATATATTTGTGATGCCCTGGTTCCTTTAGTAAGTAAAATGCTTAGTTGAGATATGCTAGAAGACTCCTGAAGTGGTGTAGAGGATAACCGGATATGCAAATCAAATGCAGATTGAAGTGCTTCTGTTAATCTAAGATAATTGGTACAAAAAGAAGAAGGGAGATGGAAGGATTCTGCAACAACTGAGAATGGGCGAATACACGATTGATGAAATAATTGATGTACCCATATAAGACCACGACTTCTCCATGACTTCCAGAAGAAAGGTTTATTATTTATTAAAATCGATGAGTTGTGCCATATAGTTTGATCGTGAAAGGAAGAGATTAAAGGAGGCGGTAGAATTTTTAAGGTGTATCTGAGAATCGGAGGAGAAATGGATTGTGGTGAACAAGAAAAAGAGAGGTATTCTAGGAAAGAAAAGGGAGATATATATTCCAATTCTAATGTTGTCCATAGGGGGGAGAAACTGGGTGAATCGTCGAGCCATCTAGAAGCTTGGTTTAACAAAAAAGATTTATGGTGCAAAGAAAAATTTGGGAAATTCACCCCACCCTCAGCCTTTGGTCTTAACTTAGATGAAGGCATGCAAGCCTTTTTGCGACCTCATAGAAATGAAGACAAGATGGAGTTAATTTTCTTGAAATGAAATAAAGGAATAGAAAATCGAATGTTGGAAATCAAAAATAAGATTAAGGGGGAAAGCATCATCTTGATCGTATCCAATGTACCCCACCAAGAAAGATATAAAGGATGCCATTTAGTGGTAAGATCTGTCAATTTTTTAAGGCATTCATCCATACAACGAGAAATCGTACCTGAAAGAGTGGGAGTGAAGTGAAGACCCAAATATTTGATGCAATTAGAATTCCACGTAAAGCCGGAAGAGATGAAATCCGATTTATAAGTAAATTTGGTGAGAGGTACAATTTCACACTTATCTTTGTTTAATGTGTAACCTGAAACAGAGGCAAATTAATTGACTTCATTTAGAAAAGCAGGTAGCGAGGGTGTGGGTTCAGACAAAAATAATAAAACGTCATCTGCATAAGCAGCCATTTTGATTGTGGATTGTTGAAACGTAAAGCCCTTTATAGCAGCATTTTGGCGGATACGCAAAAGGAAGGGTTCTAGGGCAAGATTAAATAGGAAAGGAGAAAGAGGACAACCTTGACGTACCCCTCTAGCAAGAGGGAAATGAGAAGAAATGCCACCATTCGCTGCAATAGCAGCTCTGGGGTGTGAATACAAAAGAGAAATGAGGGTCGAAATTCGTGGACCAAATCCGAACCATTTCAACGTTTGGAAAAGATACAACCACTCAACTCTATCAAAAGCCTTTTCCGCATCCAAGGCAATAGCAGCAATAGAATGAGAGGGGTGTGAAGTCTTGGAGAGAATGTCAAAGAACAGTCTAGTATTATCTGAAAGCAATCTACCCTTAACAAAACCAGACTGCTCCTTCCCTAATAAATCCGGTAAGAAGGATTCCAAACTAAGCGTCAAGGATTTAGAGAAAATTTTGTAATCAATATTTACCAGAGAGATGGGTCTATAATTTTTACAATATTGCAGATCTTTACCTGGTTTGGGGAGAATGCAAATAAGAGCATCAGAAAAAGAACCAGAGGAAGAACCAGAATCAAGAAAAGAAGAAATAAGAGAAGTTAATTTTGGAATAAGTAAAGCTGAGAAGTGAAGAACAAATTCTACTGTGAATCCATCCAGACCAGAAGCCTTATCTTTTTTGAGAGCCTTCAAAGCACCAAGAAGTTCTTTCTGAGTTATATGTGATTCTAATGAAGGAAAGTCAGGAGGGGTAGTGAAAGGAGAATTAATAATGGAGAGAAATTGAGAAATATCCTGTGATGAGGAGGTTGTTTCTGAGGAATATAGTGATTTGTAAAACTGAAGAAATTCCGTTAAGATGTCTTCATCTGTGTGTTTTAAAACGGAATCCCGATCGTAAATACTATCTATATTAGTCTTATTCTTTTTAATTTTCAAATAATTAGCCAATAGTTTGCCAGCTTTATTTTGGCCTCCATAAAATTTAGCACTAGAACGCAATAAGTAGTTGGAAGCATTGTTTGTGGTATCTTTATTAAATTGCAACTTAGTAGCTATGAGCTCGTTTAGGCATATAGACGATTTAGAAGCAAAGTATGAGTGCTCCAGATTCTTGATCTTAGAGAAGAGTTCGTTAGTGATTTGCTCAGCTTTCTTACGTTTACGAGATACATAACCAATAATGAAATCCCTAGCAGATGCCTTAAAGGCATCCCACACAACAGGAAAAGACACCTCAGAAGATTCATTACGTAGGAAGAAATTGTGAAAAAAAGCAGTAAAGAGTGTAACAAAATCAGAATCAAGAAGGAGAGAATTATTAAAACTCAATTTTTTGTTTAGAGCTGGCTTCTGCAAAAGGTCGAGGTGAATGGAGACTGGCGCATGATCCGATATCAAAATGGAACCAATGTCAGAAGCAAAGAGAGATTGAGAAAGATGGTGTGAGATAAAGAAATAATCTAGTCGAGATTGCGCCTGATGTGGTGGAGAGAAAAAAGAATATTCTCTTAGAGTGGGGTTACACAACCTCCAGCCGTCAATGAGTTTAAATTGATGTATGAGTGCTGTGAAAGATTTATGTGATTTGTGGGGATTGTAAGTGGTGACAGAATTCCTATCTAGAAAAGGATCAAGAACTTCATTGCAATCTCCCGCCAAAATGAAATTATCTTCATAATATTGGGTAATGTGAGGAGATAGGGAAGACCAAAAAGAAGTATCACCTGTAGTTGGGGCATAGACATTGAGGAGGGAAACTGGGGTACTATCTACAACAAATTTAACTAAAACCCATCTGCCAGATTGATCCGCTGAGTCAGCAACAAATTTGACGGAAAGGGATTTATGAAATAAAATGAGAACTCCATTGCGCTTACCATCACCTGGGGAAAAAAATACCTCCCCAACCCAATTTCTTTTAAGTTTGATAGATTCCTCAGGTGAGAGGTGTGATTCTTGTAAACAGGCAATGTCAGCCTTAAGTTTGGCTAGGTGTGTCAAAACTCTCTGCCTCTTTATGGGGGAATGCAAACCTCTAACGTTCCATGAAACAATCTTTAAAGGCATTCAAAAAAGCAAGAAAAAATACATAATAAGCTGGTAAAGACTATTCAATAATATGATGAAAATCAGACTGAAAATTAAGCAATCAATAATAAATCTGAAGAATAAATGACAAAAAACTGTTAAAGTGTGGAAAGAGGAGCAATACATAATGTGCCAATTTTATATATATAAATAAGTAAAAATGTGTAAAAATGAACTTTCAATATAGTAATACAAGAGAAAAGAAATGTATTCATAAATAATCAAAGAAAACAAGAGAACAAATGATGAATGAGCTAGAAGCATGAGAAATGAAAGAGAAGAATAGAGAAAATAGGAGAGCGTCCAGGAGAGAAGGAGAAGAGTGAAAAAAGATGAATAACGGGTAAACCTTAGAGGACGGGAAGAAGAAAAAAACAAAAAAGGAAGATAAAAAGAGAGAAATATGACTTACAGAACATCCAAGACATGTACGGGTGGGAGGGATGAAGGCCACATAGGATAATGACGGGTACGCAACTCGTGAGGGAAGGCGGGGGGGAGAGACGAATCAGCGAACTCCAGGAATAAAATGAGGAGAGTGAAAAATACGTAGGGCAATGATCTATAAAGTGGAGACAAAAAACAAGAACAGCATTAACTAGGTAATTCAAAGAAGTAATACAAAACAGAACAGTACCTAAGAACTAACCAACACAGTGAGAGAAATATATAAGCAGCACCATAAGGCAACCACAGAGAACATCAAGTAAATTGGGAAACAGAAGCAACATCTGTATCACTAGAACTATGTGAGTATAAAAAACTCTTCAGTTTCAGCAGGTCTTCATAAGTAGTGGTTTTGTTATTAAGAGTCACCCTGAAAAGGCAAGGATGAAACAAACCATAACGCGCACCAAGTGAACGCAATTGAGGCCTTAGTGACAAGAATTCCTTGCGCCTGTCCGCTGTTGCTTTGGCATAGTCTTGGGAGAAAAAGAGGGAATTGCCTGACCATGTGATTCGTTTCATAGCTCGCGCAGCTGAGATAATCTTGAGCAGATCCGTATATTCAAGGAAGTAAATGATAAATTCTTTAGGTTTCCTGACAGTTGAGGAGGAAGATGCATTTGAAGGAGGACCTAAGCGGTGCGCCCTTTGTATATTAATATTGGTACTATCAGGCAGTGAAAGAACCTTTGGCAAGAAGGACTTGAAAAACCCCAGGGGGTCTGACCCCTCTGTCCCTTCTGGAAGACCATAAATTCGTAAATTATTCCTTCTATTGCGATTTTCCAAATTTTCAAGTTGCTTGTGCATGGCTGAGACTTGCGCACAGAGCGGATCCACCTTTGAGATAGACGAGGTCAAGGAAACAACATCACGTTCCAATTGGGTGACCCGGCCATCAACAGCTAATAACTTGTCTGTAATCGTTTGAAGAGTGGCTCTAGACTCATCAATGAAGGGACGTAATGCTCTTATTTCTTCCAAAAGTATGTGCATGGTAGCCAAGCTAGGCTGCTTTGGAGGAGAAGGAAGATCCTATTTAAGCCTTTTCGTTGAAACTTTAATAGCTGAAGAGACGGACAAATTCGATGATGGTGACGTATGCTTAGAAGATGATTCCTGTGAATCCTCCATTTCAAGACACTGAAATCTGGATCTCGTCTGAATTAAGAACTTTCGTGAAGGAATTGAAGGTTTATGCAAGTCTTTTGAAAACCTACTCATGAGGAAGAAAAAATTGTACCAAAAATAGAATAACACTTTACATTAGATAAATGTGTCTACATGTAAAATAAAACAAATAGAAGTGAGGATAAAACATTCATACGGTTATAAAATGAAGCAGAAATATGCAAATGACATAAATGCAAAAGTAATGAATTAGAATTGCACTATATGTAAGGTACTAGCATAGCAAAGACCAGTAAAATGCAATAATATGAGAAGATGCAAACATATATCAAAGAAACCATTCAATACAATATAAAGGAAGGTATAAGGGTATGTTTGTATATAAATGTTAAAGAAACATTGCACATATGACCTCAAAACGACTGAAAATGCAAAGTAAGAACATGAGAAAAAATAGAAGAGGTACTGTATAATAAAAGTCAAGGAGAGTGTAGGGGATCTTTAAGCAAAACCGCTTAAGTAATTGGAAGAACAAAGGCTCCAAAAGCTCAAATGAGAAGCTGAAAATGAAGCATTACGAGTACATGCACAGCTGACCTCCAAACCTGAAGTAGGAATGTTAGACTGCGATATAAAAAATATTCAGAAACTGCACATTATCCATGAAACTGAAAGGTGATGAAATGGCAACATATAGTCAAGTCAGGGAATGTGCTGTAGAGCAAGCTGTAATAGCAGTAGGAAAAGGAATAATAACAGCTGAGAAACTGCAGTCAGCGAAGAAAAATAAACTTGAGGCAGCAGTGAACTTGAGGAACCATTTCAATAGAAAGCAGCATTAGAAACCAGAGTAGAACCAGCTACCGCTTGCCTCCATAAATAAACTGCCGAGTAACTGCTAGGAGCGAAGCTCCGTCAGCAGGTCTCGCAAAATGGCGGCCGCGCCACCTCAGAGGCACTGGAAACAAATGAAGCGGCAAAAGAAAGGCTGCAGACCGCACTCAAGTCTCCACACAGCGAAGGCAGTTCAGCAAATGCACAGAGGGAAGGAGTGGCATGATAAATCACAGTGTGACTGAAAGAAGAACCGGAATATCGCTAGTAGCAAAGCTCCGTCAGCGAGGACCGGAAAATGGCCGCGTTCTCACCAGGCGTCGCAGCTACGCAGATATGCAAACAGAGCCTTCCGATTTCAAAAGCTTCAGCTGAGGGGACCCTCAAATGCAGCAGACAATCCGAAAACCGGTGTGGCTGTTTGAAAGCCTCAGGACAATGGAGGGAGCTGCGTCATGTTCTCCGCCGCCGCCGCTCGGGAGAGCTACGAGAACGCTGCCATCTCCTGCGGGCGCTAGCCACGCCCCCGTCGAACATGTGCTTTAGTCCTAGATCTTTTGGCAAAAATTGCATCCTCTCCATATTTTCTAAAGGATTTTTATTTTAAAAATTGATAAAGCGCACAGTTGCCTCATGGGGGGTTTCTGGTGGTAGCATCAGATAGTAACTGCCAGAACAAGCAACAGAGAGCATCCAAGTTTTCAGCTTTCTTCGAATGATGAGTCAGGGACATTGTCTCAGCTGTTCAGAGAGAGAGTTCCACAGCTTGGGGCCCTGATATGCAAACAAATGCCCTTCCATAGGTGACTGTTTTACTGTTGGGATCCCACATAAGGACCGGCCAATGGAACGAAGCGAGCAGGCCAGTTGATAGGGCTTTCACAAAGTCCTGTAGATAGCGTGACCCACCACAGCTCTTGTTCTGTGCACATAACACGTTTTTAAACTGAAACTGCTTCACTATTGAGAGCCTGGCCATTCCTGCAGCAGACCCATTACCGAGGTCTGCTTCGGAAACCTGTAGAGTATCCCTGCTGCAGAGTTTTGGCCCACCTGCAACCGTCTAATGGAGGATGTGTCCGTCCCCAAATAGAGTATGTTGCCGTAACCCAATCTCTCCATAAGTCACTGTACCACCGTCTGTTGAGATAAAAATGGGAGTGACCAGATCATTCTCAACCATTTCAAAATGGTAAAACATGTCACAGCCACCTTTTACACCTGAGGCTTCATTGACTCCTTGTCATCGAGCACAAACCCCAGGTTCTTACTTTTAGGGGCTGGCTCTGGCAATGGGACTGTATTTTTGGACCAATAATGAGGACCCCAGAGGGACAGATTTCTTCTCAGCACCAACATCTCTGTCTTGTCTCAATTCATTTTTAGTGAGTGGCGATTCATCCACTCTGCCACTTTACTCAAACATGAGTTGAAGGCTTCCGAGTTGTGGTGCTTTGCAGATGACAAGTAAAAGATGATTTGAGTGTCATCTGCAAAAAAAGAATAAGTTGAGACCACCACTTTCCACCAGGTTGGCAAGTGGGTGCACATTAAACTCCTGAGTTAAGGGCGTACTGCTCGAAGGAGTTAGTGGCCTAAATATTCTGGAAAGACTGGTCTTCTAAGGATGTCAACCAAGCAAGGTCCATTGCCTGTTTTCCTTTCTCAACTAGCCTGTTTATGAGCGAGACATGGGGCACAGTATCAAAGGCCGCGCTAAGGTTGAGAAGAATCAATGTGGCTATCTCACCATCATCCTGGAGACGTCTTGGATGTTCCTTAACTCCTAGAAGGATGGATTCAGTACTGTATTACATCCTAAACCCTGATTGAGAGGTATCAAAATAGACTTATGACTCTACATAATTGTAGAGTTTCCTGTTAACATGCTTCTCCATTAGTTTCGCCATGATGGGCAGCATTGATTCTGGGCTGCACTTAGCACAGTACTTAGGGTCCAGATTTTCTTTCTTCAAGAGGGGCCGGACCAAGGTATTCTTCCATAGTTTAGTCTATTATCACATTTATCAAGACAATCAACATGAATATTTAGGAACCTATGATAGAGAGTTCTTGTTCCACAAAAAAGAGGGTACGAAGTTCCTAATTGATGTATTAACCATTCACAAGGTAAGGAATAACATATACTACAGGTAGTGAGGAGGGGGAATTCCTCCTTTTGGAACTAGGGCCCTCACACACCCAACAAGCTAGGTGTCATGCTTCATCATATTGGCCTGCTCCTCGTCAGGCCGGCGCTGCAATGCCCGACGGGCACCCTTAAAGGAGCTCTTTATCGGAGATCTTCTGTTCCTCGCCGTAAGGGTGCTGTGGGTGTGAGGGTCCTACGTGAGTGTATATGTATAGAGTGATGGTAAAACAGGTAAGGGAGTCCTCTGTGGTAAATTTATTCTGCGAGGGATCCAACCGGGTTAAAAGTCGAAAGGGGTAGCTCTTTTGTTATAATTTGACAAAAATGCACTCAACTCCCAGATGGTCAACATGTTTCTCGCCTTATATCGTCAAGTAGTGATCATAGGTTATTCTTCAGGACCAAGTGAATTAAAAATTATCTACTCGTGGGTGGCAAGGTGCAATGCTACCTACCACTAGTTGTCCCAATGGGGCTTTCCACTAGTTGTCCCCCTGGGGCATTACTCTTGGGAAGAGAGGCAACCTAGTTTGGTATCGAGTACTGCCTCATCAGTTGCAGCGAAGTCTAAAAGACAGAATGGGCTCCTAATGGGCTCCCATTAGGAGCCCGTCGGCAGACCTATCCCGCTCCGCTGCATCCAGGACTTGAGTGTAGGGCATGTACGTCGGACGTACTCAAGCTCTATCCATCCCTTCGGTTTGATAGAGTTCTTGTTACCACATAAACTGGTTACTAAATATGCTAAATAGTCTGAAAATTCTTATGTTTGAATAGTTGAAAACGCATGCTGTATTTAAAAGTAAGCATTGATTCCTTTTCCAGAGAATCATGGTTTTTGCAATGGTGGGTCATTCTAAAAAAATATATCCATGCTTAATGTTTAGAGGAGAAAACCTGCAGCCCCATTCCACCCTCAGTCCAGCATTGTCATGCACCAGGGTCAATGGCTCACCATCATCAAGAACATGACTATGGTAATCACATCATGCTCATGCTCCCGAGCACTACCAGCACCCTTTTACACTTACCTATGGTGCCAAGTTACTGTTCTGACATCTCTTGCTCATGCCCGAATCTGCTGAGGATACTGCTAAATCCTCATCCCTTACTGTAACAGACAGGAGGAAGAGTGACAAACGAGTGTTTAGATTCTATCAGGTAAGACTAGAGATGCCTTATTTTGCAAAAAAGTCTTTGTAGCCTATTTTGGCAACCTGGCAACATCTTCAAGTGCTGCCTTAAGTGGGGCAGAGCTAACTGCCATGCAGTGAGGAGGACGTTGCAAACCTACGTGTATCCCCCAGGGCCTTTCTCGTACCCCTACTGCCTGGGCTCTGCTCTAAAGCATAGAGAAGGAATGGGAGCATGTAGAACGCTGAGAGACCCTGCAGTTGCCCTTTCTGGTGAGTAGAGGACTAAGCCCACGTCTCTATCCAAGAAGGCAGCTGTGAGGATATTGTGGCCAGAAAATCAGCTGAAGGACAACCACGATGCTCGGGCGGAATGCACAGAAAAGTCTTATCCCTAAAGTCCCCGCCATGCATCAGTTTGGGTTTGTGCGGAGTCCCCCCTCCACCTTCCCTGAGAGAGCAGGATTCAGTGCTCGGCAGCGGTACAGGGGAACGCCCGGCGAGGGCCACGGTGGGATGGCGGCCTTCCTTACCAGGCCCGGGCTCCCGATGAGAGTGGCAGATTCCTTTCCTCCCTCTGCCACTGGCTTCAACGTTTTTGCTCGCAGCCTGGGGTGCCCCTTCTCTGAAAGACTGCACGCCCTCCAACTCTCATATATTGGGCACTGGGACAATGACTTGAAGGGACTGGGGGTCTCCCCTCTTGACCCCCACCCACCTACTGGGCTACTGGAGCTACTGGAGTTCCCCTCTTTAGTGAAAGCACCTCTTCCTTCGGCGGTTGCCTGGAACGTGTTGTCTTCACTGCCAACGGGAGACTGTCTAGCTGCAGTGGAGGTAATTACCCCCTTGACCAGCTTTGTACCTTCCTGCTGCATTCACCGGTACTCCTTTCAGACCCTAAGGTTATCTCAAGATACTCGCCTGCCACCTTGGGTGCCACTTAGGCTGACGTTTGAGCAGCTGTTCATTAGCTGGGCTTTACAAACTGAACATACCCAGTTTCTTTGGTCATCCTTGCTCCATTGAAGGCCCTGCCCCCTACGGATCTCTTTATTCTCCCACTCCCTTCTCTGCTCACCCTTTGGCGTAATGGGGCACACGCACATACCCAGCGAGGAACCCCCATATGCTCCCTTCTTCTGGGGGGCAACATCAGATCTGCCTCCCTCCTCCACAGCCACTAAATCGGGCCGTGCCCTGGAGATAAGTTGTATGGTATCTTGACTGCTTTAGGCTCTCCAAGAGAGGTGTTGGAAAGCAAAATTGATTCACTAGTGGTAGATTTGAGCCTACTAAGGGATGACCACTGGAAAATGGCTAACCGAGTGCACAAAGTGGAGATTTTGGCCCAAGATGCACAGGAACATGCTCTGCACTATTTAGCTAGGCGCAATAACATCAGACTGGTTGGAATACCTGAGAACATTGAGGCGAGGCTTCCTTGAGGATTGGTTGCTGGAAGTGATATCTCTGGAGGGTCTATCCAAGGCCTATGCAGTGAGAGAAAGAGAGAGAGACCAGACAGAGTTCCTTTCTGGCCAGCCCTGAACCCGGCGCCACTCTATGGCCTGTTGGTGCCTTCCTTCTGCACTTTTGAGACCAAGATTATTTACTGATACAGGTGTGCACTGCAGACCCTTTCCTGGTGGAAAATACAAGAATATCAATTTTCCTGGATTACCTGGCAGGTGTGCAAAGCTCAGAGTGTTTTTCACTGCAGACCGGCTCTCCCCCATACATCTTCTATGTAGATGACCTACTGTTATAACTACAGGGTGAACACTCCGATGTTGAGGGTGCCTTCAAGGCACTAGTCGACTTTGGCTGTCGTTCAGGATTATTTGAGAATTGGGACAAATCTATTGCATTCCCGCTACATATCCCGGCATCGTGGACGCTCCCTCTTGAATTAGGCCAGACATCTACGGAGGAATCGGTCACGTTCCGCTATTTGGGAATCAATGTTTATCACACCGAAACTGAATTACTGGAGGGCAACATCAGAGCTGCATTAGCGTTCCTACCTCCCTCACTGAACTTGTTTTTGACCCTGCTATTGTCTGTCATGGGTAGGGTCGCACTTCCAAAGATGATTTTTCTTCCACGCCTTCTATATTTCTTTTTTGCCTTTTCAATTTGCCTTCCTAAATCCCTCATCCGCAAGGTGGATGGCCTATTGACTTATCTTATTTGAGGGGTGCACCATTGCAGAATTGCTCTTGCAAACAATGACTTCCCATCGATGAAGGCGAGTTATCGGTTCCAGACATGGAGCTTTTCTAACTTGTGACACAGTTGAACTGGGCAACCTGTTAGATGAATGAACTCTGGAGCAGGGCGACCACTGACACACTATTCACCTCTTCCCGTACTGACCTGCTGGCCTTATTGCTTCAACCTTGGCTCCATCAGCGAAGGCAGACAGCCGGGTTTCTGTTTAGCTCTCTTTGTTTTATGTGGGCTTGTGTGGTCCAGCGCACTAGGACAAAGCTCCCCTATTAAGGACCTCCCTCTCACAGCTTTTCTCCCCCATGACGGTGACTGGTCTGATCTACATGTCTGGGCTTGCAGGGGCATGACCTCTTGGAGACTGGCCCCCTAATGGGCAGTGGCGGAGTTTCCCTGGCCTGACGTATGAGTTTGTGCTCCACTCACAACACTTCAATTATAGAACATGGTAACATTTGCCATATGACGTTCCTGTGGCAATGGCAACCAAGAGCCTGCTGAACATGGTTGTTTGAAAGATATTTGTACAACTAGCAGGTTCAGACAGGTGATAATGCTCCTCTGTAGTTTGCTACTGGCCCACAGTAAGGGCAATCTAACTGGACTTTGTTAGCAGTGGGCCACAGACATGGGCCTGGAGCATACGGATGCAGATTGGGCCTCTGTCCTGACATACACTCATCATATATCCTGACAAGACCAGTTCATATTTATCCAGTTTCTACTATACTATACTGCATAGGGTATATCAGACTCCCCAAAGAATCACGTCACATTCCCTGAAGTGCAGGGAATGTGTTCTAGGTGCCAGCTGGAAGGGGCAGAGTTTTATAATGTGATGTGGGACTCCCTTATTCTCATGTCCTGAATCTCATTAAAACCTCTAGGGACCGAAACCCAGACAAGACGCCTGTGGTCTGCCTGGTGGGATTTTATCTTAAAACCCAAGACCGAACTGGTAACTACTCAATTTACAAATGTGTCCCTTATCCTGACCCGACGGGACCTGTCCATGGTTTGGAAATCCCCTACTAGCCCTACTCTTCAGGGGTGGAGACGTGAGCAGACTACATGGTCTGAGTGTGAGGGTGCCCTGTTGAAATTAGAACCACAGAGAGGTCTACTAGTCATGCACAGGCGTGCGAAATGATCCTTCGGAACTGCCCACTTAGAGATGAGGATGGGTGGCAGACTAGCCTAAGGAGTCACAACTTGCTGAGCAAGTGGACTTGGCTTGGGATAGATGTCCCGGGTGGGTGACTACTGGGCTGGGTTCTCTGAAACCTGCCCTCTCCCACCAAACAACACCTTTACAACATCCTTGTCTTAGAGTACGCCTCAGTGGCAGTTTGCGAATGTATTTTCATGTTTATCGTTTGTTTTTTCCTTCCTCTCCTTGCGCCTAATCCTGTTTTATTTGATGTAGCATGCTTTCATATTCCATCTCTCTATTTGTCCGCTGGCTCTGGTTCTTCAATACCAGATCCCTGTCTTACAAAGCCATTTTGTATACAGTTCTGCAACAGTCTGATATTTGGTAACGATTTCTCAAAAATGCTGCATGCAAAGCGTAGTTCCTTTCATATTGACATATGTTTTTTTTACAAAAACGTAATGACTTAGTCATCTGCATAAGCTAATGCTCGATAATCTGTTTTGGCTAGATGAATTGGTTTAATATTTACAGCCTCTTCAAACGATTTAAGAAGGGGTCTATATAAAAAGCAAAGAGCATGGGTGAGCATGGATACCCTTTCCGTGTACCGCGAGTAATCGGAAACAATGAGGATATTTGGTCACCCAACCGTATTGAGGCAGAGGGCGAGTGATACATAGTTTTCAGAGCAGTTAGGATGCCTGGGCCAAATCCCTTACTGGTCAGAGAATCCCACATATATGCCCAGGCAACCCTGTCGAATGCTTTCTCAGCATCCAACAGGGTTACTCCAATGGTAGAGCCAGTTGCTTGAGCCCAATCCAAAAATATAATTAAACTGCGTATATGATCCGCAGTGTCTCTGGAGGGAATAAACCTGTGTTGAAATTTTGAGACCAATGGTGTGATAATACTGGATAAATGTGAGGCCAGGATCTTAGAATACACCTTGCTATCCGTGTTAATTAGCGATATAGGCCTAAAGGAAGATGGTTGCAGGGGCGATTTGTCTTTCTTAAGAAAAACAGTGATGATGGAAGACTGCCATGAGGGTGGTGCCTTTCCCTTTTGGGCTTCTAAAAAAAGAGTAGTCAATTCTCTTTTAAGAACAGTACGGAAAGTTCTAAAAAATTCCAGAGGGATAGCATCTGGTCCCACAGCTTTGCCTGAAGCTAATGACATTAAGGATTGCTCTATTTCTTCCCAAGTGATTGGCGCATCTAATTGTGCAGACTCCTTGGGTGTCAAGATAATATTAGGGAAGGCTTCACTGAACTCAGCTACCTTTCCTTCAATACCACCAATAATATCCTCTGTGTATAATTTGCAATAAAAGTCACGGAAGACCCCAATATTTCTGAAGGAGTATCATATAATTGGCCTGAGTCATCCATGATTTTATCTATCCTTGCGGAAACCTCCTTCTGTCGCAGTCTCTTCACTAACAGTCTCCCCGAATTCTCTCCCACCTCATAAACTTCGGATGTGAAGGCAACAATTTGTTGAGCTAGAGCTGTGGCAAAGCTTTGATATATTCTTACTTTCTGGATAGCTAAGTTTTTTAAAATCAAATCTGTATTTAATCCTCTACTGCAGGCCGTCATCAACTGAATTTCAATATCTCGCAGTTTACCCAGCTCAGTGTCTACTGTCTTTCGCATTTCCCGTTGTTTGTCAATTGAATAACTAAGCGTTTCTCCCCTAACCCCAGATTTAAAAGCATCCCACACCACCCAATTGATGCTGAACCTTGATTGATTTAAAAAAACTCAGGGATCCTGAAGTACCGAAAACTATTTACCACCACCCAATTAGAGTTATATTTACAACCAATACCATTCCCATTACCAATAATCAGTCGGTTGGCATGGTAGAAGGTCCAATCGTTTATTATAACAAACATAACTCTGCCAGAGGAGCTCCTTGCGACCTAACCCCTTGAGGTCCGCCAAGAAGACTGCTGGCACATTATCAGAGCATCACATATATACAGTTACATTCTCGAAACCGTTTGCCTAAGATGGAAGAATACAAGTTGGTACAGGTTGGTGCAGGGGGAATGACCATATATGGGAGACAAAGCGCTCTTGGTTTAGCTCATCCTAGATTAGCAAGGTCGTACGGGTGACTCCCTTCTGCTAACTCCGAGAGAGTCCGTCCCGCACCCCTGCCGGGATGTGCCTATCTAGCCTCCTCCTTCTACCTATAACCTTGACAGGCCTAACGAGCAGAGACAGCAGTTTAGCAACAGTTGGGCTATTTCTCAGGGGAACGACTTTGTTATAATGCTTGAACAAGGTCTGCTAATACAGGACTTCGAGCGAGGCCACAAAATGTCGTCGGTCAAGTCAAGCAAGTGAAAGATGTGCAATGCAGTGTATGTTAGAACCCTAAATGACTGCAATATGGGTGTATGTTAGGGTTTGCGTACTTGCGGTACGTAATCTAGATACATCATGCTAATTGTTAAACAGTGATTATATGTTTCACAGAACCAAAAATCAATTCCGGTTCCTCAATCCACTTCCCCATATATTCAATGTAAAGGGGATCAAGCAATAGTTTATGCTCGAAAGTCCATGGCCTCGACGGTGAGCTAGAATTGATATCTAAATCAAGAATAATCGGGTTGTGGTCTGAGATTATTTTGGGGAGAATTCCAAACCTAATATTCGTGTCAGCGTTTATAAATCCCGCTGTTACAAAGAAGTAGTCGAGACGAAAATGTCTCTGATGCAGGGCAGAATAGAAAGTACTCCCCGAGGCGCCACCTCCCTTTAAATAACCTGTGTCCACCAACCCAAAATAGTCGATAATTCCTTTACTAGCCGTAAATACTTTTTTCTTCTTACCACCATATATATAATTACTAAAGATGTCAACTTGCCCATCCAAATGCAGAATAAGATCCCCACATAGAATTAGGGGAGATGGCCACAGCACTAATTCTATACTTAACTAATTCAGCATATCCGGATCATCAGAATTAGGGCCGTAGATAGTGCAGATAGTCAAAACTGTGGCTTCAAGCCATAATTCGCTAATTACCCACCGACCCAAGGGATCCTCTTTGACACGTATCCTTATACCTCGCCCATGCCTTATTAGTATCGCGACTCCTCTTGTGGTTGTACCCTGTCAAGAACAGCCAATTAATTCAAGACCTAGATCTCTAAACCAATTCCTATTCTTCCAGGCTATATGAGTTTCTTGAATACACAAGAGGTCAACTCTCATATTTTTCAAGATTCGAGCCATAATGCCCCTTTTCCTCTTATCATTTAAGCCACAGATATTCCATGAACATATTATAAATCTACCCATTTTCAAGATGGATTATACAAAAGAAGATCTCATAAAAAATACTTAAATTGGCCAAAAAACAATTGAATGACATGATCTACCAGGAGCACAAATTTGTACAGCACAAAATATTCCTTTACTGTTTTTCCTTGCCCCACCCACCAAACCCCCCCTCCCCTGAGAGCCCATCCAACCCACCCAGGAACCCACCCTGCAACCCACCCAAAGGAGACAGGACTGACAAGTCCCCATAGGTGATGGAGAGAGAAGCTAACGGCCCCCCCACGGGTCATCCCTACCCCCAAGAACAAAAAAAAAATTGCTAGTAAGAATACCTAGAAAAACAAAAAAAACATTTACATATTAACATCATTACTATAGCCATGAATGTAAAAAGAGAGAACATCATTACCATTTGTTCTATTTGATAAGATAGGTCAAGAACAAGACAAGATGTCAACCTAATGTAGTTAGGTAGTTTTTAGCTGCTATCTCTGAAACAAAAAAAAGACATTTTCTCTTTATAAACAACTCTGAACTTGGAAGGATTTAGCATAAAAGCTGCGGCTCCCTTAGCTTGAAACTGGGGTATCATCTGTCGGAAATGCCAACGCTGTTGGACTGTTGCCTGACATTAATCAGGGTGAACATAAAACTCAAAGCCCTTTCCCTTTCTCTTTCTATCCGGTCTAGCTAAATTATACAAAATTTCTCGTAAAGAAAATTATTTAAGCAAATCAAGATTGCTCTAGGTTTCTCTTCAGTAGAGTTACTGCCAGTGCGTTTATGAAAAGGAAAACGGTGGACTCTTTGCAGTTCACGCTCCCAATCCCATTGGGTTAAGTCAGGAAATGCTTCTGAGAATAATTCTTGAACAAACTGCAGAATGTTACTCACCTCAGAGCCTTCAGGAATACCTAAGACTCAAAGGTTATTTCTTCTTCCTCTGTTCTCCAAGTCAATTAACTTCCAGTTAATATCATCTCTAAGGGCAGTTAGAGCAGCCACTTCCGTCTTTTGTTGGACCATTTCATCTTCAACTGTGGAAATTCTGGTTTCAGCTTCAGCAACCCGTATAGTCAATTCAGTCATTGACTTGGTATTCCGACGTACTGTGTTCTGAAGTTTGCGTATTGCCCCATGTACGCGTAAAGCTTCTACTCTTGTCTCCTCCCGATGTAATGTGATTGCTTGAAGGATTGTTGCGAGAGTAATTTCAGAATCTGATACAGTCTGATTCCCTTGATGGGTTTCATTATCCTCAGTGATTGCAGCGGTATACTCAACAAGCCCTGCAGACTCTCTGAGTGGTGAAGTTATACCATTTTCTCCAGAGGGAACAGATTCAGAATGAGGGGGGGCCAAAAGAGGGGACCCATCATTTACAAAATGCTGAGTAGGAGATGTTCGTGTCATAGGGAGGCAAGCTAAGAGAGAAACCCTTCGAACCGCATTGACTCTCACAGAACTACCCTCGTCTTCCTCCAATGGAGCAGAGCTAGTCAAACTCCTGTCATCAGCACAGTCATTATCGATGCTATCAGTGCCTGATAGATTGGATAAATCAGACATTGAGTAGAATTTACCGGCAGAGTCCCCAGAATCCGGATCAGAAATAACTTGTTGCAACATCACTGAGCCAGGATTAACAATCTCCATCTGTGAAAATGTTTGACCCTCCTTACTAACTAATGCCTCCATCGTTTTCTGTTGTACCATTCCAGACTGTTGAGATTGCAAAGTTGTAGCGATATGATTTAACACTTCTGGCACTGAAGATTTGCCCTTAAGCTGAGCTTTCCTTTTAAACATGCCCGGTATTTTGGGATTAATGCCATCTGCTTTACCAGTATTTTGTACCGAATTGCCCAAGTCCAAAGAAGAGGATCTGCCTCTTCGAGCCAAGCTGCCAATCGCTGCAACATCAATTGGGGTGTTAGCACTTACTTGACTCTCTAGAGTGTCCATATCCGCGTTGTCAGTAACTGAAGTGGGACCAATTCATCTAGCCAAAACAGATTATCGAGCACTAGCTTATGCAGATGACTTAGTCATAGTTACAACAAACATAGACACTGCAATTCCCGCCATTAGTGACTTAGCAACACAGTTTGGATGCTTCTCAGGATAAAAGCTGAATCTAGCTAAAACTCAGACCCTATATGTTGGTGGTAACCCTCCTACCACTATAGTAACCGTTCCTGAAGTTACATACTTGGGAATCAAGATATCACTCCTTGTCTCCAAAATCCCAGAATTAAACTTCAACCCCATGTTGGAGAAAACCAGCGCGATATTACAAAGAGTAGATCATCTTCACCTATCCTTGTATGGTCGAGCCAATGTTCTGAAAATGTTGATATTACCAACATTTTTATATATGTTTTGCACAATCCCCATTGAATTTCCTTTGATATTATTAAAAAAAATAGAGAGGGTAACATCAAGATTTTTGTGGAGTTATCAGCAACAAAGTAGAGCTCATAAAAAGATGATTCTCTCTAAGGAGCGAGGTGGGAGGAGTATTCCCTATTTTCTATTTTACTACGCTGCTGCTGCTCTACAATTTATTAGTCCACTTGTTGTTGGTTAAAAGGCTCAAATTCCAATCTGTAACACTCCATCTATTTACGAGTTGGCGATGGGTGAAGAGATAAAGGGATGCCTGTTAAAGATAATTGAACCCAGCTACTTCAAGAAAACCAAATTCAAGATTTTATCAGCTGCTTACACAGTTTGGAAACTGATTAGGCGCCACATGGGGATTTCGAAGTTAAATATATATACTCCTTTGACCGCACCTGACTTATTACCCTATATTTTTCGCGATCAAACTGCGACTAGGTGGAAGATTAATGGAATTTATTGCGTAGGGGATTTGTTTAAAGAGGGACATTTAGTTTCCTTTACTGATTTACAAAATAATTTTGGCTTATCGAAAAATGACTTTTTTAAATTTCTTCAAATACGCAGCTTTTTACTGCCCTTAAACTCAGTATCTGAACATCAAATGATTAGAATTCCCCTAATTGAATATATGTTGAAAAAGACGCCAATTGGTCTATATTACTCTTGCTTGATTCAAGAATTTCCAGACTATTTGGAAAACTGCTAAAGTAAATGGCCAAGTAAGCTTGGGATATCTGAAGTTAATGTTCTGGAGTCTATAACGTTGGCCAATCGAGTTCTTATTACAGGGAGGATACGTTCACAATACTTTATGGCTGTACACGATTTATACTATACTCCAAGTAGGGTTTCCAAATGGAGCTCGACCATAGGTACAAGATGTAACAGGTGTGGCTTATATGCCGCGGATGCGCTCCATATGCTTTTTTATGCCCTAGACTTTCTGAAATTTTCTTACATATCAAAAGGTTTTTGGTTACGATTCTGGGGTACAATATTAGTATAACTGGCGAGTTAGTATTGACTGGATGTGGCTCTGGAATTATTAATCAGCCAAGGCCCAAGGCTACAAAATGTTTTTTGTTTATATGTATGGCTGTAATACGGGCGTGTATCACTAAAGATTGGATCAATCCTGAGCCGCCGCCTTTTATTTTCTGGCGCGAAAGACTTCTATCTATGTATAATTTGGAATTGCCGATATATAAAACTAAAGGGATAAGGAGGAGGGTGATGGGAGAAAAGATATGGGTCCCTATTACGGAGTGGATTTAGTTAAAGACTTGCTTAGTACTGTACATCCATGTTATCACTAAATCTTCTTGTTTTTGGATGAATGTACTTACTTTGTAACTTGAGACTTTTGTTTTGTATATGCTGTTTTTCCTTGCAAATAAAATTAAATTATTTATAAATAAATAAACCTTAATGAAGCATGTACCTGATAAAGACATCTAGCCTCAGATTCTTTAACTTAGAATTTCCCCAGGCGCCAGTCTGGATCTGGAGATTTTTCAACAGTACATCTGCGAACCAGGGGCAACGTTGTATTGCTCTTTAGTGACGGTGACTACGAATATGATGTCAGTGGCGCCATATAAGACCCCTGCGGTGTGCGGATGTAAATTTTCTTCTTATCCGCTCTGTAACCAGGATCCAGGAGAAGTGGTTTCTCAGGCTGTTTTTTGGCCTACTCGACGCCTTTGCATCTGGAACAGCAAGGAGATGCCTTCTGGCTTTAAAACGTGCGGGACCTGTATGCATCATATGTCGGCGATGGATCCGCATGCCATTTGTATATGGTGCTTGGGAGAGCACCTGTCGGAGGCTGAAGCCCAAGTCGCTACAGGAACATCGGATGAAGTTGCTGTCGGCCCGGCTATCCCGTTCGGAATGCAAGCAACGTTGATTTCCCTCCCGTTCTCAGGACCATGCTCTGGGCAGGTTGAGAAGCCGTTCCCATGGACGTCACTCGTCGAGAAGCCGTTCCCGTGGACGGTGCACATCAAAATCAGATAATAATAATAATAATAATAATAATAATCCACATTTGTAAAGCGCACAATCACCCGTAAGGGTCTCTAGGCGCTGGGGGTACGTTGGGAAGATTAAGCAAGCTATTGCCCAGAGTCACATGGTGCTGGGCTAATCTGCCGCCGGCCCCGGGGATCGAACCCTAGCCGCGAGGCGATAAATCCGATCAGAAGTGATCGAAGTCATGGAGGCCCTCGGCTTCGCGAAGTCATGATGCTGGTACCAGCTCCTTCCAGTTCCTACTGGAGGAGGTTGCACTGGAGTCGACCCCGCGTTTTCCACCATATCCTGGTGAGGTGGTGACTAAAGCCCAAATAAAAATGTGTATTTCCAGTCTTTACAAGCCCTTTTTGGCCAGCTCCTCTCCCTGGAGCACTTTCGGGCCCCAAGAAGGTGGAGGGGACTCTGATTGGACGTTTGCCAGGGGGTTCACCCTTGGTGCTGAACAAGGACCCTGGTTCCATAGCTGGAGTCGCTACGATGTCAGAGCATAGCTCAGTGCAGCTTCCTGCTATAACATCGGTGGCATACGCAAAGGTTGACTTGTCACCACCTCGACGCTGTGCGATGCCGAAAACATCCTTCATGGTGGACATTGATACAAAGCCACCTTAACGCCGTTAGGCACCAGACACCCCTAGTGGTGGCGGTCTTGACGTTGGTCGTCGCCGGAGGCGCCTTTTCTTGCCACTGAGGCTTCTGCTCCAGTTCCACTACAAATTGAGGATGAGACCCCTTCAGTTGCCATTTCTCCAGTGTTGCAGGACAAGCCTGCAAATACTAGTAGTATTGAGCATTTGGGTGCTCATGGCCAGATGCATGCAGGAGGTTCTTTATTTTTTGGTGGGACGTCAGTCTTCAACTATCCTCTACCTACGATTTACTTTCACCTCCTAGAATAGCAAAAGAGGCTAGTGCAGTTTTGCGGGGGTCATTAAACGGGCTGCTGACATTTTAAAGCTGCACCTTCCTGTGGTGTCTCTGCCCTCTGATCCCTTATTGGATCTGCTCCATCAAGGAGGCACTGGGGTCAAGCCACTGCTTCCCTTTGGAGAGTCGCTCTACGACATTCTTTTGGAGACATGGACTGAGCCGACGTCAGGAGTCTTCGCTCTTCGCTTCCGAGCAGAGTGGTCGCTCCCCTGCTGCTGCGTTATCGTTGCAGAAGGCTTACTACAAGATTTTCAGTATTTCCTACAATTATATCCTGCTTTGTGTTCGGATTGCCGCTGCGCGCTCTGTGTAACGCTTTAGCCCATTTGCATACTTGATTTGCTGATTGTTTCAATTGTTGCATTGCCAGCGTAACTTTAGTAGCAGATTTGCTCCCTGATTAGTTGCGTGTGCTCAAAATCGCCGCTTTGCTTATTGACATTGTGATTTCACAGTATTTCTCAGCATTAGTGTTTTCCCCCCAAGCGCTCTCTCCGTCCTGACCCCTCCGCCTCCATTTTGTTATTGTTGACCTCCTCCTTAGCCCGACCCGCCTCCCAGCTGAACCGCCCTCGCCCCTCCCCCTCCTCTGTCCATTAATGTCAGATGGTCCCACGCGCTACGTACACGCCGAAGGTGCGCCAAAGGTAAGCCCGTCTACGCCCGTCCGCGCCTGGACCGCGCCCAGTGCCAGTCCCCCTGCCCCTCGCGCTCCCCTGCCCTCCCGCATTACCTACGATGCCGCCACCCTCCAAGCCCTTGACCCCGGTCGCGCCCCCAACTGTGTCCAAGCCGCTCCTGGACACACCCATGGACCTTTCTCCTGCCACACCTGCAAATTCAGCGGCACCGACAACATCTCCGCTACGATCACACCACAGACTCTCGACCCCAACCACCTACAGTGCATCCTTCTCAACACCCGATCAGTCCACAGACACGCCATTGACCTCTGGAACCTACTAGACACCATCTCTCCAGACGTCGCCTTCCTAACAGGAACTTGGATGAATACTTCCTCCGCCCCAGACATCACCATTGCCATCCCAGAAGATTATAAGATCATACGCAAGGACCGTACCGGCCACACAGGAGGAGGAATCGCTATCGTCCATAAGAAAATAATCCGCATCTCAACCAGCTCTGACGTCAACCTCGCTAACTCTGAACACCTTCACTTCCAAATCCACACCGACCCCAAGACCACACTCAGAGGCACCCTCCTCTACAGACCACCAGGACCCCGCGCAAAATTCAGTGAAGACATCACGGACTTCATCACCCCACACGCGCTCCCCTCCAAAGACTACATCCTCCTGGGAGACCTCAACTTCCACCTCGAAAAGATCAACGACCGCAACACCGCCACCCTCTTAGACAACCTCGCCAACCTCGGACTTAATCAACTAGTCACTTCCCCCACCCACATCGCAGGTCACACACTCGACCCCATCTTCACCTCCAGCAATCATGTCTCCTTCAGCCACACTACAGACCTCCTCTGGACTGACCACAGCTGCGTTCACTTCACCTACAACAAGCCAAAACCCACCAACCACCTCCAACCAACTCTGCAAAGAAACTGGAACAAAATCACCACCGACCAGATCTCCGCATCGCTCCTTCTAAACACCCCAGCCCACTCTTCTAACGCAAACGAAGCCGCCGCCAACCTCACCCTATGGTTATCCAACACCGCCGACACCTTAGCACCACTGAAAAAACGTCAAAGCAAACCTGGCAGCAAGAAGGCCTCATGGTTCAACGATGATCTTAAGAAGTCCAAGAAACTCTGCCGCTCCCTTGAAAAGGCCTGGAAAAAAGACCCAACCACTAGCACCAAGGACGCCTTCAAAAACGCCACCCGCACTCACCACCAACTAATCCGAAAGGCCAAGAAAACAGCACTCAAGGATCGACTTGACAACAACGCTCACAACAGCAAGGAACTTTTCAACATCGTCAAGGAATTTTCCAATCCCTCGGCCAACTCCAACGATATCACCCCCTCTCAAGCCCTCTGCGACTCCCTAGCCTCATTCTTCCACAACAAGATTGCAGACATCCACAACAGCTTCGACAACCAACCCGGAAACCAACCCACCCTACCAGCTGTTGAACATCCTCCCCCCGTGAACACCCTTAACGACTGGAACCCAATCTCCATTGAGGACACAATCCGCCTGATGAATTCCATCCACTCAGGATCCCCCACAGACCCATGCCCTCACCACATCTTCAACAAAGCAGACTCCGTCATAGCACCGCACCTCCAAGACGTCATCAACTGCTCCTTCAACTCCGCCACCTACCCGGAAGACTGGAAACACGCTGAACTCACCGCCCTTCTGAAAAAACCCACAGCGGACCCCACCGAACTCAAAAATTACCGCCCCATCTCGCTCCTTCCATTCCCGGCCAAAGTCATCGAGAAAGCGGTCAACAACCAGCTCGCCGCCTTCCTCGAAGCCAACAAATCCCTCGACTCCTCACAGTCAGGCTTCCGAGCAAAACACAGCACTGAGACCGCCCTCATCGCTGCAACAGACGACATTCGAACTCTACTGGACAATGGAGACACCGTCGCCCTCATCCTCCTCGACCTCTCTGCAGCATTCGACACAGTCTGGCACAGCACCCTTCTACAGCGCCTCAAAAACATCGGAATACAAGGAAAAGCACTTGAATGGCTCACCTCCTTCCTCACCGGAAGAACACAGAGAGTCCGCCTTCCACCATTCAAGTCCGAGGCCACTGAAGTCATCTGCGGCGTACCACAAGGATCCTCACTCAGCCCCACCCTCTTCAACGTATACATGAGCCCCCTCGCGGCCATCGCACGCCAACACAACCTCAACATCATCTCCTACGCGGATGACACCCAATTGATCCTATCACTCACCAAAGACCCCAACACCGCCAAAACTAACCTACACGAAGGAATGAAAGAAGTTGCCGAATGGATGAAACAAAGCCGTCTGAAACTGAACTCAGACAAAACAGAAGTCCTCATCTTAGGTACATCCCCCTCTGCTTGGGACGACTCCTGGTGGCCGGAAGCCCTTGGAAAGGCACCCATCCCGACAGACCACGTGCGGAACCTAGGCGTCATCCTGGATTCTTCACTCTCAATGAACAGACAAGTCAGCGCCGTTTCCTCTTCCTGCTTCAACATTCTTCGCATGCTCAGAAAAACATTTCGCTGGATCCCCACCGAAACAAGGAAAACAGTCACCCATGCTCTGGTCACGAGCCGACTGGACTACGGAAACACCCTCTACGCAGGCACTACCGCCAAACTCCAGAAGAAACTCCAACGAATCCAAAACGCCTCAGCCAGGATCATATTAGACATCCCACGCAACGAACACATCTCGGGTCACCTTAAAGACCTCCATTGGCTACCCGTCGAGAAGAGGATCACTTTCCGACTGCTAACCCACGCACACAAATCTCTCTACGGCATCGGACCTGAATGCCTCAACTCACGTCTGTCCTTCTACACCCCCCCCCCGCCAACTACGTTCTTCCAGCCAAGCCCTTGCCACGGTACCTCGCATCAACAGGACCACCATGGGAGGCAGATCCTTCTCTTACCTGGCTGCTAAGACATGGAATTCACTCCCCGCTCACCTCCGCCTTACCCAGAACCACCTAGCATTCAGAAAGCAACTTAAAACGTGGATATTTGACAAGTAACCCTCCTCCCCTTTCTAAGCGCCTTGGGACCCTCTGGGTATGTAGTGCGCTATATAAATTCCCTGACTTGACTTGACTTGTTGAGCATGCCATTGCACACCGTCATCGACCTGCTCCAGATGACCCTGTTCATCTTTCTCAGCACCCTAAGGCTAGAGATCTTATTGTGCAGGCAGCTTTGGCTTCACTGAATTTGGAAGCTCCTCCCTTGCTTCCACCAAGCAGGGAGTCTCAATGGTTGGAGATGTGTGGCCTAAATTTGTTTGGGTCCACTAGCTCGGCCCTAAGGTCGATGAACACATCCTGTGTGTTTGGAAGGGCTTCTTTTGCCCTATTCGGAATCTGAAGACCGACTACTTCCATCTCTTCCAGAAGAAGTTAGAGCTGAACTTTTTCAGTTGGTACAGGATGGTCATGAAATGGCTGAGTTCACTATCAGGTCGGTAATGGACACTATGCATTCCGCGGATAGGGCTATAGCTACATCTGTAGCTCTGAGGAGGCATGCTTGGCTGCATGATTCTAGTTTCCCCGAGAATGTTCAGGAGAGTCTAAGGGACTTACATTTTGATGGCCTCAATTTATTCGATAGCCATGCTGATTCTGCAGTCTAGCGCCTCATGGCTGGCAACTTATGATTGGACCTCATCAGGTATTGTTTAATTTGTTCCATGATGTCTCTGTGTTATGGCTTTCATTGCATTGGGTAGCTGATTTAATGTATTTTCCCTTATCACTGATAAAGAGCTAGGCTCAAGAGACTATACCCTTTTTATGGGTATATGACTTACTCTAGGTGGAGTACTGGTTTGCTATTGTATAGCTCTTCAGGAATACTACCTTTGCAGTGTATGTCTTCCCTGTCCACTTTTTTTGTGAGCAAAGAGCTTTATTTTCTTATTGTGATAGTCTTTTTACGAGGTTATGCTGCATTTTCACACATCTATGTTTTTTTCCAACCCAGTGGCTTCTGTGTGATATGTTTTGCTTCCTTAGTGGCCTAAGTATTTCTTTGAGTGCATCAGAGCTTTGGCGAGTTGCCCCAGTTCACAACTTACATTTTGCATTCTTCAGATGGTATTTGATTATGAGTTCTGCCTTTCGGGTAAAGAACTGTTTCTAGTATGTACATGATTTTAATACTCAAATACAGTCAATATCTAGCCAAGCTCCATGTTCTGGTACGGTGTATCTATCCATGCTCCACACTGTGGTGCGGTATTTTGTATAGTAGTTCTGTCTGGTCTACATTCCCTATCTTCTGGAGGGCATGAACTTATTCTACAGCATTTCTCACTTTGTGAGATTTCATGGCTGTTTTTTATGTTTGCTTCACCTATACTGTTGTGGTGGTGGCAGGCCTCTCGCCCCTCTCCCTTCTTTCTTGGGGCAGTGTAATTGTACCAAATATATAATTTCAGAGATGTTATATATAATGATATACAGAGTATACATATTACTACATGCTGCTGTGCTCTCATATCGTCATGTATCACAGTTGTTGTATGTACCTGTTGTTGACAGGGCTATACTTCTATTTGAACTGCACTTTATGAGCACCCCTTTTCACTACGTCATCTTGTTTTTTAAACATTTATTTATTTAAAGGGGGGAGAACAGAAGGTTCTTTTTTTTTTGCATTACTGCCATTTATTTTAGATTTCTTGCACAAGTTGTCGAGAAAAAGTGTTTTACTCGCTAAGTTATGGGGATGAATACAGGAGCTGGTAGGGACCCCTTACTTTTTTAAAAAAAATTCTTTTTATTTAACAGGCATCAGTAATACAATCAACACAGAGCATGGATATCTAAAGAAACATGGTACTTGCGGAGAGCAAGGTGGTCAAGGTCAAAATAAAATACATGTTTATGGGGAAGAAGGTACATCAAAAATTGCATTTCTAGGCGGTACACAAATTTCACCTCTGTACATGTTCCACAGACCCCACACAGCAGCCCATTTTCGAGGACGGCCCCTTGCAATGTATACTGATTTTTCCCGGAACATACACCAATCTAAACTAGTTTTCCAGATTTCGAGGGTGAGGGGTTGTTCTGATCCCCAATGTTGTGCAATGTTTCTCTTGGCGAGCATATAACTTAATGTGACCCACCCTGTCTGCGCTGAGTTGAGGTCAGTCGGCTCCCATATATTAAGGAGGCACCTCCTGGCCTCGGGGAACAAGGCGGTACCTAAAACTTTGTGTATGGTACTATGAATCTTGCTCCAATACTCGGCAACATGGCGACATTCTCAGATAATATGTAGGAACGTGCCACTAAGGCCGCATTTGCGTCGACATAAATCAGAATCAGAGAGTCCCATCAGTACCAGGCGGGGCCCAGTGACATATACACTATGTAAAAATGTTAATTGTACAAGTCAGAGTCTAGCAGAGATGGCCACCACCCTCGGGAATGAAAATGCTGACTGCCAGTCCTCGTCGACCAGTTCCATGCCATCTCGGATCCACCTATCCCTTAGCTCGCCAAGAAGGTCCGCTCTCTGGTTAATTAACTTTTTCAAAATAAGAGAAATAATTTTTTCGGGAAGATGTCCATCAAATATCCTATCTTCGAGTGGGGAGGTGTCAGGGGGGTCAGCGTCATCAGGCAGGGTTGCCCGCAATGCATGCCGAGCCTGAGCATAGCGAAAGTACTCGGAGCTGGACAGTTGGAATTCCTTTCGTAAGTCCTCAAATGTCTTCACCTTCCCTTTACTCCAGATGTCCTTAACAGTGGATATACCTATTAGGTCCCCTCTATCAAACCCTCTCGTCTTCCAAAGTTTACCAAGCAGGTCCAAATCAAAAAGTTGGGTCGCTAATGTCAGTGTATTGCACCATCCCAGCGAGCGTGAGGCATCGTGCCAAATACAAACCGCATGTTTGGTCGGTTCCGACAAATCTAGTTTGGATTACTGAGAGTATAAGGCCCTGTTGGAACTGTTGTTTGGCAATAACCATCTATCCATAGCGTAGCCCGAGTCCGTTGTGGGGCCATAAGTACCGTGATTAATCGCTGCCAGTTGAGAGGCCCAGTAATATCGCTTGATGTCTGGGAGGGCGATCCCCCCGTCATACCAAGGCAAAGTTAATTTTGCTAATGCAATAAGAGGCCTGCCCTCCCATAGCAAAGTGCGCTGTCATTTCTCCACCTCTCGGAAATAAGTAGCTGGAACTACGTCTAGAGAGTTCTGAAGGGCATACAGAAAAAGAGGGAGAGCCATCATTTTGAAAAGCGCCGCCCGTCTTAACAATGAGAGCGGAAGACTCCTCCAGTTAGCAATGTCTTCCCTAAGTCTTTGTAAAGGTGGCAAGAGATTCATCGCATATCTGACATTCGGGTCAAGAGAAATATAGATCCCCAGATATTTGAACACCTCAGAGCTGAGCTGGATGGGGCAACCGTGTGGGGGAACCGGAGGATCCCCCTTGAGAACTAACAGAACCGATTTACCCCAATTAATGGAGAGCCCAGAGTTTCTACCAAAAGAAGCTAGAACGTCACAGGCAACGGCTAAGGACGCACGAGAAGAGGTCAGATAAAGCAGAATATCATCCGCATACTGTGATACCCGGTCTTCCCACTCAGGGGACCACCGTATGCCTCGGATTGATGGTTCCCAGCGCAGCCAGGCTGCCAACGGTTACAAAGCCAAGGAGAGGAGAGAGAGGGCAACCCTGACGGGTGCCATGGCCAAGAGAAAAAGTCGAGGAGACCCGGTTATTGACTACAATCTGTGCTAGCCGCTCAGAATATAACAAGCGCACCCAAGATATAAATTCGGGGCCAAACCCAAACTTAGCCAATACTGCCTATAAATAGGGCCACTCGACCGTGTCGAACGCCATAGTGGCATCAAGAGAGGCAATCCCCGCCGGTTCCGAAGGTTCTTTTTTTGTTGCCCTGATATTCGGAGCTTATGGTGCCTCAAAGTTATGTTGCGGCTTCTGAACTTTGATACTGTAGTGGGCTAGTTTTACATGTCCCTGCATTTTTGCAGTATACACTGCTCATACAATACGGTGAATGGATGGGCCAATAGGAGTATCTGATGATACACACTTTATAGGTTCAAAGCATATGTGCTCTAGATACTCATGCTTTGCATACTCTAGCCATTTAGGGCTTGGATAGGATGTTACGAATTGTTTTTCTTCGAATGAGAGTGTATATATATATATATATATATATATATATATATATATATATATATATATATATACAAAAATACTTGTACACCTATATCGACATTACACACCAGCACACAACCTATTCACATATGAAGTTATCCTACTCACTTATGCAAACAATGGATCATACTTACATACTTACTTAGCTACACACTTATACAAACACCACTTCATCTATTCATTTAGATAGTAAGTCCTATTTAGTATATTATAAAATCATTATTACAAGTATACAGTTATCCATACAGTCACTCACACAATCATTGAGTCTTATGTATACTTATTTATATAAAACAACTGACACATACACTGCCTTTTATTTTTCTAGTTTGTTGAACATGTACCATTGAGAAATATATTTGCTCATCGCCACACCCATAAAGATATTCACTCACCCAAACAACTGTTAGAACATGTCGTTTTAACTTCATATATCTACTGAATCAACTATTCACACATCTTTGGGCAGTCACACACCCTCCCCGAACCACACACACAATCACTCTCCCATATAAATATTCAATTAACTAATCAATAACTAATATAGACTTTCACATAGATAGTAACCAACTGGAGAACCAGTTTACACAACAACTGACAAAGTGATACAGATATTCACACAGTTTAGTCACTATCCCCTATATTTAGTGAGACACTATACATTGTTAAAGTCATCCATCCATATATTTATTTTTATATATCCACTCATACTTCAATGCAAATTGCTATATATATATAATGCATATTTAAAAAACGAAGCAAACCACATTCATACCATTTGTTGTTTAATTTTACTGTTTCGAAGATTTTTGATCTTTTTTGGCACAGTGATTCCACATTCAGTTTTAGTAGTGGCTCCACGTTCTGGCGCTGAAATGTTTCACAGTAGAAAACTGACTTCCGCACGCCGGAGGGTAAATATATGGCTCCTCTGACGTCATATCCATAGTCGATGTCGCTTCAGAGCACTACGACGCCGTCCCCTGGCGCGCAGAGGTACTGCTGAAAAATCTCTGGATTCAGACCGACGCCTGGGGAAATTCTAAGTTAAGGAAGCTGTGGCTAGACTGTGTCTCTACCAGATATAGCGTTACTAAAGGTAAGTAACTTTTACTTTAACAAAAGTGCTGCCTTAGTCTAGTACCCACTTTTGTCCAGAACAGTTCCTTATGTTACCAACTTTGAAATATTCTCTGCAGACGCCTTTTCAAAAATATAACATTTCTAAGACTTTGTCATATCACCAGGAAATATGTTTAAATTGTGAATATGTGAGTGTCTTGAAACGAACACCACTGATAGAATATGAGAATCTGTGTAACGCACAGCTGTTTATAACTTCTAAATAGCTGATAGTTCTAAGGAATACCACTGATGAATTCAAATAATGGAACTGCAGCTTTATGTTTTGTCTTTTAATGGGCACAATGTGAATAGACTGATGCAAAAGTGTGTCTTTGTTTCTCATAGACAAGAAAAAGAAGCCTAAAGTATTAAATAAGTTTGATAAATCTATCAAAGTGGAGCTGGATGTGGCAGAGAAGCTACGGAAGAAGGTTTGTGGAGATGTTAGATAACGTTTTTTATCTTTTTTTCAAAGGGAAAATTGGGTAAATCGTTGACAGATATGTGAGTGACGGTATATTTGAACAAAATTACCTTTTGTGCTAGTTTTCCAGCTTCCTGTCAACATCTTACCAATCTTCTCCCTCCCTTGCAAATTGTGTTGCTTTCTGTGCACTTTTGATGCATTTCCGCCACACACCTCTATACCATCAAACTCTACCTCCACTCTTCCCGCCCATCTCCTTACCACTGGATACAGTATAGCTTGGAAAATGTTTTTGTTTGCCATTTAGCTAGGAATAATTGTACTCCCATGATGGTTTTATTTTAATTTTCCCTTTCTTTAAAATGACCTATTTATTACTGTACCATCTACTGCTCAAGTCCAGCAATTATATGGTATTCTGGTCCCAGTTCACCTTATCATGTTTCCTAATATTCTTTCATGCTGTACCTACTACATAAATGTTGATCAGAATATTGTATGCTCTTGCATACCAGTCACCCCTTCCACCGCCAATCATGGAATTTCTCCCTCTTATCACTGTGTTGCTTGCAAGTGATATAATTTATGGGCCGGTTGCTTTGCACTTTTCACTAAATACGTTAGGCCTTTTTTTTTATCTTAGCAAAAATCCTGAATAGGAGGCAAGCTCCAGTTTGAGCCCAGTTCAGAGTTGAAAGTTTTGTATTAATTACCCCACGTGCAGTTTGCCCTCGATAATTTCATATGATTATACCTGGTGTAATTGCTTCGTTCATACACCCCCACATTCTAAGTGTGCACATCTAGGAAAGGGTGAGAAGTTAGCTTGTTATCACTCATGAGGTGTGCAAATCGAAACAGTGTGGCAATAACACATCCACAAAATGCCATACCTCGTAGTATTACAAATTGCAGGTGTGCAACTATTATGCACGTTTTTGCTTAAGATTCGGAATGATTCCTCTTTTAATTAGATGATTTGCCTACTTAAAGAATCTATGAGAAATGTCAATCACGGAGGACAAATTCAAGATGCCCCTGCTGGCCCGGGTTCTATCTGCCCTAGATCAGGGAGAAGTGTCAGTGAGCCTAGTTCTAAGCAAACTTGCCACATTCTGTACAGGTGTTGGAGAAGACTGCATAAGATCTGCAGGGGTGGCAGCTCAACTGCAGTTGGACCAGTGGCACTATCCTCTCCTAATCCTGCTCAAAGCTGATGGTGGTAACATATGTATCACTGCTGGGATATGGAGGTCATCTAGGAAAGATCAGTGGACTCTGGTCTTCAGCAGAAACCCGCCTTCACGTCAACCTGTTGAAGGTGCAGGCCCTTCCCTTTGAATTGCAGCCTTTCTACCTCCCAGCAATGTGGTATAGCAACAAGTGGGGTGGAGTCCTGAGTCCTCTGAAAAGAGGCTCTGCAATTCTGTAATTGGCTGAGTAGTCTGGGCATTTCCCTAATCATGTACCTCCTGGCAGGATCTTTAAATGGCAGGATAGACTAACTCAACCGGCAACGCCTAGCGTATTGCGAATGGCAGTAACACCCAGAGGTGGTGGAGGGCATCTTCCTGCAATGGTGAAGACCCTGTCACAATCTCTTCACCACTTATGAGAATGCTCAATGGCAGTACTTTTGCCTGCTGGCATTCTTAAGAAGGCTCTCTCTCAGAGACACATTCCGCCTGGAGTAGAGCCCAGGACTCTTATATGCCTTCCCTGCCCTGAGTTCTGAAGAAGATCAAGAATGTCCTGGCCCAGTTCATCCTAGAGGCTTCAGATTGGGCCAAGAGAGTGTGGTCCTCAAAACCTTTGGGCATGAGCAGATGTCCTCCAATCAGGTTGACACTTTGGGAGGATCTTCTGTTGCAGCAGCAAGGCGTATGTGTATCTTTTTTGAGCTGTTGCACAGCTGTCCTCTACATCTCCTGACCCTAAAAACAGCCTATCTTATTGTGAGGACTTCATCTCGTTGTGTTGGTGAGCTTCAGTCTCGTTCAGTCCAGCCAACTTACATGACCTTCTTTCAGGACAAATTGGTGCTGAGGAGTAGAGCAGCCTTTCTAACATAGGTTATGGCTCTTTTTTTTCACATCCATAACACTTCAGACATTCTTTTCCCCTCCTCCCCCCTTGAAATTGGAGGAGGGACTCCATTGTTTGGACCCTAAAAGACAGCTGAGTTTTAACATCGATCGTTCCAAAGATCATCAGGTGGACAGTTGGCTTTTTTGTGGGTAAATCTGGGGCAAGGAATGGCAACACAATGCAGAAACAGGACTTTGTCCAGGTGGATAGTCCTAGGCATTACAATCTGCTACACGTTGCCAAATAAGAAGCCTCCAGAAGGATAGAGGGCCCATTCCACCAGTGTCAAGGCTACTATCACTTCATTGGCATGCAAGGGGCCCGTCCTAGATATTTGTCTGGTTGCAAACTGGGCGTCAGTGCTCACATTCACGAAACATTCCTGCCTTCACAGCCGAGTCCTATGAAAAGCTAATTTTTGCTGTTCTGTACTGCAAAACTTTTTGACCTCAGTCATTCGATAGACCCACCACCTTCGGAGTTACTCTTTCAAATGTATTCTAAGGATAAGGAATCTGTGGTTAGAAGTCTCCATTACTTACCTTCAGTAATGCTCTTTGTGGTGATATTCTTAACAGCAGTTTTCTCACTGCCACCTTGAATACCCCTCTCCCCCAATCCATTGACAGGCCTCTTTTAAGGCTAAAAAGGTGCCAAATTAGTGTTCTGCACACTAGCACAGATAATTGTTTTTTGACCTTTGCGTCTTAAGGCACAGTTCAAGTAACAAACTAAGGTAAGCGTACTTGGTTGACTTTTATAATGTGACTCCAGTTCTCCTTCTGGAATCGAACTGGGTCGACCTAGGAACACAGGGGCTAAACAGAAATATCTTCAGGATCCAGTCTGGCACCAGGGGATATTCTAAAAAGGTTAGGAATCTGTAGTTAGAGTATCCTTCAGAAAGAACATTCCTGAAGGCCAATAAATTGTTCTTTTCAACACATCAGACTCATTCTGCAAGGAGACAGAGACTGCTTTTGGCACAGTGTTGTAAAGCCGCACCGACTGTCATTCAAGTGCCCACAAGCCATGGCCTGGTCAGGTAAATGTGGCATTGGCTGTCCCCTTTCACTTGCCTATGGCCAACCATGCTGTTTCCTGCTGGAGTATTAGGGAGAAACAGGAAGGTTCTATGGTGTGACACACATTAGATCACTGCAAGCGCAACGTTTTTCGAGTACTATTAATCAAAAACGGAGAACATTTAGATGAATTGTGAGTTCAAATTTCTGTGGCACTCAAGCCCAAAATGGTGATATTGTGGACCACAGTCGGTGGAGTTGTGATGCATTAGGCACAATTAACGACTAAGTCTATCTCCTGAGGGTGCAAGATGAATGCTGAAGGTAAGGACTGCACAGAAGAGGAGGATGTTACAGTGAGGGTAAGAGGAGAAGCCGAGGGTGGCAATCTGAAGAAGTGAACTTGACAGTTTCATGGCATTTTCTTTTCTAAACCACCTTCATAAAATCCTCACAAGCATTTGCTGTTTGATCTTTTGAGTGCCTATGGTTTGGATTAAATTAGTTGCAAGGAGAATATTCATGCACTGCGCTGCATAGAATGCTGTAGATCTACCTCACTTACAATAAGTCATATGGCCCATTAAGGGTCCTAACTTTCAAAAGCATCCCAGAGATTCACAACAAGTCCTAAGAAGAGAACTAGACACACAGTCGCCCCCCAAGACTGGCTCCCTTTTATTGAAGTGCTACTTCAGAGGATGTCTTTTTCCACTGACATTCATGACGTGCACATGCCGCTACCAAATATGAAACCACCTGGTGCACGCCAGACAGAGGCCACTTTAGACAAAGCGCTAGTTGTGGTAGCAGCGAAGACCGAGAGGCCAGTAGAGCTCACCCCTTGACAACCAGAAAAGACCTGTACAGAAACTGAGCATAATCCTGGCTACAAAAGGAACCACAGTCACCATCAAATAGACCTTATTGCGAAACGTGAAGGGAGAATGCAGGATATCCTGGACCAGAGTATAAAGGACTTCCATCAGAGAACTATAGAGAGACATGGTTGCCTTAGCGTCTGCAGGAAAAGAAAGTAATGCAGCCAAAAGACTCAACATTTACTTAAGATGAATGTGAGGGGAAGGGGCAATGGTGTATCAGCTGGAAGAGTGTCTAAAGACGAATACTAGCTTCTGGCTGAATTACTACTCAAATCCCGATTGAAGAAAGTCTAGAGTGCACCCATTCCGGAATTGAGAGATTGCGAGGTGTATAGGCTGCGGTGGTTTAAGGGAGGAGGGGTCTCCCAGAATTTCTAAGGCCCAGAAAGTTTAAGGGAGCCAGCACCTTCCCAGTTGAACCTGACTGATTGAACAGGTTGGTCTATTCTACACTCCTTTCATTTTTTAAATCCATATTTATTTTTTCGTATTTATTTTTTAATTCCCAAACCCTAAGCTGGAAGGAATTATTTAAAGACATTTGCAGAAATGCTGACTCGTACATTGTATGTGATTTCCAGTCTTGGCCCTAATTTACTCTTCTCTTCCAAACTCGTATCCCTTCTCCGCCAGAAGGAATTTCCTGCCTCTTTTCTCAACTGGTTCCCTTTTTACCCCATCCCTTCTTGTAATATTACATTTCCATCATCCTCTTGTGTGCAAGAAACTGTCGAATTATTATAAACGTAAAATGCAGATGGTTTCAGGCAATACATATTGTGTTATGTCAGTTTCGATGTTGGTCACCAGCCTGCCTGCTTGTTAATCTAAAGAGTTGTTGACGAAGCCAATAAGTTTGGCTTTCACAAAAAATTGGTAAAGTGTGAAATTGGTGAAATTGACATGTTTTCTTTGCCTGTCCTGAGCTGGTTTTATTTGATGACTGAACGTTTGGGAAAACTCTAACTGAAACTTGGTCCTTCAAGTCTTTTAGAATCCGTTTTGGTATGTTTAGCTCTGAAATTATTTTAAATAAAACAGCAATATGACCGAGATGATCAGTTATTAATAAGATTGAGAATAACTTATTTGTACACGGTGCTGCGGTATGCCACACGTTTGCCACTTTTAACACAGATGCTATTATCCAATATACCGACTTCGGCAGGATGGAAAGATGAGCTGCCTGTAGTATTCACATGTTATGCTGTAATGTTCCCTTACACCTTGTCAATAGCTGCTCAGCCAGTGTGAGTGTTCCATGTAGAATGTTGACGTGAGTGACATGAGTGGAATGCTTGGGTGCCTGTGTGTGAGTGTTGTCAGTTGGAAGATGGGCTGAGCAGCTAGCTGGCTGCTCCTGGTGGGGCTTGCTGTAACTTCTACTTATGGACTTAATAAATCACAGCAAACTCAACTCAGCTACGTCTTCTATATCACCTGAACACGTGGGACCAGCCCACTACACACACCTAACCAGGATTGGAGCTTCTACCGCCCCTTGGATGTCATCAGCCAGTGTTTAACTCGCTGAGTAATCTCGCAGAGCTTTGCTAGGCTAACTCATAATTTAGCTTTAGTCAAATAGTACTGAAAGCAATCAACCTAAAATATGAGTTCACCGAATAAAGGTATGATCGATGCAAAATAAAACAGTCAGGTGAGAGATGATCACTGCTTAACAACAGCAAAATCGCATGTTGTTCGGGGTTTTATGCTCAGTTTGAAAAATAAGCTACAGTTTATTTGGTTGATACGGTTTTATCCCCATTTTCTAAGTGTTTTATGTGCTCTGGGTCTTACTTGTTCTGATATCCTACAGACCGCAAGTCTTTCCTCCAAGTAGGAAAGGTACTGGTTCATTTTTTTCCTTTTTGAGGAATGCCTGGCATTGAAATCTTTATGGGCTAAATATGCTGTTTGTTGTTTACACCTCTGTGGCTATGAGTGACATGGCATTGTTCTCATTAAAAATGAACATGTACACCTAGGCTAGAAAGAGATTGATATTTTGTTTCTTTTTTAACAGGGTAAAACCGATGACGCAGTGAAAGCATTTGAGCAATTAGTGAAAAAATACCCACAGAGTCCACGAGCCAGATACGGCAAAGCTCAGGTACAGGACGCTTTAAAGTGTCAAACTGTCTGTTGTACTTATGTGGGTTTATGATCGCTTCATTCTGAAGTAAGATGCAGCGTTGGTCACTTTTATGCACGTACCACCCTCAGGATGTTGACTAGCACCAACCAGAATCCAAATACAACATTTAACTCCGTCTGTTCTTTGACATCATTTAAAAGCATACACTAGGATATTTCTTAATTTCCTGATTGGTTACTAGAAACATAGTTTGAAGAAATTGATCTCACTAGTCCTTTGTAGAAGAGAATCATTGCTGGTACCGCTGGCAGCACAGTTGTTTTGACTTACATTGATTTCACGTAGCCTTCTTCAGGGGACAAAATTCAGGGGGTGTGAATCCCAAGTTTCAATCCCCCAAAAATGCAGTGCGTGGAGGCTTAGATGACCAAGGTTCTGGATGGACTGTTTCCATGAGGAGCAGGGTCAGTAGTGATTTGCATTGGGTCGTCCTATGTCTACAGTTGCACAGCGGGGGGAAACAGATGGGTTGGAATGCTACTTCGAGCGTTTGCCACTCCTTACACTATTTACAAGGTTTCATCCACTCTCCTTTTGGTTGATTGATCACCAGTAGTCTGTTTGAAACCTGAGACAGGTGCAGAATTTAAGCCTACTACTGCCAATGTTTGTGAAAAAGTAGTAACTCTGCATCCATTCAAGGAGTACTTCAGAGGGTGCAGACTTACTACTTTTTTTGGTAAACCAGTCACTATAAATATGTACGTTTCACTCCAAAAACGCAACAAGATCATCTTAGGGAAATGAGAACAACAAGGAAACCAGACACAGACATAGGAGACCTGTCTCACGACCCCCCAGACCAACCCCCAAACCAATAATTTGCTTGGGGAATGTCACCACCCATATGTGCCCCCACCCCCTGCCCAGAAGCTTTGCTGCCTGCCCATTCCACTTGGGCCTGTTAGTTTCCATAGAAAACTCATGATTATGGTCATGTTCAACACAATGACCCTGCGGCCCTGCCCTGGGATCTTGTATTTTGAATCTATTTTGACTTTATGCACTCTTCTTTGTCTCTGCTACAAGAAGCATTAATGGTGGTCAAATCCGTGCATGAAGGCAGGTGCTCCAACAGCGCCATTAGTGGACTAAGATGAAGGTCAGTAGTCATGTAAACCAAAAATGAGGCCTAGATTCTTATTATAGGTGGAAAAATATTGTAGTCTGTTATGTCAAATATAAGATGTGCTGGTACAGCACACATCCTGAACTCAATTATCCAAAAGTGCTCTTATTGTAATATTAAAGAAAAAAGAGCCTCTATGAATTAAAATGTTTGACTAGATTCACACAATTTGGACAAGCATAGAAGCTGGTAATGATTCCAGGTTATTTAGTTTCACATTTTGAAATTCAGCACAGAAGTGTATCTCGGTCTCTCTCTTCTGTTTTACATAAAAGGTCACTGTTTCATCTTTTGTTGTTGGTGGCTCAGGAGAAAGAAACAATACAAATATAGCAGACCTGATTCAGTGCTCCCAGACCCAACTACCAAGCCAAGGACGCATTGGGGGGAGGGGGAGAGAGTGCATCCCCAAAGACCCCCTCCCTGAAGCTTTGCCGCTATGCCCCTGCAAAATATTCCTCTTAAATATAAATCTCTTTTTGAATGGGCAGAATTCCCAAGATCTATAAAAAAAAGTGTAAATTGGTACATCACCTTACCACCATTTGCTAGTCTTTAAACACTGTTTTGTAGCCCAACGCTTCCGTTCATTCAATGATCTACATGACAATGTTTTTCTTCTGAAGTATAGGGTCAGTACCGCAATCATTGTGTTGCATATAGTGCACTAACAACAAAACAAAAGCTACTTTAAGTTGGCACTCACTTAGAAGAACAATGTCAATAGGCAGTATTTAATCTTTATCTCACTAGTGGACATTAAACAATTTTTGCATAACATTCAAAAAATGATTATCTTTTCAAGAGATTAGATGCTATGAATGTCCATAGCACCATAAAAGGGGATAAAACCTAACATGAACCCTAACGCCTTTATTCGGCCCAGAAATAGATTAATTCAGCAATTTTATTGCAGCAGACTACCACTCTCTTCCGGGTGTACATTAATTTCTTGGAATCTGAAGTGACGTATTTATTTGATAAAATACTAATTGTAAACAGTATTTATGCTCTGTACTACTCACCCAACCTTCCTAATTAACATAGAAGGATAAACTAGCTATACCTTATTTCATAGTAATGAAATATATGTGTATGTAGAGGTGTTTATAATCCACGAGGGAGCGAGCAGTATGGTGCTGAAGAGTGGCTAGAGTTAAGGAGTCAGTGCTTCATTTGCAAAAGATTGAGGGGCCGAAAGTTGTACACGGAAGTATGCAGCCAGCGCTGTTAAAAACAAGAGCGCATGCCAAAAGTGGGAGGGTTGAGGGGAGTGCGGCCGACACCACACAAAGCATTTCCCTTGCGGTAACGAACCAGGTGTCAAGCTTGCTCCTGCAAGGGAATCGTCAAATGTGCACGCTAACAGAACGCATGCATGTTTTTTGGGACAAAAACCAAAGCGATTGCTAAAGGTCTTTTCCCTATGCAGCGCATGCGCGCTGCTTAGGCGAGACCTAAGCAGGGGTCCGATTACCACAACTGCTCGTCTTGATACAACCTCATGCCCTTTCCGTCCACCACAAGCCTCTCCCTGCCTCTTGCCTCTTTAGCTCACACTTGTAAGTTATGTTTCATCCTTGCAGTCTTAGCAACTGTTTTTCTGTCTTGCTCTTTCTTTTCTCCTTTTGTGCTTTTCTCTGTCTTCCTCTGGGTCAGAGCCTGATGAGGATAATAAGCGTATGTCCCCAAAAATAAGTCCAGTAAGTCAGGCGAAAGTGGCCTTCTGTCTGTAGGGTGGCAGTATTCACTGAAAAGATCTTTCCTTAGTTTCTGGCTTGCCGGGCGGTGGGAGTAGTCCTGTGGTCACTGCAGTTATTGTTGCAGACACTCAGTGCAAAGATGCAGAAGGCCTGTCTCCCTGTCTTTGCATTTCTTAGCCTCCAGTTTTGTGACATCCTTGCCCTTTGTGTTGGGTTCCCTGCCAGGATTACAACTATTATCCCCTAAGGATCCCTTTTAACCAGTGAGTTAAGAGTGCTAGGTACCACTGACAACTCCTCTGAGACCAAAGCCATACTAAAACTCAATAGATATAAGCAAAAGAAAAGACTTACTGCTTCTCACCGTGAAATCATGCTTTTGTATAATTAAAGCTGCGTATTCTTTGCTAAATTCCAAGCTGCTCTTGGTGCTTCTTCCAGGCAAACATAGGGTGTTTTTTGTTTTTATAAGTCTAACATGCTAGGTTGTGGCATATTCGAGGAGGGCAAAGATAAAATGTTGGGTCTATGACCCTTACTCAATCTCTCCTGTGGTCGCCAGCTACTTACACCAAATAGAAGCGGTCTTCGTCCGCCTCTTTGTCACTGCTAATAATTTGTCTGTTGTCGAAGGTGCAAAAAAAGTAATGTATTCTGACGACACTCGTATTAGTTATTTATAATCAGAGGATCAATGCCTCATGTGGTTTCAACCTGCAAGCTGCGAATGTTACACATTACAGAGTGTACGCTTTACAATCTCAAATGGTATATTTTTCAAGGTTTTTCTGCTCGTGCAAAACTTGTCTGTTTGCTTAGCAAGACTTTTGCACATGCTCTGAAGCTTTCCATCTCACTTGTCTCCTTTCTGCCTCATGATTGAGTCAAAGTTTGATGATATAAAATCAGTTCCAGTGCCCACCAACTGCAACCACCGGCACAAAGTGAGCACTGCCCCAATCAACTGTTCTCTTTTTTCAATGTTCTAATGATTAAATTCTATGTCGGTCAGTCTGGATCAGAACCTGTGATTTGCAAGTTATACACCATTCTTTTCAACATGTTTGTATACTAGGAGTTATTTTAGAATAATATGTTCTAAACTGTTTCTCTGTAATAAAAGCGAATGGGCAAGATAAAGCTGGATATTTTTTTTGTATAGATTACTGTCACTTATCTCAGAATGTTGTGCAAACAACTTACGAATGCTTTTTTTTTTTAGATATATTACATTAAAGTGAATGTGATGGCATAGCTGCTGTGAGAGCCGACCTGGAACTTCAATTTAGTAGTGAAGTAGAAGGTCATATCCATAATTGTATTTATTTGTTTATTTTAGCTCCAATCAGCCTTAAAGGACATTAGAGCTCTTTACAGGGAGGCAAAGGAAAACATTGTAAATGTATAATTACATATTAGAAGTTAAGTATCGCCATTTTTACAAATATACGGACGTTTTAACATTATTATTATTAACAGCATTTGTTAAGCGCATAGCTAGTGCTTGATTTGAGCAGGTGCTCAGCACCGGCACTTCTTTCACAGGGCCGGGGCTACAATTTCTGACCCTGCAGTTGGTGGTCTCAATATTAATTGTTCAAATTCAAAATAAAAAGAATAAAATGCATTGCATGGTGACTAGCTGGTAAATGTTCATAGACAGCCCAGCATACGCCTGTCCAGGCAGGCATGATTGTGTATCCCCACGTTAGTAATGATGTCATCACGCCGATCACAAATCCAAGAAGTCATCAACAAACTATGGCTTGCATTCTATTCCCTGAGTCTGCTGCACCCTGCCACTGCTGAGCCTAAGCCTCCCATTGGATAATTGTAGCTGGTGGCTGGCTCATGATGGAGTTGAGGCAAGGAAGCTGCAAGAGCACATTTTGAACTTGGGAGTGAGGGCTCTTGAGGAAGAATAAACGAAAGTAAGGGTGGACTTTCCACTTGCTGCGTAGCCAGAGCTGCATAGCCAGAGAGGCATTTCCTGCAGCCCTGCATTGCTGCTATTCTCAATGTGCTCAATGCGGCTGTGGACCAACACAACTTTTGTGCGCCATTGGGTCACCTGTAGAATCTGTGCGCTGCACTGCAGCATGGTAATTGCTAAGCATGCGTGAGTCCAGTAGGCACCACAGCCATACTTACCAGCATTGGCAGCATTAAGGCTGGGGACAATGCCTGTGTTGTAGCAGGCAGGGTCACAGCAAGCGGAGCAGTGGATGCCGATGCCGTCGCCATCCCTGGACCTACTAATTACAGGGCAGCACTAGCAGTGACATCACCAGCTGTGCTAGAGCAGCCATCTGTTCTGCAATAAACCCAGTCATACCGCATGATTAATATATGCAAAAAAAGCATTTACATTTGGTGTATATTGTTTTTGCACTCGGTGTAGGTAAGAAAGTAAAACACGCCATCTACCACTTCTTTAGGAATGACAACAGGAAAACGCAGAGTTCAAAATAGCAAGGACATATATAGGCTGACAACAGGGTTACAGGCAGCAGCAGTGTTAATAGATGAGAGAGAGAGAGAGCAGGAGCAAAGATGAGAAAGAAACAACAGGAGAGCAGAGATAAGATGGAGCTAAGTAGAAGAAAAGGCAGAGCAAATCAGATTCAAAGAGAAAGCAGCAATGATGTGAAGAAGAGAGCATTAAGAAGAGAGAAGATGGAATGAAAGGAAGTAGAGGACATGACAGAAGAAGAAAAGCAGACACATGATAAAGCGGAGACACAGCCAATCACTAGAGTGATAGTAAAGAGCCAAGATCGAGGGGAGAGAGAGCAGAGCATGGATAAAAGTGAAGAGGAAAAAGGGCAGGGCTAGAATGAATAGAGGGCAAGTCAGAAATACGGGGAATAAGGTAACACACCAGCTGTGACAAAGATGATAGAAAACAGTTAGAGAGGTGAGATGATAGACTTTTAAAGCAAAGACTTAGGGGACAGACAGCAGATCAAGGTTAGAAGATAGAGACTTAGGCAGTGAGAGTGTTGAAAGTGGGGCTCACCGGAGGAAGAAGTGAGCTGTGGCCTCCTTGACAAACTTTTCAGCACCTGCACTTCTTTTTTTTTTAACAAATTAAGCACTGGGGGCACATTGTAATATTGCAGCAAGACTGGTGGAGAGATATATTCAAAGATTCCCAGTACTACAGCAAAGAAATGGTGAGTCCTTTGGAAGGATAGGTACAGTTAGATGCCCCGTGAAGAAAAGGTGTGATTAAGATGGGCTCCATAGAAGATGTTTGTCAGAGGGGAATGTATTTTAGATCTTACTACGATGGTGGAAAGAGCTGTTTATTATATATTTTTTTTAAAAGGATGGTGGAAAGAAATGCATGTTATGTCGGTGTAATTTCCAGCATTTCATTTTACGCTTTTTATGTCACATTCCATGAAATTACACCATTATCCCAGTTTCATTCATGTAAAAATCCTATCACCAGATAGCCGAACAATGTGAACAAGTGAGTATGGTTTGCTGCACTTGTTTTTTTGCCCCGTTTATTAGCACAAAGATCTCCCTCAGCCAAAATTGATGAATATTGCACAAGTTGTGAGACTTGCACAATTTCTCAGAGTTGTGGCAAAGGAAAAGTGCGCACCCCTTGATCTAACTTAAAAGCAGAATGGCAGGTAGAGAGCTAGAGTGCAGAGGAGGTGGAAGTGGCAGTGACATGGTGCCTTGTTTCATGGAGGAGAGTATAGTAGCTCTGAAAGGTACGGAGACCATGTGATTTTCAGTTCTTTTATGCACCAGGCATGCCATTTTGGAGATGTGCCTAGCATCAGCTAGTAACCGCTGAGGTGTGATGAGTGAGGGTGATGTGGTGAAGTGCTGGCTCCCATATGCTAGAGGAGCTGAAGTGCAGAGCCCGTGCCTCTGGTTTCCCTTTTCTATGTATACTGAAGTATCCATGCGCATACTGGGTGACTTAACCCCTTCGAGGCTGATGACGAGCTGGGCTCGTCATGGTGTAGCCTCCTCAAACACTGATGACGAGCCCAGCTCGTCATGAACAATGGGTTTTTTAAAAAGTCAGCATTCCAGCAGAATCAAAGCAGCGCGCATGTGGTTAAGGGAATCACAATAAACATGGAAGGTCAGGCTAGGCGGGGTGGTAGAAGCAGAGATTCTAAGGGTGTATCACTGCTGAACCAAAATGGACATCCCCTCAAACGAACAACTTATGGACCAGGGTACCACAGCAGACACTCGGCACACAGGAAGTGGGCAGAGAGACAGAAAAGTTTTAAGGCATGGGTAAACGCAGGAGGAGGAGTGCAGGAGGGGACACACACGGGGTGCCGGGCACCTCCCATGTCGCACTTCCTCTTCCCTGCCTTGTCCTAGCAGACACTGGGACCCCAACGTCACAGAGAGCAGCGAAGGGATTGGCCTGTGCGAGCCGAAAAGATGCTTTACTCAGGCCAGCGAGTCTGTGGGGGTTTCTCCAGCCCGGCTGTTCAATGCTGGACTAGAGAAACCGAAGTGGGCATGTGTATTTTGGTCAACCGGAGATGGCCGGCTAAACACATATGCACACTTAAGGAATGCACACAGCACTCCTCCTCCTGTGCCTCGTCCCGGCCTGCACAAGCTGGCTCAAAGCCGACAAATGAAAAATAAAACCATGCCAGATCATCATTTTAGTTTTCATTTGCTGGATCTGAACAAGGCAGTCGGGTGCTGCTCCTCCACCATTGTGGAAGAGATGCCCCTGTGTAAGCTCCTCCTCTCCTGTGAAGTTTACAGTACTCGCCATTGCCAACCACCACCGTGTGGTGGGAAAGCACAGCCAGCGCTCCAGCACATAACAGAACCCAGGTCGATCCGGTCAGAGGAGGAGCCAAGCACAGAATATGGCAGCCCCACTGGGCACGCCACAGCTGCACAACTGTGAAGAAGAGTGAGTGCTGTATCAAGTGGTTGGCAATTGTCCATAAGTAGATCCGTGCCCAGAAGTAGGCTCCGGAGTCCATTTCTAGCAAGGACAGGTACAAACTAACCATTGTCGGTGACGACACACGTGTGACATTTTCATGTTCAGAAACTTTACAAAAACATTGCTGGTGGAGAAGTGTGGCTCAGGGGTTAGAGGCGGCAGATCCGGAAGCTGAGATCGGCCCTGGACCAGGGTTCAATTCCCCGCCTCGGCGGGTCTTGGGCTCAAAAAATTCCACGGACTCGATAATTCTCGCTCCGGTGCCTTCTCAACTCACGAGTTCACACTCTGCGACTCTGGGCAATAGCTTGCTTAATCTCCACAACGGCCCCTCGCGGCGGGATGCCTGGCTTTCACCTTGTGGATACCCTGCCGGGGTTATCTCACAGGGGAATACCAGGACGGGTTCCCTAAGCAAGCGCCGGGAAACCCTTTGTGGGTAGCTGTGCGCTATATAAGCTCAAATACATTTACATTTACATTTACATCACATTGGTCTGTTCACATTTTGATTCTCCCATATCCAACATACTATCTTCCATGAACGTTTTAAACAATGAGCTGCCTACATTGGTGGTAATAGGAGAGCTTACCCACGACAGCAAGCAAGAAGGCATATGGGCAATCGTAAGCATCCTTGCAATAATTCATGTTTGCATATGAGGATATAATACGTGTATCTGATACTCTGTTGAGATGTGTAAAAGAGTTTGCAAATTCTAATGGCAGTTCTAAGTTTTTTGTTTTGTTTTCATGACCACACATATTCTGCCACACAGAAGATCTCATCAGCTGTCTGTGATTTTCACTGTGTCACAAAGCTGGACAGATAAGAACTAGTGGTTCAAATGTTATTTGTGCTTCCATCTAGTGTGAGGATGACCTGGCAGAAAAAATGCGGAGCAATGAAATGTTGCAGAAGGCTGTCAGCACTTACGAAGAGGTGGCCGATCTACCGAACGTTCCATCAGACCTGGTGAAACTGGCCCTGAAGAGGCGAGCCAACAGGCAACAGTTCCTGGGTGAGGTCGATTTTTTATTTCTTCATTATAACATTTTATTGATTTTTTCGAAAGACATGAACCACTTTACACAATAATTTAGCACTAAGATAACAAGAACATATGGACCCTCGCGTTTTTGAGGAAGTATAGTATCATGAACCCCTCACATGATCAGGGAGAGAACCACCGTAGGTACGCATTGAGCTGCAGTGCTTTGGAAGTGTTCCAGATGAGGTTTAGTGAGCTGTGATGACGACTAAGGGTCTCCTTGTGAGTCTGGTGGAGGTGTATACCCATGAGGATACCACCCGGCAGACTATGAGTTACCTGGTGTTTCCACCCAGGAGTACTGGGTGCAAGCGCAAGAGGCCCCGGTTTACCAGGTGCGATTATGCACTTGGTAAAACCGCAGGCAGCAAGGGGCTGTAAGCTGAATGAAAGCCAGGCACCCACCTGACCCTGGTGGAGCACACAGCTCTCCCACCATCATTGCAGAAGTCTGCCTCTGAGGCCCACTCACCCACTGCTTCTGCCTGACAAGCTGTCACGGCCCACCGCCCCCACGCAGATTTACTACTTGTGCACAGCAAGAATGGACATATCCCCAGGATTGGTGATAAACAGTTGAAAAGGACCCACTATTTCAAGTTGGTGTGGTTATTCCCCATTTCAAGGTCATTATTTTGTAATAGCCAGATTTTGACGTGAAGATACCGGCCGTAATCTTTGATTCTTGCCCTGTTTAATTCACTCTAAAAACACTATAAAGCAATTGCCCTTTATCACCACCTGATACACCTCTCCAGTGACGACTTCTCATCTGTTGATTTCCTGTTACACTCCCAATCAACTGTGGAGTGATCCCTCACCCTTCCCAGTCAACAATGATGTGCCCATCTAAAAACGTAGTTTTCTTTCTGACTCCATCTTGGCATTACTTGAGCAGATTTACAATAGCCTTGCCTTAGCAAGAACCTGCAACACCTTCAAAGCACATAATTTCACACTAGGCTCTACCTTCAATGCCCTCTAGCCTATCCCACCTTTCCATCAGTGGGTCACTATCCCACTTTATCTGCACCTTCAAGACGAAGGTGTGCCTCTGCCTGCCCAGTGGAAGGACCTCCCTTCTCCAGTTAAACTCCCACATCACTGCTCTCAGAGAAACCAAAGTTCAATAAATTCAAGACCTAAGCAGGTCCTTCAACCACACTGAAAATATCTGTCCCATTTGCCAATTCCATTTTCTCCTCCAACTTCCATTATCTTCATAAACTACTTGGCCAGCAGCTTTGCTACTTCTATACAAAGATCAAAAACGCAAAAAATACACCGTCTCCAGTGTCCCTACAGTCCTTCTTCTATTTGCTTCCATCCGATTAGCCAGTTGCCTCTTCTTCACTGTTACACCTTCAAAGCAAATTTCGCCTCAGCCTAAAAATTGCCTACCCTTCTTGTGCCCTTTCCAATCCATTCTGCTTTTGTCAAAGCTTTGGTGCTTTGCTCCAGAAATCTTACTTCTCTCTTTACATAATTCAGTTGCTCTTTCTGGACTGAAATCTACCCACAGTTTTTCAGGTCTGCTGTAGTACTGCTACTTATAAGAAAAATAACTATTTTTCTTCTCAGAAGCTCTTGAATGGTTGATCTTCAACAAGCTTAAGCTCTACATATTCTCAAATAACCAACTTAGCCAACTTCTGTCTGGACTCTGTAGCCCCTCTTCCCTGAGACTACTGCCTCAATCTTCTCTAACTTCACCAACTCTTCTAATAATAATCATAATCGCCTGTCATCTGTCTTCCTCTGCAACCTGTTTACCACTTTTCACACCTTCAGACGATCCTACTGAACCTCCTCACAGTGAATGGATACTGTTTTAGAAAGGTTCTATACAATTCTCTCTAAGTGTTTCTTTTATTTTTTATTTTGAAAGTTTTATATAGCGCGGACAAGATCTTTGCAGATATCAGAGCGCTTTACATAGAAGGGGAGCATAGTCAAACAGATAAATCAATCGAGCTGACAGTACAAATAGGTGGATGCAAAGCCAATCATTTGAATCAATAAGACAACTAATACAAATAGGCAAAGGGGTCAAACATGTAGTACATATTGGTGCAGAGTCTTTAAAGAGTTCGAGATAATAGTTCAAGTGTATTCTCACTCTTCCAGTGTTCAGTTGAATGCTCGCGCACATGTGTTTCTGAGGGTGTTGCAATGGTTCTGCCCCCTCCATTTTTCTTACATATTTCCCACTTTCCTTGGTGCCATCCCACCTCCTTACCCTGCTCTTACAACCCCTTTCCTGACAACAGTCAAATTATCTTCTATTTTCCATGACCCCCCTCAAACTCCAACTCAGATCTTAATCTGTAGACCACCATTCGTCTCTGCATGACCCCTGCCATTTCTCACACTCCTTGTCCACCACTTAGTTTGATTTCCTAGCTTCCTCTGACTCCCCTACAATTCATGTTCCGTGCTTATGCCCTTCACTCTTTCTCCTTTGCAAGAAACCTTTTAATTGTATTTGACTCTAAGATTTGTCTAAAATCATTCACCCCGTCCACAGCCACTGCTGCCAGATTTCACTCTGGTTTTTAAAAAGTGCAATCACATTACATTGTATATCATCAAATCACTCATTTACACATTCACAGGGGCGCCCATTCACGAACTGTATTTTTTGAGTATGTTTAGTTGAACTTCAATAGTACTACTCATGTACTACATGGTCGCCACCTATACCTCTTATCTCTCCTTTGCAGAACTCTCCACCACAACTGCACAGATCTCTGTATATGTACACCTTTGTTTTAGTAGTAAATGTGGGAGGGATGGGGGAGTGGCCGTAAAATAGGCAATAATTACTACTGAATGGGATGGTTCAGGGAGGGACATGCACCCACCTAAAAAAGCGTAACCCCACTCTATTGACAAACAGCGCTTTTAAAATTACTGCAACCAAAAAGAGCCCAAAACAGTCGTAAATATACTCGTCTGAGACCGAAAATTATTCCAACAAAACACATGGCCAACCACTGGTACTGCAACACGCTCCCATAAAAATTAATGGTGTACTTAGGAAATAATGTACAAAGAAATTAACTTTTTGTCTTTTAAAATATATATGAAATTAATTTACATTAATATGTAATATAAAAGTATTTTCACAGCGTTTTGTAAAGCTTAATTTGCTTTTTAAAATACCCCTATAATTTACCGCAGGAAGATCTCTGTACAGTGGGCGAGACCTCAGCTTACGTGTGAAACGTTACTGGTAGCAACTTTTCACTCGTAAATTAGGCTTCACTCCCTCAATTCAGGGGGTGAAGACATGTACGTCTACACTTAGTAGTAACATTTGGAAATTGTGAATATCCAACAGTAGTAAAGTTACTACAAAGTGTCAGAGTAAATTTACATGTGTTGATTTACTCCTGTGGGAATCTACCTTCATAAATAGGGCCATACTTTTTAGGTTGGTTTATTGCAGCTGCTGCTCATTTGTCTTCTGAAAGACTCATTTGACCCCCTGGTCTTCAGTACACAAGCTCCCGCATCACCAATCCATGTCTCTTAATCCAGTTTTGTGTTGCTAGCAGAGCCCAGTTGAGCCTTCTCATGGTGGTCTCGGTACAATCTATGACCTATCCCCACTCTGTTGTGCAGAACTTCCCCTCCTTGCTGCCCGCATGGCTGTGTTGGACTGGCCTGTCAGGTACTCAGGCACTGCCAGATGAGCTGCCTTGAAAGGGCCAGTGTTAGGTGATTTTTTTTGGTCTTATGGACCATGAGGGATTAAACTGGTCCATGCATTAGCCCTCTCAACCCTGCTCATCTGGCAGTGCCAGAGTGACTGAGTGCCCGGCAGGCCAGCCCAAACCTGCCGCGTGGTGCACTGATATCAGCCTCTTACTCTCCCAAACCCTGATAAAGCTTTGCCGATATGTGTGCATGTGTATATAGATTGTTCTCCTGTTTAATTTCTCACCTGTAAACAAATTATCTATGTAACCTCCAGATTTGCATTCCACGGCTGCGTCACTGTTGGCAAATCGCTTTCCAAAGTATTTCTGTTCTAAATGCGCCTCTCAACCTCCTTCAAGTATATGCAACACATAATTACATTATGCACTCATTAGGGGTCTTTCATGCAAGTGGATTCAAATATACGCGTATAATCATTAATAACTAAAGCCCCCACAAGTCCAGCATAGCTTAAAATGATTTTCTCCTTTAGGATAAGTGCTGTCAGGCATCAGGGCTGCCTGTGGAGTCGTTAGGGTGCCATGAACCTTTCTTGCGAAGACGGCGCTACATGGAAAAATGGCGTCCGGATATAGTCTGAACCTTAATAGCGCGTGCTTCTCATGTGCTTGTGACACACTTCTCTTCATTTATATTCTGCTTTCCCCCTCTGAATAAAATAAGGTCGCACAAGGAATTCGCTGAATACTCTGCTGAAACTAGTCCAGCTCTTCCCTGAGGATATTTCCGTTAGAAACGACCTTGGGGTTGGATACCTCTTGCTCGGAGACAACAACGCAGCAAGGAAAGTCTACGAGGAGGTAAATTCCAAGCTTCAGAAAACGTATTATGCCTTATGCTTTACTCAAACATTCTAAATTTCTTTATTTCGGTTCACATACAACCATAAAAGATACGTCATAAATATTCTCATACCGTTTGTTTGGATACTGGTGTGCTTTACTCTGTTTTCCCCTTTGCAGTGACTAATTTTCATTATGTTATGAGGACCATATGGCTTATTTTGTATATTTTCCCAAATCCCTGTTGGTATTTTTTTTTTATTCTTAAGGAGATATGGGGATATGAGGCCCTTAATAAGGGTCGAATAATTCTGAACCATGAAGATTTTCTTACAACTCATATTGTAACAAGAAGACAAAATAACTAGAGATGGCTAAACTACTATCTCATGTATGTTTAAATATTTAGTTTTGTGTTTTTATTTGATCAATGATACAAGGGAATGCCCAAAAAACATAATGAGCGTGTATCGCAATACACTGAGAACTAAGGAAAAAGCATTGGCATAGCCAATAGGTCTCGCCTTTGGGACCCTAGAAGTATTTAGTTATGCAGCACAATATCCTTGGTGCAACAACATCAACTGTTGCATGGCTAAACACTTATAAGGTCCAATGGCGAGACCTATTGGCTATGCCAATGCTTGTTTCCCTTTGTTCTGAACTAGTGTGCGTTTATAGTGAGTGTAGAATGTACGTACGTTCAATAATAAAATAGCCTTTAATGTTTTATTGATCAACTGATGCATTTTAAATGTTAGGAATTTCTAAATTGAATGTGTACTTCAAGGGCTGTTGGAATCAGATTAATTAAGTATTTAAAAACCAGTATGTTCTAGTGTTGTGTATAGTGTTAAGGGGGTTGCTGCTGCTTAATAGTGTTGATTATTAAGTGTCTGTGTGGGGCGGTGTAGATTTATTTAGTGTGCGTAATAGAACAGAAAGAAAAGCCAGGCCTGGTGGGGGTGAAAGGTTGGAGAAAAGATCATTTAAATAGGCAAAAAGTATGTGTACACAAGGGAAGTCCTCTAAAGCAGCAGAGGGGAGCCTGGGTGAGATAATTAAGGTTTGAAGGGTTCCTGCTTTGATGTATGGTTTAGAACAAAAATGGAGGCCTATGCATGATCTTTATTCTATGTCTATGCTGCTATTACAACTTATGCTATGTCATATTTCTGAACTGCAACAGATGTGCATGTTTACCACGTAAGTCTCTAATGTCTGTTCAAGGCCTTAACTATTTGCTTAAAGGTTTTTTCATCTGAGGAGCATGTGCGTGCGTACACTGTACAGTTGCTTCTTCAAAGGGGGGGGGGTGCACAGAATGCTTGCGACTGATCGCGGAATTAAGTTGTGCACATTTCGCCAGATAATACAAGCAAGTAGATCATAGGTCAGAAAGGGGTAAAATGTGCATAACTCCGGTGCAGTCAACCTGATTCTGAACCATGTTTATCGTTTCCGCTCACTACATCTCAAAATTGCGTAGGGGGGTGTTAGTGGTAGGGTGGAGGGGAAACAGACAATATTGGCCCTGGAAAACATGCGCAGAGCAGTTTTTGTCTCAGGGCGGAATTACTCACAATTTAGAAGGCTGGCTACAGTTTTTGACATGACATTAACATAATAAATACTGCATGCACTCAGAACACGTATCACGATGCCGAGATAGCTTCAGCTTAATACAAAGTTTCAGTAAAGAAAAGCATAACACGGCACCTCTGTAGTTAGCCTAAAAGATGAAGCCAGGAGCCCACGCTGCACATACATCAACGGATTCAACAGAACAAACGAAGGAGATTACAATATGATTCTGACCTTTGAGGGGGGGGTGTATTACTAATAACTAATGACTGAAGAGATATGGGGCACTTTTTCCCGGTGAAAGTGAGAGAATCTCAGCTTCTTATTCACTCCACATGGGGGGGCACAAAATACACAACTGCGCAAGAGTCGCCCACTGCTTGGAAACAACAAGACTGTGCGTGCAAGTACAGTGCACTCCCTCAACCCCTTAGCATGGCTTTCAAAAGAGCCACAATTCTTGTTGCCAGGTGGCACTAGCTCCCTGCAGGCAAAGCAAGAGAGAGTTTAGGGAAAGTGTCAGAATACGGTGATTCAATGGGCTGTGTCTGCTCTATCGAAGCTGCCACTGACTAGGGACCAAACCCCGCCCTACGCCCTGAAGTCTCCAACAGTGGCCTCGCTGCCTAATATTTATTTCTAGAACCAGTATAACATATGGTTGCAGCTTCAAGGACATTTTCACCATGCAAAGTGCCTCGCCGTGATCACTGTGGTGTCGGCGCTTTCAAGGCACCTTTGCCGAGAGGGTCAGAGTGCAACCTTTGATCTCAGTGAAAGGGCAATTCGCCAGGACTACAGGCATTCACAAGCAATCTTCGAGAAGGACAACATGCTGAGAGAAGACGGACCGCGCTGGCACAGCCTGTCCTCTAGCAGGTCAAATAAGCGCGCACAACACGCTCAAGGTAAAACAAAATAAAAGTTTTAGGAGAGGCAGCAGGGGGAGGGGAGAGAGGAGGGGGCCTGCTCCAGTTTCCCTAGCAGGAACCATATGTTAAAGCTCGCTCCCGCAAGGGAATCGCCAAACGTGCACGCGTTGCCATTGAAGGCAATCCAAAGCGTGCACGTTTTTGGCTGAAAAGGCGAATCCTTTGCTAAAGGCCTCCGTCCTATGCAGCGCATGCACGCAGTGTAGGCGAGATCTAAACAGAGAGGGGGCTGTTTGCCAGTAATATCAGCGCCGACTCTTCTTGTCCACAAAATGGAGCACACTTTGTAGGAAAAAGCGAGAGGTAGGACTTCTTTGCTGCATCATTCCTGTTAAATGGTTATCCATTAATATCAGGGTTCTACCATTCGTTTGTTTTAGTTAGAGACAGAGGAGGTTAATCTTAATTTAAATAACCATTAGCTAAATTCAATATTGTGAGGATCTGGGAGTACCATATGATATGGTTGTGGAGCTTTATCCTGGAATATAATCACAGACACAATCTTGGGTCCCGTCAGTATCGTTTACTCAACCTTAGCTTGGCCTTGGGTAGCAGTAAGGCTTGGCAAAGGAACTGGCCTGATTTAGATCTTTTCATATGGGTTACTCCGTCATAACAGTAACGGATATCCTGTCCGCCGAAATATAAATCCCTTTGGCGGATGGGAGTGACCTATCCCCCAAGATCTAAATCGGGCTCTTTGTGTGAAGCATTTAACTGCGCCAAACAACGAAATAAAGTCACTCAAGAAAGAGACACCCCAATAATTTATAATAATTGAGTATATTTTTATGAATTTTTCCAGTCCTGATCATCAAAATCGAGTAGCGTGTTCCGGAGATACAGAGTTTTTAAAACAATAAATACTTTCAAATGCAATCACAAACAAACATTGGTTAAAACAAACTTTGCAAAGTTTGAAACAGTTCAGCGATTCCTACCCAGGTTCCACCACTTAATCCGACAGGGCAGAGGTCTAGGAGTCTAGTATGGATACTTTGATCAGTTTCCTTGCCACAATAGCGTATTTGAAGCAAGTTCCCAACTTTACAGGATGACTGCCATAGAGTTCAATGTAGTGGTCCTGATGCTGAGGGATGCAGGCAAAGGCTACTCAAAGGATGCTCCTGATGCTGTGCTGTCGTTGGGGTTGATGTGCGGTTGATCCCTTTCTGCACCGGTGCGTTGAGATGACTTTGACCAGAGCAGTTGGGGTTCCACAGCGTCCTCTTTGCGACAGTAGAAGGTCAGCTGTGGCTGGTCACTTGGCCTCATGACAGCGGTCACAGAGAATATCCTTGGTGGGGGCTAGTGCCCTTTGGTGTGATGAACCTGGTCACAGAAGATAGCACTCCCGGGTCCGGCAAACACTGATGCAAGTTTGGGCTATCTTGATTTGCCTCTGTGTGTCCGGTGACTGGCAGCGGCACAGCAACTGCAGTGGCTACCACTTTGTCGATTTGAGCACTTTCAGTTCATGTGTCCCTGTAGCTGGTTCCAGAGGAGCAGCAGACTGATCCTTGGAGTCACTGCAGTTGGTGAAGGTGGGAAATCGACTTTTTCCCTGGTCAGGAGCCACAGATACCAACCCAAAAATACAGCAGATGCAGTCCTTTCGACGATGCAGCCTCTCATTATGTGAACTAAAGGCAGCAGGACAGTTCTTTTTCGGTCCTTTCTTGTTCTCCAAAGGGAAATGAGGGTCAGGGTGCCAGGGGTTTCCCACTTATCCCAGGAACGTACCCTGAGGAGGACCAAGCTGTAACTAACCAATGGGCCACTGGGTCCCCTCCTCTCTCGTGAAGAAGCTCCTGTGATGTGTGGCATCTGGCTATCCCAGAGTGCCCCATTCTTGCCCCTTCAAGATGACATAATGCTGCCTTGGTCGTTGGAAGCTGGGTAGCTCACCCCAGAGGTGTGGCTACCGGTGGGCTACATGCCCACAGGAAAACAGGTTTGGGCACAGGTTTATCTTCCTTGACTCTGTCTCCTATTTGTCTGCAGGAACAGAAGGCATCTTTTTCAGGGGTGTGTCACAAGCGGCCCTTCAAAGGCCGCCTCACATTTGAAGCCTGCCCTTTGGGTTAACTCCCTGATTGGCCATCCTGGTGGAGGAGGTGACACCTCTCTCCTCGGCAGCTGCCTTTGTTCTAGGGCCTGGGAGTCGTTTACATGTCTCCTCAGGTTGTCAGAAACTCTTCTACGAGTGATTGCCTTTCTGAGGCCACTGGACTAGCTGGAGTACAGAGTGGCAACTTTATAAAAGTTGGTTAACTTTAATGGTGACTTTAAATCTGGCCTGGGCATCGGATCGGAGTTATTGTCACAATTAATTTGATACCTTACTTGACTTGGTTAGGTGGTCTCATTCAGAAGTTAGCCAGGCTGGGGTGACAGCCTGTAACCCTGTGTTAGCCAATGGGGCACCTAACCCTTCCACAGGAAAGCAACAATTTAGAAGTGTTGCTGCTAAAAATAATATGTCCTACTTAATAATATATAGATCCCTGCCATAGGGCTCCATAGGCCTTCCTAAGGGAGACTTACATATATCCTTAAGGGAAATGGTGGTTTTGCCATTAGGTGTAATGGCAAAGTCGAACTAGCAGTGTCACTTTTCAGTCTGCATTGATAGGCTGGGATCCATTTTGTCTCTTTCACATGCAGGGTTGCACAAACATTGCTATGTCCCTGAGTGAACACTCTGTCTTAAATGCCCTTGGTACCTTGGGTACCATATACTAGGGAGTTATGAGTAAGTCAGTCCTTGCCGATTGGCTGTAACCAATTAACCATACCTTTTTCAATGGGTCAGAACACTGCAAAAAAACTGTTTCCTTACAAATATATACTTAATTACTTTAAAAAGAATTCAGTTGATTTAATCAATTCTATACATACATTTAATTAATGCATGCTGTTAATTCAGCTTTTTACATGGCAAAGTCCTAAACCAGTCCTAAAACAGACCCCAGGTCTTTTGATATCTCGAAGGTCGCCTAGTGCTTAATAGACCTCTCTCCTCCAGATATCCATATTATTCTGATTACATTCTCAGTGACATGACATAATTGCTGTGATTTCACCTCCTCCCAAGTAGGCCAAGCTTTGGACCATAATTCAAATTAAATCCCAAGACCCTTTCCAGGTTCTTAAGATTAGAGGCTCAAAAAGATTTATGTTTTTGGGAACTCCCTTACTAATTGTATCCAGGCCCCCACAATGTTTGCACATTTGGTGCATTGAGCGCAGAGGCTAGGAAAGTGGACCCCTGATTCAGCAGTGATAGAGAGAAATTCTCCATGCCAAGCATATGCCATTGTCTTTGTAGCCATCCTTGATAGGTGGCACCCTGTTCGAAACCCCCGTCGGACAGTATGTTTTGCAATGCCATGCCCAGAGTTAGGCCAATCTGTTTGCCTCTGTGTGACTTAAGTGGGAATGTAAGTGTGTTGGGTAATCCGAGCATAACGTAGGCCGGGAAGCAAGGTAGCTGTGTATCGAAGTGGATGTCACAACAAGTCTCGCCAGCAGTCAGGCTTACGGGCATGTTTACCTTTGTGTAGCCTAGGGGGTGTGAGACTATAGAGCTCAGTGTATAAACGACCATTGGAGGTTTTAGAAAACATACATGTTTTGTAAGAGGCTGTTGTGCATTGGGGTGAACTGAGGAGTGCAGCACCCAATGTTGCACTTGGTTATAGGGATATCGCTCAAATTCACACAGGGCGAGGTCTGAGCCTAGACTCGTAAAGGATAGAGGACCATCCCCGTCAAAAAGGTGGTCTGTTGGTCTGCATCCCTCCCGTTCCCATAGGTGGAAGGCCTTAGTATTGGGCACAGATTTTAGTGTGATCTGGTGATGTATGTCATGTACATAGTGTACCACTGATTTTACTTGTCACCACATGTCACTTCTGCACATCAGTCACCTTTGTATTGCCGCAATACCTCTGTGTTTGTGACAGCCATATTTATATTCGTTATTTTTTTGAAATAACAAAAGAGTAAATCAACTCTGTTTTAGTCAATTCTTCTCCTGGTGTGTTCTTATCGAAAAATTGTTTTTCATTTTTTGATAACAAATTGAGATGCAGTGTTGCTTTTGTATGTATTACATAAATAGGCTTTCCTGTTTTCAGTTTCTATTTTTGGTAAATTCTGTTGAGGTTTTTTCAGTGTTTTCCAGTGATTTCAATACCTTAAAAAACAGTGGTTATCTGTGGTTACACATTTTCGCGCCATTAAAAAACCCAGAAACAGTGTTTTTCCGATGTTTATGGAACGTTTTGCTTTTATTATTGTTTGTTTTCTGCACTGATAGGGCATTATACATAGACCTTGTATGTATAGTATAGATGAGGTCCAAATAGATTTTTGCAAATTAAACTTATTGTAGTACACCATACAATACTTCTTCAGTGAGTCTTTGGTCCTGTGCACTCGCTTTTCCTTTCCATGTAAACGTATGTGAAAAGGCCCTCTCAGCATTGGCACTTGAGACGTGCAATGCCAAAACAGTCCGTACACAATTTGTTAACTCTGGCCACTGACATAGCTTTCCATGCCAATACGGGTACACTTGAAGATTGCGATTCTCAGGGCTGGTTCTGCAAAAATTGCATTGAGCTGGGTGCTTATGCCCTCAGAGTTTTTGAAGCGGTCAAAAATTAAGCAGCACTTTTGAAACTATGGAAGAAATTCCCCTTTACGGAAAGAATCTAGAACTTGTACAGAGTACCACAGTGAGGTATCATTGACTTCAAAGGCCATTGGTGGTGAAGGGACATTTCTATGCATCAATGCAAACCATTTCTCATACATTGTAAAATAAAAGTTCCTGAATTGCTCTTCAACATTGCTTTGCTTACCAAGTGGCAAGCCATCTAACAAGCAACATGTTGCAGTGCCTAAGTCACTAAAGGTGTCGCCCAGCCTACTCTCCAGGAGATGTTTCACATCAACACCAATTATGCTGAATACTTGACAGACAAAGGTGTTTTCAAATCAAATCTAAGCATGCAGTAGAGTGTCCTTTTTGTATATCAATATCAATATGTGACCAAAGATACTCCCATTTCTTACCTTTGGCATCATCACTCAGCTAAAAGTCTGTACATAGTTGCCACGTGGATAATATAGCATTTATAGCCCCTTAGACCGAGAACCATCATCTGAGGGACACAGTTGGGATGACTCTTTCTTTGATGCCACGCAAACACAAAATGATGAATGTTATCGTTCCTGTGCATAAGAAAACGGTGCACCCTAATGGACTAAAAAGTCAATAGCATTCCTCATTAACTCTGAAGATTGTAAAATGGTTTCAGCATACCATCTAACAAGTGGCAATGATCTCTTACAGGGAAGTACTTCAGCTCAAGTATCAATTTTGAGAGGTCATCACACAAATTTTTCATACACATAACGAAATCACTGCAAATATGAACAATAGCACTCCAATCTTTGTTAAACTTGCAAAGAACCTTTTTTGCAGAGCATTCCAAGTGACACTGCTTCCATGTTTTCCAAAAGTCTGGTGTCATGTGTTCACCACTATCCAAGATGCTTGGTGATAGCGCTCTTTTCACATAAATACAAACCTCTTTCCCTCTTCTATCCTGCCGCTACCCTTCTCTAACCAAATAACTGAATAACATATCCACCACTCAAATTACTTCATATTTCACTATACTAATTTTCAACACTATTCCTCTATAGGTTCCGGAGTAGCGCGCTACTCGCCAGAAAAGCGCTTTAACACCCCTTCAGGAGTAACAAACGCTAAATGAATGCAAACCTTTCTCACCTTCTATCCCTCCGTTATCCTTCTCACTCAAAATAACTGACTAATTTCCACCACTCAAATTACTTTCATATTTCACCATACTAATTCACCACTAATCCGTTATGGGTTTCCCCCCCCTCCAAAAAAAGCACTTCAACACCCCATCAGGAGTAACAAGCGCTATATAAATACAAGCCTTTTTTCCTCTTCTATCCTTCTGCTATCCTTCCGAATCCAAATAACTGACAAACCTATCTACCACTTTAATTACTTTCATATTTCACTATACTAATTGAACACTAATCCCTTACTTGTCCCGGAGTAGCGTGCTACTCGCTGAAAAAGCACTTTGACGCCTCGTCAAGGGTAGTAAGCGCTATATAAATGCAATTACAATACAAATACAATATACTTGTCACTATACCTTGCATTGAATGTTTAAAGCCTGAGGTGTTGGCAGTTCACCTACTATCAGTACTGACTCACTAGAAACTGGGGGTGATGTATTAAGGGTTTTTACCCATTCTCTGTGGGTAAATGTGATGACACATATTAGGAAAGATTCTTATGAAAGCAGCCATTTTACCTATCAGTGAAAGAATCAAACGCAGCCACAATATGAAATATGATTTTGGTATTTCCTGATTCTCTACAGTCTGTAAAATAATTAAACAAGACTTAAAACGTGCTTCTGAACCCTGCATCTTTAGACCAAAGACCACAAAACTGAAAAAAGCAAAGGGAAGAAGAAACAATATTTTAGTGGCATCCCTAAACAACCAAACTCAAGCAGAATAATGTAAGCCCAGTCTTTCTTACTGCTAGCTTGTATAACAACATTATATTGTATTAGCTCCTTCCGGAAGAAAAAAATGACTCTTTCACTCTCTTTTTCCTTTCTTTGAATGGCTTTTAGATTGTGATTGTGCAGGTGTTTTTTCAGTGTTTATATGTTTTTACTGGTGAGGGCTATTTCTCTTTCAGTGGGGTTTTATCAGTTATTATAGGTTTAAACCTAAAACTGGACAGCCTATACATAAATCACAGCAATTGTACTGTCCATCAATGAAGCACATGATTTAGTTCAGGCAGTATGATGGGTTTTGCCTGCCCACAAAAGCAATGTGTTTGATCCAGTTTAGCGACGCAATCATTGTTATAAACAACATGAAAAGCATTGAAACAAAAATAAGCAATGTGGCAAGGCGTCTATCTTAATTAATATTATCTGCCCTACAACAGAGAGCGTCTTGTACCACTATGTCTCAAAGTCTTTTTCTTTTTTTTTTGTTAATAAAGGTCCATAGTTTAGTTTATATGTTTCAGAAACTACTCCTTTGACCTTAGACCCATGATATTTAACCACTTACCTTGTCACCATAGTTTGAATTTCTTCTGTTATTTCAGATTTTAATTTTGAATCAAGATATCTTCTGTATTAGGTTTGTTCATTTTGTAACTAGTAGATCAGTAAATCTTTCTGTTGCTCTGAAGACATTAGTCAAAGGTTCCAATTCAGGAGTAAGAAACATACCCACACCATCTCCATATATTAAAATCATTATTGTTTTAGGGGTATTAAGACTTGCCCATATGGTTTCCTCTGACATAAAGTCCCTGGGCTCGAACTCCATTTTATGTAATCCAGACTCCATCTTAGGCCATAGAAGTCGCCATCTTCCTCAGCTTTGATAATGGACACCACCTTATTCCCTTATTAATGCAGAACCTTTGCCGCCTCTCAACGCAGATTTCACCAGACCTTATCTTTCCGGGAAATGTGATATCGTCAGGTTATTGGATTAATTAAATAGATACAACATCTAAGGCGACATTTGTCGAGGTCAGCTATCTCTTCCTCACCATTTCAAGGTTTACTAAGAAAATATATAGACATAGAACCAAAATAATGCAGCCAAAGCAGGTTTTCTAGCCATGGAAGCGACATAACCTGGCATAGGCATTAACGCAAACAGAAGGAGATGATGGACGGAGCACTAAAACCTTTCAAACACCCCTAGTCAAATAACTAGGATGAACCCATCATCGTTCTTTAGCTCACTTCGCCACCTCAGTTCAGACCCAGCTATATGCAAATCAGTCTTGACCCTGTGCCTCATGGGAATAGTCCAGTCCGAACTGCCAAGCCAGGTCTTCCCTGAATCAGAAACAAGCATCCTGGGACCGGTTTCAGGGTAATACCCCTCATCAGTCAGGCTACCTTGAATCCAGTGGCAAAGTGAGCAAGGGACCAACGTCTGGGCATTCCCTGCCAACTTAGGGCGAACAAAGCAAACACAAGAAGATGATGGACGGAGCACTGAAACTTTTCAGACACTCGCCCCCAGTCACAGATCTGGGTTAAATCCATCATTGTTCTTTAGCTCACTTCGCCACCTCAGTTCAGACCCAGCTATATGCAATCAGTCTTGACACTGTGCCTCATGGGAACAGTCCAGCCCGAACTGCCAAGTCAGGTCTTCCCTGAACCGGAAACAAGCATACTGGGACCGGTTCCGGGGTACCACCCCTCATCAGCAAGGCTAGCTTGAATCCAGTGGCAAAGTGAGCAAGGGACCCACGTCTGGGCATACCCTGCCAAGTTAGGGCAAACAAAGCAAGCACATGGAGCTGATGGACGGAGCGTTGAAACTTTCCAAACACTCACCCCCAGTCACAGATCTGAGTTGAATCCATCATCGTTCTTTAGCTCACTTCGCCACCTCAGTTCAGACCCAGCTATATGCAAATCAGTCTTGACCCTGTGCCTCATGGGAACAGTCCAGCTCGAACTGCCAAGCCAGGTCTTCCCTGAACCAGAAACAAGCATCCTGGGACCGGCTTCGGGGTAACACCCCTCATCAGCCAGGCTAGCTTGAATCCAGTGGCAAAGTCAGCGTTGACATGTGCCCTGTGTGTTGTGCAAATCCTATTCAATGCACTCTTCACTGTTGTATAACTGGCAATAAAATATAAAGTTTAGTTATTATTACAATCTTCATTTTAAAGTTCACAAATCTACTCATCCAGAACATTGAATCTAGATTTAAACCAACTAGCAATTGTATCTCATCCCCATTGACTTCATTGTCAGCACAATTGTCCAAACACTTCACTCCATAACCTCTGTCTCATTTTTTTTCACCATCAATATCAAAAACTCCCTACATTGTTTCATGTTATCCACATAATAAATTGTAAACATATCAATCCTTTGCTAAACATCTTACCGCAAAACTTAAATTCAGCCGACGAGCTGATTATAACTATATATCTTGATGTGGATTCTTCGTTGCTAAAAGTGTAGATTTCTTTTTGTTATCAAAGTGTCACTGACACCCCCAACTGTGTTATCCACATATAAATATATTACCTCTCCTAATTTGTTATATCCTCGTTAAAAAAAACAAGAAAAACAGAGGTTTGATTATTTAACAGGTTTTTTTCCCACTTGTTTACAGCATGCTCCTTGAGGAATTATGAAACATAAATTCATTGCATGTAATTTATTTATTAAATCTTCATTTCGACATATGACTGTCATAAAAGAAACACAATAAAATACAACTTTAAAAATGTTAAAACATCAATTGCTATAAGAAGTTTAGAAAAGAAATATAACACACATTATCCAACATCGTGGGATGGGCGTATCCCTTAAGCTGTCCCTTTAATACAACAGGAACTCATTACCCCCTACCAGGTTACACCACTCAAAATAGTTAATTATTCCAGACATTTCCTCCTGATATTCCACATTGAAGCCAAAAATGTTGTGACCCCAAAAACAATACATGGCGACAAGTCAGTTTTTAATGTTCGGTATGATTGGTGGTACTGCCTAATGCCCAGATTTTTGCAGATGGGAATAATCCACTTCTTCCTAGGGGTCATATAGGAGGGGCAGAAGAAGACCATGTGTACGTCCGACTCTAGTTCGGCATCGCACACTGGACAGTTTGCAGGGGCATCATGGTACCATCGTGCTGTTAAACCTCTGAGCGGTAGGGAGTCATATCTCCATTGGAGGTATAGCTTCCTGTGGGCGCTCGGGCTGATAATGTCCAAGACAGGCTCGAATTTGTAATTATCCTTTTGCTCAAGGAATGACATAGTTAATGGCCCTATTTTGGGGTTAGATTGGTAATCAGACAAATTTTTGTGATAGTATGTTTTCACCAATTCCCGCCGGGGTAGCCCACTACACGCTTCTACAGGGTTCCTCCAGATTTGGGGATACCCCAATCTATCGAACTCTTGCCTAATATGTTTTAACCATGGCATATTCCAGATGTTTGGTAGTTGTAGGAGTTCAGTCAATTCATTCCTATAACTGGCCAATTCAGGACTCGCCCATAGTCGTCTCCAGAAAGTAAGAGGTTTTAGACCTAGTTCTTCCTTTATCGATCTGAGTCCCAAATCTAATCTAGTGGGGTGAAGGGGCGTGCCGGGTGGTAGAGATAACAGCTGTCTAATAAACCTGTTTTCAGTGGTGATAATGTCTGGGTGGCAGCAGTCTCCCCCTAACTCGCCCCCGTAGATCACCGCACCCCGTGCCTGCGACTTAAAAATTTCAAGAGGAGGAGATACAGGTTTAAAGGTGGTTTGTTTAAGGAGTTTAAAAATCCTGCCTATTTTTTGGGAAAGCTTTAGTTGGGGTTTGGTCTGGTGGTGTACCCAGGTCATATCTTCGTTCAGAGTTAGGCCCAGATATTCGAATGTTGAGACTCTCTCCAAGCGTACACCTTCTATGATAGGGTTAGGACGAGACGTTCTCGGTGGGTTAAAGATCATATACTTTGTTTTGGATTTATTTATTTCCAGGCCCCTGTCATGGCAGAAGGCAACAAAGGCATCCAGGACTCTCTGTATACCCATTGGTGTCTTTGCGAGCAGCAAGGTATCATCGGGGAACATGATCGCAGAGATACCTGCTCCCGCCAACCTAGGAGCGTCCCTATTGGGGACCCTGTTCAGGTAGTCAATCACCCCGTTTACAAAGAGGCAAAACAGGGTCGGTGCTAACACACAACCCTGCCTTACCCCTCTGCCAACAGGGAAGCTTGCCGACAGGGTCCCTAGCCTCCCACATCTTACCCTTGCAAAGTTCTGTGAGTGGAGGTGAATTAGAATGTTTAAAAGGGGCGGGGGTATACCTAAATCCCTTAGTACGCTCCAAAGTTTCCCCCGTGGGACCAAATCGAAGGCCGCATGGAGGTCAACAAAAACAGTATGCAGAGAGCCCCTCTTTATTTTGACCGTTTTCCAGAACAGCATCTTTAATCTAAAAATCTGGTCGACGGTGGATACCTTCTTTCGGAAGCCTGCCTGGTAAACACTCAAGATTTCTGAATCTTCTACCCATTCTAAAAGGTGATCCAGGATCAACCTTGAAAAGAGTTTCTGCGAAACATCTATGAGGCTGATAGGCCTGTAATTCAGCGGTAAGAGAGGTGAGCCCTTCTTAAATATTGGCACCATCTCGGCCTCCATCCAAGTATTGGGAGGAGCCATTCCCCCTAGAATTGCATTAAAGATTTTTTGGAGGTAGGGGGCCCATATCTCGGGTTCCTGTTTATATAAATCCCCCGGTACCTTATCCAGGCCTGCCGCCTTGCCCGTAGGGAGGTTTGCTATAGCTGTTCTTACCTCAGTCAAAGAGAAGGTGAGCCCAGGCTGGTCACATTCCTGGGAGTTTACCTTTAGAGGTATGTGCCCCGAGGGGTCGTTGGGTGCTTCCTTATAAAGATTGGCAAAGTGTTGTTCCCAAACCTCGGGTGAGATGTTCGGTGTCACTGCTTGTTCAGGCTCCGCCGAGCCTGTACTTACAATTTGCCAAAACTTACGGGCGTCTTTGACCACCAAAGTTAAGGTTAGATCGGCCCATTTGTCAGCTTCCCATTCCTCCCTGGCATGGCGTGTAAGGTCCCTGTATATTGTGTTTTGTTTTAGCGCCTCTAGGAGCTCCCTTTTTGCCTGTCTGCACGCCTTATTGTACCAGGATGGCTTCCTATAGTGCCCAATCTTTGTTACACCAACGGGATTTAAGGTTTCTTTTATGGCACTAACTAATGCTTTATGCAAGTTGACTAGTTTTAAATGGAAGTCACCCGGAGGGTGCTCCGGGGCAAGTGCAGCGACGCCCTCGAGTTCTGGGATTTTTTGGGTATACATTTTGGCCAATTCGGTTGAGTTTTTGGCCAGCTTGTCCCATCTTATCCTGCGTCTGTTGCTGGACAATGTGGCTGTGTTGGAGTTGTCATGTTCAGGTAGAGGCACCTCACCAGCACCAGGGATCCTAAGAACTATCGTCAGTGGGTCGTGGTCGCTCTTCTCCCTCTGTATGATCTTAGTCTACAATTCTTTTCCACTCCCTGCATTCAATAAACATGTAGTCTAGGCGTGCCCTCCTTCCTGACTGGGAAAAAGTAAAGGCGGGTGGCACATCTTACTTCACACGCCCATTGAATGCCCTTATCGAGTGGGTCAATGTTAGAGTTGTAATCTGTAAAGCTAATGGGGACCATACTCTTGCAACGGGTCCAGCTACTTGAGGGATTCCCCAGACATCGTCCTCTTCCTGGTTTACTGCATCCAGTAAACCGACAAGGGGTTTGAACTGGGAATTGAGGTCACCTCCCACCACATACATGACTCTCTCCGGGAAGTGGGTTGCATGTAATTCATTAGAGCTCAATTTCACAGGGAAGGTATACAGAGATTGTATTCCTAACAACTTTTATAACTTTTATTTCCTCCTCTCGTGGGATTCTTGTTACAAATCAACTTTATGAATGCCATCACTTTAGGTAAGTATTGGTTACTATACTGCTTACGTATTCCATATATAGCGATTGAATGCTTAGGCCATTACAAGGTACATCGTAACAATACGTTTCTCTTGTGATGAATAAGGTAACCGGGCATTTTTCTTGTATCTCTTGAATAACTACTGCAATATTTTCAATGAGGAATAATAGTGTCAGTCTAACATGCACTGAATTAACAAATTGGTTTATTTTTTTCTTTCTTCATGGCAGCTCAGTATAGGTAGCATACAGATTTACATTTATTTTAACACAGCAGTTCTCCACAATAATACCAGGCTGTGTCTAGATTAGGGACTAGAGTCTGGCTGGCCAAGCCCACAGATTTTTACCCCTTCGCCTTAATTTATATTAAATAAAAACCTTTTTGTACATCTGTTTGAGATGAATCAGTCACAGAATATAGAGTATATCCCTGAAGATGGACTCACGTTCGCAATGCAGAGGAGTAGGGCGCAAGTCCTAAAAAAAGCAGTAGGGGGACCTACCTAGTTGGGCAGTAGGCAAGTGACATCACGGTACACAACATCACATATGGCAACACAGGAATTGACATCATAGAAAGTAGCGTCACAAGCCACAACTTTACAGGAAGTGGCATAACAAGAAGTGACATCATAGAAAGCGGCATTACAAGCCACAACTTTACAGAGTGGCATCACAAGAAGTGACATCAGATCTAAAGCCCTCAAATATATGTTTAGTAGGTATATCATGTGTACGTTTGAGCGCATTGTGAGGATTTTAGCAATGTGAGCTATGGAAGATATGTGACTTCTACACCTTGCAAACCCCCAGTTTTATGTAACACATCATGTACATTCATTTACAAACTTATATAATTTATTGTACATGTAATATGCACGTGTTGATGTAAAGCACTCTGACACTGCATTGGGATGAGTAGGGCTAGACAAGAAAAAATAGTGGTACTTAAATTATTTCAACACCTCCTCAGGAGAAGTAAGCACTATAAATATGCAATTTTCTTTGTACAAATACTGAAAGACCAACACATCTGATATTCTTACAGTGCATACATATCTCCAAACATGGACTGAACAGAGTGAAAAGCTGCCTCTCAAGTATGTGTGAAGTGCTAACAAGGTGTGAGCCTTTGTTTCCCCCTCCAATTCATTTGCATCAGGTGTGAGGCTCCTGACTGCTCCCTGCCAAGAGACTCGAACAAATGGAGGCCTGATTACCCCTCAAATTCGACCTTTGTTATGGGCCCAGCAGGAGTCTTAAATAACAAAACCCCAGTCCCCACCTGCAAGTTGTTACTTGTTGCAGATGGAAAGCAGACAACGTGCAGGCGCTGCTGAAAGTGTCACGGTGTTTGGAAATTACACCAGGATGAGTTCAGCACATTATTCAGTGGGGCCCAAATTCTTGGCAGGGTGAACGGCTTTCACCCTTTGAAAATAGTGGGTGGACGTTGTCCACCCGCGTGTACCCCCTCTCGTGCCCTGCCTAGGAGATATCCCTAGAAAAATAGTTTCAATGAATCTCACTATTGTGAAAACTTGCAACTAAAGAAAATTTGTCATGTGGTTTTAATTATATGAATTGATATGAATAATAAAACTTGAAGGAGTGCAAGCAACCTAAATGAGAAAAAGTATTTCCTAAGTAATAAAAATCAAACTTTGGGAATCAAGAGGAGCAGGCTATTTAGTGCCATAATAGCAGCGCTTGAAGGGACTACAACCTGGCGGAGGGGCACACAGTACTTTGCCTGCCAAACTCTCGGCACACCCACTCTATTTAGACAGCGGATAAGCAATTATGTTTCTGCTTCCAGACCCTCCTCCAGAAACCTTACACTGTCAGACCCATGGTCATCGGGCCATCAGTCCTAAGTACCTCAGATCATCCACCCTATGTAGAGTTGATATTTTTATGTACTTTTTCCTCTTTGAAACTGCCAGGAAAGTGAACTCAAAAAGGAAAAAATAATAATGATCCACACACACTCGAAGAAAACTCGGAGGGTGTCGGGCCATTAGTTTGTTTTTCAAAAACAAACTCGTACTTTGGTATTTTCCATTTAAAAAATAAGAAACTTTGCTGAGTATCTGCATGAAACAGGACAGCCACTCAGCAAACTACAGTGCCTTCAGCGGAGCCTCCTTGGAAGCGGTTCCTCTGAACTCACAGCGATCTTCTCCAGGCAGGCTGAGCTTTCTAAATATGTTTGGTGGTTATCCACCAGCTTAAGACCTCCACCTTTCTGTCTTGGCCGCAACCAAAATCTAAATAGGGCTGTTTGCTTGCAACCAAAATGTTTGGCATCATGAGTATCAAAACCGTGATCAAATGCAATTTGAATTCCTGATCCTATGGTGAGAGCTCTAGACCATGTTTTCCACCTCACTTCATGTTTTTTTCAAGCAACTGAAACAAATTAGGAGAAGAACAAATCAAATCTAAAGCAAAGTGCAATTTGACAGAAAACCTAAAACCTATACAGTGGGACCTCATTAAAGGACAATACACGCTCCCATCCCTCTCAGCTACCAGACTCCACAGGCAGCATCTCCGGGGAAAAGCATACCCCCCAGAAGACCTCACTTCTCCTTGATCATGACCAGGCCCTCAAGGAATCCGGGTTGAAGTTTCTTTCATTTAAAATTTTGGGAGATCAGTATTGGACCCCCTGGAAATTCCATAGGGCCAAGCTCCTACTCCATGACAGTAACCTGCTCCGCATTCTGTGGACCTGCCCAGCGATTGCACCCTACTGGACACATTTGGTGTCAGATACAATAATATAGTGCCCTTCTAATTACACCCTCGCCTTCCCTTGCCCTTCTATGTGACTTCTCGGATCTACCCAATTTACCATGACTATAGATGGCTCACAACCACGCTCGCCGCGGCTAAACTTTGCATACACTGGATCCAGCCCAACCTCCCATCGCAGACCAAATGGTTCCTTGATCTGTATCGCATAGCATGATACAAAAAACTCACTTATAGGATGAATGACCAATCTGATATTCTGGGACCCCTTTATGACAGATGTGTCGACACTTCCCACCTGAACTCCTCCCCTGACACGAGGGTCAATGAGCCACACTGGGGAACAGATCTTAAGGCCACACAGACCAAGAGGTGTTTGGCCAACTCCTGATGATGCACATACTACTGCCAGCACCCCAATGCATGCATCTTCTGCCATATCCTCCCTTCCCTTGCTCTCTGCCCTTGCAGTCCCCCCTCACCGCCCGCTCTCACCTGCTAGGAGGGTTATATCAACTGGGCCATGACCCCCTACATGTAAGAGGGCTCAGCCATTGTAGACTACCGTGGCTTGACATATGTTTCCTTGAATATTTGCAATGTATACAGGCTCAAAGAAGGTATACAAGCAATAGCATAATGCCTCATAAGCCATTCCTTTGTCCACAAAACCTAGAAACGGGTAACATTTCAGGGTATTTCGAATTATCTCCGACATATTAGCCTCTTGAATTCCAGGGGGGAGTCGTTGCACCAATGTACCCCTGTAGCTTGAAACGGTTGTTCCTTCAAGGTTTTCATTTTAAACTGAAGATCTTATTTCTAATTCCTATCTTGCTTTCCTAAATGGTTCCCTTTCATAGGGTTTAAGTCAGAACATCTGATGGTCCACACCCATCTCATTGGTAATTTAATGTTTCATTGTCACAGCTCAAACTCTCACATGGCTCACAGTGGGAAGCCAGTGGGGTCATGAAATAGTAAGGCTGAGATACTGACAATGATTTACACTGGCTTTTAGTCAAGTTGCAGAATTCTTATTTTTTCTATGCATCTAAACACCCCTCGAGAAAGTTCCACAAAGGTCAAACAGCAATTGTTAAGTCTAGAGCAGAGGTCTTCAAATCTTTTTGCTTTGAGCCCCCTTAAGCAAAATGTTTTGAAGTTGATCCCCCCACCAAAGCTTTATAGCAAAACTTGGGCTACCAGAAGGAGCAAGGCTGATTGAAAGGGGCGGACCTTAAGAGGAAATTTCTGGGGTACCTTTTCTTTAGCTCATAATCTACGCTGAATGCAAGACGTAAAAAATAACAAAACCATCAAATAAAAGTAGGAATTGACCCACAAAAACACGACTTCACACAACTGAGGTGTTGTGAACCCCTCACACTCCTGGGCCCCAATGCAACAGCACCTCCTGCACTAATAGCTGCGGTCCTGAGATCCAGGCTGTCTCCTCTGCCTCTTTCACACCTTCGCCACCATGCCTCACCATGACTTAACCGCATCGCTGCGGCGGCTTTTCCCGCTGTGTGCGGCAATTTTCAAAAAGCCGGGTTACATGACGAGCTCAGCTCATCATCAGCACACGACCGCCGTAGCTGATAAAATCAAAAAAGAAGCTTCCACCTGTTGCCCATTTCTTTGCAACAAGGATGCTCTCGGTACTAATGCTAGCAAAGAAAATGAGCCTTCATGCTTCTTGTGGACAGTAAGGGTGTCATAATTGTTATGCAGTTGGCCCCTCATACTTCTGGACCCCGGTGGCACTATACTTGATTCAATAATGAAAAAGTATCCATTTGATGGACATTTAAGAATGTTTGCAGAAGGTAACGTCTAATTACCTATTACTAAAATGTATTCTTTTAAAGCATTTGTTTTATCCTAAACACTTGGGACTTGATATAGAGCTAGGCGGATGGTATTTACTCTGTCAGGGACAAGAAGTAAAATACTCCATCACCCTGAGAGAGTACCCGCCTGCCAAATTTAGCAATGTCCTCAGGCCCAGAGGACCTCGCTTACATTGGCAGGATCCAACTTCATTTTGGTTCCTGTCAAAGCATTGAAAGTTTGATGGACGACTCGTCCACATGATGGAGCTGTACTGCAAACTTTCAAGGTTTTTTCAAAAACAAAATCCCAAAGTAGAATTTTGTTTTGTAAAATAAAAAAGCAATGATCCCCACTCAACATGGGAGTTTTCTCCCATGGCGTGGAGGGCATTTTGGCAGTTTTCACTGCCCCATACAATACCTGGCAGTGACAAACAGTGAAAACTTGCCATTTGTTCGCCTACTCTAAGTAGGGTGGGCGGATAAGTGCAAGACCTCAGTCGACCTTTCCTCAGCCGGGCCTTCAGGGGTGTATGATGGCAGAAGAGGTGGTGTAGTCTCTGCTGTCGAAACACTGAAGGTCTGCCTGCCTATGAATGAGGCGGGCAGACCTTGAATTCGGCGGGGAGTGCCCTCTCCTTTAAACTCAAAAGCAGGCCCCCAGTCATTTGTGGCAGCCTATCTTACACTCAGGACCACTGAAACTATGTGATTCTGTGGTTGCGGCATTTTCTGTATGATTATGGATTTTCCATAATTGCCACATAATCCTTCATCTGCTTCTTGATCAGCAGATTTTAACAAACAAAATTGTATCAAGCTTAAACGGATCAAAAGTACTGATAACGCAGCAATGTGTTCCTGCACAGTAGAAAGCTCTTTGCAGAGGTTGACTGGTCATCTTTCAGTTGACTGTTGCTGAATTTGAGTGTTCACCTGGTGACCTGGTGTAAGAATGACCAGAAAATAAGGTAATCCTATTACAAATATGCCACATTACACCACATATTTTGCCATTTCGCACCACATAATATAGTTTACTCTCCTGCAAAATGTGATCCTCCACTGCCACAGAATTGCGTGGCTCTGCTTATAGTGTGTCTAATACAATTTTAAAATAATGACATATATAGTCACAGTGCTTTCTGTTGCAGGTTGGGACCTCATAGCACTAAAAAGTAACTATTCCGAACTGTGTCACCCTGGATTCAATTCTGTGACTCTCTAGTCTCACAAACAGACACCTGGAGTGATCACATTAGTGAATTGAGGTTTTGTAACGTAAGGGAGTGCCTCACCCACAAATTATTTAATTTTGCTTTTATGTTTTATCTAACCTGTGTGCATTATTTTATAGGGAGTTGTCTAACCGGGCAAAAACACAACAAAATACTTGTAGAATATTTTCTTCTATTCAGCCACCTCTTTGACCCCACCACTACAGCACTCAAGATAGAAGTTGCCATGCTGTCTTATGCACCTCAATCGCTGCTTGTAACATAAGATAGCCTGTAAACACGGCAAATAAACAAAGCCTGGCTTCAAGGCCTTCTTCATTTTCAGGTGCTATCGTGGTCACTCCCCCACAGTTTGAAGACCTTTTGTCTAGAGCCAAACTTTCTCTGTACTATAGTGGCTCAGTTATATTCCGACAGAATGGGTTTGGGTTCAGTCAGTAAATATACATGATAATCGCTGGTCTTTAAGTGATTAACCTGGCCTTCTATGGGTAGATGACCATCAGAGATGATCCCTTTCATCGGTGCTTTCGTATTAAGTCCACCGTCTGCATTTCCCATTTTGTAAGCTTTATTCACAACCAAAGTAGACCTCACAAGCAACAGTTTGGTCTTGTTTACATACAGAGCTATCCAGCACATCTATGCTTCATTCTCATCACAAAGCTTCGCACATGGAATGGCTCAGACTTCAACTCACCCCTTAAAGGAAGCAACAGCTGAGTATAATCTGCACAGCTATTTAACCCTATGTCTCCAGTCAGCCATGAAATGTTTCATCTAAACAGTGAAAAGCACAGGGACAGGTGAGAATCTAGAGGTCCTCCATGGTGTGAAACACTAGCTTGTGTACCCTGACCTGTCGCTCAGAGTCCGTAAGTTCCTGTCCTACATGGTGTCAAAAGAGACCAAGACATTTTGAAGGCATAAAGAGCTACCAGTGCCACATCCACCATATTGAGAAGCCTCTCACTGATGTTCAGTAAGGCTACCTATTCGTGCTGCGCGAGGCCTGGGCTCAGATTCTAATTTCCACTATAGTCTGTGGTCATCAAGGTGTGTTCGAAGCTATTTCATCACCAGCTTCTTCCGAAGCTTTATAAGTAGGGATCACATTAATGGCCTATCATTTGCTGAATTAGGAGGACTAAGGGCTTCTTCAGTAAAGGGGTTTGAGTGCTTCAAACTCTAAGGGACTCTACCCTCAATTACAGAAAATGTAAGAAACACAGGGTTAACAGAGACATTATGGAAGCAGTCCTCGTTAAAAGGAATACGGGGCAAGAGTTTCTTTGCATTAAATAGTGTTCATCCCATTAATTCTACACTCAATATCCAATGATGTTACAGGAGCAAAGAAAGGGATGTAACCTCACAGGAAGGATTGCCAGGGTAGAAGGATGCTCTGGTATGGAATCTAGTTCCCATTCATTCCTAGTTAACATGACAAGCTCATTGGAACAGAAATCCACCCATCATGGTACTACAGATGGGCACCTCTTCACTGAGTAATTCAGATGTAGCTTTCAGTGAAGTCCAGTTTTTTTGTGCCCAGTACACACGATAATCATGCGTGTGCTAAGGTGTTGTCTGTGTGAAAGGTACGAGAACCCAGAGCGTGGTCTAGAGGGGCGCACCAAGCTTATTTTCATTGAACACAAGGCTACTCTCCACGTCCTAGGAACATGTTCATGGAGCGGTGGTGGCATCACACAGTTTTTCTGATATGCAGACAGTATTGGACAAGCCTTGTGCTTGCCTTTGAAGAGTGAGATCCCTTCAAGCCTCACTTGCATGCATGTCTGCTACCATAATGTTCACGGATCCTGCGTTGACATCCTTGGCTGAGTGATGTGTGCGCGGGGAGTGTCTATGGCGACTGCGAGAAGGTTCCATGTTGAATGCTAGTGTGTGACAGTGAGGCCAGTGGGCTCCCAGCTGACTTGTTCCTGGTATTGCAGGACACCCACTGAAGGCAGAGGGACAGCCTCCCGAGGCTAGCAAAGTGTATTGGGGAAAATGTGTTGCTGCCATTCCTGAGCTTTGGGTTTATACGGTGAGATGTGAGAGGATGGAGTTGGGGCTGCTTTAGTCATGCAGCAGTGGCCTTTAGCCGAGGCCTGCTGATTGTCTCTTGCTGAGCACCACCATTTGGCTCGATACAGGGTGTGGGGGCGGAGACAGATGCCTTATTTGCTATGCAGAGAGAACCATCCAGGGTAGGTTTGCCCCTTTTTCTCACCCATAGGTACTTCTCCCACAGGGTCTTGGATGCCAGATGCAAGGTATTCATGCAGGTTTATGCTCATGTTTTATGTGCTCCGTTTTGAGACCCCTTTCTTCACTAGCCTGCTTTGGAAAACGTCACCTGCAAAAAAAACTCTGTCAGCTCTACAGTAAGAGAGTGAACTTCTTTGAACCGGTTATAAGAATCTGATAATTAATTTAACAATCCTTGTCTGCAACATGACATGGGATTCCTATTCAATTTAAGGGATGGATTTAAACCAACATTAACCAGATGTCACCGTATTGGTTTTTACTCTTGCGCGTGGCCCCTTAAGGTACTCAGTTTTTACTAAATCGTGATTAAGTACCAGGTTGCATGTCGGGGGTCAATCCTGACCACACCCTATGGATATCCCTTGGTCCTGAGGCAAGCATAGGTATACCAGCCTACCAATATGAGCATGGAAGCCAGACAGGTGGTATCCCACGAGTCTTTACTTGACCTCTCAAGAGAAAGAAACAGTAACTGTCAGAGACACAGGGCTTTAGATGGGTTTCATTTTCCGTTACCCTAATATTTTACACACCTACAATATGAAGATTTATTTTATAAGGTTTTATTTTAGGCGAATGTAATGCATAGCATATGTAAAATTATTGTACCAGATATTAAAATACTTTTAGCGACTATAAATGAGCCAGTAGTAGATATCATGAACACATACAACATATTACATCATATGATTCACTTTATCACTAATGATAATTCGCACTGAAAAGATTTGCCATACCTCAACGCATTTGGCACACAGTCTAGAGCAGCTGCAAGAACATTGTACATTTTGGAGAAGCCAGGATGTTCTCAGCCTGCAACCTTGATATAAAATCAAAATGTTCACAGGAGTCGACATGTTTGTGTCCCTGAGAGGACTGAAAACTCATTGAGAGAAAAATATCAAATCATTTGGAGAATTATTTCCCTATTTTACACTGATGGTGTCTCTATACTAATATTAAAACGCTAGCCAAAACATAAGTTTGTGAATATGTAAAACTGTAAATACACCATAAAATTGCATGATGAATGTAAAACACATTGTGATATAATAATAATCAATATAAAAAGAAATATGCAACAGTTTTCAACCTATGAAAACTCTGACCATGAAAGCCCTAAATGAATGATGGGCATGTGCACAGTATGGTGGGGACCAGTATAAGCAATACAAAACACATTTCACGTGTACACAAGCATCTATCTATGTAAGGTTAGTGTTTGTATAGAACCTACCCACAACCACCCAAAGCTCTTGGAAAGTGGCGGCCCTTGGCAATTGCCCACTTTGTCCATGCCTTAAAACGTCTCCGAGATATGATCCATATCATCAGTAATATCACTTAGAATCCAACTTGTGCATGCAGCCTGGTCACTCTTAACAATCAAGACAACCTCAGTCTCTTTTTGGGCTATCCTATTTTCTATAATTATGGAATAGTTTCCAGCATTAATCTTGAATCTGTAGGAATCTTTGTACCATATCATAGAATGTAAAATTATGTTTCATTTGTTTCTTCCAAGAAGGCAATGAATATTCTAACAATGGCCATTTCAATCCTTGCATTTGCTAGCCTGACCTTTAGCTGTCTCCACACTCCTAGCCTGCGAGTAGATCCCAGGAGTTCCTTCTTCCACTCGAATGACAGTAGTATTGAAGAGAAAGTTGTTTTCCTCTCTTCTAGGTCAGAAAACACTCCCAGGGTTATCTGAACTGTTAATGTTGCACAATAACCATGAGCTCACCAGCTCTACAAGACACAACCCAACATGTTGATATCCTGGATCGTTGATTGACGTAACCTAGAATCATGCCAGGAGATAGAGCTCTGTAGAATGCCAGAATCTGTGTGGTCACTAGAAGGAGTAGATGTGCGGTCAGGAACACAGGAAAGAGATTCCATCTTCCGGGCCTGATCTACTTCTTTGCTTTGAGGTAGTCGGGCGCTGAGGAGCAGTTTATGTCTACCAAAGGAGTCACAGAGCAAGATAAGGTCAACGTCAAGAGACATGGAAGGAACATAGGGTTAGGGCATTAGATCACTTGGCCTTTATCTTTAGCATTTTCTGTCTTACCCTTCCTCAGCCTGCTTCTCACATAATAAAGTAATTGGCCAATTTGGAAAAAAATGTAACAAATGCCATGCCATGCCGAAATCACAGTGCTGCAGAGTTGGAGGCCACCGTAGCATAAGAGCAGGATAAAACCAAAGCAGGACAGCACACGTGATTGACCTCGGTGAACTGAACTGGATTAGCAAGGTAGACCGCATCATAAAGAGAGTGTGAAATGAAGGTGTAAGAAGAAGAAGGCTATTTTATTAGTTATAATCCACACCTGTAGCACTCACTGCTCCATCAACCACCGAAGAACCTCTAAGAATGGAAGCGAGGTGTAAACAAGCACCTCAGGCAGGATGCAAAGGATGGTTGGTGTGTGATTTCTAGTGCTTGTTAAATTATAAGGAACGTTAAAAACAATGAAACGTTTGTGATGCTAGGAGGGGAATTGAGATAATATGGTGGGACTTTCATGGTTAATTCAAGGTAATTTTAAACTAAGGAGCAAGGTCCAAGTGTTGTCGTCTTTGTTGGAGAAAAATTCAAAAGAGAAGTGTTATCTATGGGGAAAAAAAACGAAATACACAGAATTCTAAGTAAATATCTAGTAAGTGCTCAGTACTATGCTGGGGTGATTAAGGGTTCAAATGTATACATTGGATGAGATAATACTTTTCAGGTGATGATATCAATGTGACATAATAGAGTTACACAATAACATAAACGTGTATTGTTGGACAGGCCACATGAAGGGCCGCTCTCCCCCGGCCCGACCAGGCCCGAGCCCGGTCACACAAGTACCACCCACCACCATTGCACACCCTCCGTCCCCTCAGGGACCTCTGCCTTCGAACATATCGACCTCGTGGGCCCGATCCACTGCTGGCCCACGCGCCCTCCGGGACGCCATCTTGGACACTCCACCACGAGGCCGCCTGGCCCCCGATCGACCTCAACCCTGGGCCTAGCCAGGCCTCAGACATCCCGGCACCACCATCCACCCAGGAGGTGAGCGGGCTACTTGGTAAGTCAATGGGAGAAAGAGGTGTCGATGGCTCTCCCCCGCCAAGTGCCGCTCGGCCATCGCCTCCTCGGGCGCTGGCTCCACCCCCCTGCTGGGTGTCGGGACACCCTCATCCCGGACCTCCCGACCTCCAGGTGCGAGGGTCCGGACATCAAAGAACATCAGCCCTATAACTGGGGCAGCCCAGAGCAGGAGGGTAGTTGTATCTTGGAGTCGAGAGACGCAAAGAAGAACTCATCCTTGACGGACTACTGGCGCTGCCATAGCTCTGCCTCGTGCACCTTCGTCTTGCCTGCCGGCGCTGCCGCAACCTTCGTAACCTTCCAAATCCTTCATCGTCGTCGGGACCTGCTGGCGTGGCCGCGGACCGTTTGCAACCATCATCTCATCGGGACCTGCTGGCTCCGCCGCGGACCGTCGTTTCCTTCGTCCATCTCGGGACCTGCTGGCTCCGCCGCGGCCCGATCATCTAGAACGCCGAGCTCGAGGATTGAGAGCTATTTCCACTTTTTGGTAACAAGACTGTCCCGCTACCCTTTTCCCAAACCAGAGACCAGAATCGAGGGGACCCCTGAGTCCAGACCTCCTTGTACAAATCCATCGTACTTAAAGAATTGCCTATAAAGTATCGTTGAACCTTACCCTTGTGTGGTGTCCGTCTGTGGGGGGGGAAGTTACTTGTCTGTACGATCGCTGGAGACGGCTCTCCCCGGAGACCTCTCCCCTTATCCTCGGCCGACCCTCCCGGTCCGTCTAACATTGGTGGCCAGCGGCGCGATCCGAATCACCGCATAATCGTACAGAGAGTAGCTCACCCCACAACGAAATCACGATGACGACTAAAGAAAGCGGAGCAACCGAGAAATTCCAGATGGAGAAATTGGACGAGTACAGCCATCGTGAACTAAAACAATTCTGCATCGAACTAGGTATCGCTACCACCGGACTAAGTACCAAAGACGATTTTAAGCATGCCCTAGAATCTTGGGCAGAAACCGGGGCTGCCGGAACCCCGGATCAAAGCATCGCAGCAAAGACCACCACGGCCCCTGAAGAGCAAAGAACGGGTCTCTCGCAAGACGAGATCCAGGAACGAGAAAAAACCCGACTACACGAGCTGGAAATGGCCCGACTCAAAATGGACATTGAACTTAAATTGGCCGAACAAAAAATCAACTTAGAGCACCTGCGTCTCCGAGAAGAAAGAGAGGAGAAACAGAGACAAAGGGAGCTCGAGGAAAAGAGACTGGCATATGAACACGAGCGAAAACTAGCTGAGATCGATCTACGCAAGCAGAATAAAGAAGTAGGGGTGTACGAGCAACCCCACACCCCAGGGGCAACAGAGAAAAAGGTACACATCCCCAAAGACGTCGTTCGAGAATACTTCCGAGAGGACGACATCCAGCAATGGTTTAAGGCCTATGAAATCGCTATGACTGCACACCGGATCGATAGAAGCGATTGGGGAGCCGGGCTATGGGGGAGATTCCTCAATGAGGGCCGCGACGCCCTGTTACAGCTCCCGGACCACCAGATGACCTCCTATGACCATATGAAAGCTGCACTCCTCACTCGTTATGGCCTCACACCCGAGATGTACCGTCAGAGGTTCCGAGACTGCACCCGCATCCCGGGTACAACTTGGGTGGACTATGTAAACTACTTTAGCCGAGCCTTCGAGGGCTGGATCAAAGGAAGCAAGGTCACAACCTACGAACAACTGTTCAATCTGATGGTATGGGAGCACCTATCAAACAATTGTTTTATTGAACTCCGCCAACACCTCCTCGACAGCAAGTTAACCGATCCCCGGCAGCTCGCAGCCGAAGCTGACCGATGGGAGATCACCAGAGTGGGCCGGAATGGGTCCTACGAACAGAACCGGAACAACAACGGTCAGCACCGTCCCCGAGGAGGAGGAGGGGGCCAAGGACGAGGAAGAGACAACGCCCCGGTCGCCCCCGCTACCAGCACCACCCCCCCGGCCAACCGGGGCAGCACCCCGGCGCGACCGGGATACCGAGCCAATGTTACGTGCCATCGATGCCAACGAGTCGGCCACTATGCAAACGACCCAAATTGCCCACAGTACCAGAGCCCAAGACCCCGCCAGGTGGCTGCTGCTGCCCTGGGGGAAGAACAGATCTCCGAGGAGCAAGAAGAATATGAGCAAGAGCATCAGGAATGGGAGCCAGCCGCCATGGCTCTAGCCTGCCTAGGGGGGAAGGACATGGTCCCGCGGGTCCCCCTACCCGCTAACACCCAGAAGTACAGCCAATGGGTGAGCATCAATGGACGCCGGGCCGAAGCCCTTCGTGACACCGGGGCCAGTGTAACAGCCGTCCGCTGTCACCTGGTGACCCCAGAACAGTATCTGCCGAACATTCTCTGCCCTGTACGCTCAGCCGATAACTCAGAAAGCCTGTGTCGGATGGCCTGCGTCCCCTTTGAGTGGGGAGGGGTCTCCGGCATGTTGAAGGTAACGGTCCGAGGCGATGCCCCCGTAGACTGCCTCCTGGGGAATGACCTTGAAAGCTCTCCGTGGGCAGCCGTAGAACGAAGAGAACACCTGGGGATGTTGGGCGTCCCGGACTGGGCGTGTGTCACCACCCGGTCCATGGCCGCCCGTGCCAACCCCCGCCCAGAGGAACCCGAATTGCCGGCGCCGCCGCCTCCGGTCGCCCCGGCCGAAACCACTGACCGTGACGCCCCCCCAGAACCAGCTCACTCTCCAGACCTCGCTAACCTCGACCAGTGGCCCCAAGAGGGGGGGCCCACGCAAGAACAATTTCGCCAAGAGCAGAAGACCTGTCCCTCCCTCGAGGGACTCCGCCAGCAAGCGCTCGCCCAAAGCGCAGGGGATACCTCCGGAACACACTGGATCTACTGGGACAATGATCTGCTTTACAGTGAGCAAAGAATCGCGGAGCTGGGAGCCAGCCGAGTACTAGTGGTGCCCCTCCGTTTTAGAGACTTTCTGCTAAACCTGGCCCACGATGTCCCCCTGGCGGGACACCTGGGTCAAGATAAAACCTACAATCGTCTGGTGACCCACTTCTTCTGGCCCAAAATGAGGAACGATGTACACCAGCATTGCCGATCTTGCCCCACATGCCAAGCCAGTGGAAAGAGCGGCCGCAAACTAAAAGCCCCCCTGCAACCGTTTCCCGTGGTCGCCACCCCGTTCGAGAGGGTCGGGATCGACATCGTGGGGCCCTTGGACCCGCGTACAAAACAAGGCCATCGATTCATCCTGGTGCTAGTGGACCACGCCACCCGCTACCCCGAGGCTGTTCCCCTGCGAACTGTGACAGCCCCGGTAGTCGGCCGGGCCCTAATGGGGATCTTCTCCCGTGTGGGCTTCCCCCGAGAAGTCGTCAGCGACAGAGGCACGAACTTTATTTCTAAATATATGAAGTCCCTCTGGCAACAATGCGGGGTTACCTACCGATTCACGACCCCCTATCACCCTCAAGGAAACGGACTCGTTGAGCGGTTCAACCGCACGCTAAAAGGGATGATCGGGGGGTTGGAAGAGCCCCTCCGTCGCCAGTGGGATGTGCTGCTGCCATGCCTCCTCTTCGCATATCGAGAGGTCCCCCAGAAGTCCTTGGGCTTCAGCCCGTTTGAACTGCTGTATGGACACCCAGTACGGGGGCCGCTCAGCCTCGTCAAGGAAGGCTGGGAGATGCCCCCTCTCAAGAACCCACCAGATGTCTTCCGGTACCTCCTAACCCTCCGCAACCAGACCCGGCGGTTCAGAGAGCTGGCAAAAGCCAACCTAGAGGCCAGCCAAGAGGACATGAAAAAGTGGTATGACCGGAATGCCTCCTCCATCGAATTTGAACCTGGGCAACAGGTATGGGTGATGTCCCCCACCGAACCCTGCGCCCTGCAAGACAAGTGGACGGGGCCCTTCAAAGTAGTCGAGCGCAAGGGTCCTGCCACCTATCTCATCAACATGGAATCTTCCCGGAACCCCCTCCGGGTCCTCCACGCTAACAGACTGAAACCCCACTTTGTGCGTTCCGAACTCAGCCTCCTGATGGCCACAGACAATGGGGCTGAAGAAGACTCCGAGCCCCTCCCTGACCTCCTACGGACTCGGGAGAAAGACGGCTCCGTGGACGGGGTCCGACTCTCAGAGGCCCTCACCCAAGAGCAACGCCAGGAGTGTCGGGCCCTCCTATCACAGTTCGCCAACCTGTTCTCCCTCACCCCCGGTGTCACTTCCTGGTGTGTGCACGATGTGGACACGGGGGACAGTCCCCCTATCCGCCACCGGGCCTACCGCGTGCCAGATCGGGTACGAGCCTGCGTCCAGGAAGAGGTAGCAAAAATGCTCACGCTCGGGGTCATCGAGCCCTCAGACAGCCCCTGGGCCAGCCCTGTAGTACTGGTCCCCAAAGCGGCCGCACCAGGCACCACACCGGAACTCCGGTTCTGCGTTGACTACCGGGGCTTGAATGCGGTCACCCGAACAGACGCACATCCCATCCCCCGGGCAGATGAACTGATTGACCGCATGGGAGCTGCCCGCTACCTCAGTATTTTCGACCTGACGGCGGGCTACTGGCAAATCGGCCTCACACCCCGGGCCCAAGAACGTTCTGCCTTTTCCACCCCCGATGGCCATTACCATTTCAAAGTCATGCCCTTCGGCATGAAGAATGCTCCCGCAACCTTTCAGCGGCTCGTCAATCAGGTCCTGGCGGGGCTCGAAGGGTTCAGCGCTGCCTACCTAGACGACATCGCTGTATACAGCCACCAGTGGCCCGAGCACCTCCACCACCTCCGAGCCGTGTTACAAGCCCTTCAGCAGGCTGGCCTCACGATCAAGGCCAGCAAATGTCAAATTGGTCAAGGGTCTGTAACCTACCTCGGACACCAGGTGGGAAGCGGCCTGGTGGCCCCTCTGCAGCTCAAAATTGCCGCCATCCAGTCCTGGCAGCCCCCCATCACCCAGACCGAGGTACGAGCCTTCCTGGGCCTCACGGGCTATTACCGAAGGTTTGTGAAAGACTATGGTACTATAGTGGGGCCCCTCACAGAACTTACGTCCAAAAATCAACCCAAGAAAGTCAACTGGACCGCCGATTGTCAAACAGCATTCGAGCAATTGAAAGCCGCCATGTGTTCCGCCCCTGTGCTCCAGGCCCCCGACTACAGCAGGGAGTTCGTCGTCCAGACGGATGCCTCCGACCATGGCATTGGGGCAGTCCTGTCTCAAGTAAACACCGAGGGCCTTGATCAGCCAGTGGCCTTCATCAGCAGACGACTCCTACCACGAGAACAACGCTGGAGCACCATAGAGAGGGAGGCCTTCGCAGTGGTATGGGCCCTCAAGAAGCTCCGGCCCTACCTCTTCGGCACACACTTTCGGGTACAGACCGACCACCGACCCCTGCAGTGGCTGATGCAGATGCGGGGAGAAAACCCGAAGTTACTACGTTGGTCCATCTCCCTACAAGGGATGGACTTCACCGTTGAACACCGGCCTGGGCCAGATCACGCCAACGCAGATGGCCTGTCCCGGTTTTTCCGCCTCGACGAGGAGAGTCCCCAAGAGGATGGGTAACTCTCCCCGCCTTCAGCTGGGGGGGACGCATGTTGGACAGGCCACATGAAGGGCCGCTCTCCCCCGGCCCGACCAGGCCCGAGCCCGGTCACACAAGTACCACCCACCACCATTGCACACCCTCCGTCCCCTCAGGGACCTCTGCCTTCGAACATATCGACCTCGTGGGCCCGATCCACTGCTGGCCCACGCGCCCTCCGGGACGCCATCTTGGACACTCCACCACGAGGCCGCCTGGCCCCCGATCGACCTCAACCCTGGGCCTAGCCAGGCCTCAGACATCCCGGCACCACCATCCACCCAGGAGGTGAGCGGGCTACTTGGTAAGTCAATGGGAGAAAGAGGTGTCGATGGCTCTCCCCCGCCAAGTGCCGCTCGGCCATCGCCTCCTCGGGCGCTGGCTCCACCCCCCTGCTGGGTGTCGGGACACCCTCATCCCGGACCTCCCGACCTCCAGGTGCGAGGGTCCGGACATCAAAGAACATCAGCCCTATAACTGGGGCAGCCCAGAGCAGGAGGGTAGTTGTATCTTGGAGTCGAGAGACGCAAAGAAGAACTCATCCTTGACGGACTACTGGCGCTGCCATAGCTCTGCCTCGTGCACCTTCGTCTTGCCTGCCGGCGCTGCCGCAACCTTCGTAACCTTCCAAATCCTTCATCGTCGTCGGGACCTGCTGGCGTGGCCGCGGACCGTTTGCAACCATCATCTCATCGGGACCTGCTGGCTCCGCCGCGGACCGTCGTTTCCTTCGTCCATCTCGGGACCTGCTGGCTCCGCCGCGGCCCGATCATCTAGAACGCCGAGCTCGAGGATTGAGAGCTATTTCCACTTTTTGGTAACAAGACTGTCCCGCTACCCTTTTCCCAAACCAGAGACCAGAATCGAGGGGACCCCTGAGTCCAGACCTCCTTGTACAAATCCATCGTACTTAAAGAATTGCCTATAAAGTATCGTTGAACCTTACCCTTGTGTGGTGTCCGTCTGTGGGGGGGGAAGTTACTTGTCTGTACGATCGCTGGAGACGGCTCTCCCCGGAGACCTCTCCCCTTATCCTCGGCCGACCCTCCCGGTCCGTCTAACATGTATATCATATTTTCTCTTGTTAAATGAGATAATAAAGAAAGAACATGTCATATGTGACTCATTTCGGTATCAGATTCAGTCCATGCAGTCTGTGAGCAATCTTCCGCAGCCTCTCCACTAGCTCCCAGTTCCCTGGCCCCCCAGGCGGCTTCCGTTCCATTGGAATGTAGTTTCAGATGTAGAGGTTTCTCCTGCCCAGTTTAGTCACCTGCTGCCATTTTATATACTCGAGTACCATAGGCTTAGACTGTAGTATGCCTGCACACTTTAACTGTGATTAGACCATGGGGCAAAATTGCAATATCTAGGAACTACGTTCATACTTTATAAAAGAATGATATATGTTGTACTTGGACCATATCTCTGAACGTCATTGGCCCAGAATATAGTTCCATGAACACAATGTGCACTAAATTTGTAGTTCATAAAGAATATGCTGATTATACAGCAGGTTAGTAGATATTTCCACTGCAAGGACATTACTCATTTAAATGCCACTGCAGTAATTTTTAATCAGGTGAATTAATGGATTGTATTTGACTTGTATTTATTTTAACAGGTCCTGTCCATGGCTCCTAATGATGGCTTTGCAAAGGTACATTATGGATTTATCCTGAAAGCACAGAATCACATTGCTGAGAGCATTCCCTTCCTAAAGGTAATTCACAAATATTTGTCACCTCTTTCTACATATATGAAATGTTAATTACCTCAATTAAAATCAGCACTAGAGGAACTTCATAAAATACGTATAAACGTAACTGAATTGTTAAAAAATTTTAAGGGTGCATATTTGACACATTTGCGATGGATAATTCTAATCACGGATTACTCACCTTAGAATACGCCTGAGGTGCCAGACTGGTGCAGGAAAATTTCTTGTAGTATTACTTCCGCACACCGCCATGTAGCGTCATGCAACTCCACACCGCCCTGGAAGGAGCGAAGCCAAATATAAGCATCACCCCTCAGAATTAATGTCAGTTCTTTTCTTTCTCCACCTTGTGACATTGATCTGGATATCCGCTCCCTTTTTAGGGCTCGGCCTACGTCACCACGAAGTGGGGCGGAGCTTCGAGCTCTTATGTTAAAGAGAAAAAAAAAAGGTTTCTTTAGGGCTCGGGCCAGATAGATTCCTTAGTGCGCATGCTTTTGTTATGGCATCTGCATAGTGATTCGTCTTCGCTGTGCTGTCCTTTTAGTAGCCTTGACACGATAGGCTATATGTAATTTCGTCCGCCATTTCTGGCATTTTCTGTGTGGTTACGAGCACGGGCATCCATAAATATCAATTAGGAGCTGTCAGGGAGGTGCTGTAATGGAATCCAGATGCTGTGGGCGCGTTCACCATTCTGCAGTGCGTTTTGGTGGGCGCGCGCCATGCATTTTTTTGTTGCTCCTTTCATCTCCGGTTTACTCAGCTAATTTAAATGTTTGAATAGCTGAAATGCTTTTACCGAAATTTAAAATGTTTGTTTGGAATAAAAGGTTTACAGTTTTCAGCCAGCTTGCACCTCCTTGTTTGAACACGGAATGTAAAGCGAGTTTGTTTTAGAGCACTGATAGCCCTGTGAGGTGATACTTCAGGGTCGACGTGGTGGGTGCTTCGGGCTGGCTTGCCAGTTTGTTTATTTAAGCGGCTGACATGGTAAGTGGAATAACGAGGGAAGAACACGGTACCAGCTGTATATTTGACTGTCACTCTTAGCTGCGATATAAATAAGTGGGAAAGTGCAATTTCGGATGATATTGAACATTCACTCATTCCAACAATTATGCATTTAAACTTTCAGGCTTATTGTGAACATTTGAGGGTTACGGGTGGCGAGTTCAGTAAGAGGTAAAGAGTGCGCTTTTCATGCCCTACTTCGGGTTCACAGTGTGAGTTTGGGCGGCTGCGACACCAGCTAAATATAAATCTGGCGCAGTCCTACTGGGCACCATGCTGTATGTCAGTCTATGAGGGAAGGCGCCGTTCTGCTCTGTGCTGGGGTGAAGGATAGGGACATTGTGAACAACGATGGTTGGGAGCAGGATATGGCCTTCGGGGTGACGACGTTATGTGCAGAGTGCAGTTTGGTAGTGCAGAGTGCAGTTTGGTAGTGCAGAGTGGTAGTGCAGAGTAGTAGTGCAGAGTGGTAGTGCAGAGTGGTAGTGCAGAGTGGTAGTGCAAAGTGGTAGTGCAGAGTGGTAGTGCAGAGTGGTAGTGCAGAGTGCAGAGTGGTAGTGCAGAGTGGTAGTGCAGAGTGCAGAGTGGTAGTGCAGAGTGCAGAGTGGTAGTGCAGAGTGCAGAGTGGTAGTGCAGAGTGGTAGTGCAGAGTGCAGATTGGTAGTGCAGAGTGCAGATTGGTGGTGCAGAGTGGTAGTGCAGAGTGGTAGTGCAGAGTGGTAGTGCAGAGTGGTAATTGAGAGTGCGAGTGGTAGTGCAGAGTGGTAGTGCAGAGTGCAGATTGAGAGTGCAGAGTGGTAGTGCAGAGTGGTAGTGCAGAGTGATAGTGCAGAGTGGTAGTGCAGAGTGGTAGTGCAGAGTGCAGAGTGGTAGTGCAGAGTGCAGAGTGGTAGTGCAGAGTGGTAGTGCAGAGTGGTAGTGCAGAGTGGTAGTGCAGAGTGGTAGTGCAGAGTGCAGAGTGGTAGTGCAGAGTGCAGAGTGGTAGTACAGAGTGGTAGTGCAGAGTGCAGAGTGGTAGTGCAGAGTGGTAGTGCAGAGTGGTAGTGCAGAGTGGTAGTGCAGAGTGCAGAGTGGTAGTGCAGAGTGCAGAGTGGTAGTGCAGAGTGCAGAGTGGTAGTGCAGAGTGGTAGTGCAGAGTGCAGAGTGGTAGTGCAGAGTGCAGAGTGGTAGTGCAGAGTGCAGAGTGGTAGTGCAGAGTGGTAGTGCAGAGTGCAGAGTGGTAGTGCAGAGTGCAGAGTGGTAGTGCAGAGTGGTCGTGCAGAGTGCGGAGTGGTAGTGCAGAGTGGCCGTGCAGAGTGCGGAGTGGTAGTCCAGAGTGCAGAGTGGTAGTGCAGAGTGGTAGTGTAGAGTGCAGAGAGAGTGCAGATTGAGAGTGCAAGTGGTAGTGCAGAGTGCAGATTGGTAGTGCAGAGTGCAGATTGGTAGTGCAGAGTGCAGATTGGTAGTGCAGAGTGCAGATTGGTAGTGCAGAGTGGTAGTGCAGAGTGCAGAGTGGTAGTGCAGAGTGCAGAGTGGTAGTGCAGAATGGTAGTGCAGAGTGCAGAGTGGTAGTGCAGAGTGCAGAGTGCTGAGTGCAGATTGAGAGTGCAGAGTGGTAGTGCAGAGTGGTAGTGCAGAGTGCAGATTGAGAGTGCAGAGTGCAGATTGGTAGTGCAGAGTGCAGATTGGTAGTGCAGAGTGCAGAGTGGTAGTGCAGAGTGGTAGTGCAGAGTGATAGTGCAGAGTGCAGATTGAGAGTGCAGAGTGCAGATGGTTAGTGCAGAGCGCAGAGTGGTAGTGCAGAGTGCAGAGTGGTAGTGCAGAGTGCAGAGTGGTAGTGCAGAGTGGTAGGGCAGAGTGGTAGTGCAGAGTGCAGAGTGGTAGTGCAGAGTGGTAGGGCAGAGTGCAGAGTGGTAGTGCAGAGTGCAGAGTGGTAGTGCAAAGTGCAAAGTGGTAGTGCAGAGTGAGAGTGCAGAGTGGTAATGCAGAGTGGTAGTGCAGAGTGCAGAGTGGTAGTGCAGAGTGCAGAGTGGTAGTGCAGAGTGGTAGTGCAGAGTGCAGAGTGGTTGTGCAGAGTGGTAGTGCAGAGTGCAGAGTGGTTGTGCAGAGTGGTAGTGCAGAGTGCAGAGTGGTTGTGCAGAGTGGTAGTGCAGAGTGCAGAGTGGTTGTGCAGAGTGGTAGTGCAGAGTGCAGAGTGGTTGTGCAGAGTGGTAGTGCAGAGTGCAGAGTGGTAGTGCAGAGTGGTAGTACAGAGTGCAGAGTGGTAGTGCTGAGTGCAGAGTGGTAGTGCAGAGTGGTAGTGCAGAGTGCAGAGTGGTAGTGCAGAGTGCAGAGTGGTAGTGCAGAGTGGTAGTGCAGAGTGCAGAGTGGTAGTGCAGAGTGGTAGTGCAAAGTGGTAGTGCAGAGTGCAGAGTGGTAGTGCAGAGTGGTAGCGCAGAGTGCAGAGTGCAGAGTGGTAGTGCAGAGTGGTAGTGCAGAGTGCGGAGTGGTAGTGCAGAGTGCAGAGTGGTAGTGCAGAGTGCAGAGTGGTAGTGCAGAGTGGTAGTGTAGAGTGCAGAGAGAGTGCAGATTGAGAGTGCGAGTGGTAGTGCAGAGTGCAGAGTGGTAGTGCAGAGTGGTAGTGCAGAGTGCAGAGTGGTTGTGCAGAGTGGTAGTGCAGAGTGGTTGTGCAGAGTAGTGCAGAGTGCAGAGTGGTTGTGCAGAGTGGTAGTGCAGAGTGCAGAGTGGTTGTGCAGAGTGGTAGTGCAGAGTGCAGAGTGGTTGTGCAGAGTGGTAGTGCAGAGTGGTAATGCAGAGTGGTAGTGCAGAGTGCAGAGTGGTAGTGCAGAGTGGTAGTGCAGAGTGCAGAGTGGTAGTGCAGAGTGGTAGTGCAGAGTGCAGAGTGGTAGTGCAGAGTGGTAGTGCAGAGTGGTAGTGCAGAGTGGTAGTGCAAAGTGGTAGTGCAGAGTGGTAGTGCAGAGTGGTAGCGCAGAGTGCAGAGTGCAGAGTGGTAGTGCAGAGTGCGGAGTGGTAGTGCAGAGTGCAGAGTGGTAGTGCAGAGTGGTAGTGTAGAGTGCAGAGAGAGTGCAGATTGAGAGTGCGAGTGGTAGTGCAGAGTGCAGATTGGTAGTGCAGATTGGTAGTGCAGAGTGCAGATTGGTAGTGCAGAGTGGTAGTGCAGAGTGCAGAGTGGTAGTGCAGAATGGTAGTGCAGAGTGGTAGTGCAGAGTGCAGAGTGGTAGTGCAGAGTTCTTAGTGCAGATTGAGAGTGCAGAGTGCAGAGTGGTAGTGCAGAGTGCAGATTGAGAGTGCAGATTGGTAGTGCAGAGTGCAGATTGGTAGTGCAGAGTGGTAGTGCAGAGTGATAGTGCAGAGTGCAGATTGGTAGTGCAGAGTGCAGATTGGTAGTGCAGATCGCATATTGGTAGTGCAGAGCGCAGATTGGTAGTGCAGAGCGCAGATTGGTAGTGCAGAGCGCAGATTGGTAGTGCAGAGTGGAGAGTGGTAGTGCAGAGTGCAGAGTGGTAGTGCAGAGTGGTAGTGCAGAGTGGTAGTGCAGAGTGCAGAGTGGTAGTGCAGAGTGCAGAGTGGTAGTGCAGAGTGCAGAGTGGTAGTGCAGAGTGGTAGTGCAGAGTGCAGAGTGGTAGTGCAGAGTGCAGAGTGGTAGTGCAGAGTGCAGAGTGATTATGCAGAGTGGTAGTGCAGAGTGGTAGTGCAGAGTGGTAGTGCAGAGTGGTAGTGCAGAGTGGTAGTGCAGAGTGCGGAGTGGTAGTGCAGAGTGCAGAGTGGTAGTGTAGAGTGCAGAGAGAGTGCAGATTGAGAGTGCGAGTGGTAGTGCAGAGTGCAGATTGGTAGTGCAGATTGGTAGTGCAGAGTGCAGATTGGTAGTGCAGAGTGCAGAGTGGTTGTGCAGAATGGTAGTGCAGAGTGCAGAGTGGTAGTGCAGAGTGCTTAGTGCAGATTGAGAGTGCAGAGTGCAGAGTGGTAGTGCAGAGTGCAGATTGAGAGTGCAGATTGGTAGTGCAGAGTGCAGAGTGGTAGTGCAGAGTGGTAGTGCAGAGTGGTAGTGCAGAGTGCAGATTGAGAGTGCAGAGTGCAGATTGGTAGTGCAGAGCGCAGATTGGTAGTGCAGAGTGGAGAGTGGTAGTGCAGAGTGCAGAGTGGTAGTGTAGAGTGCAGAGAGAGTGCAGATTGAGAGTGCGAGTGGTAGTGCAGAGTGCAGATTGGTAGTGCAGATTGGTAGTGCAGAGTGCAGATTGGTAGTGCAGAGTGCAGAGTGGTTGTGCAGAATGGTAGTGCAGAGTGCAGAGTGGTAGTGCAGAGTGCTTAGTGCAGATTGAGAGTGCAGAGTGCAGAGTGGTAGTGCAGAGTGCAGATTGAGAGTGCAGATTGGTAGTGCAGAGTGCAGAGTGGTAGTGCAGAGTGGTAGTGCAGAGTGGTAGTGCAGAGTGCAGATTGAGAGTGCAGAGTGCAGATTGGTAGTGCAGAGCGCAGATTGGTAGTGCAGAGTGGAGAGTGGTAGTGCAGAGTGCAGAGTGGTAGTGCAGAGTGCAGAGTGGTAGTGCAGAGTGCAGAGTGGTAGTGCAGAGTGGTAGTGCAGAGTGGTAGTGCAGAGTGCAGATTGAGAGTGCGAGTGGTAGTGCAGAGTGGTAGTGCAGAGTGCAGATTGGTAGTGCAGAGTGGTAGTGCAGGGTGCAGATTGAGAGTGCAGAGTGCAGAGTAGTAGTGCAGAGTGGTAGTGCAGAGGGCAGAGTGTTAGTGCAGAGGGCAGAGTGGTAGTGCAGAGTGGTAGTGCAGAGTGGTAGTGCAGAGTGCAGAGTGGTAGTGCAGAGTGGTAGTGCAGAGTGGTAGTGCAGAGTGCAGAGTGGTAGTGCAGAGGGGTCGTGCAGAGTGCAGAGTGGTAGTGCAGAGGGGTCGTGCAGAGTGGTAGTGCAGAGTGGTAGTGCAGAGTGCAGAGTGGTAGTGCAGAGTGGTAGTGCAGAGTGGTAGGGCAGAGTGGTAGTGCAGAGTGCAGAGTGGTAGTGCAGAGTGCAGAGTGGTAGTGCAGAGTGCAGAGTGGTAGTGCAGAGTGCAGAGTGGTAGTGCAGAGTGCAGAGTGGTAGTGCAGAGTGCAGAGTGGTAAGGCAGAGTGCAGAGTGGTAGTGCAGAGTGCAAAGTGGGAGTGCAGAGTGGTAGTGCAGAGTGGTTATGCAGAGTGGTAGTGCAGAGTGCAGAGTGGTACTGCAGAGTGCAGAGTGGTACTGCAGAGTGCAGAGTGGTAGTGCAGAGTGCAGAGTGGTAGTGCAGAGTGCAGAGTGGTAGTGCAGAGTGCAGAGTGGCAGTGCAGAGTGCAGAGTGGTTGTGCAGAGTGGTTGTGCAGAGTGGTTGTGCAGAGTGGTTGTGCAGAGTGGTTGTGCAGAGTGGTAGTGCAGAGTGCAGAGTGGTAGTGCTGAGTGCAGAGTGCAGAGTGGTAGTGCAGAGTGGTAGTGCAGAGTGCAGAGTGGTAGTGCAGAGTGCAAAGTGGTAGTGCAGAGTGGTAGTGCAGAGTGCAGAGTGGTAGTGCAGAGTGCAGAGTGGTAGTGCAGAGTGCAGAGTGGTAGTGCAGAGTGGTAGTGCAGAGTGCAGAGTGGTAGTGCAGAGTGCAGAGTGGTAGTGCAGAGTGCAGAGTGGTAGTGCAGAGTGCAAAGTGGTAGTGCAGAGTGGTAGTGCAGAGTGCAGAGTGGTAGTGCAGAGTGGTAGTGCAGAGTGGTAGTGCAGAGTGGTTATGCAGAGTGGTAGTGCAGAGTGCAGAGTGGTAGTGCAGAGTGCAGAGTGGTAGTGCAGAGTGCAGAGTGGTAGTGCAGAGTGCAGAGTGGTAGTGCAGAGTGCAGAGTGGTAGTGCAGAGTGCAGAGTGGTAGTGCAGAGTGCAGAGTGGTTGTGCAGAGTGCAGAGTGGTTGTGCAGAGTGGTTGTGCAGAGTGGTTGTGCAGAGTGGTAGTGCAGAGTGCAGAGTGGTAGTGCAGAGTGGTAGTGCAGAGTGGTAGTGCAGAGTGGTAGTGCAGAGTGGTAGTGCAGAGTGGTAGTGCAGAGTGGTAGTGCAGAGTGGTAGTGCAGAGTGGTAGTGCAGAGTGCAGAGTGGTAGTGCAGAGTGCAGAGTGGTAGTGCAGAGTGCAAAGTGGTAGTGCAGAGTGGTAGTGCAGAGTGCAGAGTGGTAGTGCAGAGTGGTAGTGCAGAGTGCAGAGTGATTATGCAGAGTGGTAGTGCAGAGTGGTAGTGCAGAGTGCAGAGTGGTAGTGCAGAGTGCAGAGTGGTAGTGCAGAGTGCAGAGTGGTAGTGCAGAGTGCAGAGTGGTAGTGCAGAGTGCAGAGTGGTTGTGCAGAGTGGTTGTGCAGAGTGGTTGTGCAGAGTGGTTGTGCAGAGTGGTTGTGCAGAGTGGTTGTGCAGAGTGGTTGTGCAGAGTGGTTGTGCAGAGTGGTTGTGCAGAGTGGTTGTGCAGAGTGGTTGTGCAGAGTGGTTGTGCAGAGTGGTTGTGCAGAGTGGTTGTGCAGAGTGGTTGTGCAGAGTGGTTGTGCAGAGTGGTTGTGCAGAGTGGTTGTGCAGAGTGGTTGTGCAGAGTGGTTGTGCAGCGTGGTTGTGCAGAGTGGTTGTGCAAAGTGGTTGTGCAAAGTGGTTGTGCAAAGTGGTAGTGCAGAGTGCAGAGTGGTAGTGCAGAGTGGTAGTGCAGAGTGGTAGTGCAGAGTGCAGAGTGGTAGTGCAGAGTGCAGAGTTGTAGTGCAGAGTACAGAGTGGTAGTGCAGAGTGCAGAGTGGTAGTGCAGAGTACAGAGTGGTAGTGCAGAGTACAGAGTGGTAGTGCAGAGTACAGAGTGGTAGTGCAGAGTGCAGAGTGGTAGTGCAGAGTGGTAGTGCAGAGTGGTAGTGCAGAGTGGTAGTGCAGAGTGGTAGTGCAGAGTGGTAGTGCAGAGTGGTAGTGCAGAGTGGTAGTGCAGAGTGGTAGTGCAGAGTGGTAGTGCAGAGTGCAGAGTGGTTGTGCAGAGTGGTTGTGCAGAGTGGTTGTGCAGAGTGGTTGTGCAGAGTGGTTGTGCAGAGTGGTTGTGCAGAGTGGTTGTGCAGAGTGGTTGTGCAGAGTGGTTGTGCAGAGTGGTAGTGCAAAGTGGTAGTGCAGAGTGCAGAGTGGTAGTGCAGAGTGGTAGTGCAGAGTGCAGAGTGGTAGTGCAGAGTGCAGAGTGGTAGTGCAGAGTACAGAGTGGTAGTGCAGAGTACAGAGTGGTAGTGCAGAGTACAGAGTGGTACTGCAGAGTGCAGAGTGGTAGTGCAGAGTGGTAGTGCAGAGTGGTAGTGCAGAGTGGTAGTGCAGAGTGGTAGTGCAGAGTGCAGAGTGGTAGTGCAGAGTGGTAGTGCAGAGTGCAGAGTGGTAGTGCAGAGTGGTAGTGCAGAGTGGTAGTGCAGAGTGGTAGTGCAGAGTGGTAGTGCAGAGGGGTAGTGCAGAGTGCAGAGTGGTAGTGCAGAGTGGTAGTGTAGAGTGCAGAGTGGTAGTGTAGAGTGCAGAGTGAAAGTGCAGATTGAGAGTGCGAGTGGTAGTGCAGAGTGCAAAGTGGTAGTGCAGAGTGCAGAGTGGTAGTGCAGAGTGCAGAGTGGTAGTGCAGAGTGCAGAGTGGTAGTGCAGAGTGCAGAGTGGTAGTGCAGAGTGCAGAGTGGTAGTGCAGAGTGCAGAGTGGTAGTGTAGAGTGCAGAGTGGTAGTGCAGAGTGCAGAGTGGTAGTGCAGAGTGGTAGTGCAGAGTGCAGAGTGGTAGTGTAGAGTGCAGAGTGGTAGTGTAGAGTGGTAGTGCAGAGTGGTAGTGCAGAGTGCAGAGTGGTAGTGTAGAGTGCAGAGTGGTAGTGTAGAGTGGTAGTGTAGAGTGGTAGTGCAGAGTGGTAGTGCAGAGTGGTAGTGCAGAGTGGTAGTGCAGAGTGGTAGTGCAGAGTGGTAGTGCAGAGTGGTAGTGCAGAGTGGTAGTGCAGAGTGGTAGTGCAGAGTGGTAGTGTAGAGTGCAGAGTGGTAGTGTAGAGTGCAGAGTGGTAGTGTAGAGTGCAGAGTGGTAGTGTAGAGTGCAGAGTGGTAGTGTAGAGTGCAGAGTGGTAGTGTAGAGTGCAGAGTGAGAGTGCAGATTGAGAGTGCGAGTGGTAGGGCAGAGTGGGAGTGCAGAGTGGTAGTGCAGAGTGGTAGTGCAGAGTTCAGAGTGGTAGTGTGGAGTGGTAGTGCAGAGTGGTAGTGCAGAGTGTAGAGTGGTAGTGCAAAGTGGTAGTGCAGAGTGCAGAGTGGTAGTGCAGAGTGCAGAGTGGTAGTGCAGAGTGGTAGTGCAGAGTGCAGAGTGGTAGTGCAGAGTGCAGAGTGGTAGTGCAGAGTGGTAGTGCAGAGTGCAGAGGGGTAGTGCAGAGTGGTAGTGCAGAGTGCAGAGGGGTAGTGCAGAGGGGCAGTGCAGAGTGGTAGTGCAGAGTGCAGAGTGGTAGTGCAGAGTGGTAGTGCAGAGTGGTAGTGCAGAGTGGTAGTGCAGAGTGGTAGTGCAGAGCGGTAGTGCAGAGCGGTAGTGCAGAGCGGTAGTGCAGAGTGATAGTGCAGAGTGCAGAGTGGTAGTGCAGAGTGGTCTTGCAGAGTGCAGAGTGGTAGTGCAGAGTGGTAGTGCAGAGTGGTAGTGCAGAGTGGTAGTGCAGAGTGGTAGTGCAGAGTGCAGAGTGGTAGTGCAGAGTGCAGAGTGGTAGTGCAGAGTGCAGAGTGGTAGTGCAGAGTGGTAGTGCAGAGTGGTAGTGCAGAGTGGTAGTGCAGAGTGCAGAGTGGTAGTGCAGAGTGGTAGTGCAGAGTGCAGATTGAGAGTGCGAGTGGTAGTGCAGAGTGGTAGTGCAGAGTGCAGATTGTTAGTGCAGAGTGGTAGTGCAGAGTGCAGATTGAGAGTGCAGAGTGGTAGTGCAGAGTGCAGAGTGGTAGTGCAGAGTGCAGAGTGGTAGTGCAGATTGGTAGTGCAGAGTGCAGAGTGGTAGTGCAGAGTGCAGAGTGGTAGTGCAGAGTGGTAGTGCAGAGTGGTAGTGCAGAGTGGTAGTGCAGAGTGGTAGTGCAGAGTGGTAGTGCAGAGTGCAGAGTGGTAGTGCAGAGTGTGGTAGTGCAGAGTGGTAGTGCAGAGTGGTAGTGCAGAGTGGTAGTGCAGAGTGGTAGTGCAGAGTGGTAGTGCAGAGTGCAGAGTGGTAGTGCAGAGTGGTAGTGCAGAGTGGTAGTGCAGAGTGGTAGTGCAGAGTGGTAGTGCAGAGTGGTAGTGCAGAGTGGTAGTGCAGAGTGGTAGTGCAGAGTGGTAGTGCAGAGTGGTAGTGCAGAGTGGTAGTGCAGAGTGGTAGTGCAGAGTGGTAGTGCAGAGCGGTAGTGCAGAGCGGTAGTGCAGAGCGGTAGTGCAGAGTGATAGTGCAGAGTGCAGAGTGGTAGTGCAGAGTGGTCTTGCAGAGTGCAGAGTGGTAGTGCAGAGTGGTAGTGCAGAGTGGTAGTGCAGAGTGGTAGTGCAGAGTGGTAGTGCAGAGTGCAGAGTGGTAGTGCAGAGTGCAGAGTGGTAGTGCAGAGTGCAGAGTGGTAGTGCAGAGTGGTAGTGCAGAGTGGTAGTGCAGAGTGGTAGTGCAGAGTGCAGAGTGGTAGTGCAGAGTGGTAGTGCAGAGTGCAGATTGAGAGTGCGAGTGGTAGTGCAGAGTGGTAGTGCAGAGTGCAGATTGTTAGTGCAGAGTGGTAGTGCAGAGTGCAGATTGAGAGTGCAGAGTGGTAGTGCAGAGTGCAGAGTGGTAGTGCAGAGTGCAGAGTGGTAGTGCAGATTGGTAGTGCAGAGTGCAGAGTGGTAGTGCAGAGTGCAGAGTGGTAGTGCAGAGTGGTAGTGCAGAGTGGTAGTGCAGAGTGGTAGTGCAGAGTGGTAGTGCAGAGTGGTAGTGCAGAGTGCAGAGTGGTAGTGCAGAGTGTGGTAGTGCAGAGTGGTAGTGCAGAGTGGTAGTGCAGAGTGGTAGTGCAGAGTGGTAGTGCAGAGTGGTAGTGCAGAGTGCAGAGTGGTAGTGCAGAGTGGTAGTGCAGAGTGGTAGTGCAGAGTGGTAGTGCAGAGTGGTAGTGCAGAGTGGTAGTGCAGAGTGGTAGTGCAGAGTGGTAGTGCAGAGTGGTAGTGCAGAGTGGTAGTGCAGAGTGGTAGTGCAGAGTGGTAGTGCAGAGTGGTAGTGCAGAGTGCAGAGTGGTAGTGCAGAGTGCAGAATGGTAGTGCAGAGTGGTAGTGCAGAGTGCAGAGTGGTAGTGCAGAGTGCAGAGTGGTAGTGCAGAGTGCAGATTGGTAGTGCAGAGTGGTAGTGCAGAGTGGTAGTGCAGAGTGCAGAGTGGTAGTGCAGAGTGCAGAGTGGTAGTGCAGAGTGCAGAGTGCAGATTGAGAGTGCGAGTGGTAGTGCAGAGTGGTAGTGCAGAGTGCAGATTGTTAGTGCAGAGTGGTAATGCAGAGTGCAGATTCAGAGTGCAGAGTGGTAGTGCAGAGTGGTAGTGCAGAGTGGTAGTGCAGAGTGGTAGTGCAGATTGGTAGTGCAGAGTGCAGAGTGGTAGTGCAGAGTGCAGAGTGGTAGTGCAGAGTGCAGAGTGGTAGTGCAGAGTGCAGAGTGGTAGTGCAGAGTGCAGATTGGTAGTGCAGAGTGGTAGTGCAGAGTGCAGAGTGGTAGTGCAGAGTGGTAGTGCAGAGTGGTAGTGCAGAGTGCAGATGCAGAGTGCAGAGTGGTAGTGCAGAGTGGTAGTGCAGAGTGATAGTGCAGAGTGCAGAGTGGTAGTGCAGAGTGGTAGTGCAGAGTGGTAGTGCAGAGTGGTAGTGCAGAGTGGTAGTGCAGAGTGGTAGTGCAGAGTGCAGAGTGGTAGTGCAGAGTGGTAGTGCAGAGTGGTAGTGCAGAGTGGTAGTGCAGAGTGGTAGTGCAGAGTGGTAGTGCAGAGTGCAGAGTGGTAGTGCAGAGTGGTAGTGCAGAGTGCAGAGTGGTAGTGCAGAGTGGTAGTGCAGAGTGGTAGTGCAGAGTGGTAGTGCAGAGTGCAGAGTGGTAGTGCAGAGTGGTAGTGCAGAGTGCAGAGTGGTAGTGCAGAGTGCAGATTGGTAGTGCAGAGTGCAGAGTGGTAGTGCAGAGTGCAGATTGGTAGTGCAGAGTGGTAGTGCAGAGTGGTAGTGCAGAGTGCAGAGTGGTAGTGCAGAGTGGTAGTGCAGAGTGCAGAGTGGTAGTGCAGAGTGGTAGTGCAGAGTGGTAGTGCAGAGTGCAGAGTGGTAGTGCATAGTGCAGAGTGGTAGTGCAGAGTGCAGAGTGGTAGAGTGGTAGTGCAGAGTGCAGAGTGGTAGTGCAGAGTGCAGAGTGGTAGTGCAGAGTGCAGATTGGTAGTGCAGAGTGGTAGTGCAGAGTGGTAGTGCAGAGTGGTAGTGCAGAGTGGTAGTGCAGAGTGGTAGTGCAGAGTGGTAGTGCAGAGTGGTAGTGCAGAGTGCAGAGTGGTAGTGCAGAGTACAGAGTGGTAGTGCAGAGTGGTAGTGCAGATTGGTAGTGCAGATTGGTAGTGCAGAGTGCAGATTGGTAGTGCAGAGTGCAAGTGCAGAGTGCAAGTGCAGAGTGGTAGTGCAGAGTGGTAGTGCAGAGTGCAGAGTGGTAGTGCAGAGTGGTAGTGCAGAGTGGTAGTGCAGAGTGGTAGTGCAGAGTGGTAGTGCAGAGTGGTAGTGCAGAGTGCAGATTGGTAGTGCAGAGTGCAGATTGGTAGTGCAGAGTGCAGAGTGGTAGTGCAGAGTGGTAGTGCAGAGTGGTAGTGCAGAGTGGTAGTGCAGAGTGGTAGTGCAGAGTGGTAGTGCAGAGTGGTAGTGCAGAGTGGTAGTGCAGAGTGGTAGTGCAGAGTGCAGAGTGGTAGTGCAGAGTGCAGAGTGGTAGTGCAGAGTGCAGAGTGGTAGTGCATAGTGCAGAGTGGTAGTGCAGAGTGCAGAGTGGCAGAGTGGTAGTGCAGAGTGCAGAGTGGTAGTGCAGAGTGCAGAGTGGTAGTGCAGAGTGCAGATTGGTAGTGCAGAGTGCAGAGTGCAGAGCGGTAGTGCAGATTGGTAGTGCAGAGTGGTAGTGCAGAGTGGTAGTGCAGAGTGGTAGTGCAGAGTGGTAGTGCAGAGTGGTAGTGCAGAGTGCAGAGTGGTAGTGCAGAGTACAGAGTGGTAGTGCAGAGTGCAGAGTGGTAGTGCAGAGTGCAGATTGAGAGAGCAGATTGAGAGTGCAGAGTGCAGATTGAGAGTGCAGAGTGCAGATTGGTAGTGCAGAGTGCAGAGTGCCTAAAACACATTTCCATTTACAATGCCATTATCTCTAACTTAAAACAAACCCGAGCCCTAATGCATTCCTAATGCTTGTTTTTGTCTGTTATCTGACAACTTTTAACGATTTCACTGTGTGCCTCGAAATGTTGTCCCCACCAAAAACTTCAAGTTTCAACCCATGCCACGACTACAGGAAGTAGATAGACCAGAAGGAGTTGCGTCTTTAGTGCTTGGGCTCTGTTCACGACTTTTGTGTCATGCATTAAGTGTGTCCTCATGCACCCAAAGGTGATCTGTGAACGGAAGATGAAGCTGTTTGTTGCATAACGCAATAAGTTGTGGTGTTCCGATAGGACTTGCTTCAAGTTGCGGTCTCAGACTCTGTCCTGGGGCACCTCCTGCTACTGTTCAACTTTGTTCTTGATGTCCTCCAGAAAGTTCAAGTGCAAGTATAAAAAAGTGTAGCAGGGCTCAACTATGTCCCTCCACTCTGATTTCAAAGAGAAGGAACAAGAGAGTCATAATGACAATTACACTTCTTTGATGTCTCCGACCACAGAATTCTTCACTCAGTTGGTCCTGACTCACCTGAATGTCCCTGGCCATCCTTGATCACACCAGAGAAAGAGGCCTTCAAGGAGGCCATGCTTCAAATTTTCTGTGTCTTTCTGGCTCCCTCTGGACTGCCTTCAGCCCCATGGAACCACAGGGTCCTCCAGTCGGATTACCGCTAGCTTGTCCATCCCCAGTGCCATTTATCCCCAACACTGATACAGACTTCTACTTTAGCTACGAGATCCACGCTGCTCCCTGCTCCCAGATGCCAGTACCAGCAACATCCTGAGCCGAAAGATGATTGGGTGTTGTTAGACCTGTCCGTATTAGGATGACCTCCCCCCAAGTTTTTTGCCTTCTACCTTCCTATTGCTAACTGGTGCTAAAGTGCTTGTGCTCACTCCCTAAAACATGGTAAAATTAGTTTACACCTAATTGCCATCTTTAATTTGCTTATAAGTCCATAGTAAGGTGGTATACCATATACCCAGAGCTGGTAAATTATATGCTCCTCATTGGCCTGAAACACTTATTGTGCCACCCTCCTAAGCCGCCCCTTTGAACATGTCATTGAAGCCTTTTTGCAGTTTTAAACTGCCAATTCGACTTAACAAAATAATGTCCTTGCCATGCTTTGAATTCCCTTCTTGTTGCATATAAGTCACCCCTAAGACAGGCCCTTAATAGCCATAAGGCAGGGTGCATTGTATTTAAAAAGGTGGACATGAACTTTTAAGTTTTACATGTCCTCGTAGTGAAAAACTCACAAATTTATTTTTTACTACTATGAGGTCCACCTCTTCCATAGGATAACAGTGGGTTACCTTATTACATTTAATAAGTGATAACATTTGCTTGGGAGCAGGTGAAATTGTCATGTTTGATGTCTAAGGAATTTCTTATACTAACCATTTACTTTTTGCAGCCTTTTTCCTGGGTCATATGACTAGGTGTATTTGGCCGTGGGCCTTTGTGTAATTCCTCCCAGACAGCCACACAATAGAGGGACTGGGTAATGGCAGGATAGGCCATCCAAGCAGGATAGGGGGCAGAGGTGTGCACACCCCCACTTATACTTTAAAGACACTGTGTCAGCACACCTACAAAGACCTTCACACTATCCTATTGTGACTGCAGAGCAGGGAGTCAGTAAATCCCAGACACTTCTGTGGGGGAGAACACTACAGAACTTTCTTCCACTGGGTGGCACCAGGTATAAAACTAGGACTCTTAAACCCACTATTCAGTACACTCCAGGACCTGTGGATACTACAGAAGAAGAACTACCCTGCTGAAAGAGGCCTGCCCTGCTCTTTGAGAGCCTGCCCTGCTGCCTGAGAGGCAAGACTAGACCTGCTCACTTCATCCCAGGCTACAGGAGTTACTCCAAGGGCTAGTTAGTTGGCCTCCTGTTCTGGGCTACAAGGACGCCCCAAGCTTCAGAGGACTCTCTGCAACTGCCCAGGCTACACTGGACCTGAAGCTGGAACTTTCCGATCCCTGCTGGCGTCTGCTGGAATGAGTTCCTGATCCCCAAGAGGTCCCCCCACAGCAGGTTCTGGACCTTTGGTATGGCATCAGTTGAGCATCTCGTAAAATAAAAGGGGAAATGCTGACGTTTTGGGCTCTTTATGACTGTAAATTAGGTAAAGACTGGGGAAGTGCTGCCTGCAACGACTGCCAAGATGAAGCTCTGGTGAACCTGACTCTTCGCGCTACATCAATGATCGGCAATGCAAGAGCTGCACTACGAGCGACAACATTGACATCCCACTGTGACCGCCATTGCAAAGCTCCAGCAACGACCCTCCGTGATGCAAAACAGAATATTCGAGCTAAAGTGACAACCGTCTGGGAAGCCCGGCCCGCTTTTCGCGCTACGACCGTCCGTCTCCTTGCTCCTCATGGCCTCCTCCACTGTGAACTGGACTATTTGTGCCAGACTTCGAAAAAGTTACTTTTTCAGCTGGACTAACTTGGTCCCTGTTTCTGGCCTGTGCACCATTGCGGTCAGCCTGAACTTGTGACTTTCATCGCTCTCGCACAACCAAATAACCGGGAGCTTTTAGGCACTATAATTACCTAAAATATTTGACATTGCATATCTTCTGTTCTTCTTATTGGATTTTTGCCATTTTGGTATAAAATACTTTGACTCTATTTTTCTAAATTGGTGTTGGATTTTTCTTGTGCTGTGTTTTCACTTTATTACAGTTAAAGTGCTGCATACAGACTTTACAAATTACTTCTAAGTTGAGCCTGACTGATTTTGTGCTGGGCTACCAGAGGGTTAAGCACAGTTTAATTCATTTACTTTTTGTGGTTCATCATGATAGGGATTGTGGCTGTTGCTTGAGTAGGGCTTCATTTCCCTCAACCAACAACCCAATTTCTCACAGGTGCCAATGCTAATATAGGACCCCGACAGACTTCGACTCAAGCCTGACCGATATCCGAGTACGAAATCACGAAAGTCCAATTGATCATAATTCAACCAATCTCAAACCCAGTGCCTCTGCCATGTTGCACCTTCCAACAGAGAGCTGAATATCATTTAAGGTTCTGACTCTGTTGTTAAGTTAGGGTAGGAGGCACCCCGTGGTGCTGAAGGTAGTGATGGGGAGGGCTTGCTCCCCCTTCACAATAATGATGATGGGCTTAATGTCTCATGTTATACAGTTTCACAAACTCGGAGCACATTACATGAGCACCAGTTAGATTACATAAGGACATATTGACTTTTTGAATGACAGGATGTCAGCCTCAAACCTGCTTTCTCAATTCAAAGGTAGGCTGCTCTAGTCTTACGCAACAACTTTGTCCACGAAAAGAGTAGCATTTTCAATATTATATACAACGCAGTGATAGTTGTTGCCAGTTATTGCCAGTTTCCCCTGACGAAGGACCCGTGGGGGTCCGAAATGCATTGGGCCAACAATAAACTGCTAATGACAAAAGAGAAGGATGGTGCCTTTGTACGTATTCATGAATAGGGGTGTGATGAGCCCGCTTGAATATGAGAAACTATGAAAATGTGGCACTTTATCTTGCATGCTGTTGAGATGGACATAAGAAGCGGAAATAACTGAAAATGGAATATATGAAAAACAGAATGAATTTAAAGAGGAGAAAAAATAACAGAATGCAAAAGCACTTTAAGAAGAGGCTGTCGCCACTGTTTTTGGGGCAAAGGAAGCCCCAAAATTATGTTGTTTTAATTTGTTTCTAGCTCATACTTAATGTGCATTTTAGTTGGTGTACATTTTCCAAAAGGAAATGAAACTGTTATTCTAAATAATAAATGTATTATTTTCATTATAGGAAGGACTTGAATCTGGTGACCCTGGAACTGATGATGGAAGATTTTATTTCCACTTGGGTGATGCCATGCAACGAGTTGGAAATCCAGAGGTATGCATGTTGAAATAGCAGTCTTTTTCATCAATGCGGATTTTACATGTTTCTCGATATGTGAATTGTAGAGAATGACGTCATGCAATCCAGAATATAATGACCTTGGGTTAAGGAGGTGAAATATGATTCCCTTGCCCAGGCTTTTTGTTTTTTCTTTGTCTCAATCTCCCAAAATCTCTTATTTTGTTACACAAATTGCAATTTAAGCTCAATTACTGTTAATTTCCAAAACTAGGAGATTTGCTGCACTTTATTTTCTTATACTAGTACATTTGTGTGTTTGTATATTGAGAATGTTAGGAAATGATTATAATGCAGACGTACCAGTGATCCTAAGAGCCAAGTTTGTTATTTTACTGACACAATTGGTGCCTCCTCCGGAGGAGTGGGTGTTATGGAGGGGGTGGTGTATTAAGTTCCCTCTTACCACGGAGTCTGCCATGAAAAAGATTGAAGATAACAACACGCTGGCCTTCATTGTGGATGTGAAGGCTAACAAGCACCAGATCAAACAGGCTGTAAAGAAGCTTTATGATATTGATGTTGCCAAGGTCAACACCCTGATCAGGCCAGACGGCGAGAAGAAGGCATATGTGCGACTAGCTCCAGACTATGATGCACTGGATGTAGCCAACAAAATTGGCATAATCTAAGCCTGCTCTGTAGATGCCGGACAGTTCTGAATAAAATTTAAAAACGAAAAAAAAAAAAAAAAAATGGAGGGGGTGGTCACCGATCCTTCAGCTAGGATCTAATAACTGTTTTGGGGTTGTTCCCTAAGCAAAAAGTTTCTTGTTAAAGCTCTGTTGTTTCCATGATATCTTTACTGAATGTTGTCCAATACCCCTTGTTATTTTTGTTAGATGATTTCTTTTGTGAGTTCCTATATTTTCTCTTGTTCTCTTTTCCTGATAGATACAAATAGTCTACATACAAATAACCACGTCAAAATCATTGTAATCATATTATATTTTCAGAACTAGGGCATGGTAATCATGATTAACAGTCTGCATGCCTATTGTTCTTTCTTGGCACAGATGACACTTCAAAACAATACTCCTGTAATCTGGAGCATAACCTGTAAATCTGGGTCCTAGAACTCAACCCACAAATATGCCATAGACGTAGCTATAGAAATACCTCCTTGTTCGGCACCGTTCCTACCGCCTAACCCTCTCACTCACCTACCCATTCCAACTTCGCCCGGTGACATCCTTTCCAATTTACAACTGAAACACAACGCCTCCTGGTATAATTTCTTTCCTGTGACAGAGCTCGAAGTCTTTAATATCATTGCTAAACTAAAGCCGACCTCGCACACCAAAGACCTACTCCCTTCTAACCTAGTTCATAACCTTAACCACATCATAGCCCTTTGTTGGAGAAAAATCATTAACACCTCTTTTGCCACTGGATACGTCCCGACTCCCTCCAACTCGGACAAATCACTCCAATTCTTAAAAACCTTACTGCTGACCCCAATGATCCCAACAACCTCCGCCCTATCTCTAACCTCCCACTTCTTGCTAAAGCCCTTGGGAAATATACATTACTTCAACTGGACAACGACATAGGCAAATTTAACTTACTTGACTCCTTGCAATCCGGTTTCATGAAAGGCTGTAGTACAGAAACCGCCATGTTGAACATTGTGGATGACATTCACAGTTCCCTAGACAATGGAGAAGCTTGACTTCTTATCCTCCTTGAGGTCTCTGCAGCTTTCGATACAGTCAACCATTCGTCCTTACTTAATTCTCTTAAAGCTCGCTTTGGCCTTAATGGTTTGGTCCTCAAATGGTCCTCTTCCTTCATCCAGCACAGAACACAACAAATAAAAATCAATGCCTGCCTCTCCAATTCTACCCCTGCCTCTCTGGGTGTCCCCCAGGGCTCAATTCTCCACCCTTCTCTCTTCAACCTCTTTATGGAACCCCTTACTCTCATTTTGAAACAAGCTGGAATCAACTATCACCTCTATGCTGATGACACCCAACTCTACTATAAGATCAAATCCCATTCTGATGTACTTCATTTAAACAATACCCTGAGCAAAATCCAATGCTTTTTCTACTTTCTACTTGCTGTGTACCTGGCTCTCCCTTTTTACACATCCTCCTGTTTACCCTGATCTTATCCTCTTTTTCTCTCCATCCCCCCTCTCTTACCCTTGCCCTCTAACTCTACAATTTGTTCTTTCGCGGTCATCGCACGCCAACACAACCTCAACATCATCTCCTACGCTGATGACACTCAACTGATCCTATCACTCACAAGAGACCCTAACACTGCCAAAACCAACCTACATGAAGGAATGAAAGAAGTAGCCGAGTGGATTAAGCACAGCCGTCTGAAACTGAACTCAGACAAAACAGAAGTCCTTATCTTAGGTACCTCCCCCTCCGCTTGGGATGACTCTTGGTGGCCAGAGGCCCTTGGAAAAGCACCCATCCCGACGGACCACGCACGGAACCTGGGCGTCATCCTGGACTCCTCACTCTCTATGAACAGACAAGTCAACGCCGTTTCATCATCTTGCTTCAACATTCTTCGCATGCTCAAAAAAACATTTTGCTGGATCCTCACCGAAACTAGAAAAACGGTCACCCACGCACTGGTCACGAGCCGCCTGGACTACGGAAACACCCTATACGCCGGTACCACCGCAAAACTCCAGAAAAAACTCCAACGCATCCAGAACGCTTCAGCCAGACTCATACTAGACATCCCGCGTAAAGACCACATCTTTGGTCACCTGAAAAACCTCCACTGGCTCCCCGTCAATAAGAGGATTACTTTCCGCCTCCTAACCCACGCACACAAAGCACTTTACGAACTTGGACCCGAATGCCTCAACACACGACTTTCCTTCTACACCCCCTCCCGCCAGCTACGATCCTCCAACCAAGCCCTTGCTACTGTACCTCGCATCAACAAAACCACCATGGGAGGTAGATCCTTCTCCTACCTGGCAGCTAAAACCTGGAACTCACTTCCCACTCACCTTCGCCTCACTCAGAACCACCTAGCATTCAGAAAGCAACTTAAAACTTGGATATTCGACAAGTAATTCCCCACCCTTCTTCAAGCGCCTTGAGACCCTCTGGGTATGTAGCGCGCTATATAAATCATTTGACTTGACTTGACTTGACTTTCCTGTCGATACTCTCTTTTCTGCTTCAAGACATTACCACCATTTTACCACCCATAATTCTGCCCCCCTTAAATTAATGAGAGATGTACTTGCTTACTTTTAATGCCCTGAACAATTGCTTTTTTGACTGCTTCTGCTCATGTAAAGCGCTCTGATACCTCTGGGACCAGCCAGCGCTATATAAAACCTTTCAAATAAAATAAACACCCAGGGGAAAGGATGTGAGTCAAAGGTTGGTGGTCCACCTAAAGCACACACTTGTTGCCTTTGTTAAGGCAACAAGAGTGTGCTTGTTGCAACAAAAACCTCAGTAACTTTACAGTGCTCAACAACCCATTCCTTGGCCACAAGTTGCCCCAAATGAACAGTCTAAAATGATTGACTTCCCATACACACACCAAGGGTTCTCGCTGGGATGACTGCATATATTCTTTTAGCTTTGCTGAGAGTTCTTAAGGTGTACCAATCTAACTTATGCTTCCTGCCAGCCCTTTGGGATAGCACTGTCCACCGCCCATATGCACCTGAATAGACAGTAATAATACACAAATTGCTCAGGAAAAAGGGTGATCACTGGCCAACATGTACTCCATGCCTTTGTGTAGGTGGTTCCTAAATTGTTACATGACTTGGTGAAAACTCGGAAAAACTCTGAGTAGTGCTCCCAAATGCCACAAAAATGTTGTATCCTTGATGACCTACACCGGTGGCTCTCTAGGAATTACTCCATGTTCTCATGTGGAGTGAATAATGTGCTCAACATGAGTCTGTAAGGGACTACTAGCATCCTTAGTAAATACTAAGATGTTCTTTGGAAACATGTATTCTTCCAAGTCTTTAAACTGGTGGTACAGAGCATGCTGTAAAAAGAACGCCGGCAGCGCAGGGCCAAACTGAATCCTTCTGTATTGGAAGAGCCCAAGGGGCATAATAAAGGCGGTCAGTTGTCTTGATGCTTCCCCCAATTCAACTTGATGATATGCGTGCCCACGTTTGATAGTGGAAAACAAAGCAGCACCATCTAAAGGAGGGATTAGTCCAATCTACTGTGTGCAGTGGTTGCTTATCAATGAAAATGTTTGAGTTTAATGCCCCAAATGTATGCATAAAACTCAAACCTCCAGCACTTTTGTTGACTAATACAATGGGTTAAACCCACAAGAAAATGTTATTTCTTCTATAAGCTTTCCTTCATTAATTCCTCACTGTTTATCAGTGGAGTCACGAATAACAACAACCATATTACATGGGTTTGGGAAATGCCCCACTGGGTGTACCTTGACATGGATTGATATGGCTTTTTTGTGCCATCCTGGGTTTGATGGTTCACTTGTTCTCTGTGTAGACTCTCCCAAAGTGACCCTTGCTCCTACAGATATTGCACTTTTTTCCTTTGGCTAGTCAGTTCTTTGAAGAAGCAATATGTGAAGTGCTGCCACAATGATAATCAGACCACTTCTGATCAGATCTTCTCATTCTCAGTGGCTCAGATTTCCCTGCTTGCCAGTGACACTGCACCCTCATTCCCTTTGTGATCACTTTTGTCCTCATTTACTTCTTCTAACCAGGAAACATTCTGTTCAATTGTTTTTGCTATCACTGTCTTGAAGGGTTACCAGTGAGCCCTCCTTGGGGTGTCACAGTTAGTGTTCCCCGTCGAAGGCAAGGCCGTCACTCTCTCCTTCATTAACAGGAGGAGTGTCCACAATGTTAATGGGCTAGGCGCGGTACAAGTGACATTTTCTATAGGTGACTGATTGGTTGTGTGCCTGAAATAACAGTGTCATAGCACTGAGCAAAGAGATAATGTTCAAAATGATTCCAAGAGAGCTATATTGTCTTAAACTGCCGTTTGGGGAAAACCTTTGTTGTGTGATTTTGACCTCACTAACTCTTTGTAAGAGAGATAATAATAAATTACATATTAATCAAATAGGTTTATGAAGCGCTCGATTGCCGCGGCGTCTTGGTGCTGGGAAGTTTGAGGAGGGGCTGCTCTATTAGTTCCTGCAACTTAGTTGGGAGGAAACAACCAGGATTTAAGCGATTTCCTAAAATGCTGCCTGTTTGGCTGCAGCCTCATAGCAACTAGCATCTTGTTCCACAGTGTAGCTGCACAGTGGGATAGGCTCCTGCCTCCCCATCTTGCTCTGTGGGTTTTGGAGATTTGTATGAGACCCGCATTTGTGGATCTAATATTTTTTGTGGGCGAATACCATAAGAACAATTTTTAAATGTCACCAGCACTTCCTCCATGTAGTGCCTTGTGAACCAGACATAGGGCCTTGAATTCCATTCGCTGCTGGATAGGGAGCCAATGTAGTGTTCTTATACCAGCACAGGTAGAATGGCCTTTAGGGATGTTTAATAGCAATCGAGTAGCTGGATTTTATAGGGACTGCAATTTAGTCATCTGGGCCTTGTCAATGTCCAGAAAGAGTTCATTGCATTAGTCTATTTTAGAGAGATAAGGAGCTACTACTACAGTTTCACTGAGTTTCTGAGGAATAAAGTGGAAAAACGTACGTAAGATCTTCATTAAAAAGAAACAGGAGGACGTTAGGCGGTTTATCTGACCTGCAAAATTTAGTTGGTTGTCAAAGATCACTCCTAGATTCCTGACCTTAGTTATCACACAAAGACACTCATCCGCCTCTGTTGGCCACCGTGTTTGGTTCCACAGGGTGAGGCCCTTGCCAAACTCCATAACCTCTGTTTTCTCGTTGTTAATTTTAAGAAAGTTTTAACTCATCCAGCTCATGATTTCAGTCTGACAGGTATGGAAACTGATGGCAGTAGCCTCCGGATGTTTAGATACGTATATAATAAGCGAGGAGTGAGTCAGTCAGTCAGGATTCTTTATTCGATGATTAAAAATCACCATAAAAGTACAGACATACAATATACACTCCTTTTATTTAAAAGGCAATTAAATTAACATGAATCCCAATGTAGGTACAACAAAGTCACAGTACGTTAAAAAAGACATTAAAAACCTTTAAAAACAATCACAAAAGTCTCACAATTCCCCCCCCTCTTGTTGCCCTCAATCGAACCGCTACTTTAATCAAATTGATGATGCAGCACAGTGTAAGGGGATCAGTCGCCTGTTGTAAAAAAATCAAGGCCTCTTGAGCACATTTTATATTAGATTTTTTTAGGATATCTACCAAGAATCTGCGCCTAGGTTCGGAGTAAAATGAACATAACAGTACAAAATGAAGGGAATCCTGCGGAGACCTATTGTCGCAGCCGCAGGTTCCCTTCGGCTCAATTGTAAGTGAATACCCTAGTGGTGATCCCAATAAATATGGTAAAAGATTGAGCCTAAAACTGTTCATTAAAAACCTGTCCTGTGCATTATGTATCAAATATAGATAAGGTTCCATTCCTTCTGTGGTCTTTATGAGATTATATGCACACACCGTGGTTTTAGCCCTTTCTAGCTCTGTTCTCTGTGTAGCTTTGCGTGCCAAGAACGCTTTTTTAACAATTGTCTTATGCTGAGGGATAATCACTGTCGGATCGGTAAAGAGATTCCTGAGGCCCAGGGTTTCCAATACGGACTTAACATAACTGAGCCACGGGATTCGCAACCATTTTTCTCTGCCCAAGCAGTCCATCATTATTTCCCTGCTTAAGCTCGCCTCTGGGTTTACCCAAATTTTTAGCCAAGCTAGGATTGGCCTAACCTTCACCGAATCTTCAAGGTAGGGTATCCCTAACTCCCTGTGTGCAATTGCTGCAGCTAAACTATGTGCGGCTTTCAGGACGGAGCGTAGATATTTATTCTCCTCCCGCTGTAGTGGACAAGTATTTGCGAAGCCCCACACCTCTGCCCCATAGGTTACTTTAGAGCAACACATGGAGTTATACAAGTTCATCACCTGTTCAGGGCACCACCTCCCCAGCCTTCGACCATAACCTGCAATTGCCCCATTGGTGACATTCATCTTGCGGCAGCGTTCCTCCACCAAACAGTTAAATTTTAATAACCCGTCAAATAGTAAGCCCAGATACGAGAATGATTTAACCTTCTCTATCTTGTGGCTCCCTATCGTGAAGGTACATTTGTTGCAGGGTTTATTACCAAAGGATAAAACGTATGATTTACCCAGATTAACAGAAAGGTCTAGTAAGCCCATAAAAGATACAAAACCATCAATTAAAATCTGTAAGCTCTTTGGTGTGCGTCCGAGGAGGACCGCGTCATCTGCGTAAAGTAACACAGGAACATGACGCGTCCCTACTCGTGGACAATCGGATCCCATCTGTAAGAGATGCTGCTCTAGATTATTAATATAAAGGGAGAATAAAAAAGGCGCCAAGATGCAGCCTTGGCGTACCCCACTTCTACAGTAGAAGGAGTCAGTACATCCGCCCTCCATGTTATACCTGACTTGCGCTGAGGTATTACTATGCAATTCTCTTAAGATGTTAATGAGGCCAACCTCTATCCCCATACTGGTCATCATGTCCCAAAGCTTGTCCCTATTTACATGGTCGAAAGCAGCTGCCAGATCCATAAACCCCATGTAAATGGATTCATCACTGGCCTTAGTGTATTTGGCTGCTAACATGTAAAGGTTCAAGCATTGGTCACTCGTGGAGCGACCCGTCCTAAAACCGTACTGTGTGTCTGAGATAATGTTATTTACTTCTGTCCACTCAGACAACCGGTTTAATATCCCCCTTCCCAACATTTATGCAGATACATCAGGAAGATGGGGCGATAACATTGAGGGTCGTCCCTGCTACCCTTTTTTTTTTTTTTTTTGATGTTCAAAACTGCTTTATTGCATAGTTCACACAGTACACAGCTTCATTCGCCTATAACCCTGAGGCCGGCAGCGTATTAATTGGTTGTGACACAGCCTTGTGACCGGCATCCCAGAGGCCCGGCGGCGCACAATAGGGTAAGTCGATAGGAGTACTGTATCTAGTGCAAAAGAATACCTGAGGATGCACTGCAGTAGAACAGAATTTTAATTTTTTTGTTAAATTCCAAACAGTAAACAAACTATGAGGCCTGATAAACACACTTGGAGGTGGAGGTCCGAGTCAGCAAAGCAGTTCAGGTAGTAACGATCTTTCTTTAGTACACAGTTATATAGCAGCACTCATGGCGATATACAATTAACATTAGAAGAAGCATCATATATGGTGTCATGGAGTATCATTGAGTGTGGAGAGGCGGGCACATGTCGCGGGCAGAGCGGGAGAGCCATAGTATGGGCGAGGGGTCAGGTGGCAACGTCCGGAAGTACAACGTCTATGGGTGACATGTGAGGTGTTTCGGGTAAGGCATTGATCCATTGCGTGGTCTATGGGCTACCACCCCTGCTGTGTAGGAGGTGAAATGTATATAAGCCGGCCGATATTGTGTCCCCTCTATGAGTGTAAGCAGCGCCTCTAGTCGCTAGTATGTCCTCCCTCAGGAACATCGCTGTCATCTGTCTGTGCGAGTAGATAACCTACTAGCGGGCCCCAAATATCTTTAGGTCGGCTTAGGATCGGCAACAATTCAGCGAAGGTGGTATGTTGATCAGTAGGTCAGGTCCGCCAGCCAGTCCTTAAATTTAGGCCCTCTGCCTCGGCCCCAACGACACGCCACTCGTCTCTTTGCCAAAAGGAGTGCAGTATCTACGAATTTCCTACAGGATTTAGGGATATGTGGTGTATGCCCAAGAAGCGCGAACAACGGGTCCATAGGTATGGTTTCCTTTGTCATCACAGTGAGGGCGTCAGTCACCTGTTGCCAGTAATGATGTACAAGAGGGCACTCCCACGCCAGATGCAGGAAGCCCGCATGCTCGGCACGCCAGCGCTCTCACCGGTCACTGTCAGCCAAGCCAAACCTATGTTTCCTCACCGGGGTATAATATAATCGCTGCAGGAATTTGTAGTGTATGATCTTGAGTCTACTACTAGCAGATTTGCGAGACGTAAGGGCGCAGCAGTATTGCCATTGCTCATCAGTGAGCTCAACGGCCATTTCAGCACTCCAATGTATCCGGGCACCCACCGGCATCGGAGCCGCAGTCCTGATCTGACGATAAAGGCCAGAAACTAAGTGTGACCCTTACTGTGAGCACAATAAGAAATGAAGTGGGGGTAGGATATCAGGTTCAACGGGAAATTCAGGCAGGATGTCCTTCATCCCGTGCGAAGGCGTAGGTAGTAAAAGACATCGAGCGGGGTGCGATCATGGGATGCAAAGAACAGTTCCGCAGATTTGAACTGACCGTTCAAGAACAGGTCGCCCCAACAGGTAACCCGCACTCTTTCGCAGAGTGTGCGAAAGCCCCATTCCGGCCATGGATAGCGGCAGGGTGATCCAGCGGTCCACTGCAGCGGTAAGCTTCGTGATTGCTACTCCATAGTTGGATCGCAGCGTTTCGTTTCTGTCACGGGAAATTTGTATGCCTAGGTATCGGAGATCGGTCCGACACCACTCCAGTGGGTAATCAAGGGTAAAAACGGCAACTGCATCCGTCAGGGGGTAGAATTGCGACTTGGATCAATTAATGTGGATACCTGACATCCTGCCGAATACCACAAATTCTCTCAGTAGTGGGTTGAGGTTCAGGTCAGGGTGTTTGATATAAAGCGTGATGTCGTCAGCGTAGAGAGACACATTAATTTGGCGTTGCAGGCACTGTACCGCTCCCTTTCGATGCAGCTGACGGAGTCTAGAGGCAAGAGGTTCAACAGCTATCGCAAACAAGAGGGGAGATAGTGGGCATCCCTGACGTGTGCCTCTAGTGATGTCGATGGGTTCCGAAAGGCGACCATTGACAAGGACTTTCGCCGTAGGATGAGTATAGAGCAGGCGGATCCAGGAAATGAAGAGTTTCGGGAATCCCATGCTAGCCAAGACAGAAAATAAGTAAGGCCATTCAACCGAGTCGAATGCCTTGGAGGCATCTAGGAAGACGGCCGCTACCGGTAAGTCAGGGTGTACCGTGCGGAGTAAAGAGAATAAAGTGCGTAGGTTATGAGAGGTGGAAAGACCAGATACAAGCCCAGATTGATCGGGCAATACAATCCTGGACATAAGGAGGGACAGTCGAGTAGCCAGGACCTTTGCGAGAATCTTGACATCGCAGTTTAAGAGGGAAAGCGGGCGGTAAGAACCGCAGGAACTAGGATCCTTGCCGGGCTTCAGGAGGGAAGTAATACCCACCTCCCGCATGGAACCAGGGAGGACGCCATCGCCTAGTGATTCCTCATAAACCTCTCGGAGGACGGGGGCGATGATGTCTATGTATGCTTTATAAAATTAAGCAGGGATGCCATCGAGACCAGGAGCCTTTGCGTTTTTGAGTGACATGATGGCCTCGCGAATTTCATCCAATTCGAAGGGGGACGCCAGAAACGCCCTGTCACCGTCGCTGAGCCAGCAGAGCGCTACATCACCTAGAAAGTCAGCGTAAGGTGTATCAGCCACGGTGTTAGAGGTGTAAAGTGTGTGATAGTGAGATGTAAAGGTATCTAGCAGTGCATCCGAATCCCTGACTGTGGTCCCTTGATCGTCAGTAAGTTCCAGTATGGTGGTGCGATCCCGTGGGGCTCGCGTAAGCATCGCAAGCGCCCTTCCCGGCCTGTCGCCCTCGCAGTATTTTCTGGCCTGCCAGTGTTTTCCTCGGAATGTAGCTTCCCTATTAGCCTCCTCTTCATATTTCGACAATTTGTCCCTAAACTCAGAATGCGTATCAGGGCTGTCGTCTGCCGTCATGCGAAGCTCTAGTGCTCGCAGCTCCCTGTCTAGTGTACGAATAGTGTTTTGAATATCCCGCAGGACCCCAAAGCTTTTGGATATGCAGTATCCTGTAATTTGTGACTTTAAAGGCCTCCCAAATGTGTTCAACCGAGTCTACTGATCCCCTGTTCCTGGGAAAGAATGCGGCTATTTCTTCAACCAGCTCGACTCGGAACAGGTTGTCCAACAATGCCTCAGGTTGTAGTCTCCAGTACGGCCTGGGGCTATCCCACCCAGGGATACGGAGGTGCAGTAGTGCAGGGCTATGGTCAAAGTATGTCCTTGGCAAATGTGTCACCCTTAAAACCCCTGCAGTTATCTCCCTGGTAAGAAGAAAGTATTCTAACCGTGCCCATGTGCCCGTTTGCGAGGTAAAATGCGTGCCTTCCCTCCCGGTAGGGTGTAAGTGCCGCCATATGTCCACCAGCCCGTCCTTGGCAATCACGCCATCCAGCGCCTCCCTAGACCTAGGCTTGTAGTGATTCACCCCGTCCGCCCTATCCATTTGTGATATCAGTGCCAGATTAAAGTCTCCACCCCAGATAATATGGCGAGATCCGATGTCCATGATTTTGCCCCAAAGTTTAGTAAAAAAAAGCGGGTGCATCTATGTTAGGTGCATAGCAATTAACAAATGTATATGTGTCGCGACCTAGTCGCCCCTATAGGAGAGCATAACGTCCCTCGCTATCCACCAATTCCCTGCATTTATGAAAGGGTACAGTGTGACCAATAAGAATGGTGACCCCTCTCGCGTAGGGGGAATATGAGGAGAATATGCGGACTCCAGCCCACTTGCTCGCAAAGGTGGTTGGCCCCTGCGGTGACAAGTGAGTTTCCTGCAACATGGCCACATGGACATGATGTCTATTGAGATAAGCAATGACATTCCGACATTTTTTAGCATTATTAAGCCCTCTAACATACCATGACATACAGGTCAATTGCGCATGTTATGTTATGTTATGTTACATACATTTGTAATGCGCACTGCTGCCCCAGCTAAGGGGCGTCCAGGCGCATGTATTTAAGGATCAGTATTTAAGGCAGCCATAGGCAGAAAGATATCAATTTAACCAGTCTTGTCCTGCGTGATGCGACAGTGCCCACTCTAAGCGGACGATATAAGTTACCATAACATTGCATAACTCGAACAGTCGTTCCAAGTAAGGAAAGCCCCCCCCCGAACCAGCCCATCCCCCTCCCACCCCAGCATCCCAATCATGGCAGCAGCCGCCTTTCCCCCCCACTTCCCCCCTCCCTCCCCCCCTCAACTGCAACATCTTAACATTACACATGGGGAGCACCCGTGAGGGAAACAACAGCAAGGGCGCACAGCCACTTCTCCCGCCGATGGCCTCCCACACTATACGGCCTTCGGTGAGGCCAGGGCAGAGAAAGTGGTCCTTGGAGTACATTACCACTGGAGAGGTCAGCCAGTCCCGCTCTGCAGTAGAAAATCCAAGCCCTCTGCACATCCTGAGCAGGGGTCGGGTGTAGCCGTGTAAAATGGCAGAAAGTCCGGACGAGGTGAAACAATGTGATCAGTGTTCATTCGCTTCTAAGCAAGGGTCCTCTTCCTCCGGGTCCGCCTCAGCATCTTGGCCGTCCCTCCGGGCCCTACGAATTGTTTTTAGGAAGTCCTCAGCTTTCTGGGGATTAGTGAAAAAACGATGTTTCCCCTGGTGTGTGACACGTAGCTTCGCCGGGTAGAGCAGGGCATATTCCACCTGGGCCTCTCGTAGCTTCTTTTTCATGGGTATGTATTTGCGGCGCTCCTCTTGCACCAGCGGGGTGAAATCAAGATATATGGAGAAAGTAATTCCATTGTATTGCAGGGTTTGTTGAGTACGGGCTGCCCTAAGTGGCACATCTCGATCGCGATAATTCAGTAATTTAGCAATGATCAGCCTAGGCGGCAGTCTGGGCTTAGGCATAGGAGCCAATGACCTGTGCGCTCGTTCGACAATGAATTGAGGAGAAAACGCATCTTCCCCCACTGATCCTCTGAGGAGCTTCTCGATATAGAGTTCCATTCTGCCCGTGTCTGTGGATTCCGGAATGCCCGTAACGCGTATGTTGTTGCGTCGGCTACAGGCTTCCAAGTCCTCGTTCTTGGCTGCTATGATTCGAAGCAGGTTGTCGATGCGAACCAATTGCGTGGTATGGGATGAGGTGATATCGTCATTGTCCGATATACGCTGCTCAGTTGATGCTATCCTTTCTTCGTGATGGTCCACCTTATGTACCAGGGCGTCCAGCCGAGACGTCATCCCATCAACTTTTTCCACTACTGTGGCGAACCCCTGTCTCATCTCCTGGAACAGGTGGCGCAGGTCAAGGTCCTTGGCAGGCAACGCAACGGTAGATGAATTTGCATCATTGTTCAAATGGTGGTAAGCTCCACCCTTTTATGATTTTTTATTATAAATCAAATAAAAGTATTACTCTCGAATTTGCATCACTGGGCCCTGGGTCAGCAGGCGCCGATTTTGTACCTTTCTTCGCGCCATCGAAGCTTATTTTTGGCTGGCGGTTTTCGGGGCGCACCATTTTGCTCTCCGGTCACACTCCGCCCAACAGACCACGCTCTGCCCCCGCAGTCCCACAAGGCTCTAGATGAGAGGAGGTACAGCGTCGACAGCAATCGCCTCCCGCCACGGATAACGCCTCACCAACCCACGCAGTGGTTCTTGATGCTGGAGGCAGTTTTAGCGGAAATTGGAGACCGCATTCGGATCGCCAGTCTGCATACACAATGCCAATCCGTGGTGGGGGTAAGAATAGGGAATTCCACCAGCAGTCAGAGATCAGTGATGTGCCGCGTGCAGTACTGTCTAACCATGCAGCACTATGCGGGTCCCTGCTACCCTTTTTAAAAATAGGGACAATGATAGCTGTTGACCAGGAGGGCGGTAAGCCACAGCGGATTGCAGTGTTAATAACTCTTGTCATTATAGGGGCCCATAGTTCCACAGAACTTAGGAACAAATCAGGCGGGATTCCATCTGGGCGTGGGGCTTTGTTTTTGGACAGCCCCTCAATCCCGACCTTGATTTCCTTTAGTGAAAAAACTACGGGCTGGCCTTGGTCAACATTCCCTTGTTCATTCTGTGGGCCCGTTTCGTGGTTATATAGACCCCTGTAATGAGTAATCCACATGTCAGGCGTAATGTTTTTTCCTAATTTGGGGTCCGTATCATCCTGGAAAGTGGGTCTGTTAATAATTCTCCAAAACTATGTCATGTCCCTCTTTTCCCCCGCCTCCCTTAGATCCGCCCAACCTTCTTGTAATGCCTTTTTCCTCCTGCTCAGCTCACTCTTATATTTTTTTCTACAGGAGGCAACTCGTGTGACGTCCCTTGGCCTTATTGTAATACTATCTTTGAGCTCCATCAGGGCTTTAGAGCAGTCTCGGTCAAACCACTGCGGCTGACTACCAGTCCCTTTTTTCGGGGCGCTAGTCTTTAACAGACCGTCTACTAAATCCGCAATATGTTCAAATGCTATAAGTAGCTGCTGCCCTTCTATTGTCACGTCTAGACACACCTCAAAGGCTCATTTTCCTTTCTCCATCAGTGATCTATAAAACCTTTCTCCATCAATCTTGGACCACCTAAGGCGTCTACCCTGATCAGTGACCCTCTCAGTTACCGCTTCGGGCTTTCTCCCGCTGGGACAGGCCCGATAGAGTACATCTAACGCCAAGGGGTTATGATCGCTAAACGGGTTCCAATCAATCCCAACCCTGGAAATTCTATTTTTAAAAGCCCTTGAGGCAAGAATATAGTCAATATATGATGAACATCCTCTGCCCTTGAAAGTGGGTGGCAAGATCTCATCCTGCGATATATATGCCATATCCATAGTGTGAATCAGGTCTTGGCTATGCAAAAATTTTGTAAAAGCATGACCTTCTAATGAATGCTCAAAATGGGCTCCATTATCCTCTGGACATCGCGACCATGTCTCATCTAGTGGGAAAAGGGCTGGGCAGAGGTGACAGTTAAAATCCCCCATGACCAGACTATTTTGGGCATGGGTCCTGGCTTCACAAGTAGAATCCTGGCACAATCTATACTCCAGTTCTCTTATCAGTACATTGCAACCCCCGCCCACCATATTATTGTAAACATTGAACATTGTCAGATTGAGTCCTTTACCCTTGAGCCGCACCTCTTGAATATCGTGAGAGTTACAATTTGAGGTCGACCATGTGCCAGGGAGGTTCAGGTCCACATATACAGATAACCCACCCATAGCCCTACCTGGTCTAGATTTTCTTGCCGGAACAAAGAAACATTTGTACCCTTGTATGTGTAGGGAGCTATTGTCGACTGCCCAAGTTTCTTGTAAGCAGATTATAGAGAATTTGCTTATGTACTGGCGCCATTCTTTGTTATTAAATTTGGCAGCCAAACCGGCTATATTCCAGGTCACCATTCTGACTACCTCATCAGCAACCTCCCCCCTTTTGCCTCCCCTACCTGAGAATTGTGCATAAACTGGTTGCCCCTCATCTTCAGCCACGTTCTCAGTCAATATATTTTGGGACCAAGTATACTTTGGGGAAGGAACATGTACATTGCTAGTTTTAGTTGGCTCTACAAGTATGTAGGGAACCTTTTGTAGACCAGCGACTTCATTATCTGCTACACCCCCTAAGCAAAGTCAATCGACTCCCTCCATGCCCGCTAATGCTGCAATGCGATTAAAAGTGGGCAAGGAGTAATCAGCTTGATGGTGAAAGAATGGTCTGGAACTACCTTCCTGCATTTGGAATGAAGGCCCAAAGCCAATATTTGGATGACAAAGTGAAGGGCCAGTATAGTTGCTCTGTTGATAAACCAAGGGCCTAAGATTGTATACCGGAGCAACTATTCCTCTGGGATAAAAGTAAGTCAGATCACGTACAGTGATTGAATTACCAACATTTTGGGGGAACCCATTTACAATGTATCTGACAACTCTGTCATCTTGAAAATTTATTATAACAATGTCACCCATTAAGTCCCAGCCAGGGAAGACGCCTAACGTTAAGAATTACCCAATTTATTTGTGGTGGATTGGGCAATTCTGCCTCAACCAATATATGACTTTGTTTTTCAGTCCACGCTGATCTCCACAACCGTCCGCTAAGACTGGCACTCCGGTGAGGACCGCTACATACGGGACCGCTTCCGGGGGCAGTTCTACTCTAAGCCTCTTGACTGGGAGTGTCCTGGCAGGTTTTTCTTATTATAACAATGTCACCCATTAAGTCCCAGCCAGGGAAGACGCCTAACGTTAAGAATTACCCCATTTATTTGTGGTGGATTGGGCAATTCTGCCTCAACCAATATATGACTTTGTTTTTCAGTCCACGCTGATCTCCACAACCGTCCGCTAAGACTGGCACTCCGGTGAGGACCGCTACATACGGGACCGCTTCCGGGGGCAGTTCTACTCTAAGCCTCTTGACTGGGAGTGTCCTGGCAGGTTTTTCTTGGCCACTAGATTCGGGGGCAATACCACGAGAATTCAATTTCGAGGCATTTCCAAGTGGATTTGATATTACTCCTTCCTGTGTCTTCTTAACATTATTTTTGCTATTTAGCACCGCTGTATTAAGGGGTAATATTTTACGGGGTTTTGGTTTGGGCAAATTGGCGGTTTTTGTTCCATTCTGGACAATAGTGGTAGGAAGCAAGACAGGGGTTTGGGGCTCTAGTGCTGATTTAGATAAATCCTTAATTGCCAATTTGATTTCCCCAATGTCCTTTTCTAGCTTCTCGAGGTGGTGGGTTAGTCCTTTCAATCTCTCCACCAATGACAGTGTGAATGATCTTATTAATTGTTCTATACTGCCCATTAGATTAGTGCTAGATGGGTCATTTGTCGGGATAGATGTTGGGTTAACCGTTATAGGTGGTGTGGATACACTAAGAATGGGTCTTTTGCTGGGCCCACCATTTTTGCAAATAGTCTTATTTTTACGTAAGGAGTCCCCCCTCTTTTTTTTTTCTTTTGGGTGGTGGGCCTTGGGCTCTGGGGGTTTTAGATGCTTCCTTTACTGTGTGGGTTAAATCCGCTCGTGGCAGCAGAGTGTCGGGCAAGACTTCTGCCTCTGGAGTCATATTACAAAAAAGCTGATTCATTTATAGTCAGGTCACTGACTGCAACTAGTGGGAGAGTTCTTTCTTGCAAGAGTAGTGGGATACTATCATTTAGGAATGCCTCACAGTCCCCATTCACAGAGGAGATACTGTGAATAGGTGAAATCGTTAACTTTAGCGAACCTAAAGATGATAGCTTATTTTTAATAGATTCAATAGAACGACGTCTCTCAGCTCGTCGCTCAGAAAGGGCGATTTCCTTATCTGTTCCAGTGGCAACCCTAAATATAAAATTATCAAGCGTGCGCTGGTTATCTCCTCCTATTAGTAGTTGCTTATCCTTAATGGGAGATGACATCATCAATCACTAATGGGGCTTATTCTAACACACTGCTGTGGCCCACCAAATGATACAAGCCACTAACTTTACAAACAACCTGGCTGGAAAATGTTATTACCCACGGCTTACTATTACATACAGCAGAGCGTCTTAATCACGAAATGTTCGACGAAATGGAGGGGGCCCAGCCCAGTCTCCTGCGGTCTCCGAGGGCCTCAGAGGGCTCGCCCTTTGCCCGGGCTTCGCCCGTTGCGCTCCCGCGCAGCGGGATTCAGGGTCTCTCTAGTATGACGTGTGATAACCTGTGGGCGTGGCACCGAGGCAGCGCGGACCAGGTGTGCTGTCCAGGGCAGGGACTCCTGGGAAAGCGAGTCCCTGCAGTTGCGCCGCTCCTTCTGTCCGCCTCTCACACCACAGGGTGGCCCCACAAAGTCCAAAGCGCCTGGGCTGTGAGCTACTCCTGCTCCCAACAGCCTCCCCAGGACAGGCACAGACGACGCGGCACCGGCGAAGCGGGTGCGGCTAGGTGCAGAGGAAAATCCGATTACGGGCAAGAGTCTCCACAAACAAGGTAACGCCAAGAGCCCCAATGTCAGAGGGGCTGGCAGGCGTTTATGGTCGGCTGATGACCTGTGGGCGTGGCACCGAGGCAGCGCGAACCAGGTGTGCTGTGCAGGGCACAAAGTCCAAAGCGCCTGGGCTGTGAGCTACTCCTGCTCCCAACAGCCTCCCCAGGACAGGCACAGACGACGCGGCACCAGCGAAGCGGGTGCAGCTAGGTGCAGAGGAAAATCCAATTACGGGCAAGAGTCTCCACAAACAAGGTAACGCCAAGAGCGAGGAGTCATCCGCATATGAGACCAAAGTGAAACCATGCTCTCTGATGATTCTGGCCAGGGGAGTGACATAGATGTTAAATAGAGTCGGTGATAAGGCTGATCCCTGCGGCAACCCGCACAGGAGATGGAAAGTGTCAGATTGCAGATTGTCCCAGAGTATACTCTGCTCCCTACAAGCTAGAAAGGAGGCGAGGAGGGCCAGGGCCGTCCCCCCAATCCCTACAGCCGCCGCACTAACACTGTGTGATTCACGGTGTCAAATGCTGCTGATAGGTCTAGAAGGATAAGGACGGCCCAGCCCCCCCGTCCACCTGTCTCGAATCTACTCTGTATCCATTATCAAAGCCGACTCTGTAGAATGGCATGATCAAAAGCCATGCTGACTGGGGTCTAACAAGCTATTGGAATCAAGATACTGAGTTAACTCCCTGTTCACCAATTTTTCGAGAATTTTGGCTGCTATTGGCAAGCATGAAATCAGTTGATAATTTTTTTACCTCAGTCGAGTCCAGGGCAGGCTTTTTGAGTATCGGCCTAATACCAGCTTTTTTCCAGGCACAGAGAAAAATCCCTGACTCAACTACTTTGTTTAGGAGGGGAGTTAAATGGGAGCTAATCGTTTCTGAGACTAGGTGTAAAATTGGGGGGGGGGGACAAGGATCGTTGGGTGATCCTGACTTAGTTCTTAAGAGGAGGTTATTCACTTTCTCTTGTGTAAGGGTCAAGAAACTCGTTAATTGGCTCTAAGTGGCATTCTCCCCAGCAGGCAGCCTATTAGTTATGGCCGCAACATTAGCTGTGTAGAGGAGGTCATCGTAAATTAGTTGCACCTTCGTTTGAAAGAAGTTAGCCATCTTATTACAGAAAGCTTGGTCAGGCCTGAACTGATTTTCCTGCTGCTGCTTAGATAGGGAATTGGAGTGAATTAAAAAGCTCCTTAGAGGAGTTTTTAGCTACCCCAATTTTTGTTGTAAAGTAGTCAATTTTGGCTGGATGTCCTCAGAGTAGCTAATAGACTAGAAAGCGGCCTCAGCAAGAGGTGGATAAGGTCTTTGGTGATCCAGGGGGCATAAGATGGAACAGGAAAGGGCTGAGCAAAGCTGTCTATGGGCTTTTTTCTCGGGCTCTCTCATACAACGTTATCTGTAGCTGAGGACTTGGCAGAAGACAGAGAGCAAATATTGGAACCCGCATCCATAGATTCCTGCAAAGCAGTGAGTGATATCTGGCCTGACAGACCAAACCGATGAGTTATGGCACAGGTCGGACCCTAGCTCTGAATCTCTCAGGTTAGGTTCCCTTGAGCCTTGCTGGGTGCCGAACCACAGTTTTCCCAAAGAGTGCACAGACATTGTCGCCCTTTTTGATGCATCTGCAAGAAATGCAGGAGAGTTAATCCCTTACCACACTTTCACTTGCCTCACTGATTTGTTGTTCGAACCAGTGTTGGGTAAGAAAACCACCTATGCCACACTAGGAAACCACCTGGGAGGATGGTGGTGTCCCAGTCTTGAAATTTGGAAAGTTCTGAATCTTTCCAGAATCTTATTTGATGACAAAGATCACTTGCGCCACTTATGAATACGGTGATGAATTCCTGCTCACATGTGTGAATATTGTATGTTTAACAAGACCCTACAATGGATGGTCTGGGTCATTGCTGCTTTAAATGTATGAGTTTGAAATCATGTATTTAAAACTATCCGTGCAATTATTCTAAGATATTAAACTAATGCAAAGGTAGAGTACTAATTGTTTGTGTCTTGACAGAACTAACGAATGTCAAGACATATGCAAAGAGATATCAGCTACATTAAAATAGAGCTATTTGCTGCAATGTTTTTCTCCAAGGATTTTACAATGTAATGTGCATTTTCATAATATCATGACCATTTAAAATAGTTTCTTGTTACTTTTTTTCCCTCAGTGCATTGGTTAAGTAAATTATCTTTAAATTTCTAATTTATATGGGAAAAGAAGCTTTACACATTCAGTGGTAGCAATTCTATAGTTATGGGTAGATTAGAATTTGCATTATAAAATTGTTTTTTGTTTTCTTAATAACCTTGTTGCCAATTGACAAATCTGCACAAACTTTTCAAAAAATGCCATCCAATTTGGTTTTGGTATGGCAAATTTTGTGCGAATCCATTAAAGGGACGGGGCGGGGCGTGTGGGATAAAGAAGGAAGACGATGAAGTGGCTTTCCCCATTTTGACTTCCAGAGAAATCCTTTGTTTCTGCTTAAGTACAAAAAAACACTGAACGGAATTTTACCAAACTTGGCCTGAACGTAGAGCTGCACTTATAGAATGCATATGCTTAATTTGAGAATAAATCTTGTTAAGTATTTTGAAATAAGCAAGCATTACAAAAATGTGGGTGGACTGAAAAGGATTTAAAAAAAGGGAGAGATATCGGAACCATTAATTTGCACATCTTCCTCAGAGTCACAAATCTTTGGAAGATCTGTGAATCTATGTACAACAAATAAAGGAGTACTACTGGGCTAATGAGCTTTTTCTGTTGGTGTCGATTGGGGATTTGTGAATCCTGCTATGGATTTGTGAATCCGGTGCACCATGATTGGATGGCTGTCCAAAACAAATTCTGTTACTGCTGTCATCACCCAAGCTGATACACTGAGCACTCTGTTGTGAAAAATAAAGTAAAATAGGGCATGAGGGGTCAGGACGAATGTACACTACCCAGGCCCGTGTATTGTTAGGGGGACACCAAAGGGACCCTCAAAACATACAAAAAATATATAAAAGTGGGTTTTGGGGGAGTTGTGGATCCATGACTGAATTTGTAGATCCTGGGCCTCGTGGATCCTCCTGGTGGTCTCAAGATATGTGTATAAGGTTGTGGATCCTTCTTTAGGAAAAAGATGACACCACACAGTTGCACATGGCCAGTGACTGTGTGCGGCATGGCTTGCTTGAGTGGGGGTTGTGCACCTTGTCAAAGACCAGGCCTTACATCCAACCCACGCTGCAGCAGGAGATGCCACCAGTGGCAGGGTGAAAATTGCAAAATTCCATCAACTGTGTTTTTTGCAATTTTCACCCCGAGTGTGCTGGGTATACTCAGACGAGAGTCCCAGGCTCTCCACACCACTGGAGTCAAGCTACCCAGGCTGATGAAGGCTGATAGCCAGAAACCGGTCCTTGGATGCTTGATTCCGGTCTGGGAAAGACATGGCTTGGTAGTTCGGACTGGACTGTTCCCATGAGGCACAGGGTCAGAGCTGATTTGCATATAGCCAGTGTCTAACCCAGGATGGTGTGGAGTGCAAAAAAACGATGGATTTAGGCCCAGATCCTTGTACTGGGGTGAATGTATGACATTGTTCTACATTCTGTCCATCAACTGTTTTTTTTGCAATTTTCACCACCAGTGGCAGGGTGGGCACAGAGCATGCCACATGGCCAAGCCCTACAGTCCAACACCGCTTCCTGTGGTCGAAGGCCTTGAGCAGGGTGGCCGTTTGCATCAGATCAGGCCTAGCTGATGGCCAGACTCTGCAGGAAGTTTGATGCGCAGTCTGGGTTGACCACCTACAGTGGGTTGGGGACAAGGTCTGATCTATGGGATAGGCTTGGCTGAAGACCGGTCCTTGCTGTATGCCACCAAAGGTACAACCATAGCGTAGGAAACAATTTCATAGAAGTTGACTATGGTATATCATAAAAAAGGAAATTTGGTGAAAAAACTACAATTAAAATGAAATTATGGTTTAGGATATTCTATAAAACCTTATCATGTTAAAAGAAATCATACATTCACTTAAAAAACACAGAGTACAGTTGTTAGCAATTAAAACCAATAAAAAAACACTGACATTGGCAATTTATGGTTTGCTATGCAATCTATAACTCAAAACACAGCAATGTAAAACCTAACTGGAACACCAAATACAATGCTCATAACCTCACAATATGTATTCCAGTCAATAACAGCACCTAAAGGTACAGCATGAAATAATACTAAATTAATAGCTGTCTGTTATAGTGCTAATGTACTATGTAATCTAACCTGAAGGATCAGTTATGTCCTTTGTAAATGCGTGTTATTTCAAGGATGAAGTCATCAGCATTGTATTTGGTGTGCAAGTTAGGTTTGCATCGCAGTTTTACAAGGATTACAGAGCTAACCATAACTTGTGCCGTCAGTTTGGGAGGCGCGCTTTACACCAGCCCTGAGACCGACACTAGTGAATATTTAAATGGGGCAGAGATATTGGTGCCAGATGATGCCCTCCGGATGCCCCTAGCCACAGACCTCCCGCACGAGTGTCGACTGCGGGGGGCCTCGGACTTGGGCTATCCGATAGGACAGTGGGATACCAGGGCAAGGGTGGGCCCTGGAGACATTGAGAATATCTCAGTTAAAGAGGTGGAATCGACAATCACCAGGCAGCTACCTAATAAAGCCCCAGGCCTTGACAGATTACCTGGAGATCTTTTCCGCTCCCAGCCAAAAATCTGGGCGCCGTACTTGGCTGTTTTATTTAATGCGGTCCTTTGGGGAGCTAAGTTACCGGACACCTGGGCAGGGGCCGAGATTGTCCCAATCTTTAAGAAGGGCTGCCCTTTAGTACCATGAAATTATCGGCCGATTAGTCTCTTGGATACTTCGCAGAAGCTAATGGGCCGAGTCCTCCTGGATAGACTGCTGGGGTGGATGGAGGAGCATAAAGTATTGACTACCCTTCAGGCCGGCTTTAGAGCTGGAATCTCGACCCTGGACCAAATCTTTAGGCTGCAGGTCCTTTTTTGAAAGACAGCAAGAGTAGAGGGTGGCAGCCTCTACCTTGTCTTCATAGACCTGCGAGCAGCTTTCAACCTTGTTCCCTGGGAGAGTTTATGGAGGGTCCTGAAAGAACTAGACCTCCCGCCCTATCTACTAGACGTCCTGAAGCGTTTCCATGCAGGGTACTACGACCAGGTGAGATGTGGGAAGAACGGGGAATTATCAGCCCGCTTCCCCGTGACCAGAGGTGTACGCCAGGGCTGTGCCCTGGCTCCCAAGCTCTTTAGTCTTTATATAAATGGCCTGGTGGGTGAACTGGACAATGTCAGGGACAGTGATGCTCCATGGTTGGCCACTGGTCGGGTGCCTGCTCTGAAGTTTGCAGACGACACCTTGTTGTTGTCTCGAACATCATCAGGTATCCAGAGGGTTCTGGACGGTTTTATATCATTCTGCGCTTCGAGGGGATTGGAGATAAATTTAGCAAAGACGAAGTTTATGATCTTTCATCCCCCAAAGCGCATTCGCCCTAACCCTGTATTAAATGGTGTCCCGCTGGAAAGGGTGAGAACCTTTGTATACCTGGGTGTCACCCTGACTGAAGATTTCGGCTGGGGCCCACAGGTATCCAAATCTGCTCTGAGTTTGTCGCAGATCGTAGGGGGCATTGGCAAGTTCCAGAGAACAACCCTGTTTAAGCCAGTTGCCCCAGTCCTTGAGATCTATGGGGCACAAGCTAGACCAGCTGTGATGTACGGTGCAGAACTCTGGGGCCATAAGAGTACACCAAGCCTTCTTAAGGTGGAGCAGGCCTTTATGAGGAATTTGGTAGGCCTCCCCCAGAGCACCCCGCTCACACCCCTGAGACTAGACCTAGGCTTAGAGTCCATCTCAGAACTGCTAGCTGCTCGACCTCTCCTGTATTGGAGAGGGCTTTGGACAGTACCTGAGCTCGAGGATTATAGAGCTGAATTCACTGCAGTTTTGGGGCAGTTGAAGAACAAGAATATTCCCTGGTTAGCCCATATTAAAACCCTTGCACATCAAATTGGTATGCCCCAATTATGGGAGACCCCGGAGGTGAGCTGCCCGGAAGTGAAGAGAATAGAGCTCTTGGCCTCCCTGAGACATTACAACCTGAGTCTGCTGCATTGCTCGACAACTTTGGGCAGATTGTCCACAGAATTTTTGCAGGTAAAACTCGTGTCCAAGAGGGAGTAGTTTCTGGACTTAATACAGTCTCCCCTTGCAAGAAAACTTTATACACAATTAAGACATGGTTGTCTACCTATTGGGGCATTTACTTGTAAATGGGATGGACGAGAGGAGGGAATTTGTCCAGTCTGTAACAATACCACAGAGGATATCGTCCATGTTTTATTCTTCTGCCCAGCTTATAGTATAATACGGAGGTGCTGGTTGGCACCGTTATGCAGAGGTTTTGGCCTAAAGCAATGTGCACAAGCTTCTAGAATTTTAAGATATGACACCTCCCCACTTATTGTGTTTGCGGTCTCCCGGTTTTTACATGGTATGTGGCGCAGAAGGCTCACTTTAATGAATTGCGATAAATTGTGATTAATTGTGATGTTTGTTACCTTTCTTTTGATAACTTACTGTTTAATAACTTTTTAACAATGTATTCTTAATTATTTATGTTTTTTATCTTGTGTATGTACATATTTTATCTGTGCTTTTATGGTCTATGACCGCAATAAAGTTATCAAAATAACTTGCGCATTTAAGTGCAGATGTTCTTTGGTTTCAATTTGTAACCAAAACTGTACTTTAACTGTGTTTTTATATGAATTTGTTTTAACAGTCTTCTCTCCAGCCAACTCTACTGTAACACACAGATTCCATGGAATTCAGAAATGTGCAAAACATTAAACGTGATAATCCCAGCACAACTAACCCTGGGAAATGAATATGTTGTAGGAGATTACTCCCTCATACTGCGCTTTCTGAGAGGTAGTTTATTTCTGCTCATCATTTGGCCTCCCAATCTAATAGAAAATACATCACTGCCAGAATGGAGCTTTCGTCATTTTTAGGCAGAATAAATGACGCTGAGGACGTTGCGGTTTTTGATACTTTATAAACTCTAACCTTGCAGGCGTACACGTGGTATGAAGCTGGCCACAAGAGAGGGCACTTCGCGTCGGTGTGGCAGCGCTCCCTCTACAACGTCAACGGACTGAAGGCTCAGCCGTGGTGGACGTCAAGGGAAACTGGGTACATCGACTTAGTCAAGGTAAGCTGCCCTCTCACCATAACTGTGACCCCGAGACAGTCACAAGGACAGTTTTAATGTAGAATTTGTATTTGCAGATAGCAAAACCACGGTAATAACGTGCATGCAAATGTGTGGTGATTCTAATAATTAACATGTTCATTTAGCGATGTAACATTATTGTGGATTTGTAGAGTGATGCCCACGTCAGGGCCGGTCTTAGGCATGTCAAGCTGTGCACCTGCACAGGGCCACCAAACCCCAGGGGCCACCACGCCAGGCCTGAGGCACTTATAAATGGTGCACGGGCCCCAGCCGGGGCCCCTAAGGCTCTTAAGAAATGGTCCGGGCCCCTTGCCGGGGCCCCTGAGGCTATTAAGAAATGATGCGGGCCCCGCCCGGGGCCCCTGAGGTTCTTAAGAAATGGTGCGGGCCCCAGACGGGGCCCCTGACGCTCTTAAGAAATGGTGCGGGCCCCGGCCGGGGCCTCTACCTATGTTCCCTGCCCAGGGCCACCATGAGCCTAGAGCCGCCCCTGCGTCAGGCACCCCGTGACAAAGACGAGTGCTTTATTTTGAAGTGAAAAGCTGGTAGAGGCGCGACAACAGCACTACGGCGAGTACAACCAGGGAATACTGCGTGAAACAAAGACAATAAATACTGTCACGTGTTACACGTTAGTTCATCCTTCTGTTGGCTGCTGACCTTCATCACACTGACGTTTCTGTTATGAGCTGGTGACCTTTACCTGGAGTGGTGAAAAGCTGCCTCCAGCTGAGTGGTATTACACAACATGGCACATGGCAATTTGCCATCTGCTGTGCATAAATAATGGGCTTCGTACCTTAACACGCGCTTCTCCACAGTATGTGATGAGTGTGCTGTAGGGTGACCAGAATTTTAAAGCAGAAAACCGGGACATTCCCCAAAAATAGAAGAGGGACTACAATTTTACTTCAAAGTGCACAGAAGGACAGTGCTCCTTAGCAGAAAATTACAGAAAAGGCAGTAAGAAAATACATAAAATGCCATTTTTAAAGCTAGTTGCATGCCTGTTAATTAAATTGCTTTCCTATAACAGCTGCTAACTACCCCTGCTTTGCGAAACATAAAAAAAATACCTCCCACCCTTTTCAGCCTACCCTCTCAAAAAACCGGGACATGAGCTTAATTTCCTGAAATCTGCTGGGACAGTTGTCAGAAAACCGGGACTGTCCAGGCAAATCTGGGACGCCTGGTCACCCTTGTGTGCTGACCACATGCAAAGCTGTCACAGAGCTGCGGAACCCGAACTATGCTTACATCTCATACATGAGTCTGATGTGCACATGCTTCCAGTGGCGGCTGCTACCGGATTCGGGTGAAGGGGGGGGGGACGAAGGACGACTATGAAGAAAAGATTTTTTTAAAAACCTTACCTGAAACGGCCGTCCACAACCTCTCCTCCTTCCTGCAGTCCCGGCCTGCAGCAGCAAGCATCCAAGCTCCCAGGTTCCCCTGAGCCAATGACAGTGATTGGTCTGAGCGCTGTGGATCGGAGCTCAGCTGGGGAATGGGATGCTTTGCATGTTCCTCACCAGTCTGTGTAATGTACCCTGGTGAGGAAGATTCGAAGTGGACATAACTGGCCAGCCCAAGAGGGCCGGTCAAGCAGCCATGCCCACTTAAAGAGTGCTAAGCACTCCTCTCCCCTGTTGTGCCTAGCCCCGCCCCGCCCGACGAGCCACTGACCGCAAAGGAAAGCTAAAATGATAATAACAATAGTTACTTTCATTCTAGTTTTCCTTTTGTTCAGTGGGGCGACGCTCCTCCTCCGTAGTGGAGGAGCCGCCACTGCATGCTCCATAATGACAACCACCACCTTCGACCCACTCTATTTTAAGAGAATTTTATTAACAAAGGCCAACCCAGCTGCCATTTCTCCTGGTCAGGATCATAAACCTTTATCAAAGTATATCAGAATGGACAACCCTGTGTGTTAATCAGCTAAGTGGACTCTGAACATAAGAAACACCATAAAGAGACCCGCAGAGCTGCTCAAAGCTGCCAGCTTCCTCAAAGCCATAATCTGTGCTCCTGTCTTTCACACTTATTCATCCATCATACTGTAAAGCGCTATGTCCTGTAGCACAATAACCAATCCGCAGTTGTCCTCACGCGCAACATGGAAACACTTCCCACACAGGATCATAGCAAAAACAACACACTTCCAACCACATCCCTACAAGGTGTAGTGTGTGCTACTCATGTAAGCAAGTGCCCCATAGTGGTAGTAAGTGCTACATAAATATTGCAATACAATACAAGAAATGCAGTTCCATTGTTCAACATTATTGACAAGATATGCTGGGAGTATAATACAGTCTGTGCGAGATAACCCATTTTATTGGTTAAGAATTGTCATGCGGCATTAGTACAATAGAGTGAAACACTGGAGTGAGCCAGCAGGCGCAGACAGAGAGAGGACCACCGTTGTAAAGTAGACCCTCATGCAGTTCAATGCAAGTATCCAATGGAGGTGGAAGGATACCTCCAAATTGTAACTGGGCTAAGACAGGGTTGGCAAAGGCTGAGGCCGATGGCTTAAAGAAGTCGAGCAAAGAAAGATAATGAAAGGAGCTTACCCAAAGCTCACTGTAGGTATATTGTAAGCAGTAAGTATGGTTTAAAAATGCTTTGTGAAAATCCAAACCTAAAAATCTATCCTAGTGTCTGTCGTGGCACGGCGTAAATACAAATGCTCTCTGCCAGCATATCTTGTTCTAATTTTATTAGAAAAAATTTAAGTAAATTAAAATTAATATTGTTCTGTTTCGGAGGAACGGCACCTCTATTACATTATCATTCCACACTGGCTCCTGATTGGTACGAGCTGTATCTAGCGGGACCACTGGGTATTTTAGTTGGGACAAAATAACATTTAAAAAAAAAAACGCGTACATAATGCCCTAACCTGCATTTTCTCTTTGTTTATATCACAGATACTAATAACCATCTGTCAGCTCTGACTCCACATGTTAATGGAAATGCTTGCAATGTTATGGAAACATCTTTTTTACAGAATTAGCAGATGTAATCGTTTTTTAATAAGGTGTTTATTCCTAGCTTTCTTTAATGACAGATGTACCCACGTTAATTGGCCGTACGGCATCTGCTTATTTACCTTTGACTTCAATTTCTTCTCTTTGGCTGTGTGTCCAATTTTCATTTGTGATTGTAGACGCTGGTCGCGCTTGTTTTGTTGTAACATGAAGTGGATGCGTTTAACAGGGCTCAAGAGGGATTAACTGTCTGCAATGTAGAGGGATTTTAAAATGTGAATAATCCAGGCGTTGTATTAGATATTGAGATTAGAGAGTGAATAATTGAGGGAGTGGAAACACTAGACTGTGCAGCAGTGTTAAAGGGTTAGAGTTAAAGGCTTGATGGCAGAAAAGGAGCTGTATGCCGTTATGCATTGAAGGGAGACAGGGAAACTCACAAGCGTCAAATATCAGATAGTGGGGAACAGCCATGTTTTTAGGGACTTCCGAAACGTCAAAAGTTTAGGGATGACTCGGATGCTTGCTGGGAGGGAATTCCAAAGTTTGTCTGCCAAAAGGCCAAACGAGTGACCCCCCGCCCTCGCTTTCCTTACTTGAGGGACACAAACCAGACCATGGTTGGCAGAACGCAGAGCGCTTCTGGGCAAATAAGGCTTTAGTAAATCCGATAGCCCCATATGGGCTTGATGCATCAGAATTTTGTGCGGGTTGCACAGCACCTTGAACTGAATGCGGGCTTCAATTGGCAGCCAGTGCAACTTCAAGAGCTCCCGAGCCACTGATTGAGATCTTGGGAGTGCCACTAGCATACGTGCAGCCGTGTTCTGTACCCTCTGCAGGTGTTTAATGCTCGCCTTATTGGCACCTAGATATAAGGCGTTGCCATAATCAAGCCTCGCAAGAATGGAGGCCTGCAAGATAGTTTGGTGTACTCTGGGAGGAAAGAAACCAAGCAAGGGCCTCAGTCCTCTCAGGAGCCCAAAGGAAACAGCGGCAACAGCTCTTGTCTGCTTCTCAAAAGTTAGACCGGTGTCGAACCAGACACCCAAGTTCTTTACCGTCTCCTTCGGTGATGGAACGGGTTTCAGATCATCAGGCCACCACTGCACATTGCAAGTTGTTTAGTTTTATGACCACCCCACCACTCTCATAACTGCTTTGTGCACGTCACTTCTCTTCTAATCTTCAATGACCCATAGAACTTAATTGAGTAAAGTAGCAAAAGACATGAAGAAAAAAAATTATATCTCCACAAATACCACTACAGCGCTAAAAAGGAAGAAAAGAGAGAGAACGGAAGAAAGCAATACCACAAGCAGTCCTTCTATTTTGTCGGTGGTCCACATTCATGCCTAGGTCCCTGTGGTCCAGTTTTTGAAGAAATCCCAGCATCTGGTTTTTCTCCATTCTGTTGCCTTGAACTTTCACTGTGTGGAATGTAGTCATCACCGGTGAGGGGAAAGTATCAAGATTTTCTCTGTTCATCTATTCCAGTGTTTCACTCTTTCCTCTTGTACAGCGCAACATTGGATACCTTCCACCTTTCACATCACCTAGCTACCCCAATGATATGTGCCTTGACTTCACTGTTTCATGTGGTCCACACTTGTTTAGCCCTTGTTAGGTCGAGTTTACTCGAACCTTTTGTTGTCAACCCAAAAAATTCCTACCAGGCGGATTTCAAAGAGTTCATGAGAAAAGAATCACTTGACAAGCTCCTCATGCACGAGCTTGCCTGAGCCTTCCCCCCTGCCAGCAGCATTTCTCCTGCACTCGGCCCACCCCCTCCCTCTCCATATGGTGCGCTCTGCCTCAGGACAGCATCTCTCCTCCCATAATTATTCACTCTCGTCAGTCACCCTTCCTCCCAGTCCTTCGGCATTTCTCCTTCCCCCTCCCCACAGCAATGCCAAGACGAGCTTGCCCGAGCCTTCCAGCAGCATTTCTCCTCCCATTACCATTTGCTCCTGCCTCCGAGAGCTTCAAAGGGATCTGCTTCACACTTCACGGCGTTTATAGGACACTTTCGGTGAATCTTATAAACATCCTCTGCCTTTGCCTTTCCTTTGTTGTTGCGCCTCTCACAACAGCCCCTGACCCCCCCTCCCCCACCACAGAGCGCATCTCAAGGCCACACTTTCAGGGCCCTGTCTCTTTCATGGCCAATGCTTGTTTAGACTCTTCCCTGTTTAGTGTTGCATTTGCTAAGATATCACGTGGGCATTTCACAACTGCACTCGCCTACATGCTTTTACTATTTTTTCACCTTTCCAGGTTCATTGCGCACATGTGGGCTACTAGGTTCGGTTATGGACCTGACAGTATTATACGCCCGCTATGGGTGAATACTTCTTGTAAGCGCTGTTTTTTCTGGTCTCATTCACAGATGTTTCCCCTGACGAAGGGCACACCGTTGCCCGAAATGCATCGGGATTGATGTAACAATACGTAAATGTTACAACAATGCTTCAAATGCAAAACTGCATTCATATTCCTTGGCCCCGCTTTAAATGTAACCACACATTAAATACGTTTGTTTAGGAGTGCTTCTCTTTGTCTGAGAGCACTCCACACAAGTGCTGGGGTTACTGCCGCACTGTCGCTTGCAAAATCCGTCATTAACCCCCCCCCCCGCTCCCCCCTCCCCCTCAATAGTGCGCTCCCTGCTGTTTTGACACCGGGCGTTTGCAAAATAGGGTTTCTTTCAGCAGAAAAACAAGGGAAATCGAGAGAAGAGCAGCAGGCTCTCTGCCTAGCTGCCTGCTAAAAAATATTTTTTGCTCCTCCATCCTCTCCGAGAGGTAGTACTGCCACTCATGAGACCCTCCTCTCACATTCACCCCTCCATTGCCTCAGCTCACCTCTCCTCCCCCTCTTTTCAGAATGCAACTCAACCATTTTGGTACATTTGCTTCCAGCAGCAGCACGATTTTGCTGCGAGCGCTAATGAAAGCCTGCCTTTCCTCATTATCCTGCAGCGCTGCTTCTAATCACCTCTTTCATTGTTCAGTGCACACGTACTGTACACAGGGCCAGAAAGGTCTAACCACCGAGAGACACCACAGGACAACTCCACAAACAGCCTTTCTTTGCTTAATAAAACGCCGATTATGGGTTTTACCATTCCAGCTGCTTCCCCCAGTGAAAGTTGGGTAACAGTGAATGACCAGCCTCCAGCAACATGTTCTATTGCGCGATGATTTCTTTGTTTTGGAATGCAAGGGAACGTTCTTTGCTAAGAGTTTGCAGCAAGTTACATTCTTGCGGGGAAACACTTGGAGGGAAGAGGATGGTGTACTCTATGTCGCACTCTTGCTAAAATGTAGGTGATTTGAATTCTAATGAAAACGCACACACTGAATATTTGTGCTTAAATGGGGTACATCCTCCTAAACCTGCAGAGTTCACACGTATGCAATACGAACCGTATTACACACGGAACACAAAGATAAACATTAAAAGAATTCTGCTGAAGTACTATAGTCAAAAGTGAACATCTATAAGCTGAATTTTGTTGCTTAGATAGGGGCACTCTTTCCTAAAAATGCAGAGTAGGTACGCATGCAATGCAAACCGTATTGCACCCACACGATATAAAGATACACGTTTAAAGGAATTCTAATAAAGTACTGCAGTCAAGATGTAGCTGAATACAGCTGGCTAGAAACAATGGGATCGCTGCTTTTTGGTTATTCATAGTAGTCCTTTCAACCATAACAAGCATTGGCAAAACCAATACTTCTCGCCTGTTTGAATTGCTACCTGATACAGCTGTGCGTGCTCTAATCAGAGGGAGATAGAGTGGACTTGTCATGTCTGCCCCTTTCTAGCCCGTCCACGGATCTCTTGGTGCTACCAAGCTGTATGGTACTGTAGGCTTGCGCAGGCCGTTGCGCTGTACATTCTTCCCTGCTCTGACTGCGCAATGTTTAACACAGTAATCCTCAGAGTCCGCGTCTGTAGACACACATGCTACTAATCTCCCTTCACTCGATTTATGACGTCATGGAAGCAATTGTTGTTTGCAAACTTATACCCCCTCACCCACCCTCACCCTCACACCCCATCACACCCCCACACACCCCTTCACACACCCCCTCAAACCCCCTCACCCTTACCTTCACACCCCCTCACCCTTACACACCCTCACTCACCCTCACACACCCTCTCACCCTCACGCACCCTGACATGCCCTCACTCACACACCCGCGACCCCACACACCCTCACACACACACCCTCACCCTCACATCCCCTCACCCTCACACCCCCACACCCTCACACCCCCACACACCCTCGCACCCCTCACCCTCACAACCCTCACCCTCACACACCCCCTCAACCTCACCCACCCTCACCCACCCTCACACCCCCTCACCCACCCTCACCTCCCTCACCCACCCTCACCTCGCTCACCCTCACACCCCACAAACCCCCACCCTCACACCCCCCACCCCCTCACCCTCACTCACCCACACACCCTCACTCACCCTCACACACCCTCACACCCTACCCTCACAACTCTCACACACCACACCCTCACACACCCTCTCACCCTCACGCACCCTCTCACCCTCACACACCCTCCCACCCACCCTCCCTTACATGCCCTCACTCACACACCCGCGACCCCACACACCCTCACACACACACCCTCACCCTCACATCCCCTCACCCTCACACCCCCTCACCCTCACACCCCCACACCCCCACACACCCTCGCACCCCTCACCCTCACAACCCTCACCCACCCCTCAACCTCACCCCCCTCTCACCCACCCTCACACCCCCTCACCCACCCTCACACACCCTCACCTCCCTCACCCTCACACCCCACAAACCCCCACCCTCACACCCCCCACCCCCTCACCCTCACTCACCCACACACCCTCCCTCACTCACCCTCACACCCTCACCCTCACAACTCTCACACACCCCACCCTCACACACCCTCTCACCGTCACGCACCCTCCCACCCACCCTCCCTCTCCCTTACATACCCTCACTCTCACACCCGCGACCCCACACACCCTCACACACACCCTCACCCTCACACACCCTCACTCTCACACACCCTCACCCTCACACACCCTCACCCACCCTCACCGCACACACCCTCACCCTCTCACACACCCTCACACACCCTCTCACACCCTCACCCACCCTAACACACCCTCACCCACCCTCACACCTCCTCACCATCACACACCCTCACTCACACCCTCACGCACCCTCACTCAACCTCACACCCTCACCCTCACACCCCCTCTCACACCCTCACACACCCTTACCCTCACACCCTCACCCCCCTCACCCTCACACCCCCTCACCCGCACACACCCTCACCTTCACACACCCTCACTCACCCTCACCCGCACACACCCTCACCCTCACACACCCTCACTCATCCTCACACCCTCACCCTCACACCCCCTCACCCTCCCAACCCTCTCACCCTCACACACCATCACACCCTCGCCCTCACCCTCACACCCCCCCACACACCCTCACTCACCCTCACTCACCCTTACTCACTCACCCTCATACACCCTCATCAGCATAGCATAACAAAACATAGCATGGCATAACAAAAAAAGCATAGGATACACAACCTCACAACCCTCTCACCCTCACCCTCGCTCTAACACACTCACCCACCCTCACCCACCCACACTCACTCACTTACTCACTCACTCACCCACCCTCACTCACCCACCCTTACTCACTCACCCACTCACCCACCCACCCTCACTCACCCTCACCAGCATAGCATAACAAAACATAGCATAGTATAACAAAACAAAGCATAGGATAGGAAAACATAGCATAGCATAACAAAGCATAGCATAACAAAACACAACAAAACATACCATAGCATAACAAAACATAGCATAACAAAACAAAGCATATCAAAACAAAACATAGAATAGTATAACAAAGCATAGCATTGAAAAACAAAACATAGCAAAACACAACAAAGCATAGCATAACACAGCATAGCATAACAAAACATAGCAAAACAAAACATAGCAAAACACAACAAACCATAGCATATATAACAAAACATAGCATAGCATAACAAAACACAACAAAGCATAGCATAGCATAGCATAACAAAACACAACATAGCATAGCATAGCAAAACAAAGCTTAGCATAGCATAACAAAACATAGCATAACAAAACATAGCATAACAAAGCATAGCATAACAAAACATAGCATACCAAAGCATAGCACAACAAAGCATAGCATAACAAAACATCTCATAACAAAGCATAGCCTAGCAAAACACAACAAAACATAGCATAGCATAACAAAACACAACAAAACATAGCATGGCTTAACAAAACATATAATAGCATAGCAAAACACAGCATAGCATACCAAACACAGCAAAACATAGCATAGCATAACAAATCATATGTTATATTATGTTAAAATTTGATAGAGCGCAAACAGCTGCCCCAGCAAAGAGGCGTCCCGGCGCTAAAGAACCACGAAAGCTCAAAGGAGGACAGAGGGAAGAGGCGGGGGACCTAAAGGGCAGGGAATAGGTGGGTTTTGACGGCTTTCCGGAAAGCAGACAGATTTTCCAAAGAGCGAATGCTTACTGGCAAGGTGTTCAAAAGTTTGGCTCCTAGCACCCTGAAAGAGCGTCCACCGGTACGGGCTAGCTTTGTGCGGGGGACCGTCAGTAGATGTTGGCCTAAAGAGCGCAAGTTGCGCTGTGGCACATAGGGTGTGAGGAGTGGCCGGAGAAGTCCTGGGCGTCCAGTTTTATGGATTTTAAAGATCATGATGAGAGCTTTAAACTGGATTCGAGGCTCGATAGGTAGCCAGTGCAACTTTCGGATTGTGGCTTTGGCTGAACACCTGTGGGGGAGACCGACCAAGGTTCTTGCCGCGGTATTCTGCACGCGTTGCAGTCGTGCTATCTCCGCTTTGTTGGCGCCCAGAAGTAAGACATTGGCATAGTCCAAGCGGGAACGAATTGTGGCTTGGATAATCATTTGGCGAATCTTGGAGTCGAAGAAGCCGAGTATGGGTTTAAGGCTCCTCAGCAGGCCCACATAGGTGGCCGCTACTTTTTTTTGTGTGAGTTTGGAAGTTAAGTGAAGAGTCCATCCAGACGCCTAGGTTTTTGACCAAGGATTTGGGGGGTGGGCTGGTGCCCAGCGACGATGGCCACCAGTGTTGGTTCCAGTGGTTAGTATTCTTTCCGAGGAGCAGCACCTCCGTCTTGCCTGCATTAAGCTGCAGGCAGTTATCTGACATTCACTGGGCCACCGCAGCCAGACCATCCCTGAACTTTGCGGAAGAGGTAGAGGGACCCTCGGTGAGAGTGATGGCCAGCTGTGTGTCATCGGCGTATGACACCAGCGTGAGGTCCCAGTTTCTGGCTACTGCAGCAAGTGGTTGCACATATAGGTTGAAAAGGGATGGGCTGAGTGCAGAGCCCTGAGGGACTCCCTGTCCGATGGAATGGGACTGGGAGAGGAATGGAGGAGCTGATACCCGGAAAGTTCTATCCTTCAGGAAGGAGCGGAACCATTCTAAGGCAAGGTCCGAGATACCCACAGTAGCCAGACGATTTAGTAGAATGTTATGAGATACCGTGTCAAAGGCCGCGCTGAGGTCCAATAGGATCAGTGCAGCACTTTGACTGGCATCAAGTATCATCCGGAGATGTTCCGACGTGGCTAGGAGGGCAGACTCAGTGCTGTGGCCCGGCCTAAACCTGTTTTGAGATGGATCTAAGGTGTTGTTTAGATCCATGTGTTTGGACAAGATGATGTTTACATGGGCCTCTGCGAGTTTGGACAGCCATGGGAGCAATGAAATGGGTCTAAAATTCTCCAATTTGGAGGGATCGAGGGTCGATTTTTTAATAATGGGAGAGACCCATGCTTGTTTCCATGCAGTCAGGACACTGGCCAAGGAGAAGGAGAGATTCAATATAGATGCCAGGGAGGGTAAAAAGAAGTCTAGGGATTGGATGAAGTGGACTGGTCTCATAGGGTCTGATGGGGAACCCAATTTGACCTTTCTACATAGTTTAGTAAGGTCCTGATGAGAATTTTCAGGTATGTGCGTCATCGTGGTGCTATTACTAGTGGGTATAGGGGAGCTGAGTGGTGTAGCAGAGTGGCATGGGAAAGATTTATAGATTTCTTGAACTTTTTCAATAAAGAATGAGGCAAGGTCCTCACATTGCTGCGCAGAGGTAATGCTGGAGGAAGGAGATCTGCTACTCTGCAGCTCTACTACTAATTTGAAAACAACTTTGGCAGGGTTAGGGCTGGAATTAATTTCTTCAGCATAGAAGGCGGCGCGTGCGGAACAAATAGCTTTGTGGTATAGCTTTTGTTTGGACAGATAGAAAGCTTTATCTCTGTCATTGTATTCTCGTCTCCAGGCTCTCTCGGCTTTCTTACATTCCCTCCGCATGGTTTTCAAGGTATTGTTATACCATGGATTGGAGGGGGAACTACGTCCTTTAGTCCATTTAAGAGGGATGAGGGTATCTAGTCCCTGAGTGATCCAGTCATGGAGGCAGCATATGTTGTATTGATATTCATATGTGTCTCTTGATGGAATTCTCCTAAGATGGAGTGCATGTCACTGGTTGAGAGTTTGTGCCATGATCTTTTTAGGCGACGGGTGGGTTCAGCCCTGTTGAACGTTTCCTTGATCAATATCGAGAATTTGATTAAGTAATGGTCTGTCCATCCCATGGGTTTGGGCGCCGCTGTTATAGTTTCTGGGATGTTGGTGAAAACAGGGTCTAGTATGTGTCCAGCAGAGTGAGTAGCGTCCTGGATCAGGGGGTAGAGTTGAAGGGCTGAAAGGTCGGCAAGAAGGTTTTTAATGATAGGGTCTTGGTTTCGGTCGAAATGGAGATTGAGGTCTCCTAGTATAGTGAAGTTTGCCGAGCTCACCACAAGGGAGTTCGCTGCTTCAAGGAAAGCTTCAATGAATGTAGACGTAGGTCCGGGGGGTCGATATATATATATAGAGGCCAGATAGAGAGAAATGGGGGCCCGCTGTGATCTTAAAGCGAGCACCTTCACAGCTCGAGATGTTTTCTTTAGTAAAGGAGCAGAGAAATTGCTTTTTGTAGATGACAGCAATGCCGCCACCTCTGGTATCTCTATCTATTTCATTTGGTAGCTCTCTGGTAGCGTGAGGTTAGAAACACTAGTCGTATCATCATGTAGCCAGGTTTCGCAGATAAAGAGAATGTCAGGGTTTTCTTCGAGTAGAAGAGCATTAACCTCTTGATGGTGCTTGCAGAGAGACCTAACATTAAGTTGTAGGATAGTGAGAGGAGTTAGTTTGTGCGCAACTGAGAGGCGCCGGGGTAGACAAGGGCTGGGGGTGGAAAAATGACATGAGTTACATTGAAGGCATGTCTGTCCGAGATGTCCCGATATCATCCTGCAGCTCCTCCCAGGGTTCAGGGCGATAAGGAGATCTCTATCATAGTGGTAGACTTCCCGTGTAGCTTGGCCAGGGGACAGGCGAGAGGCGATGTCTTGGCGATGACGGGCGTAGATGGGCTTGCCTTAGGCGCGCAAATGGCGCGCCCGCTGCGCCCGTCCGCTGCGAGTACGGTGAATGCACATGTTATCAAGGGGTGGGAAGGGCGGGGGCGTGGCCTCAAAGTGGGCGTGGCCTCGCGGCTCTCCGGTAATGGCGGCGGGAATTGTTTAGTGCTCGAGTCCGCAACCAGCGCTGAATCCGCTGTGCGGTGAGCTAAAGGAGCAGGCAACAGAGTCCTGAGATGGCAGGCAAAGAGTAAGTGGATTTAAAAACAGCACAATATAGTGACACATAAATTAGTACAGAGAACTCCCGGCTTTCGCCTCCGGAGGATACGTGGTTCTAATGCAAGCGCTCGTAGTCAGTGTTTTTATGCAGAACAGGGCGGGCGTGGCCTCAAAGTGGGCATGGCCTCGCGGCTCGCCGGTAATGGCGGCGGGAATTGTTTAGTGCTCGAGTCCGCAACCAGCGCTGAATCCGCTGTGCGGTGAGCTAAAGGAGCAGGCAACAGAGTCCTGAGATGGCAGGCAAAGAGTAAGTGGATTTAAAAACAGCACACTATAGTGACACATACATTTTAAAAGTACAGAGAACTCCCGGCTTCCGCCTCAGGAGGATACGTGGTTCTAATGCAAGCGCTCGTAGTCAGCGTTTTTATGCAGAACAGGGTGGGGGCGTGGCCTCAAAGTGGGCGTGGCCTCGCGGCTCGCCGGTAATGGCGGCGGGAATTGTTTAGTGCTCGAGTCCGCAACCAGCGCTGAATCCGCTGTGCGGTGAGCTAAAGGAGCAGGCAACAGAGTCCTGAGATGGCAGGCAAAGAGTAAGTATAGCATAGCAAAACAAAGCATAGCATAATAAAACACAACAAAACATAGCATAGCATAACAAAGCATAGCATAGCAAAACATAGCATAGCATAACAAAGCATGGCATAGCATAACAAAGCATAGCATAACATAGCATAGCATAGCAAAACATAGGGTAGCATAGCATAAAAAAACATAGCATAACAAAACAGCATAGCATAGCATAACAAAACAAAACAAAACATAGGATAGCAAAACAAAACATAGCATAGCATACAGCATCACTCAGCACCACCACAGCATCACTCTGTGGCACCACAACATCACTGAGCTCCACCACAGCATCAATCTGTGCAACCATTCAACAACAACTGGTTCAAATATGTTATCTCAATGTTTCAAGCTTTATTACAAATGTAAGAAAAAGATGTTAATATTTGACATATGTTCTTGGATTTTCGTCACAATAAAATACACTGAACATAATCTTCACAAATGTTATTTACAAAAGTTTAAGCTATTGCCATTATAAATTACAATAACTTTTATTTAAGTATTAATTATTTAAAAAAATTATAAACCATTGTTATTTGTAATATCAATACATGTAAGTCACGTAAATACAACACATATTGCATTACAAATGCTATAGGTGTCACATTTGCGAAAGTTATAACTATTGGCATGGTAAATGACAAAGCTATTAATTTAGCTATTTTCAAAAACAAAACCTAAATACAAAATTTGTCATTTACAATACCAATAGCTCAAACTTTCCTAATACGAGACCTATGCATTGCAAATGCTTGTTTTTGTAATTCTTGTAGTTTCACTCTGACCATATTTCATATTTAAAATTGCATTTATTTAGTTCTTTTTGGTCATTGCAGGTTTCTCATTCTCCTTCTTTTCCAGTATTCATTTGTTGCCTATTTGTCCTTTTGTCCACCGTATTTGTCCACCATGGTGTTACCTTGTTGCTTGTTTTGTGTTCCTCGTAAGTTTGGAGAATACCATTAGTGTTATGGGTTGTAGTGTAATCAGTACATAACATATCTTTTCTTACATTCACGTTACTTTAAATCATCATCTAGATGGTTACTTTTACCATGTCGTTCATTCTTTCCACAGTTCCATTACTTAGAGGATAATAAGGTGCTGTTACTCTGTGGTTTTTGTTGTTATGTTTTCAAATATTCCTTCATTTGGTGTAACGTAAATTGTACTCCACTGCCTGTGACAATTTCCTGTAGCACCCTTCCCTGCAAAATATTTCTTCTAAAAATGCTAATGTAAATGTTATTTCCTGTAAAATTGTACTTCAATCCATTTCATATTTTAATCTACTGTCATCCATTTGCTTTTATATTCTACCACAACAGCTGCATACCTTATATTACGTGGTATGGCGTGCATTAGTCCCTTGGTGATAACGCTTAATTTCTACCATACCGTCTCCAGTCCTACAATACCAGAGTGCTTTGTGCGATATGAGTCTATTTTTTCACTCTGATTACACTGCATTGTTTATCCCTGACCACCAGTAGTCATCTTTCAGCCTACGTTTTGTCATTGCTCTTCCCAAGTTCCCTTGATGTGCTAAATGAATTAACGATGTGTGCATGGTTGATGGTGTTGCTAGTTATTCTCTTCTGAATATAAACTTCTCTTTTAATGAGGATTCCTCTTGTTTTCGAATAAGATCGCAGTGAATGTTGAGTACTTTTGTCGGCTTTCCAACTATGTTTAGTGCACTCAGTCACTACTTGGATAGTTTTGTCTCTCTTTAATCCTTCTAGCCAATACTTTTTAGACCGGTGTTCTTCTTTTCCTAGTTCTTGTAGGCAAGTTACAATTGTTTCATACTCCACTTCTTATTCTTCCCCTTTTTCCATTGCATCTGTCTTGTGGAAGAGGCAGTCAGCCAGCTGGTCTTCCACTCAGGGATATACCCTATTTTGTACAACTATTTTTGCCTTCTGGACGCCAGCCTTGTTAGCCTGACACTTCGCCCTGATTCTTGCTGATTCTACTCATTTTAATAACGATTTGTGAACTGTTTGAAGAAACTCTCAACCCTAAAGGTATATTTCCAAATGAGTTGCCCATTGAGATGCTTGTGTTTCCTTCTCATTGTTCAATACTTTTCTTTGGTTGGCATAAGTGTTTTTGATGGAAATGACAATATTTCTTCCTTATTCTTCCCTTTTTGCGTCAACATTATGCCTAAGCCGTAGTTGTTTGCATCATATGTTAGTATCATTTTCTTCATTTAGTTGTACGAATTTATGATTTTTTTTCTCGTCAGATATTTTCCTTGATGATTAATTCAAGCATTCCATCCATTTCCTTGTTTTTTTCTCCATTTGCTGCCCTGAGTTTGTCGGGTATACCCAGACATAGGTCACATGTTCACTGTGCCAATGGAACTAACCTATACATGGCTGAAGAAACCAGTCCTAGGTTGCTTGTGTTCTGGTTCAGGGAGGGCCTGGCTTGGCAGTTCTGGCTGGGCTGTTCTCATGAGGACCAAGGTCAATACTGATTTGCCTATGGCTGGGTCCGAATTTATTTGGCATGGTGGGCAAAACAACTATGAATTGGGATGTGGCCTGATCAGTGGCTGAGATTAATTCAAGCATTCCATCCATCACCTTGATGTTTTTGCAGTTGACACACTAGGTGCACGGGGTATGCCCAGACGTGGGTCCCGGGCTCAGTGTGCCACTGGAACCAAGCTATGCCTGGCTCAAGAGCCCTAACTAAGGCACTAAATCACATGTGTCTGGATTGGGCTATGAAGGTAATAGACTTTAGCCCTGTTACTCAGGGCCCACAGTAGTCTCTGTAATGTAAATCTCTAGTCAGTTATAGCTAGAGTTTAAGATATATGCTTGTGATTGAAAGAGACGCAGGAAGAGCCAGACTTTAAGCTAATTCTCGAATGCCTCGTAGGGAGGCTTTGTCCTAATGTAGGGTGGTAATGAGTTACAGACTTCAGGGCCACTACAAGAGTAAGATTGATTTAGAGCTTTAGCTTCCTTAAATGCTGACGTTTTTTAAGTGGACAGACCATGTGCATCTCAATTATCATGAGCCAACCCAAGACGATCAGTGTCCTGGATAGATAGTTGGGAAAACTTCATGTTATGCCTTAATAAATGTGCATGCCGGCTTGAGCATACTTGTTTAAAAAAAATTTATTTACATAGAATCTATTTCCATAGTTTATCTATACTTTATTCTAAGAGAGTTTGTTTTATGGACCAAGATCAATTCTTCCACTCTCTGTAGAGAGCTATTGTACAGGCTTCTAACTCCCCTGTGACTGTTTGTAGCACGAGATGTGATTAGTCTGCTAGCTGAGATACCCAGGGAAATATAACTCACACGTTAATCTGCATCATCTGCCATCTATTCTCCCAGTGAGTTGCCCAACACCAAGGGACCTTATCACATACAATGCCATTGGGTGCTCCCTCTTTCTAGCTAATACCCTTCATTCCAGCAAGGGAGGGGCCTTGCCTAGTGAAACCAAGCTAGGTGGTATATGTGTTAAATTACTTGTGCTTGAAACTATTGTATAGAAGTTTACAAAATTCGTATTTGCTGGTATTTCATTTTTGTTATGGCTCTGGTGAATAAGAAGTAAACACATTGAATGATATATAGAGAGATCCATGTGCCTGTTCGCTACTTAGGGCAGCACGGCCCACTCTTCTAATCCTCCAGCTCTATCTTTGCTCTGGTACTTTGATTATTCATTGCTGTCTGTCCTTTTACTTCCAGTCTTTTTGACTCCTGTGAGACGAGAGGGCTATGCATGTACCTCTTTTTTTAAAACCGCTTCCTAATATTGTATACCAATGTAATCTGTTTTTCCAGCTTAAACCAATACGGTATACATAAAAAAACACATTTATAAAATTAAAAAGCTTGAAAAAATAAAGAGATATTAAAATGACTAAAGATGACTAGCTAACACTACTTACTTACTCATGCCTACTACTCCTCCTAGTGGTATAGGCCATTAACCAGGACTCTCCATCCATCTCTGTCCTGGGTTTTTCTGTCAATCAGAATGTAATAAATAGTAGACAGTAACACTGCAAATAATGTAATGATAAAACAATAAAAAATAATGTTTGCAGGTAGCACATGCTCAAAAAATATTCATGCTAACCATAGCAATCTAAGGACATCTGCAACGCATTCCCAAATTTATCTGGTTGTCGTTTATAGCTATACAAAATCTTCTGCAAGCCAGGTAAGACGTATCATTTGCATTCTCAAGTCCACTTTCTGCTTTTTATTTTTCTAATTACAAAGCACCAGAAACGCATTCAGTAATATAATCCTTCTGTTATTTTCCTTACACAAGGATCTATTCAAATCTATGTTACATTTCTAAAAAGATACACTCCCAAAACATCAATTACAATCAGACATTTCACTATTAAACAAAGGACTGCGTTTCCCGCCTTACCCTCCAGCAGCCATCTCACACCAATATGTGTAACTTGCTAGGGACCAAAATGGCCTTAACAATACTTCCTGCTGCACACTAGCAGCTGCAAATCTGGTCCAAAACTCATCACCCCACACAATGCATTTGTGCATGCTTAAAAATATACTAAGCCCCATCTCATATCTATTATTTTTAAAAGTGAAGAGATTCCCTACTGCTGCCATAACCTTCTATATATTCGAAATCCTGTCAAAAGTAGTAGTTCCTCCTACCAAACCTATAATTTTCGCTCTCGTTATTCAATCCCTCCTCCATCTCTAGCTTAAATAACACTTCTATTACTCCAGCTGTTCCAAATTGCACAGAGTTTCAGCATATGCGTTACTTTTAAACTCATTAAGGAATGCATTCGTCCAGTCTGCCACAACAGTCCAATACAGCAAACACCTCCCAGCGTTGAATGAAATCCTCAGAATTACAAAATGGAATTACCCCACTGGACAGCTTTAGGTGATCTCGGGAAGGTGTACCCCCTCTCAGCAGCTTCCTCCATCAACACCCTCTTGATAACCAGATTTTATTCTGGGCCAAGCCTCACTACCAGCAACCTGGACCAACCTGTTGGGGAAGTTACAGGGAACTGTGTCATCATCTTACTCTTCTCCACTTCTGTCTGTCCAAGAGACTCCTCTCTAGTATCTAACTGCACTCCCTCGTCTGCTGCTGAAGACATTGCTGACAATAGCATCCAATGTCTGGAAAATTGACTCTAGCAAAGAGTTCCAGAGGCTTGGAGTCTGAGATGTGAGGTTTTTGCCTCTTAGATACTGCCTGCAATAAGGAGCAGGGCATCTAAGAGGCACCTGATTTATGAAATGGCACTTTAAAATAAAGTAATAGAATGAAAATAAAAAGCTTCAAAGGGTATAGAGAATGAGAGCATCCAAATGGTCTGTAGGGATACACTACTTTCCAAAATGATGCTCGTATAAAGCCCTTTACGACAATAGTGATTTATTGACATATACGCATCTCGTCTAGGATCAGTGTACAACATCATTTGCATTCTCTCCACTGGCTCACTGTGGCGCACAGAGTCAGGTTTAAAGTTCTGGTTTTGGCCCACCGTGCCCTCCATAAGCTTGGCCCTGTATACCTGCAGAGATGCTTTTCCTTTTATCTTCCTACACGTGCTCTTCGCTCTCAGTCCCTTCGCTTGGCCCGAGTTCCTCGTTACAAGCTTCAGCGGCTTGTAGGTAGCTCCTTTACTGTGAAGACCAGCTCGGCCTGGAACGCACTCCCCCTCGAACTTCGCTCCATCCAGGATACAGCACTGTTTAAACGGAAACTGAAGACCCACTTGTTTGTCTAATTTGGCTTTTCGGTCCCCTCTCTTCTCTCTCACCTGTGGCTCCGCGCCGGGACACTCATGAGTATCTGTGCGCGTTATAAATTATAATAACATAACAATTTAAAGAGCAGATCACCATCAGCAATCCGTGTACTGGTAGTAAAAAGACCTTGTGTCTGCCTGGTTATGCAGATTCTCTTGACCTCTATGCCCTTGTCCTCTCCAATGCAGGGTCTGTTTTAATAGTGTGGCTTGTAACAAGGCAGCAGAGCATGGATAACATGCTCTGCTCACCTTCTTATGGTGATTTACTCAGCAGGTCATGTTGGTACAAGTGGGGTTCACTCATTTTGTTTAAATTCAGATTGATGCTGCCCCACTGTCATTGTTTTTAAATTCAGGAGAAGGGTGTGGGTCAAGGCCTTCTGGATGGAAGAGCCTAGATGGGGACGATAGAAGGATCAGACAGCAGCGTGTCCTCTATTCACCATAGAGATCCGTTCTGTACAGATCCATGGCTTCCCTTCCCATACACTGCCTGTAGCCCTGGTGGCATAAGAGGGGGCAGCAGCACTTCTTAGTGTCTTCCTGGTAGCCTCTTATGCTGGTCCTTCCCCCGTGATACAAGCCACTCGTCCCCAGAGTCAGGTATGCTTCCTGATATCCCCCTCTGGTGTGTTGCTTTTCCGTCCTGCAACATCTCACTTAGATCTCACCCAGAAACCCTTTGTTTTGGCAAACACAGGTTAACCCCGGTGTTCCTCCTTCCATTGGAAATGTGTCATGCATTATAGACTAGATTCCAACAGAGAAACTATTTGAGTGCCACAGTAAAACCACTGCAAGATGTTTCCGATAGCACGAAAAAGGCTTGTCCGCACTACTATCTGCTGCCAATACACAAATTTGCTGACACTAAAGAGAAGTGTGACGAAATGTTTGGGAATTTATAAACAGGCAAGAAATTGAATAAACATTTGTTTTTGTGACTCTCTCACACTGATCCTAGTTCAAGGTATTAATTTCTTGCCCTACCCATTGCTCTGCAGTCTCATCCCATCTCGTGGTATCTCACTGTCGCTTTAAGAACACTTGACAATGTGCCCTTCTGTCCGGCCTTTAAAAAATATTTTCAGCAGTACGCTCCCTGCCTCTGGTTCTTCATTTACATTTTCGATTGTGCTCTTTGAGGCAATGTTAATGGCGACTGAGGTTTAGCTTCATACGGGTGCCAGAAGCATAAGCAGCAAGCCAAACCAAAAATCAACAAATGTCCTGCCAAGTTGAGGCATCATCATTCCAGCATACTAATTGGTCAGAAATGGGACTGTATGAAGAACACCTGCCAGGGTGTAATGACTTTTGCCTCCATAGCTAAACTGACATTTTCTGCTCTAATGGGGGCATGGTTTGCTACTGGTGTACGCGATCTAGCGATCCACCCCACCGCCATTGACTTCCATACCCTGTCATCCCTTTAGCTTTTCTACAATTTTTTTGTTTTCCATTTGGAATTGTAGGAGCATGTTTACCAATGCTCCTCACTCTGAGGCATGTCATTTCTGTAAGGGAAACGTCTAAGGAGTGAGACCGCCCCCTGGCGGGTGTGATTGCTCCTGCAGCACAAGCTAAAATGGAAAGAAAGAAGAATGTCCTTCACTGTTGGACTAAAAGGTGAGAAACTTCGAACCCAGAGTGGGTTTGTTGAGAAGGGTGTTGTAGAGTGAAGTGTGGGTAGGCTTGTGCTCAGTTGACAGGGAAAGTGAGGCACGTCTTCGCTACAAACCAACACACCAGTATTTAAAAAAGACTGCACTCCATCAGACTAGTAAATCACTTGCAGGTACAGGTTCATGGCGCAAGTGGCCCTTTATACTTCCCAGTGTTGCTTTGCATGATAATTATGTATAATGTAGTGCACACGTTTTCTTTATATTCATTTGTTGGCTCAGTAGCCTATGCCAGCGCAGTATGATAGTTCATATAGTAGAGCATTTTGGTATAATTCCTGATAGAATTCACTATTTTGGAGCGAGACATTCACTGTTTTGGAGAGAAAGAGAGAGATCGAGAGAAAGAGAGACCAGTCACTGGATGAAGTGGGCTGACACATTGCCCCATGATGCATGCACCAGTGGGTTGGAGAGAAATGTGAATAACACAACCGCAGACAAATGGGTGAAGCTTGACTGAAAATCCATATAAGTAACTGTCATGCCCCTAATTTTAGTAAAATCAAAAGGTTTTGGCTAACACAGACCTAAAAAAGCTAATCATTCTGCCATTGGCTGCCATCCTCTTGCCTTTGAGAAAGAAGAAAAGAAAGGAAGAAGGAAGGAAAGGAAGAAAAGAGAAAGGAAAAAGAAATAAAAGAATAAAGAAGGCACAAAAGAAAGAAGGAAGGCTTGAAGGATTGAACGAAGGAAAAAGAAAGAAAGAGAAGGCACAAAAGGCAAGAAAGCATAAAAGAAAGAAGGAAAGCATGAACTAGAGGAAAGAAAGAAAGGCAAAGAGGAAGGAAAGGAAGGGGGTAGAAAGATAAAAAAAGGAAATAAAAGGAACCAAGAAAGAAGGAAAGAAAGGAAAACAGAAAGAAGGAAATGATAAAAAGTAAGAAAGAATGAAAGAAGAAAGAAACAAACAGAAGGCATGTGAGAAATAAGGAAGGAAGAAGGAAATACATAAAGAGGAAGGTATGCAGGAAATAAATAAAAGGGTCACAAGTGCTGCAAATTAAACACGATAAAGGCCTGTTTTCCTAATGGGCAAAGTTTATTAAAGAACCATTGTTAAAAATGAGTCCAGGATAAACATGTTTTGAAGAATTGTCCCTCGTTGTCCCACTCTTGCAGGTTCTTTTTCATCCCTACTTTCTATCTCTGTCACTGTTTTTACTGTTCTTACGATGGAAAAAATAAGTTCTGGCCTTCAAAAAAAAGACTTCTGGTGGTCCCCACCTGCACCCACCGGCTCAAATTAAGCACTGTCTGTTGCCTACATGTTACTGTGTGTGCGAGGATCAGAGCCCCCGCTGCCTAAGATTGTACTTGTCCTGTGCTAAAAAAGTGTAACGATGCTGCCTCTACTTTGTGTCTGTGTTTGTTTCTGTGTCCTTTTCTGATGAGAAGGCCAATCCAGAGTGTCAGTCTTTGTTATTTGTTTGGACTGCAGACTTTTGTTCATTTGTGCAGGCTCATGTTCTTTAAGTGAGAGCTCAATCCCAGATGCGTTGCAGACACCCAAAGCTGAGAGCCTCGGTCAGCAGTTTGCCTTTCACGTTTAGCTCCTGGGTGTGTTGTCTTTAAAGATTAACCTCTGAATCCTTCCATGTAGCGCTGGTCCCAGGCGATCAATAGCCTTGTTAGCTTGCAGTGTATAATGAGCTGCCTAATTGCCCTTAGGCTGTTAAGACCTCACATTAGTCAGCAGGCCTCAGTTGGAGACCTGCCGCATGTTCATATTCACATCACTTTTTTATGAGTCAAGTGGAAAATCCACACGTGACATTTCAATGCATTTCTATCATAAATTACATCTGTTTACTTTACCAGAGAAGCGCATAGCAGGCACCGATAAAAGATAGTGTCAGCAGCAATAAAAAAAATAGAACATCTCCTGCCTGTGGCACAAGAAGCTTAACATGAATCAGTTCAGTAACTCCTCACAGGCTAAACTCTGGGGAGAGTGGGCACCTCTGTTACTCAAATCAAGTTCTAATATTCAGGAGTTGGAGAATTGATTCCTGTCCCACAGGGAGATGGTCCCTTCCTCAAGGTCATGATACCTTGGAATAGTAGAGTTCCACCTCTTTCAAAGAAAATGATGATACCGAGCCTTAAAAAGAGACTGCGATCATTGATATGGCACAAAAGATCACTCACATCAGGTCTAAAAGACACATGTTGGCGCTTCTTTGCACCAGTATTTAATCTGGCCACGCCCCTTTGCAGTACTCAAGCTGGGACGGAGAAGGCTCCACATACCTTAGGTTATTTAAAGACCCAAGGCGCACAACCTCATATTCCTTCCCTACCAACAAATCTTTTGATCCTCCCATCCATTGTCTCATACCTGTTACCACATCAGTTCGAACAACATCACCATATGCATCATTGATAATCACGTGAAACATAACTCTCCTTTAAGTTGTGGATACTGAAAACAAGGCTCAGCCTGAAAGAAGCGAGGTCCACAATCTCAAAGGATCCATGTCCGTAGTGTGTACTGCTGCCCAAGCTTGGTTTAGAACCACCCTCTTTCTACTGACCGCCTTTTCAAGTGAGACGTGAGGGTGGCCAGTGTAGCTGTATTTGTGGTAGGAAGGTCCTGATTAAAGAAGCAATCAAAATGAGGAACTGAGTTCACTGAGCAATTACATTTAAATCATGGTTTAGAAACACATTCCAGAGTAAATCTGTATTTAGATTTGAAACCGTGAGTGTGACCAGTGTTAGTCCTGTGCATGATACATCTGATTACTGTAAATTAACACTGAAAGATAAATCAATTAGGGTAGAGGATGTGGCGTTACGGCCAGAGCTGCTGAAATGGAAATCGGGAACCAGGTTCAACTCTCCGGGTTGTCTCAGCATACTCTGATTCTGGGCAAATCACTTAATCTTCCTTTGCTAAAAAAAAATGAATGTGACCTTGTGTAATGTAACTGGTGGTTATGTGGAGTGCTCCAATACCTTCAGGTCGAGTTCGAACTATATAAAGCTCCAAACCAAAAAACAACCCAACAACCATCCAGATTCACACCCTGCTGTATTTTCTGTATAATCCAGTTTTTACAGGACCAGTGCTGCCCTTTTGATAGTGAAGGGTGCATTTATATATTCCTCTCTTCAGCTGTGTCACTTCCCATGGTCATGCAGACAGTAAACTCAATTCTCGCCTAGCGGTTCTGAATGACATGACGATGACTGAGCGGAAATATCCAACACTCCTACAAATTACAGCAAATTTGTAATACCACTAGCACTGGCCACACTCACTTTCCACCCTTGAAAATGCTCTCTAGCATGTAGTTGGTTTAACCCTTTAGGCAAATGACCTTGCATTGTGGACTAAAGGGGAGCTTTCATGTACCGCTTGCTATGGCATCTTGAGTTTGATTTTTAATGTTAGTCAAGTGAGCTACCTTTTTAATTTGTATAGCAGAGGCCATAATTCTAATTCATAAAAAAAAAAAACCTTTAGCTGCTTATCCAATAGCATTTCAAGATGGTGTATAATTGACCATGAGTGCACATATGGACTAGATAAGCCCACTTCAGAGATCACTGAGCACATGTCAGGATGTCCAACTTCCATCCTACCCTTGATTAATGAGAATGTTCTCAAGCCTAATGTTTCTAAACCCAAAGGTATGCTTCTGGGAAAGAATCCTCTCTGGCCACCTGACTGTTGGCCTTTCTGTCTGAGTGATTACCCCCACACTCATAGACAAGGATAATCATTTGGGTTTTTGGTTTTTGTAGAGATTTTAGGATGAACTTTCAGATTAATGCCATAAAGGAATTTTGTGATTAAAAAATAGATCTTTAAAACAAATATATGACGAGATCCCGCAAACTAAAATCCCGCATTGCATCACTCCACATTTTTTACAACACAGGTGCAATTACTCCGCAAACCCATCATTGCGCAAACTTTTACCCCGCAAATGACTTTATCACGCATGCCATTTCAACGCAAATGCATGTGTGTTGAAGTCCTATACCTTGTAAAAGTACTTTCCCCATATATATATATATATATATTTTTTTTTTTTATATATATATGTATATAATGTATGTGTGTGTGTGTGTGTATACATGTATGTATGTATATATATATGTATGTATATATATATATATATATATATATTTCACCACACGCTTTCCATTCCAGAAAATACGTAGACGACACACCAAGAGTCTGCTGTGCTGTGGAGATTTATTGGCAGCAAAAACAAACAACGCGTTTCAGCTCACGGCTCATATATCTTTAAACAATAGGAGAGTCAGGGTGTAGACAATCACTCTTTTACCCCTAAGATCAAACTTTTGTTAACAACAGAAGAGTGATAAATACAAAACACCTCAAGTGGCAATTCAATGAGAAAACCAATGAGAAAACAAGAAAACCAAAAATAGCTAAACCTGGTGAAGGAACACAAAAGTTAATTATAAAAAGAACCCTCACTCACAAACCTGGTGGTGATATGCTTCATCATTGGGTTCCCACTGGAAGGACCGAATGTCCTCCCAGTGTGCTACAGCGTTTATAGCAGAGCTGGCTCTTTTGTGTGTTGATGCAGTGAAAAACCAAAAGTGATAAATGAGTGCAAAACTTAAAATTGTTCAGAGGACTAAGGATTTTCATTTTAAAAAACCTACTTGTTAGTCCCAAAATCACCTGTTTTGTAACTAATGCTGGTTGGACTAATAATAAAGTAGTTGACAGTCACAACTACGAATACTTTGAACTTGCATTTGTTGGTTGATAAAGAGTGGATGAATGCACTGAAAATGACCATGATCCAATTTAATTGCAGTTATCCCCTTTAATTTGACCCAAATTCCCCTTAACCCCCGCCCCGAGATATTTGAAGTTAGCCATATTTCAAATTGTTTTGTAGCTGCAAGCAATAGAAAAAGGATTAAGTAGCAATCTAGTGATTTTGCACTATATAATTTTAAATATCTTTTGACATAAATACAAAATTTACAGAGCAGTTTTTTTTATTAGTGAGTTGATCCACACACAATAACATCAATGCTTGTTGAGATGTGAAGGACTCATACATTACTTATTTTAACGCAAAAATAAATATGAATTGAAAAGTTGGTTCCATAAAGAGTATGTTTGCATGCGGTATGCAAACTTAGCCTAAAAGAAGCAGAGTGGTGTGCAGAGGGAAGATAACAATAAACCATCAAAAACCCAGAAGCAAAATAAAAAATCTTGTTGCATGGAAAAAGCAAGAGTGGGAAGACATTTTTAGAGCCTTTGCTACGAACATCCAACTAAGAGAGATCATTTTGGCTTACAGTCTGTAAAAAGGATGAAAAAGTTTGTAAATAACAGGAGATTCAGATTCCTGACGGCAAGTGGTATGATCATTGCTGAGCAATGTATTTATGCTAATGGGATTCCACTCCTCCAGCACCTGCTTCTTATCTGACTATCAACCCCCTCTCAATTCCAAGCAGAATTTTAAACTAATCTGAGCACAGCTGACCAAGAGTTTTACCTGAATATTATAACTTCCAAATATATGACCCTGAAAAAATCTGCCAGTATATGTAGCATTTGTGATTATCAGGTGTGTGTTTAGTAGCATTCCTTGGTTCAAACTCTGGACTGTTGTTCAAAAAATGGGCATTCCATACTACTTTATCAAGATGCTGTTAAATAATTATGCATTAATAATTTTGCATATGTAAGGTGCTGCACAAGAGATGCCTTGACAAGAGAATTGAAGGTTCCCAGTGGAATCCGGCAAGGTTGTGTTTTTGCTCTGTCTTGACTTGTTCTGTTAATCTAATAAAAGCTGCATGCTTATTTCTCAGTTGAACTTGCAGATGGTTCCTGTGAGATAGTGAATTAATAGTTGAAGTGGATGTGAGTCTACACCAAGTAATAATGTCACAATTCCATACAATTCCAGTTAGATCTTAATAATTTAAGCCTGAGCTCAACATTGACAGGCTTAACTAAGGAGAAATGTGTAAAGCATTTGTCAGTACCAAAACAGTTAAAAGTTAAAACAGACAACAATAAAAATGGCACTCCAATTTATAAAACTAGAGTAAAATGTAATTAACAATTGGACACAAAAACAACAAACATTAGATGTAGGGAACCAAAAATATGGTTTTTGGAAGTTTTAAGTCAAAATAGTGCCTAAAAGCATCAAGTGCCCATTACCATTATCTGGTCATGCTAGGTCGGTTCCGAGTCAAAAATTGAGGTTGACCGCAAGCTTCTTCTGGTTGGATACAGGGGCTCGGTTTTGCCCAGTTTAAAGTTTACCTTTTGACTTAGATGATTTTCTGCTGAGAAATCCTCATCATCGGTTATTTGAAGGGTCAGGCTGCAGGCTGTGTCCAAAGGACTGCTTGACGACGGCAGCCAGGTGAAGTATGGGTCCTCAGTGGGAGCTCCGTTTCTGGCAGGAAACTTGGCACAGTCATAGACCACAGTGGGAAACTCCGGAATCTTTGCACAGGAATATCTCGCCAGCAGTTGGATGTTGCTCAACGTCGACTTGAATGAAGACTCTCTATTTTCGAATTTGGATATTTTTCTGGACATCAAAATACTTTTAGCATGGAAAGCATGCAAATGGAGTCTGATTGGTTTTTGCTTGCAGCTTTGGTGTCAATCTCAGTCTCCTCTACTTCTCTGGAGAAAAAGTTCTGAAAACGTTTCTTAGTGTATAGTTTTGCAGGTTTCATGGTCATAGGACAACATTCAATTACCCTGTGGACTCACTTGAGGGTTAGAACTCACTCTCACAGGAGCCACCAGCAGGGTCTAGGGCAAATCCAGTTGCAACTAGGGCTCTGGGCTCTTGTAAAAAGTAGACTTCTTGCAGCTTTAGTGGTCTGGTAGCTTAACAGGCGGTAAACCAACTGACCCTTTAACGCCACTTCTCTGTCACTGGGTTCTAGTGGGAGCATATCCTGCCTCTAGGGTCTCTCTACACAGGTTCATCAGCAGGTGCAGTCCTCCTATTGTGTTCCACAAATCCAGATGTACGTAGCCAGGAATGCCATATTTTTGTCTGGCACCAGCTCGAGGGTGGGAAAAACTCCCTGACCAATAGGGAAATTAGTTTTCAAGGGCACCCATGCCCACTTTGACATCACATTCTGGGGGGTTTGCCGTAAACGTCTCACAATACATTGCTCTGTCAAAATCCAAAGTGGCATAGCCTTTCTTCCCCTGGGCAGAGCTTTGGACACACCCTAAGGTGTGCACATGGAAATTAGAAAGTCCCTCTGCAAACCAGTTCTGAAACAGGTTCCCTCCACTGGGATTGGTGTCATTCAGACTACCTGGACCATGGAAAGGGCATGCCTAGGTGTGCATTATATCAGCCTGTGAATGGGTAGTCCCCTATGAAGCAAGTGCAGCTGGTTGGCACATTTCCCGGGCCATCCTGTGCGAAAGAGATTACACCTCCTCCCATCTCGGGCTATTTTGTTGCCTTTCCTGGGAGACATTTTCACCTCCTTGCAGCGGGGCAACAGGCTGCCAGGTGACAGCTGGGGATCAACTCTGGAAAGGTTACCAGAGGCTTTAGACAGAATAATAGTGACTTTCTAACGCCACTAATTCTAAAATAGTTAGACACAATTTGACTTTGGCAGTAAGTTGGATTTTATTTAATTATGCAAATGAGTGTATGAAGTATTTTCCTAGCTAATAACAATGTGATGTTAGCTTTATTAAGTGTAATACAGTAACACAGTGTTTTCTATAGCACAGTCAGCCTTGCTACCATCAAAAACCGTAACGAATCGCTGGGACCGGATAGCAAGTACAATGATCCAGTCTAAAGTGAGGTGCAGATTGCGGTTCCTGGGCCAGTGCGATGAAGGGTTCCAAAGTATAAGTACAGTAATGAATTATGAGCCGCGATTGTGGTCTCAATTCGGGTCCCGGAACAATGCGTCTCCGGTCGTCAGTGCATTACAACATGATGGTTGCCGGTCGTAGCTAAACAATCTGGCCATTTATTCACGCACTTCAGACATATGTATAACAAGCCTGCTTATTAAATATCCTGAAGATGATCCCGGCATCCACTTAAGGGATCGAAACGCCATTGACACCCTGTACACCATATACACCTGTTTTGAATGCCGTAATGCTTATATGATGGTATTTAAGTATATCATGGTTGTTCTATGAGAAATGTGCCTAAAACAAACATCTCTTCTTGCCTGAACCTTTTCACTTCATGTTGTACGTCTTTTGTTGCTTGAGTTGGATGCAGGCTTGTGTCCCACTTAAAATAGTTTTTTGTTTATTTTTGTTTATATTGAACTAATAGCATATTAAATATCTGCCCGGCTGGACTGATGTCTACTACAATATAGTACTGATTGGGTCTATATTTATTGCTTTTCTCTGATCCTTCGTCTAGGGACCACTGTCTTTAGAAATGAACTAAGCTGCTGTGGCAGGCCTAGAGTCACGCTTTACATGGCCACTTTGGTGGTGGCACAATAAGTGCTGCACTTCACTAGTCCCATTTAACTTACAGGCCCTGGGCACATTGGGTACTTATACTAGGGACTTCTAGGTAAATTAAATGTGTCAATCAGGGATTTCAACCAATTCTACAAGATTTTAGGAGTCAGAGCTTAGGCACTGGGGGCTGGTAAGCAGGATCCCAGGCTAAGAAGTCCAAAATCCAACAGCATAAGCCAAGAAAATTGGGGAGACGATGCAAGAAGTGGCACTTTCTTACAGGCACAGATTAGGTGGTTAGCATGTGACTACCCTTCTTTTTGCAGATGATTCAGCTGTTTCATGCAGCACCCCAAAAAGACTCTCTTGTCTGGTCAACAGATTTGCAAACTTCTACCGGAGGTTTAACCATAAATGAAGGAAAACAAGTATTTGGTATTGGACCCTCCATAAGTTTTTTTGTTCCAAAATAATATTCTGCTTGAGTGTGTTATTGAACTTGACTACCTTTTTCTTGTTGTTTTTTTTGGAAGACCTTTATTTCACTTGGTACAAGCACACAGCAGTTAGCCTACAACCCATATATAGGGCCGGCTGCAAACAAACAAATGGAGAATAACATGATGCATATAATCGTTAGCATCCAGCAAACCTGTATGATAGCAGCAAAAGTAAACGATATACATTGCTCCAGGCACTGCGTGTATCTTGTATTATCATTATACATATTGGATGCAGTCTCATTTTGTGATTTTATAGAAACAGCAACCCAGAACAACAACGTCCCCCCACCCAAACATCCCAGTATTCAGGTCATAGCATTGTCGTGTAATACAGAAGAGTATAGGGCAAGCAACGTACACAGTGCATTCAATCAGTGAACATGTTGGTCAAATCCCGCAACCCGTGATCGTCCATCCCAATGTAGGATACAAGCCACTGGTACACAGAGGGGAAAGCCACGCGTCCATTCTATCAGTTATCAAGAAACAATCCGTGTAGATGGGAAGAAGCACAGCGCATCAGTCACTACTGTATGGCAGGCACTACACACTCAAATTCCCTCAGGACCCCCCTCATCTGTTGGTGAATCCCCGCTTATACTTTGGGCACTATCATCATCGAGTAGGGAGAACATGTATGCCGTGTATGGGCCCCAGATATCACGTGGCCGAGACGTTGCAGGCAGCCCCTCATAATAGCATGTCAATTGGTCCCTGCAATATGCCATGTCTTCCAACCATATTTGAACATTTGGTGCTCGTCTTCCCCCCCCCAAGCCATAGCAACCCTACGTTTAGCAATTTGCAGTGCTAGCACTATCAAGCGCCTCACACCTGCAGGCACTCCGGAGGCCAATCCCAACAAGCACAAGCGTATGTCCAGCACAACAGCAGTCAATGTCATTTTAGAGAGTGCCTCAATCACAGCAACCCAGAAGGCATACACACGCAACATCCCCAGGCCAGGTGTACAAAGTCTGCATTTTCCATACCACAACGGACACATTTAGACGTATCACAGAGACCATACCTAACCAACTGCACTGGAGTGTAGTACCATTGGTGCAAAAATTTATAATGAATGTGGCGAAAATTGCCGTTGGCCACAAATCCTCCAGTCATGGAGCAGCATTCTGACCACTCATCATCAGTGAGCGGTTCTGGTAAGCACTCATCCCATCTAGTTTTGGCTATCTCTGCGCCTCCTCCCTCGTCCTCTTGCGAGGCTCGGTATAGTCTCTAGATTAATTTTACTCTATTTGTTGTGGTATACAGCAACTGTAAAGCTCCCAACACCGGAGGTTCTTCGGGATACGTAGGATATAAAGTATGTATGGCAGCACGGAGCCTAACATATATAAACGTAGACATAGTAGCATTAGGGGACTGTTCCAACAATTTCTGTAATGAGAGGAATGTGGCACCTGGGAAGAGATCTCCGACAGTGTGGATCCCCGCGCCCTGTAGCAACTGTAAAGCCCCAATTTGGCTCGAGACCGAGATCTCTGCATGATACAGCAATGGCATATTTGGGGCATACAACGGCAGTCTGCTCGCCCGTCTACCCAATTCGCGCCAAGCTTTAGAGATAGATTGCACCGTGTCCACTTCTCCCTTGTCAAATACCGAGTGTGAATTGACTATCATCGCCTTCAGGGGGATTGGCATGTAAGCCAATCCCCCTGAAGCCAGTAAGTGGCAAAGTGTGCTTGGGCGCAAAGATAGTACAGTTTCATGTCTGGTATAGCGAAGCCCCCCAGTCCATATGGCTTAGTCAACACCTCCCACTTCACTCGTGGCTTCTTCCCAGCCCAGGTCAAGGTAATCAACAAGGATTGCAGTCTGGTGAAGAAATGTGACGCCAGTGCAAGAGGTATATTAACAAAAAGATATAAAAATTTCGGAAGTACCACCATTTTGATCAGAGATACCCGATCAGCGAATGTGAGAGGTAGCCGAATCCATCGTCCCACCTGGTCTTCTAATTTTGAAATGGCCACGCCATAGTTAGCCCGGATTATTTCTTGGCTATCCCTATGCCATCAGATCCCTAGATAACGCACCGGTTCCGTCGCCCATTCCAACGGAAATTCCAAGTGAAAAGGCAGTGTGATATCCGTGAGTGGCAGCATAACAGATTTCTCCCAGTTGATGGAAAGGCCCGAGTAACGCCCAAACCGGATGAAATCCCGAAGTATGGATTCTAGATGTCGAGCAGGTTCTCGCACATACAGGACCATATCATCGGCATACATGGACACCGCCAGGGACCGGAGAGGGAACTTCAGGGCCGTATCAGCATATCTTTGCCGCAGAACACACGCCAGAGGTTCCAACACAATAGCAAATAGCAAAGGCGAAAGAGGACAGCCCTGTCTAGTCCCCCTCTGCACTGGGAATGGTGCCGATACATGACCGTTAACTCATACGCGCGCTATCGGATTCGTGTAGAGCAGAGTGATTAGTGAGGTGAAGAAAAAAGGCACTCCCATGCGGTGCAGTACCGCTATAATATACCGCCATGCAACTGAGTCGAACGCTTTCGCGGCGTCTAGCATTACAGCCACCGCAGCCAGATCTGGTTTGAGGAGATGTAGTACCGCAAACAGAGCTCTCAAATTGTGAGTGGTAGATCGGAGGGGGACAAAACCGGACTGATCCGGTAACACCATAACCGGGAGGAGCAGGCGCAGTCGTGTTGCTAGCACTTTGGCAATGATTTTAACATTGGTATTCATAAGGGGCAAGGGTCGATATGACTCGCACCTATTTCGCGGTTTGCCCGGTTTTGGCAGTGCTACCAGAAGCGCTTCTCTCATCGTAGCCGGCAATTGACCCTGTTCCAAAGCCTCCTCCAGGACCATCGCCAAGTGTGGAAGCAAGAGATCCACATATTCTTTATAGAATTCGGATGGTAAACCATCAGTTCCAGCTGCCTTGCCATTTGGCAGGGCCGCTATCGCATCACGAAACTCCCCCTCCGTTATATGATGCATAAGAAAGTCCTGTTGGCACTTCGATAGCCAGACCAATGCTATATCCTCGAAGTATTGTGCTATCTCCTCCTCCCCCGCCGTCTCCCTATACTCATACATCTGCTCATAGTATCTCGCAAAACAGTCGAGTACTCCGGTCGCACTAGTCACAGTGGCATCCCCGTCCTCGATCTCCTGCACTGCACAGTGCCTAGCCCATGGGTCTTTTATTCGATCCGCCAATCCTCGCCCTGGACGTCCCCCTTCGCCATAATACCGCTCCCTAGTGTGTTTAGATAAGAATTGGACATCCTGATCCGCTAGATCATTATATTCAGTAACTTTCAGCCGAATGGTAGCCAATAAGGACTCCTCCGGTAGCGCCTCTAGTTACCGTTCAAGAGATAACAATTCCCTTTCCAATTTAGTCATAGCGTCCCTTAGCGACTTAAGCACTCCCGACTGCAGCCCTATACATGCTCCCCGTATTGTCACCTTAAAGGCTTCCCACACCGTGCACATGCTCTCCACAGAACCAACATTCTTATCAAAGAATTCTTCAATAATTGTTCTTAGCCTTTCACGCAACACTAGGTCAGTCAAGGTCCCTGGCGGTAGTCGCCAGGAGAAGGGGGCCGGAGCATGCGATGGCATCCATGCCTCCATGCAAACAGGAGCATGATCAGAAAGCGTTCGAGGCAGGTGTCTTACAGTCATAACCCAACCGCTAACATCCCGGGTGACCAACCAATAGTCCAGTCTCGACCACGTGTCATGTGCTGATGTATAACAAGTGCCCTCTCTCATCCCAGGGTGCCCTAGCCGCCACACATCCACCAACCCAAGCCCACTCATACCATCACGCACCGCTTCAGCAGCCTTCCTATGTACATAAGGCCTATCATTTTTCCTGTCCAGCGCTCCATCCAGAATGACATTCATATCCCCTCCACAAATGATGGCCGAGGGGGGCAACATATAGATCTTATTCCACAGAGTGACATAAAAGTCGGGATCATCAATATTCGGACCATATACATTAATCAGCGTAACCAGTGTTCCACACAGCTTCCCATGCAATATGATATATCGGCCATCCTTGTCAATTTCCTCATGTAGGGGAATGAACGGTAAATTTTTTTTGATTAGGATCATAACTCCACGTGCATATGAAGAGTAATTTGACGCCAATCTGGTGCCAGCCCATTACCTACCTACAGTTTCAGCCGCCTTCCCCCTAAGGTGTGTCTCCTGAATGAAAGCCACATGTACACCGTGCCTATTCATAAATGCTAACATTTGTCTAGTTTTCTGTGGTCTGTTCAATCCCCTCACGTTCCAAGTGATACAGGTAAGTTTACCCCCCCTATCCAGATGACCAGACATTCAGAATACCCTGAAAACAGTAGGACAACTCCAGTGCCCAACACCAAGTGCGAAGCATGCAGCAATCAAGCAAGCGAGTATCTGCAGGAACCGCCTTACAATCAAGGCGATATACTGACCAACTTTGCCCCAACCCATTTTCAATCCATCCCAACCTCCCGTCATAGACAAGAAAACAGACCACCCAGACCTGAAATCCCCGGTAAACCCCAAACCCCCCTCCACCCACTTCAGCACCCCCACCCTGCCAAAGCCGTCCCCAACCCCCCAGACCCCAAAATCCCAACAGTGCATCCATCATTATGTGGGGAACTCCCATATGTTGGGGCGTAGAGGCGCTCAGCTCCCGTTAGCGAACTAAATCAGGAGCGGACCGAGTAAGCGATATGAACATCCCACTCCCCCCACTCCAGCTCCACAGCCTTTAGGATATCAAAGTCTTATATTCGCATAGCGATCGACATGCGCCATATTAATGTCTCGTGCGCCGCCTTAGTGCAACCTGCAGGTCACGTGAAACATAATAGTACTGGCCATACCAAATCGGCAACTAACCACCCAAACATAGCCGCCAACTGTGCAATTCCCCAATGATAATTGTATGCGCAGAAGGCCAGTGTTGTAATCTCCGCAATTTCAAAGGTACCCAATGCTTAAACCATGCACAAGTATCAAGAGTGTCTGCCGCATGAAACATGTAGATGGAGGCACAGTCCCTGCAATTCAAAGTATGTGGTTCCAAGGCATTAGCAATATGAACGACACGAAACTGAGCAGCAGCTCTACTCGTATAATGTGTGAGTCAGCATTGAGTTAAGGTACTAGACCGAAGGCTCATGCCACCTCATCCCATAGGTCCTCCTCCCCGCCCTGCGCCACTTTCGAGTACCTTTTTCGCTTTTTCTACTTTTTGGCATAGTCCATGGCCGCTTTAGGGGAGGCAAAAATGTTGTTGTCCGATGGGGCTCCGATCCGAAGACGAGCCGGATACAACATGGCGTATGGGATATTTTCGGCGCGAAGAAGCTGTTTCACGAGAGCGAATTCTTTCCTCGCCGTTTGCACCGCCATTGTGAAATCGGGATAAAATTCAAGTTTGTTGCCCTGATATTCTATAGTACCCTTCTCTCGCGCCAGTCGTAAGATTACATCTCGGTCTTTATAGTTAAGAATACGGGCAATGATAGGACGAGGCTGTGCCCCTGGCACTGGCCGTTTCGCCAAGGATCGATGTGCACGCTCCACTATAAATACTCGGGACAGTTGGTCCGACCCAAATATGTCTATCAGCATTCGCTCCATGAACTCTTCCATTCTGCCAACATTTGTGGATTCCGGCAGTCCCGTAACGCGGATGTTATTGCGTCGGGACCGCTCTTCCAACTCCTCATTCTTGGCCTGAATTACTGCCAAAACACGCTCCATGTTGAAAACCTTAGTAGTCACCGTGGCGAGTCCATCCTCCGTGGCCGATACTCTCTGTTCGACTTCGCCTATCCGTTCATTTTGCCGGTCAAACTGTGTCGCCATGTGGTCGAGTCTGTGATTGACCGCTTCCATAGTGCCTTCAATGGATTGTAGCATTTTCTGCATTGCTACCAGTGTGGCTTCCAAGTTCGGGGTGCCGCCAAGAGCCCCGGTGGAGTCATTGTCTTGGGGCGCCTGCGAGGAAGACATCGCAGTTTTTTTGGCTTCAAAGTTTATCTTGGGCTGGTTTCTCTCAGGCCTGCCCATGCTGTATTCTGATAGCTACAACAAATATCCCTAGAAGTAGCTCGTGATGTGAGATCAATCCAGTCGTGCCCGCAGGTCAGATCAGTGGCACACCTGAAGCCAGCACCCACGTGGAGGTAGATCCAGGCGGCGTCCGGGCGCCTCCGCCGGCCCAGCTATAGCACCAGAGTAGGGCCAAATTCCGTTATCGCAGGAGGCCGGTCACCCTGTCGCACTCCGCCCTCGAGCCCAGTAAAAGCTCCCAATCTCAGGCAGCAGCCCCCTGTAGCTTCGCAGCCGACACCGCACCTCCAGTACTCCTCAGCCGCCGGGGTCCGCACCCCGCCCGCGTCCCCGCCGGTCACAGCTCGCGCAGAGCGGCCCAGTGCGGCCCGGCACCACCTCCGCAGCCCCGAACTCGCCTAGACCCCTACCCCACTCACCGCTTCCAGCAGGGCTGAGCGCCAGATCAAAGGACAGCCGAACTCCGCTGTTCGATGGAAATTGCCTTCGCTCGCCTCTCCGTGCACCTCCGACCACCGTCGCTGCCCCCTCGCCCGAGGGCAGGAGCCGCAGATCCCCTAATCAGCCGTGGGGCTCCGCGATTGGGTCCTTGCGCCACTAGGCCCGGCCCCGGGCCGGCATGCAACCGCTGGGAAGCAGCCCAGGTGAAGCGATCGACGATCAGAAACGGCCTCACTCTTCGCCGTATCGCCTCAGTTACGATTAGCCATCAAGCTGGAAGGCGTCAGAAGCAGGATGTGCAGGATGTTGAAAGGATTTTATCCCGGTCTGGCGGAGCCTCACATAGGTGCGGCCATCTTGCCCGGCGCCCTCTAGCGCCCCCCCGAACTTGACTACCTTGAGGTGAGAATATGTGCTTATTATAGATGTAACAATCAGATTGCATAAAGTGTGACCACACGTTGTCTTAGAGTGAGTGTAACTAAGTGATTCTTGCTGTAGTTTGGAAGCTCAATTTCCTCATAGCAGCATACGATGCATAGCCATGGGGCCACATAAATGTCTCCAAATTAATAACATTAGAGAATGTAATTTCTAATAGGCTACTTGGGGTCTCTTTCCGTGCTCCATTACTCCCTGTATATTTGGGCCTCGGGCATAACACGTTTTAGTATATGGTTGTGGTTGGCCTTCTTTGCATTCATTTAAAATATGGCCCTTACATGCTCATGGCCCCTTCAGGTTAGGTCCCATTGACCTTTTGGATGACCCTAGATAGGGACATTTAACTTAGTTTTTTGATTTCTAATGCTCACTACAACAGAGCACAGGTCATTCAAAGATAACTGGGAGGGCAAGTCTTATTTAAACCTGTCTGGACTCAAATAGGAAACTTTGAGTTTTTGTTGTTGTTTGTTTTTAAATCAGTTTGTACCACAGAGTTTTCTCAGAGTCAACAGTCACCCCTTATTGAGGTGGACCATGCTCTTCACTATAGACACTTTAGTGTTTTGTAAATTACCATCAACCAGAGATTTAGTGCATGAATGTTCACAGTGTGTGGTGCATTCATGGAGAATTCTCAGCCATTATGTGAAATAATGAACCGCTAGGAGGTGGGCTGGAAAGAAAGGTTATGTTATTATGCAGTGCATTGATTGAGAGGGGTATAATTTGTCAATCAAATAATTTGTGCATTGAAATGTTCTTTCTCTTATTGCTTCTAAGTATTTTTATAAATTTGCACAAGAGCCAATAAGCATCTAGAGGAAAGGGATGGTTAAAAGAACAACATTTCCACGTATAAGTCAGGTTGAACTGACTATAGAGCATGTAAAATGTGTGGCACTTTTCTCAATTACTGTTGTTAGAATTTAGTATGTATTAAAATGTCTTGTGAATATTAATTTGCTGATTTTGGTTCTATAAACCGATTTTATTTCTGCAGTTTGAAAGCACACACTAATGATACACTAAGTTATCCCTCCACTCCATGAAAACAAATCTTCTTGAATTCCTAGGTTCTCATGTGAAACATGTTCTAGCTACCTGACGTGTTTCGGCAATTGGTCGTAACCCAATGACTTCAATCAGGGTTTCTCATATATATTTAGAGTGCATAATGTGGAGATTGCTGGATATCTCATGGCTGTTAATGTTGTTGTATGTACTTTATTCGATATAAAATATCATAAAAGCATGAACATATCCCAAGCATAAGACATTCAGCTGTTTCCACACTATTGATCCAGCAGAGTTATACCCCACAATACTGGCCCAGATTATTCTTTTCCACTTCTAATTTACTCCTAGGCTGGATCATTTAACTTCGCTTTACTTACATGCCATCTTGTTCCTCCAATTGACCTTTTTGTGTCACATTGAGGGGCAATTTAGCATTTATTGTTTGATCAATCAATTAACAGTGCAAACAATTGGCTACGCCATGAGGACCAGCCTTCGGGAACCAGTTCAAGGAATTTTCTTACAAGTTAGAAATCAATTCAAATAAATCACTCTCAATATTAAACTGTATAAATACAGGATTGGGACATGGGAGCCTAGCCTCCTAAGGAAATTTAAGCTCTCAAGCAGCTCTGTAGTTGCTGTGCAGAACAATAATTTTAGAACCTGATCGTCAGAATATAGTCTAGCTTGTTCTTTCTTAGGCATTAGCAAGTTAGCCCTCTTCAATACAAACTAAGGCACATGATTTCTCGCAGAATAAATTTACAAAATACAATGGGGATTGAGCAAAAGAGTACAAGGCTTATTAGCGACAGCTTCTGAGAACCTCATTTAAGAGTCTTCCAGAGTCCGAAAGAGTTGGTCTAAATCACTGTCAGGGAAGTTATCATGATGTAGGGAAAAGTCTTTAAACTTCAATTTTAAGGGGCCATGGGATCTAGGACAAAAGGAAATATAGGAAATTAGTTCAGGTCGAAGTCCAAGGTAAGGCTTAAAAGGGATTTGCAGAGATAGTTCAGCAAAGGGATTCAGAATACGGACTGCAAGAAAGTCCAGAGTCATCAGCTCGCTCATCTGCCCCTTCATCCAGGGCAACTCATAAATTATATTCCACAAAGTTTGTTCTCAACTTCCCTTTTGCTACGTCATCAATAGTAACCCATTGTATTTGTTTAAAAAGTCCACATAGTTGCACATAGTGTTCAGGAAGTAACACCGTTGTAAATTCACACACTGAACATGGGAACATCCTCTCTGTCCCATACTCGTGGGTTAATACATCAGTCCATTGCTTGTCCACAGAATTCTCATGTGCTCATTATCAATTCAATTCCCAGACATGTATCTAATACTTGTTACAAGAAATGTGTTATTTCAAGCTAACAGTTGGTGAGAACTCCTGCGAAGGAAAGCAAGTCAGCTAATGTAGAAATGCAATTAATTTTTATGAGAACAGGAGACAGGCCTTTAATAGAAACAGCTAACTTAAAGTATTTAAACCTAAAGTGCATCCTTATATAGGTGTATGCACATTTAAATCACCTATGCAAACATAATAATTCTGTTTATTATTTTAGTCTAATAATTCACGTAGTAAGTAATGAAACTGCTGGAGAAGTACATTCATAAGTTTATACGTGTAACATAAATGCATACATTCATAAACTTTTATCGTTTCAACTAAATTTGCAACCTACATAATTTAAAGCCATGAATGACATTTCTAGCAGTTACACCGACTAAATTGCACACTATTATATTGTCAAGTAAGAAAGCTTCAGCAATGAAAATGAGAAGATGGTTTAAAACGAACGGTATAATGTCTCATTATTCAGTACAGCATGTTTTATTTCTTATAAATCTCTTTCAGTGGTGAGAATCATATAAACATTTTTATGCATAGTAAAATATTAAATATGAGACCTAGACCTCAAAGTAAAGACTTCTGCTTCATCAGTATTACATGTAACATTCTGAAACACAAAGACATACATAATTTAGATGCAAAGGCACATTTATTCTGTGCATCATAGATCAGTCAATTTGGGATTTTTATGATGCGTAGAGTGTCCAACCTTACGCTGCACCACTACACTGGATACCATTCCAAGATTACTTTTTAGCACACATTCGATACTTTCTCACTACCAATCTCCAGTAATTTGATGACCTTTCAAAAACACATACAGAGTTCTGCATGAAGCTGTATTCACCTACACTATATATACACTGAGAAGCCCTTATAAATCATTGAGTTATGATCATTTTATGAAATACCTGTTAGCTGGCTATGACATGGTTCACATGAGAACCTAGGAATACAAGTAGGTTTGTTTTTATGAACTGTTAAGACAATTTGGTGTTTCAGTTGGGTGTGCTTGCAACTTTAACTTCATCTCATGCTCTAGGAATCGTTTCCCTAACTACCTGAGCATGGGAGTGGCTGCTCCCTTCCTTTTCATAGCATCCATTAACGACTTAACAGGCCATGGGCATTTGAATAAGGATTGAAATGGTACAGGTGGGAGCTAACGTCACTATGTCACTTAATTGGTTCTTGATTGCATTTTTGAACAGCTTTAAAAAAAATCTAAGTCTTGTTATGGCTTTTATCGATTCAGCTACTGTTTTTGCAAGAGGAAAAATCATAATTGCCTCGCATACGGAATAAACATTTGCAACCTACATAATTTAAAGTTATGAATGATATTTCTAGCAGTTACACAAACTAAAATGGACAATATTGTCAAGTAAGAAAGCTTCAGCAATAAAAATGAAAAGATGGTTTAAACCGAACCACACATTATAATGTCTCATTATTCAGTACAACATGTGTTATTTCTTATCAATCTCTTTTAGTGGTAAGAATCATATAAACATATTTATGCATAGTAAAATATTAAATATGAGAACTAGACCTCAAAGTAGTAAAGACTCTTCTGCTTCAGCAGTAATTAAATGTAACATTGTGAAACACAAAGACATACATAATTTAGATGCAAAGGCACATTTATTCTGTGCATCATAGATCATTCAATTTGGGATTTTTATGACATGTAGAGAGTGGACAACCTTACGCTGCACCACTACACTGGATACCATTCCAAGATTACTTTTTAGCACACATTCGATACGTTCTCACTACCAATCTCCAGTAATTTGATGACCTTTCAAGAACACATAAAGAGTTCTGCAGGAAGCTGTATTCACCTACATTATATATACACTGAGAAGCGCTTATAAATCACTGAGTTATGATCATTTTATGAAATACATGTTAGCTGGCTATGACATGGTTCATATTAGGCCTGGGTGGTAAATTCCGTTCTGCTCTCGGAATTTGGGCAATTTCGCGTTCCGCGGAACTGCCCAAAATCTGCTTTCCGCGACTTCGCGAAATTTTTTGCTTGTTCGCGTTCTCAAAAAGCGTGTTCGCAAGATATTTCCCTCCGAGCACGCAAACAGCAATTGCGAACAGGAAAAAAGACTTGCGAACAAGCAATTCCGCGCGTACCATTTCACGGAGATTTGCCTAACGCGATTACGCAAATTCCGCCCACCCCTAGTTCACATGAGAACTTAGGAATAAAAGGAGGTTTGTTTTTATGAACCTTATGAACAGTTGGGTTTGCTTGCAACTTCATCTCATGCTCTAGGAATCGTTTCCCAAACTACCTGAGCATGGGATTGGCTTGTCCCTTCCTTTGCATAGCATCCATTAAAGACTTAACAGGCCATGGACATTTGAATAAGGAATGAAATGGTACAGGTGGGAGCTAACGTCACTATGCCACTTAATTGGTTCTTGATTGCATTTTTGAACAGCTTTAAAAAAAAGAGAAGTCTTTTTATGGTTTTTATCTATTCAGCTATTGTTTTTTTAAGAGGAAAAATCATAATTGCCTCACATACGGAATAAACATATTGATCCTTTCATTGTTTTAAAATGTATTGTGTGTATATGTATTGGTGCAAATGGCCACATGTAAACAGTTGATTGCAAGGTTATGTGCTGGTTAATTAACGTTTTCGTCAGGTAACAATTGTTTATTTTTTGAGGTATAAATTAGTTGTAATCTCAGTTGCCTTGTACAGATCTGACCTTTTCATATAACCCTGGAGCTGCAGCCTGCCCTTATGGGCGGAGGGGCCACCCCCCTCACTATTTGCCCAATAAGAAGAGTGTCTGTCAGGCTGAGCAAAGGTCAGTCTGACAGGCAGTCTTTATTTTCAGGTCAGGCAGCCAGAAGCCAGGTGAGCTGAATGCACAGGCTCCTGACTGTTCGAGTGGAACTTTGCCAGTCATAAGATATCAAAGCTCCTATGGGTGGGGCCTCTTCAGCCTGGCAGGCACCTTGAGGCCCTCCCCCTCGAAATGAGGGGAGTGTGTCACTGATTTTCTCTGATCTGGTTGCTTCAGTTTTAAGCCCTGAAGTACCCATAGCTGAGTGTCAATCACCGACACCACGGCACAGAGTGGGGTGGGGTCAGCAACATTCACTGACTCCATCCCGCTGTGTGACAAGGTAGTGACAACCATTGATAGAAGACAGCAGTTTCAACCCTTCTGGGGCCTCCGATGCAGACCTGCTGCCGGTAAGTGTTTTTAATTTTTTTATTTATGTTTGGTGCATTAGTGTATGTATGAATATTTGGGAGTGAGTGTTGTGAATGGGGGTGGGTGAGTGAGTGTGTATGTATGTTAAAATGACCGCCAATGTGACCCTGATTGTTGATTTTTCTCCTAGGCTATCATTTGTTTTCTTTTTGTTTTCTGACCACCCCTGTTGCATCCGCAGATTTGTAGATCCCTTACCTATCTGTACATTTGATTCAGAGAACTTAGCTGCAGATTCCTGGCTGAGACGAAATGCAGTGGCCAAGTGTACTCTGATATTAGGTGATTTAAGTGTAAATATGGATGAAAATTATGTCTTTAGAGAGATTTGTATTCATTTTTATGATACTTTAATTTATATTTCGCATGCGTATGTCTTTACCCATACTGCTGATTGTCTTTTAGTTTCTATCTTGTTAATTAGACATTGCAACATTATCTTGGACAGACAATGCTTTACTTCACTACTCCAATCCTCCACCCATGCAAATTGAACTAAATTGCATCCTCCAAAGGAAAGTTATAGTAGACACTAAGATCAATAACTTAGGAAGATTTATGCAATGTGTGTATCTATGTATCTTTACACAGTTGCTTACATTTGCCTTCTGACTCCTGAAGTATGTTAAGCCAATTGAGTTATAAATGTAAAACAACCTTTGGTATTCTATCCCCAGGAAAATCTAGAAGAGTGCATATACTGAATGATGTTAATCCATTTTTTTGATGGGTTAAAGACAAAGAAAAGGAGGAATAAAATGGCATATGTCCACATCTTGCGGTGATAGACCTCTTTTTAATACACAATAAATCTGTCGTATCAACTAAATAAATTATTATTCAAGCTATATTACCACTGAACAAAATTAGATGAAGAAATTATTGAACGTTTATATGACGACCATGTATTGAAACTTGCGACGAAAAATCAGCGTGGCTTTGGAATTAATTGCCTGCCTCCCTCCAAAGCATTGCTGCGTTAACGGCTATACCATACAACACAGGCACATTTGTTGTATTCTATGGTTTGAGTTTTAGTTGTTGAAAATCTGTGTATTAAATCTTAGATTGGTTAATTATTTTATTTACTATTATTTTTTTGTATGTGTGCTTTGAAGCATAACATGTTCTTAGATTGCCTGCACCTTATGAAATAAATACATTTGAAATGGGCTGAAGATGGCAAAATTATGATCTCCCAATCCCCATATTGTTTTTTGTCCACTACCTTCTTCTAGTTAAGAGTTAGATTTTTTGCTACGCTTAAATTAGTGGGCAAAACTTTTACTAGTTTCTTGGAACTTGATGTACAGAGCCAAGACGTCACCGAAAAGAAATGTGGTTTATAAAACTTCAAAATGAATACAGTTTAACCTTGCAAATATTTACACCCATGGTTTGTAGGGCTCTGAATTACTTACATGACGTTTGCCATAAACATGAATCTCTTTAGCATTCTATAATCATCTTCGGAGAGTTCTAAACCTGGCAGTTGAGCGAATAAATAGTAACTGGATGATTGAATAAGTGAATGATATGACAGTGAATTTGGAAAGTATTCTGAAGTTGGGGAAGTGTCCGACTGGCTGCTAGTGTGGAGTCTTTGCAAAGTATTCCTTCTTAACCACAAATGAGGTGGACATACTACCTTTCTTTACGTTTGTAATGGTGTCTTTCACTTCATTTCTTAATGTGTCTTACACTTACGTAGTAGTTGTTGCAGAAAGTCACAAACACCCAACCCAGCGAGAGATACTGATGTAATTGTGTTAAGAAAGCATTAGCTTGCTTAAATTTATTTTAAGATCCATACCAAAAGGTAATTTGGTCTGTAGAGTGTCCTTAATACATCCCTATGCTTGTGTAGGTTAGGTTCTCCATAGAGATATTGTTGTATGGGTAGAATGTCTCATCAGTATTCTACAGTCTTGGACGTTGGAGGTTTTACCTTTGGTTCTGATCAGTAATTGCCTGGGAATTGCATCAACGTTTGCCAGCATGGCTTTGTAGATGAATGAGGCAGTAAGTAAGTGGGAGCCATTCTGTGGATCGAAAAGACCACAATCAGCACAGTACGCCATCAAGAGGTATGTAATGATGAGCTTTGAAGCGCTCACATGCACTTGATCGATCACATGCCTGCTTCAATAGAGAGACGAGAACCACTTATCTGATCCTCTTGTGACTTGTGTGCTATTTAGGATTTAACTTGTCTGATTAAGTATTGCACTATAACCCCTGTTTCTATGCTGCATTTTAGTTGTCAGCTGTAACAATTTAACTAAATATATGACATATATTTTCAAGTTCTTGATTTTTATGCTTCCCGGGACTTTAAAGCAAATTGGTTATTAATGCTTTCTAAGAGACTGAAATCAGTAAATGTTCACAGTAGGTTTATTTTTCAACTACTCAATATTCTATCTTGTTTTAGGCCTTAGAAAAGAACTGGAAGGTTATTAGGGATGAGGGGCTGGCCGTGATGGACCCAACAAAGGGACTCTTTTTACCTGAAGATGAAAATCTACGAGAAAAGGGCGACTGGAGCCAGTACACCTTGTGGCAGCAAGGTAAAAACAAGCATGGACAATGTTAATATGTCTGACCTTGGCAAGCTTCTCAGGTGCTTATTTTTCATTTATTCCAAGCATACACCGCAAAAAAGAAAAAAAAGGAAAATGCTCTGCTGACTAAACGTGGTGGCTTTGTTTGTAATAAAAAATCTAAGTGCATAAAAAAGTAATTTCATATAATTGTAATAAGACAGTGCAGTTTCTTTCTAGTAACGTGTTGACTTACCAGCCCTGATACTGAGGTGCACTTCTTTTTAGATGGATGTGCACATGTGATTAAGTAAAGCGTCATTCAGAGTGCAAGAGAGCCAATAGATGAATTGGTAGGTGGGAGCAAAATGTTCATTCCATTTAAAAAGGGCTGGCCAAATGTCCATCTCTGTATGTACATTTGTATGTATTTTTTCTTCATGATTCTTTTTGATTACTTGACGCTAGCAATAGTATCCAGATCAAACGTTAGCATCATGATTTATGTGAAATATGAAGCGGCTGCTTCAAAGCCTCTCCGTATTTCACTTTGCAGGCGGCAAACCTCCTGCATTAGGTTGTCTGGGAGATGTGTGGGAGGGTACATGGGATCCCCTTTCTGCCCTCGAGAGAACTGATTTTAGGAGGCTCACTGAAATTGAGCCACCTTTTTAAGGCACACTTCCAGTATGCCTCCTTAAGGCATGGTTGCATCTGTGCCCATGTTCATAATATCGTGCGGCCACAGAAGCAAAGTGATTCCCTCTTTTGGATAGGGCCAAGTGCCCATGAAAATAAAAAAATGCCCTCTAAGGCTAGCGCCTGTATGCCTACGCTATCAGCATTACAGAAGGGGCAGCACAAGTGCCTGTGGCCTCTTTAGCAATACCAAAGTACTCTGGTGGCGCATAAAGCAGGCCCACATGCCCGTTATGCCCACGGGGAGTTCGCTGTAATAGGGCCCATGGCAGCACATACATATTCTAAAAGTAAAATTTTAAAGAACTTAGAACTGGAGACCATAAAGATGCAACACACATTGGATGTAAAACTGGCCAACACCAGATTTTATTTTTGAAAATTAATCTGAAGCGTGGTCCTGAAAGAACTGGTGTTTGCAGTTATATCACTTAGATATGTACCATCTAGGTATCAATTACAATGCAGAGATTTAAGGTTGTGACAGGACTTCTAATTGCTACTCTATGACCCATTGATGCTGTCCAAGTTCTACAAGGTTTCCTCCTTTCCAGTGTGGTCCTAACTACCTAGTATCAAACGCTCTTCACAGCAGGGGCTGCCAAATATCATAGCATGCACCCAAGCCCCTCCTTCATTTGAGGCTCTCTGAGTCACCCGACAGCCATTAAATCAAAGTTAGTGCTGCAAAAGGGAGTTTGTATATGCCATTGAAGGTTGTCAGATTTCATAAAGACTTCCCCTTCTGCATTCTTGTAGGCCATGTAGCATCCAATTATTCAGGCTCCGTTAGGGAGGCATTTCCTTGGACTGTGATCTAAGCCTCCTTGTATCAGAGACCCTCTCAGGCACTTCCCATGCTATTCAGTTCCTTCGTAACAGTAGTGCTCGCTATCATGCCCATGGACTCAGAGTAGCGCTTATGCTGCTAAGACAGTGTGTACCTTCACAGATGCAGGCACCTACACATGTTGTTAGTATGCCTGTGTTGGCATCTGCGGCTGCAACTTTATTGTCACCTGCACAGTGTTGCTGCTAAATTAACCATGGTTACCTTGAGCAATGCAACACTTTTTACCAAGTCCATTTCATGTGCATAACTTAGTTTTTTGATTTTAGTGATTTTCAATCAGTTTTTAAATTGGAATTCAAAAGTACAAAACAGAATGATAAAGATAATCATAACTAGATCATAAAAGACAATACATTATATCAAACTGCATCAAAAGCAGTGGCAGCAAAAAGTTGTAAACAAGCATGCACATCAAGGTGTAAGCGTGAGACAGCTAAGATGGATGGTCTATCAGTTGTCATAAATCAGAATTTAGATGGACGGCAGAGAAGGAAGGGTTAGAAATACTTCATTAGCTTGGAAAAATCTATTTTTTTTAAATCTTTATTTGCATTTTTAATATAAGTAACAGTGTACACATAGGAGGTTGGGTTCTGCTAACCGCTTTAAATACTACAAAAATTGCCATGTGCTTATTCATACATAATGATATTATACCAACTCAAGCTCAGTGTACCGGTTAAGTTGAACAGTATTACAATGTAAATACACTGTAGCTTTCTTATACTCTATGTGGGGCACAGTTGTAGGTTCATTGGAGTGACAGTATATTGGCCTTACCCTACCCCGATGTTATAGTTTGTCCATTTGCCTATCTGGGGTTCCCTTTTTCTTTCGTACCTCATTGTCCATTTCATGGATACAGTTTGGTGCAAATATAACACAATAATTAACCAAACAATCAAAAGAAAAGCATCATCATTCTGTCACGCCCGGGTCACTTTATGCAAGTAATGAGAGCTAACAACTATATGTTAGCTATGAACTTGTCTACCGTCCCTTCCACGCGATGCTTGGAAACATCCATACATCTATCAGAAGGATACACAAGTAATGTTCCAAAGAAGTCAAATATGGGTGCAGACTGAGAAGCAGGTAGAACAATGAGGCAGATTGAAGGTTAGACCCAGTCTGGAGGGAAGTTACAAAGGACAATCACAGTGATAGGATAAACTCTAGCATGATGCATAGTTATTTCTGCTATAACAATCATGCTTGTTTTCACTGGAAATTTATGTTTACCATGTTCTAACATATTTCTGAAATGCAATCATTACTATTCAGTAAAAAACTTGAATTTTTCCAGGAAGGAAAAATGAGAATGCTTGCAAATCTGCTCCCAAAACGTGTGCTGTACTTGAAAGATTTCCGGAGTCCACGGGGTGCCGAAGAGGACAGGTACTCAGTGTTTTCTTGAACATTTTCATAGAATACACGCTTATGATCAAAATTGTTTAGTTAGAAAGCATAAACTATTTTCTACGCATGTGTATGTGTATTTATTGACTTTGCAAAACTCGTTTTATTGTATTGCATTTTGTTGTGGTTATCATTCTATCAAAAAGTGGAATCTCCTTCTCACTTCCATTGGTCTATTCAACAACTTTGTCAATTCAAAAACAATTTTAAAACATGTTTTTTTCAGCAGTAACCATTTTGTTTGCTCCATGGTTCCCTCCCTAAAAGAGACAGGACACTCTATTTAGGCTATCTATGAAAACTCCTGCTGAATACATGACAGAAGGCACGTGCACGCCAATAGGGGAATATTTAGCAGAAAAAAGTTATTTTATTCAGCAAAAAGAAAACGATCAATGCCTTTTGGCAAAAAAATGCCTTGTTTACGAGATAGTTCCCAACAGTGAACACGGACATTTAATGTGTTGTACCCATAACTCAAATATTAACAAACACTAACAAAGGCCTAAGAGATGTGTGATCTAATTTAATGCCATCTTGAAAGGTTTCATTTTAGGCGCATATGCATTCAAAAGCACAATTTTACGCTGGTACAAGACAATGAATAATTGTTCGTACATATTTCCATACATGTTAAATGATAGCAGCATTTCTCATAACGTCCAAGTGGGCTTAATTTAAAGCATATATTTCCTCTGAAAAATGCAGTCTACTATGCCACCATCCTAAAACTTTCAAGCTTATCAATATCGATAAAACAGAACAAAACAAAATCTCTATATTCTGCAAATATATAGAATGAACAAAATGTCATCGAAGCATAACGCTTAAACATTGATATATACCTCATTCTACCCAAGTGGGTGTTTCAAGCCTAATAAGAATAATAACATTACATCCATAAAGAGATTTCATTCTACAAAATTTTATACATATAGTGATGTTCAACATTTAAAAAGAAAGCCTCAATTGTATTTAACATACACAAAAATGATCATATCACCAAAAACATAAATGTTAAATCATGCCTACGTGGGAAAAGTCATGTTCAGATTATCCATAATTCATTCCCTCCTAATAAACATTTGGATGAGCATTAACATTACACAATATCCATAGACATTAAACACTTCATGAAATAGCAAAATAAATGTCTTAGCTTAAGTAGTTGCATATTCATCTTTTAGCAATCAAAGTAAAGTGCACCTGTGTAAGAATAAAAGCACTTTACAAACCAAGTACATTGCACAGGAGACCATCAGACAACTGCGTGATTCTTTAGTAACATATTTTGAATAATAAAACCTGCATTCAGCCGAAATGTATGGCCAATTCCTCATCTAAGTTCAGTCCGGAGGGGTGTAAGTGTTGAAATTAATAATGTACCGAGATTCCCAGTCTCCTTAATGCCATCTCTTTATCACTCCCCGGTTACTGGGCGGGATCCTGTCGAAGACAAAGAACTGCAACTCACTGACATCACTTGAGTGATATTTCTTGAAGTGTCTTGCAACCAGATTTTGCTTTTCACAACAAGGCATAGCCTGGTTGTATGATGTTACATCACATCCATTGTAATGCATGCCTTTACCACACATGTATTAAACTTTGAATACCATTACAACACAAACCTTTCCCAAGCATATTTTTTCAACAACTATGCTGATACCACGAATGCCTTTACAACTAATTCATTGTAAAAGCATGTATGATAAAAGCATATGCATGGTAAAGGTTTCCCTGACCCCTACCTTAAACCCTAATTCTGTTCCCTGCCGCACCCCACCCCTGGCCCCAACCCAAAATACACTTCCCCTTCCCGAAACCCCTACCCCAACGCGACTCCCCCTGGCCAGCAGCCCTTCTCCTGCCCAAACTCTAAAACCCTATCTCTGTGCGACCCCCATGACCTCCAGCCCATTCCCTACCCTAAACGACTACCCCTGCAGGACCCCCCTAGACCCCCAGCCATTTCCCTACCCTATACCACTAACCCTGCACGACCCCAGCCCTTTCCCTACCCTTAACCACTACCCCTTCACAACCTCCCTGGCCCTCCAGCCCCTAAAGTAATAGCCCCCAGGCCCAATACCCCTTACCTTTCTCCTCGTGTTTCATGCAGGCAGCTCATCTGAGGGAGGCGGGGCATGTCGTTTGAGGAAATAGAAGAGTCTCTCCGTTTCCTCTAACTACGTGGATTGCCTACCAACACAGCTGTTTCCACGCACATAGTTGCCAACTGTTCCATATATATTTTTTACTACACATATGCCTTTACCATACATACCTTTACCACGAAATTCGTTGTAAAGGCATGTGTGGTAAAAGCATATGCGTAATAAAAAAATGCGTGGTAAAGTCTACGAGTTGTAATGATGCATGCGTGTAACGCTTGCGTTGTAATGGCATGCGTGTAATGGCATGCGTGGAAAAAGATGCGTTGTAATGGCTGTTTTTCAAAAGCCTGCATGTGCTCTATCATGTTTCTTCACTTTTTGAATGGTACTACCAATATAGAACTGGTTGCAAGTGCATTTTAGAGTGTAAACACAATAGGCAGAGTCACAAGAGAGGTGTTTCTGAATCCTAAAGTGCGATCTCATATTAGGAACAGAAACTTTTTTGCATTTACACGCCTAACAATTCCTGCATGAGACAAGGCCCATAATTTTTGTTCCTTTCTACCCGCTTGCTCCTTTTGAGACCATACTCTTGGACAGGATGTCCTTCAATGACTTACTCTTCCTAAAAGTAATTTTAGGATGAGTTGCTACATATTTGGATGCTACTTCATCTGTGTGCAAGGTGGGCCAGTGCTTAGGTAAGACTCCTCTCACCTTGTTTGCCCGATTAGTATAAGTGGTAATAAATCTAACTGAAGACAACTCATTACCATTTCTACTATCCTTTATTAGCAAAGTCTTTCTTTTTAGTGCATCAACCTTCATCACTGCAACTTTCAAAATCTCAGAATTATACCTTCATGCACTGAATCTCTCTAGCATAATCTTCTTTTCTTCTTCAAAGGTCGCATTGCAGCTGTAATTCCTTCTGGTCCTTAATAGTTCTCTATAAGGAATGCTACAGATCAAGTTTTTAGAGCGATTGCAATAGGAATGTAGCACACTATTGCCAGCAGTATCTTAGCGGAATAGTCTTGTCTCTATCCTAGAATCACAAATCTCACTCCTCAATCCTCAGGTCAAGAAATTCTAGCATACTCCAATGGATATTGCCGCTGAAACTCAGATTGTACGCATTCTTATTGAGTTCAGTAACAAATTCAAATGCCGCCTATTGCAACCCCTTTCAAATGATGAAAATGTCATCAATATACTGGGCCCTGAGCACTATGTGGTCATCAAATTGATGGAAGTTACCAACGAACCTCCCCTCTCACCAGCCCATGTACAAACATGCACAGCTGGGGGCGAAACGAGTTTCCATCAAATGTTATCTGTCAAAGATGAAGTAATTATTATGAAGACAAAACCAAATCATGTCAGTAATCATTTCAGTATGCAACAAATAGGATAGGGATCCTGCTCTCAAAAAATGACGACAAGCTTGGGCGTCTAACTCATAAGGAATGCAAGTGTTTAAGTCATTAATATCCAATTCCATTAGCAGATAGTCTCTCTCCCTGGTTTTGCCATCTTTGATCCTAAGAAAGTCACCACTATCCCTAACATGTGAAGGGAGCGCTTCTACAAATGGTTGCAGAAAATAATCAACATACCAGGAAGTTATTTTCCAACAGACAACCTATAAAAAGAAACTAGACACCTTTCCAGGGGGTTATTAAAATCCTTATGTAACTCTGGGAGAAGATAAAGAATTGGTGTTCTACAGTGACTGCATTTTAAGAATTGATATTCCTTCCACTCAAGAAGACCTTGCTCCCACTAGTGTAACAATTTCTCCCAGTATTTTTTGTTCACCCATTCAACCACTGTTTTATCACATAGAATATGACATGAATTATCAGACAGTTGCCTGTAACCTTCTCGTAAATCTTTATTTTTGAACATAATCACAATGTTCCCTCCTTTGTCAAATTTTCTGATGACAATTTCCCTATTATCCTGCAGCTCATTTGATGCCTTTCGATGCTTTCTAGACAGATTATACCAACTGTCTTTGCAAATCTAATTTCTTCAAATCCTTTGACACATTTCTCAAATACATCGATGGTGTCAAATGGCATTGTAGGCAGAAACACAGATTCTGGTGGATACTTCTGCCTGTGGATTTCTGTGAAAAACTGACGCAGGAGGTATACAAAAGGTGAGGAATCCACAGGCAGATACTGCATCTACCAGAAAAAGCGTTACTGAAGGTAAGTAACTTGTTCTTTAGGTTTAAACCCACTGGGGCAGATTAAATCAAGCAAAATTCCCTTTGTTTAAAAACTGGTTCTCACTGCTATTGACATTCTCAACTAATTCACACAATGGATGCAGCATCTCAACATCCCCAATGCTCAGAATAGAAGGTGAGCTTATTACAGTATCTGCACACACCGCATTAGTGCTTTTCAACTCGAACCATTACTTTAACTTTCTAGTAAAGTTGAAGAGATCATGCAGCTTTTTCAAATCAGAGGTGGGGGAGAAAGATAATCCTAAAGAAAGTACTTCAATTTGTGTATCAGAAAGAGACAAATCAGACAGGTTTAACACATTGATATCTACTCTTTCACTTTGCTGCTGATTGGGCTCTTGCCTTCAATCCCACGGAGTCTTCATCTATTCTTGTCTTCTCTATATCTTTTCCGCTTTTGCCTCTTCCTCTCACCGAACCATGATAACGTTGAGTTCCAACTGAATCCTAATGAGCAATTGGAATTCCAGTGAAAAAATCTTTTTGGGTCCCGATACCTCTGAACTCACTGATGTATTAGTGTCGCTCACACTGCTGTCATCACCAGACACCTCTTGTCTTACTGTGCTGTCCTCTGATCTTCGAGATGCAGTTGGCTGCACTCTCTGTTCTAAGATAGTCAGAGATTTGTCATCCCTCCTTAGTGCATCATACTTCATTAATAAAGGAAACTCTAGTCCATTAAGCTAGTTCTTGTATTTTTGATAAAATTAGCTTTGTTTTTTTTATTCTAATCTCCTCTTCCACTTTCTTTAAGTTCTTAGATGATTTCTCCATTCAAGTATCATATTTTTTCTGATCCATAATGTTTTTTAGTTCTTTAGTTACAGCTTATTTCACCAACAATAGCTTCTCTCGATCTTTCCATGCATATTTTACCATTATACACAGCATTGTAAGCGAACATTCATGCAGATTTGCCGTCCACCTCTCTAGCATGTCGGGATCAGGATTTTGATATGCTGGAACAGAAAAAAATGTGCAGTGTTCTTGAGATTCTTCCACTGTCAATGTACTTCTGCAGTGAGACAGCTTCCCACTATTTGGACAATTCTTTCCTATACTGTTTTTCCAGTTTGTCCCAAAGTCCTTTCCTGGATAAAGCCATATTTGGTCCTGAATCACTTGCATCTCTCCCAGACTCTGGTTCCACACTGAGTAAATCAAAGAGTTTGTCCACAGCCTCCATGCACTTACTCTCCATCTTTGCCACCATGTCTTTATATACGCCTAGATCAATTATATTAGGCATCTTAACTGCAACCTACTATGTCCCAAAACAATATGTCATGCTACCATTGCCTTCATAAACAAAGTCCTCTGCCTGCATAGGATAGTGACTATAAAAGTGGGCTTCGCGCCTTGACTGTATTTATTTAAAAAATGTATACATATTTTGTATTTTCCAACAGAAAAACAGCCATTTTCATTGAGTTAATAGTTACAATTAAACTTTTACATTTATGCATTGCATCTTATTCCTACAATGGGCAGGTTTATAGACCATGCACCACCAGTGATAATGCTGAGTGACAGTTATATATTCGACGATCAGTCTGACCGGCTTCATTTTCAAACATGTTTATTGCATGATATTTACACCAAGGACCCCATACCTTAATATACTTCTTAGGGCAACCTCTAGCTCTGTACGCCATATACCTAGGAATGTGAAAGGGGAATGGACCTATACCGCCATATAGAGGTTCATTCCTCTTCTACATTCCTCAGGGTTGGTGGGTCAGGAGAGCCCCATGTTTTGGTTATATCTCTATTTGCTATCACCAGACTCAAATTGCAGAAGAGAAGTTGGGCCCTCAGGATGTCTATCTCTCTGTGAATACCTAGGAGGATATATATTTGGGGTCTGTTTCCAGGGGCACCCTGTGGACTCTACTAAGTTTGTCCAGGATTAGTCTCCAATAGTTATGATTATTAGGGCAGTCCCATAATATGAGGAGAAATGTACCAAAAACTCCTGACCTAAAGTTATTTAACGTCACGAGTTATCGTTTCTTCAGATAAGTATAACTATAAATATAACTGCTGAATTTCTGTGGCATTGAGTGGGTAAAATGTCAACCTAACTGTAACGTCCCTTTAACCTTCGTTTTTTTCAGTGAATTCTTATATGTTTTTTAACGTAAAGTAACTTATAATTGGACCCTCGGAGGATCCTACTCCCTAGATATACAAAGTTTTATTTATTTAATAACTCCAAAACTACTGAACAGGCTTCCCCCAAATTACAAAAAGGGCTCTTTCTGGACCAAGAGCTAGCTTTCTGCCAAATGTGGTGTTAATCTGTTCAGCGGTTTTGGCCTGTCGCCATGTCTAAAAATTACAAAATCCCATACACATTACATGGGTAAAAATTGTTTCGAGACCCCCTCCCCCTTTTTCTATCCCTGCTTGACGAATCAACCCATTTTGTGAAGATTCGTCAAATGGTCCTAACTATTACTAGCTATCGCCAGTAGGAGATATATATATATATATATATATATATATATATATATATATATATATAACGACAAATATAGGATTGGTTAGTCTAATATTAACCCTGAGTTACGAATTAATTCGAATATGTCCAATCATGGTCAAAAGTAATACAGAAAACATTACAGGGCATGTTATATTCTTTATTTCAGATCTCATATAAGTAGACATCCGGGCGGTGACAAAGTCTGATTGTATTCGTTTTAGTAGGCCCCTACTATCCAATGTCACCTCTGAGGATTCCCAATACATTCTCTTGCGACCATGTGAATATCGCTATGGGACCTGCTTCCCTTTTTATGCTGTATTGCCGAAGTGTTTCCGACAACTTATAACTGGAGAGCATCAGGGAAGATACAGGGATAGTGAGACCACGCAAATTAATAAAATGAGAGACATGGAAATTGGAAAATGTTCAAAATTGTGTTTCTTTTTTTCTCCAAGTAATTGTTGGTGCACAGCTGTCCAAGTGCATCTTTCACTTGGCATTCCATACTATACTGTTGTAATGGCTTGGATTTCCAAGTCTATTATCTTTTGATAAATTGTTGTGCTGATCTTTAGACCAAATACATTTTTCAATGAAAGGAAGTGTTGGTGGGTTTCAAATATACCTGTAGCCAAGAGTTTTGAGAAGGCGAAATGTTCTCACTCATACATTCCTGTGTAGTGTCATTGACATACTGGTGCCAAAGTATCTTAAGTCTATTTTAGTTTCTTCTCTACGAGTTTCCCATTACAGAACGTGTTAATCATCTTTACTTAGAAACCCTATATCTATGATTTCAAGGATGTATGTCACCATGGTCCCCCATGTAAAGGTACCATGCAGTTTGCTTCTCTATTTAAGTCCTTTTTCCTGAACGCTAAATTTGCTCATTGGGCTGGTTCCTGACACATAGGACCAACTGAGTGACTCATTCACTAGAAATTCGTCAAATAATAGAGTTACAGAGAAGATTGTCTCAGTCTCTGTTGCATTTCAATATGGGCATTAGGCATCCTAGATGGCGCGGCACCTTGTGGTTTATTTTTCCATAGGACTTTGTAACTTTACGCTCAGTCACGTGACTGCACACAAATTGACGTGAATCGAGTACGGCAACTGCATTTAGCTCCACAGGTGCCTCTTTACCTCACCACATTTGGTACTGTGGAGGCAATTTGATGGACTTCCTTCATAAACTTGTAAGTAATGGAGATGTCCTGAAGGAGGGACTCTACTCTCCTGGGCTTCAAACAAGTAATCTATTTCTGTGACTTAACCTTAGATTACAGTTCAGAAGTCTCACCCCACAAATTCCCAGGGTGCCGTATCAACCTTTGTTCTGGATGACATCCCGATTTTCATTAAAATTGCAATTTCATTTTTCAATATTGCGATTTCCCTATGCGGTCTCCCATTATGCAATCAAGTGTATAGAAAATACTCCTAAGTACGTAAAGAAGTAAAGAAGTAGATTAGGAAAGTAATAAAGTAATCTCTGCAGCATGACAAGTTTTCTGAGGGCCACTCACCCCGGGACCGACAGGGGCAGGTACTTCCAGAAAGTAATTTGTGTCTTAAGTAAGGACATTGCTCACTGTAATTTCCCATCTAGCATATCCTTATCCCAACAGTAGATGTTAATGCCAAGATATTTAAAGGTTATGTCTTTTCATTTGACCGGGTGCTTGTTCAGTACTATGTCATGGCTGGACAAGTAGGGTTCATTGGGAATAGGCAGGTTTAAGCCCAGTTCACACCAGTGATGGAAGCTCCTTAAAAGGTATTTAGTAATTGTGCCTTAGATGACATTCTCTTTCGGATATCCTTTATGTATACCAGCACATCATCAGCATATAATGACACAGCATGAATTTCACTGTCTGAGAATACCCCATTCCCTCCCCCAACTACGCAGTTGCAGGGCTAGGGGCTTCATTGTGAGTGCAAAAGCAGAGGTGAAAGGAGATACTCATGTCTTGTGCTATGTTTATGGCAAACGAGTTGGAAATTAATTGGCCGGTTCTGACCCTGGCTGGTGGTTATGAGTATTGCAATTTTATTAACAGCATAATTTAAATGACATTCACCAAGAGGCCTATATAGGTGATGTAAAATTCAATGGGAAGGCTTGCAAGCCCAGGAGACATGCAGGTTGCAAACTCCCAGACTGCTCCACAAATCTATTGCTCCGTAATAAGCACTGTAAAGATTCTATATGGTCAGCAGATATCCTGTACAAAAATGAACATGATGGATGCATAACCAAAAATGATGAAAACATAATGGCATTCTTAAGAAATCTAAGAGACTATTAGTTTATTGTGACAACTAAAAAATAAAATCACCTATTTAATTTAATTACCTACAAACACCAATGATTTATTCACAGTAAATCAGGATTTTCATTTTTTTTGCGAAATATTACCATTTGTGTTGTTACATCCTTGTGAGGAGATTTGATTATTTTTTTACTATCGCCAAGTCAGAACACCTTTCAGCGGGCCACAGAAACAAAGGGATAACTGGGACCCAACTGCAGAGGTTGCAGTTTTACTCTTGATGTCCAGGAGCCAGACCTACTATAGACACTGAGCAACTGGGCCAAGCGCCCCTTTTGCACTTGACTCTCAATAGTAACGTGGTCGAGCAGTCCAAGTCTCCCTCGGGGGAGAGGTGGATGCAGTGTAGTGAACACAAACTCACAACTCAAAATGTACGCAGCAGCATATATATATCACTGCCCAGCCAAATACTCACTTTAATGAAAAGAGAGAAGTATTTTATTTCTACCGCTAACACAAAGGAAAAATACAGCATTCACAAACAACTACACAGTCGAGGCTCTAGTTTTTCTTTAGATGGTTTCCAAGGTCTAACTCCTTTCTTGCTCCCAGCAATAGTGGTTATTTCCCACCCACTATAGGCAACATCCAGGGTAAACCCAACTAGTGTTTGAGTCTCAAGAGAGTCCACTTTGACTCTACTTTAAGGTCAAGAGTGTCCCAGCTCCGAAGCGCTAACTTGTAAACAAGTTTCCCCAGGGCCAACTCGCACAAAATCAGTCTTGTCCGCACCCGCAGGCTTGAAGCATCTGGATTCCGAGTGTGCCACGGCAGCAGTGGAATCAGGTGAGTTTGCTGCACACTGCCAATGCAGGCTGCAATCAGGGGGCGCAGAGTTCCTCACAAGTGGTACCACCGAAGCTACCAGAGGTTCCTTGTGACTGCTCTGTGCAGAGTAAGTGTCCAGTTCATCCAACGATAGGGAGGGGGAAGAGGGGAGGGTGATGTGACAATCCCAAAGTAGGTTCCACATCTTGGCAACAGTGGTGGTGCTCCCACTGCAGTCTCACTTCTGCGGTGGAGGTTGTAGATCAGGTTGCGCATCTTGTTGCTCCCGGTGATCCCATCTGGTATCCGGTGTCACTGTACCTCTCTTGAACATGGGCACCGGCCGGCAAGGCACAGCAAAGTCATTAGTGGCACCCCTCCTGGTATACGGGGTCACGAATCTCCACGACTCAAAAAGGCTAAGGCCTCACTGTACAGCAGTTTTCACGTGGCAGCCCATTCTGGCTTATAGGATCAGAGCTGCTCACTATGCACGGGCCCTGACCAGATCGGATGCACACAGAGGCTCTCCTCAGGCATATAAGAGTTGCCGACAGTGCCCGTCACATGGACATCCACCCAATCGGTGCAGCAGCAGTTTCCTCACACCTCACAATGGGCAGCAGCAGTTTCCTCACACCTCACAATGGGAGTCCACTCGGCTGGGCTCCTCACTGGACTTATCTCCCTTCAGCGCTCTCCTCTTCCTCATAAAGCACACTGGTCTTGGCAAGAAGACAGGTGCTTGTACTCCAGGCTCCAGGATAGGTGGTCTTGGATTCTCTGGGTGATGTCCCCTCACCCAGCAGGGAGAAAAGCTCACACAGCCCGTCTGGCTGCCTGGAAGATGACTATTTTGGGGGTCTTGAGCTCCCCTTCTTATTGTCCTTTTCCAGACACCAAATGTGATTTAGAGTCTGAGTCTTTGAAGTTTACATTGGGGGTCTGTTCTTGTGAAGTGCCCACTCCCCTCTCTTCCTCTTGAAAGCATTCTGTCACAGCAGGAAAAACTCCAAATCTGATAGCCCTACAACACAGTCCACAGGAGTGACTAGAGTTCTTAAAGTGATGTCAGCCACAGTGACATGTATATCAAAAGGTTAACCCAGGGTCCCAGCCCTACTCATTATTATTTTCTGATCAGCCCCATCTCCTTCCTGAGATGTGCTCAGGCCCCTTCCTTGTGACCTCTCACTGAATCAGAGAGCAAGCTTTGCAGTGTATGGGGGAAATCTGGCTTTTCCCATGTCCAGTCTGTGTTCCAATCTGCTTACAGGAATGGAGTTATACACAAATCTGTCTGGGGGGTTTCCTCCACTTCCTCCCCATGTTTCACCATGCAGGCCCAGGTTATCCAAAATGGAACCCAGAACCCTCCATGTATTATACTATCCACAGGCACACATACACCCAATGCATGTATACAGCCTACACACACTGCACAACACAGTATCCTTTATGTACTGTAACACTCACAGGCATACATACATACATCTAGCACATACATTTAACATGTACGCACTGCACAGCACAGTATCCTTCATGCAATGTACCACTTATAGTCATACATACATCCATCACATGCATTTACCTTGCACGCAATGCACAGCACTACTTCCTCCATGTATTGTAACACTCATAGGCACAGATACCTACAGCACATGCCTTCACCATGCACACACTGCTCAGTACTTTGTTATCCCTGTATTGAACCCTTACCAGGAATACATACACCCAGCACAGTTACACCAATCATGTGCTCTGCAGCACTACAAACAAACCCAATGTAGGCCAATGGTTAGTTAAGCAGTGGAACTTTAACTGAATGAGCTAGTAGGCCTCACTTTAGTGACACAGGTTATAAAGGCCCTGTTCACTTCTACTGATCCCTACATGGTATGATGCCACCACTGCGCTCGTGCTACTTATCTCTTGGTGAATTCAGTAGCCTTCCATCACTATGAGGGTAGCGCTTTGGGTGCCCCTTCCAGTCCAACAAACTGCTATCTGTGAGACAGGCCTATATCATGGCACACACGCATTATCCGTGTTTGCCTCTAACAACAAAAATGAGCATTAAGGATCCAGATATCAGTAAAGTTGGGGACTCAGGGCAAGGGTGCACATCCATTTCCATGCAGAGGACTTTTCTGTCACACCACTACCCACTAACTAAATAGTTAGTGATTTGGGAGTACATATGCCACATTTAATACATTTCAATTCCTATCCAATATAGGCCTTGTAACCTTAGTAGAACCCGGTAAAAGGTATATATCCTTCTCCTAAGGATATGTATCCCTTGAATGTGTCAAAGAAGGTGGGGACAGAGTGGAGTGGATAGCTCTCTACAAGCTAATATCCCATTAACAAAAACAATCCTTCACTAGCCATCAGAGTAATTTCGACCTATCTTATAGGTACTATTCCCCATGCAACTAAATGGATGAGAGGAATCATCCACTTTTAGAACTTCTTAGAACTGAGCAACTGAATCCCTTTCAAGTCAGTTTTAGACATGGCTCATGGATCTAATTTGTTGCGATGTAATGGATTGCATGCTAAAAACTTAGATAAAGATGGCAACTTGTGGGAGACATAAGGGGCTCCCCCTATCACTGTTGTTTTCTAACATATGTATGATAACTCAAGCAGGCTTCATTGCACGCTTTCCTTTCTGTATTGACCAGCACGCCGATAACTCAAAGATCCTTTATATAGGCGTGACTGACAGATGTGTTATGGTGTCAATCTGGTGCAAAATTAGAGGATTATCAATGGCACCAGATTGTATTTGTCTGACTCAGATTGTTTTTTTCAAACTATGCATTCATAAAAGACTATTAGCATTTTCAGCTTTCCCTCACTGTGTGACTTTGGTTAATGTTTTTATGCCCTTCAGATTGTTATTCCCAGTCCTTTTCATGATCAACCTTAGAATATAGTGTAAGAAAGGAGTTCTGCAAATAACATAGTAAATAGAGCTGGGCCTTACCTAACCTCTTCTCACTCTGTGTACTTACTCATTTGCTCTGTGTGGTAGCTATGTCCATTACATTGCAACCCTTAATTCTGGCCCGGGGAGGAGGTCACTATATCACATGTGATATATCTCATGGCAATGATATCTTATCACTACATCGGCCTACCACTACATTGTAATGTAGATATGTAATAACATCTCCCAATTCCCCTCTGTTACACCCAGAGATTTCCGGCTGGCTGGGATGCATCAAAGGCAGTCAGAATCCACCGTCCTAGATAGGATGAGTGCGATACACATGTCTGATAACCTGTGCTCACCCTTAGGTAGCTTGTTACAGAGCAGTCAGGCTTATCCTCCGGGTCCCCGTGTAAAGTATTGGAACAACATCAGCCTCTCAACACACTGCGTACACTGCCTGAAGACTCCACACCATATGTATAAAACACTGGTCTTTGTGTTACACACAGCCTAAATTCAAAACGATATACTCATTGAATATATATTTTACAGTTATATGCAATTGTCGAACTATCCTATTAGCAGCAGAACGGCATGAACATATACGCCCTATTCAGAGGCAATCCTCAAATCTGACATTTCCCAATATTGCATACCACCAACAGTTGCAATGGTCAAGAAATAGCAGGTCTTTGACTACACCTCGTGACCCAGTCCCTCAGTAACTCAACCACACCAGCCAATGATACAATTTGCCCCTGCTGGTGTCACGTTGATTTGATTGTCGGAACCACCTAAAGCGGAAAGAAACAGTCACTTAGTTCCGCCCATCCGTATTAAGCCTCCAGGCAACCAGCAGCACCTACACAAGTACGGGATCACTATCCCTTCCCCGTAGGGAAAAGGTTGTGACACAGGAAGCTGGCACGCTTCCAAGTCAGGTGAAAGGTTTCCCCTCAAGCGGAGGTGCGAGCTCCTGGCAGTCAGCAGTAGGTGGCCACCAGGCACAACAAGACCACTTGGGTCCAGTCAATATGTTCTCTCCAACAGAGTACCTTGTAGTGTGGGTCCGGGGAGAGGGAGCTAACGGCCTCGGATGAAGGCCACAATGTCAGGTACTGTTGCCCTCCTGATCTGGAGTTCAAAGAGAGTATAGGCTTCTCAGGTCTCCCAACACCCTTCAGACACCACAGGTTTCTGAATGCAAGCTAGCACAGGTATCGAGTTGCGAGCACGGGTCCTCAAACTACTCATACTCCTTACATCCTGGCATCTCAGGTGGGCTGCTGATCTTTATGAGGACATTCCTCAACACAGCATGATGACGATGTGCGTCAGGTGATCCTTGTCCCAACCGATGATACCTTCCACCCGTTTTCGCAGCACCCTACACAGTCCTTACGACCTTGTGTAAACAAGGAGATCCATTTTGCCCCTGGGATCTTGTGGACAGGAGGCCATCCAACTGGCCCTTGGAGGGTACTTAGGGACCCGGGGCACAACAGTTGGCACTTAGCCACAGGCCAGCATTGTCCAGGTAAAAACCACTGAGTGATAGTACCCTTTCTGGAGCACAGCAAGCCCCAGGCTGCAACAACGCTGCGGATAATCCAGTTGCAGTTCCTCCTGCCCTAACGATCCCTCTTGTCAATGTCCAGCTTCAAACCAGTGTAGTATGGTTCCAATCCCAAAAGCGTCTCTAACTTCTGAGGCCAGAGCCCCAGTAGTTATACCCACAATGGCCTTTGAAGATCCGATCAGTTCAAAAGCCCACCTTTGAAATACACAGGCCGATCTAAATTCTGTCCTGTCTGCCATTCTACCCCGGGATGATTGATCACTATCTTTATCGGGGCCAAGACCCTGTCCCTTAGCATGCAGGAGCCAATTCCACACCCCAAGTCTCCATCCCAGGAATGCCCCTCAGAGTCAGAGGTTGGCAGTTTCCCTTGAGCCCCTAGTTTATGGCCTTCTATCAGGAATGCACAGATGTAGCTTTCCCCCCAGCACCCAGATGTGAATTGGAGACAGGCTGACGGGCATGCAGAGCCACGAGCATCGAAATACCCACGTTCCCAAAGTGACATTTCCAAGTTAAAATATGTGGAATCCACTTGCACTACCTGAGAGGATTGACCATTACGAACTTCTCAATAGCTTTTCCCTATATTCCCCTATGCTAATCCAATGTGCGAAGCAGGCTCTATTGTACTGAATACACCATCTTGTGCCATTCACTAACCTTGCATGTTTCGCACACGCGCTCATACTCTACCTCTTCCCTACACTGCACTTTGTCCCCAGGGAGAACTCTGATATAGCAAGAGACATGCAGAACCTTGGCATGTAGCTTTTTAAGTGCCAAGCCGAGTAACAGTAACCTGCACACATATGCCCCACTAGGGCAAACCTGTGGCACGTTCGATGAGCTATCGCTGTAAATGGCACAACTAGTGATGCGGGCCCACAGAGGAGCATTCAAACTGCATGCCCTGGGTATATGTCTTACCCCTATACAAGTACTTACTGCTAACTCAAATCAGCCAATTATGTATACACCCATCACCAGTATGTATATGACAAGCACTGCACTTTGGCACTGCATGATAGTGTAAAACGCGCTCAAAGTCCTAAGGATAGCACCTAGATTAGCAGAAAACCAGGAGGAATAAAAGCAAAAGTAGAGGGAAAGCACTCTAGAAAGAGCTGTTTCCAACACCCTCACACTCACGTTCTAAGGTAAGTACAAGTGGTCTTAACCGCATCGCGGCGGCGGCTTTCCCCGCTGTGTGCTGCATTTTTAAAATTACCGCGTTACATAACGGCCTCAGCTCGTCATCAGCACACAGCAGGTAAGCCTGATGACGAGCTGAGCTCGTCATCAGCATCGAAGTGGTTAAGAACTGTAATTAAGTACTTGGTCGATATAGTGGATACGCTATTATTGTAGGTCAGGATTGCTGACTTTGAAATATAGTGACATACAAAGAGTATCCTGGCACCTTCTCCTTGCTTACTGATACCTGAATTGGTAAGGCTCTTATGATGTTTTTGCTTTTTTTAGATTAGGTTTCCAACATCTTCTAGTTGTGTTTTTATGGTTTGTAGAGAGCACAACTCCAGAAGAGTGCTGGCATTGTTAGTAGCTGTTTCATTCATAATCCATCCTTCAGTTGTAGACTATTCATTAGCAAGTCACACAATATTTTCTGATTATCCATTTACTGAAATACATAGTGATCGGTGCATTCCCTTGAAAGTCTAGCATTATTAATCTGTTTAATCACATTTGTTTGCTGTTGACATTATCGTTGCCTCCCACTGATATTTACTTGTTACTAAGGACTCTAGCAAAGTGAAAATGCTGTGAGCATGTGTCTTTATGTGCCCATGTGTTTACATTTTGTGTAACATTATACATAGCTGGTGAAGGATGCTGCTTATTGAAGTGTGCTTTTGTTTGCAGATAAAGTATTCAGTCATGCACCCAGGTACTCACGTCTGGCCTCACACTGGGCCGACCAACTGTCGCCTGAGGATGCATTTGGGGCTAGTCATACCCAAAGAGGGCTGCAGGATCCGCTGCGCAAATGATACCAGGTAACACTTGCAATCTTTACTTTATATTTCTTCATGTTGTTGAACAGTTTTGGCTATTTTATTGAACAATGGAACTGCACTTTACATCTGTGGCTTAAGTGGCAAGATCTCTCAGTGAGTTAAATGCTTGTGGCTGATATCTATTGTAACGTGTAGATCATGGCTTCGAATTCCAGTCAGGCAACCTCAGGCTTCCATATTATTCTAGTAATTATTGTTATTGCAGTGATTTTTGAACAAGGCCCATCCAGGGCCAATCAGTGCATTTTATGTCTAGCAGTGGTATGATTCATAATCAAAATTGTTTGTGCTTTTTTCAAAACTAAAATTTTGTTTATGGTAGTAAAGAGTGGAGAGCTTGAAATAATATTGAGGGGCAATTTCTGGTATGCCTAGTCTTTACATTCCATGCAGTGCACTAATGTAGGTGAGCTATGATAATAAACACACAGGTGTTGAGATCCGCACAGCTAAATACTGTGGGGATCATTCATCGAATATGTCTGGGATCTTTTATCAAACAGTGAGCAATTAAGCATGAGTGAACGAAAATTTGTGTGACATTTTCCTCCCACATACACAGATCTAATACTAAATGTTCCTCTTTTCAACCTGCTGTCCTTTCTTGTGAAATGCTGTTAAACTGGTAAGACAGCATGTCTCCTGCCTGCTCCTCTTCGAATCGCATTAAAAGTCTTTGTGCAGTCTTGCTGTTAGAAACGGGTTTGTTTGCATTGCGGGCATTGCGAATTGAGATTGGAGATTAACTGCTGCAATCTTCCCTTCAGGAAATCTTCCAATTTGTACAGGCTCATGGCTCACAACAAAACTGATGCATTACACCGGACATACCATGAGGTAGACGTTGCAGAATGATCTCAGTAGACCTCCATGGGATCAGGGCTTTAGTTTATTGCCTTTAGGTTTTGCTCATTCCCATTGCATTGGCACTCCATTTTGTTTGGGATGATCCCTCTCCATTCAAGTTAAACTTGTCAAAATAACAAAATCTCAGAGATCTAGCATCTGTCCATTCTTTAGTACATGATTATGGTCCATATTGCGTATAAGCGCCTTTTGACCACATTCCCACACCTTTCTGTTATCATTTAATTGAAAAGAGAGCCATGTATATCAGAGTATGAGTAGGTAAAATATTGAATTCCTCATTCCATTCTGTGGGTATCATTGTGTTCCCATCTTTCTACTTGCGGTGTTTTGAGGATATTTTCCTCCACCGTGCTTCTAGTTCATCAACAACATAGCCGGAAGCCCAGCGCTTTGCAAACAGGAACTGCTTCTAAACAGAACAATGTGGAATAAACAACAGAAAAGAGAGAGAGACCCCAATTCTCCATGTAATGGCCGTACTTGATAACACTCATTAACTACTAACTTCTCGCACCTTCCAGAGGAAGGACACCAGGTATGAATATTGGACCTCAGACACCACCTCTTCAGTACACTGTTGGACCTGTGGATAGTCTGTCAAGAAGGACTGCTGTGCTGCTGAAAGGATTGCCACTCTGCTGAACTGCTACCATGCTGGACTACTGACTTGCTGTGCTGACCTGCAGCCTGCTGCCCTATTGCCTGGGTGAGAAGGACTGGACCTGCATCTTTTTAACCGAGGACTCCAAAGTGACTCTAAGAGCTAGTTGACTGGCCTCATGATTAGAGCCTCAGGGACAAAAGGCTCCAACAACTCTGAACTCAGCTCCTGGACTCTGCGATCTGTGAGTCTTACCCTGCCAAGTGATGCTACCCCAGTCCTGGACCCTTGGAAGTGGGTCAGAAGGGTCTCTGCCAGCCCATCTGTGGATCCAGCAGAACTGACACATCTCCTCTGCAACACAACCCCCAGCAGAACCCGACACATGACCTCTTCTGCGAGGTTCCTCCTGATGCAAGGACTCCACAGAGACATTGCAGCCTGCATCAAAACTGCCGCTTGTGCTAAGCTTTTTTGACGCAGGTAATTACATTTCAAATCTCTCATCAACAGCAGCCTCGATGACGAGGCAGGTTTTCACATCGCAGCCTCACAGCTCTTCAGAACCAAAACATTGACTCAGCTGCAAGACACATCCTCGACGTCAGACTTCGCTTCGCAAGCCCTCAACGATGACGCCAGACCTCGTAACACAGCTCCGTAGCACCTCTAAACCGTTGTGTTACTTCGGCTGCACTTTGCAATGCTCCACTACCTAAGGTACTTTTGTTCAGTGGACCTAACTGAGTCCTTGTAGCCGGCTTGCGCTCCATAATGGACAGCCTGAACTTGTGAGTTTTTCCCGGTCGAGCTCGACCAGATATCCACTACTTTGTGCTTATTGGCATTATTTATCACTGATATCTTTAAACCAGCATAGCTCTGTATCTACGGATTGCATTTTTGTCATTTTTGTCTTCTTTTATTTATTAAAAATTATTCTATTTTTTCTAAACTGATGTGAAATCCTTTTGTGGTATGTTGTTACTGTTTGAAGTGTTGCACAAATACTTTACACAGTGCCTCTAAGTTAAGACTGACTGGTCTCTGCCAAGCTATCAGGGGGTTGGGCACAGGTTAAATTTAGGGTTCGCTTGTGACTTAACTTTGAGAAGGATTGTGGTTTCTGCTTGAGTAGGAAGTCCCCCCTTAACCAGTAGTTCAGTTACTTAGACCAATATTCCTCCTTTGTTCTGTGCTGACAAAGCCTCCTAGAACGGTATCTTGTGTTTAAACATTTTAACTAACTTCTACTTAACCATTGCCAATGTGGGTGTGCAAAATGGTCAAAGTGTATTATACAAATTATAAACAGAACAAGTAAGACAGATCATTTAGAGAGTAAGGGGTAAAAATCTATCTTTCTATGTTCAAAGCCCTATCAACCACAATATTTGTATTTTTTAGGCTATTGCATCCTTTCACCAGGGTTGGTAATGTGCAGATTATTTAACAGTAGTCTTTATTACACGAGCCCTGATCTAAATCATTACAGTTCTGACAATGTGATGTCTGCCCTGTTCCATAAACAGTTCTGCCTACATTAGCTTCACTTTAGAAAATATCTGAAAACTTTTTAGTTTAGCTCATTTTAGCCATCCACCCTTGTTGGGTCCTAATGAGCTCTTTTTGAGTCATTTTAATATCATTTTCCACTCTTCAGTTCCTCCGGCAGGTTGTCACAAGCACGGAGATACTCCTCCGGGAGTTTATTCATAGCGCTATATAAACCCGCTAATAATAATAATAATAATTAGCACATTAAAATAACCAAGGTACCTAACTTAGTCTAGGCCTACTCAACATGAATTTAAGTACAGAGCTAACCCTATGAACTTCTAAAAAATATAGCCAAGTTTTTATAGGCCCTGTGAGAGGACTCTGACAAGAAGACCAAGACTGCAAGTAATAAAGATTACTGGTAGATAACTAGCCCATTACTTCCCCGTCCGTCTTCCTCATTCCTACCCTTACAATGTGAGGAAATACTCAAACCTTCACAAGTAACCATGAGGCAACACAAATCAGAACACCACCCACAAAATAGTGGGCTGTGCAATATAATGTTGTGCAGTCTTGTTTTATTTGACAAAGTAAAAAATAGCGCTCAAAAGATTGGAAAGAAAATATACAGAAAACCTCCATCAAACTGCAATTGATAATGTGACATAAAGTATGGGAAATGGCAAGTGGCTGTGTTAGAGAAGAATATCAAAGAGGCCCATTTGAAGTCTGCCTTGCAGAGACCCTGTTAGCTGAACTCCCAATATATCCAGTATGATAGGCAGGTGAGAAAGATATGGAGCTTGGTGGAATTGAGGGAACATGATTACTGATGAGCTTTTGGCCATTAGATGGATGGACCATTCACCCCTTCACCTTCCCTCAGTTCTCCTGCCCATAGCCTTTGGAGATGGAACCAGAGAACAAAAATACAGAAGAAACACATTGTAATTGAAACTAACAGGTTCAACCAGGGATTACTGAACTAAAGTGCAATCTTCTGAAACAGAATGTACATAGGTTCAAGAATACTGAGGACAGAAAGATTCAACTCAGATCATTTGTAGGTCCATTTTCAATCTGTGACAGATAAATTGCTGTCAGGTAGAGTAGATTGGGCTCTGCCCATTGGCAGATTTCCTGTACCAGACAAGCCAACACCACAATGCAAGTGCCGTCTTGACAATTTACATTGGCTTGGGCCACCTGTTTGCCAGTTCTCACTTGGACTGCATGACCTCTGAGCAGAGGACAGAAATGGTACAAGGCTTGATATATGGCAGCTAGCTAGTTCAAATTGGAAATCTTCCGAATCTCCTCTGAAGATCAATGACCTTGGATTGATTCCTTTTCTAGATTTGCACCCCATTGTTTGCTGCTGGCATCTAAGTTAAAGCATTGGGAGGATGGGTACCTAGAAAAATGCCAGATTCTTTAATTCTAGCTACCACTGAAGAGCCTGTCAAACCTGGAAAGTCACAGGTTTTAGAGTCTCGTAATCTCTGGGCACAGGTTTCCAGTGGGCTAGAAGGTACTTCATTGCCTGGATTCATATGACGAAATGGTAGGTGCACAGCTACTAGGGTACATTGTAACATGGAAAATGCTAACTCTATCCCATAATTCACTAACCAACTTGCAGAGAAAGCAAGGTGTGTCTTAAGGATTAGGCAGAAAAGTGAAGAGTAAAGTTATACATTGTGTGTAGTGGATGGTGTTTTTGTTTGCTAGTAGGTAAAAACTGTCAATGGGACAGGGCAGATCTCACATTGGGATGGGATTGGGGAAAATGGTTGAGGAGGTAAAATGTTTTATCGCAAATTGACTTTCTGAAGTTCTTTAGCATTAGTATGTATTAATATTCAACCACACCTTTCTCCATTCCTTCACTACCGCCTTTCATTCTTCTCATACCTTACTTTTCCACCGTCCCCATTCCCATTGCTGCACGTTTTGTACCAGGTTTTTTGCTGCAATTACTTATACATTACAAATATTTAATGCATAAATAAATTTTAAAAATTATGCTTTTGAAGGGTACTTCTACCAGCAGACGCCTCACCTTTTCAATATCCCAGGTGCCAGACTGGACCTGAAAACCTTTCAATTGCTCTTCCACTGCAGTAGGTTGTGTTGGCTCTGTGTTGACACCAGAAGCAACATCATCATGATGTCACCAGAGTCATAAAGTGTCCACCTGGCATACCGACATTCATTCCTATTTCTGCAACTATGGCATGGATGAGGCGCTTGCTGTTTGCAGTTCTGTCAGGAGCTCTTCAGAATTTTTGTTAACAGGTCAAGTGCTATCATGTCTTTCCATACGCATTCAGGCTTCAAACCCTGCAAGGATTGTCAAGGTCAGATGTCTATTACTGACCCTCAACACATCTACTTGTGGTGTCTATGCTGAGACCATGACTTTAGATCCTGTGTGTCCTGTCAGACCATGCATCCTTAAGCCATGAAGATGTAGACAAAGAAATCCTTCATGGCCAGGGCCAGGGATGATCATCATGGCAAACAGTACTGTTGTCCCCGTTCGAGATTACCCTGGTTTCTAGCTTCAATGAGGGAGAAGATATTTAAACACAAGAGGAGGAGATACAACGACAAATATAGAAAAGGAAAGACCCTGGACACTTTTTTTGCTCCTGAAAGCCAAGTCCTCAGAGATGGTGCTATGCTACTTGTCGTCAACTGCATCCGTGCTGTTCAACCTGGGTTTTTTTATTATCAGTCTGCCCAAAGCTCACTTGAAGCCTTCTTAGTGCCTCATGCATACTCTATCACTCCTAGCTTTCCCGCCTCTTAAGAGGATTTGAGACATCTAATCCTTGTTTCCTTCGTTTCTGGAATTGGCTCAGATTCCAGTGCAGTTGGTCTTGTGCCTACTCGGTCTGTAGGTTTCTTGTATCCTCTGGTCAAGGTTGTACGCTGGCACAAGGGCTCTCAAGTCATGCCTCTGCAGGCAGTGGTTCCAACATGGGGAAGACTTGTCATATTTAATCGCAATCTCCCGGGACACTGCTGTGAATCTAACCTGATGGGGCGTAGAGGAGCATCTAGTGTTAAGGATATCCTTTCAGCTCCCACGAGTTATGTCCACAGTGGTCATCTGAAGGCATTGGAGATCAGACGCCTCTGGTCTCTGTAGCAATAGATTTTGACATAGTCTACTGGAGCTGAAGGCAATCCACTTGGCACTCAAGGCATTCCTTCCCTCCATTCTCAGTGGGTCAGTCCAGATCTTGACAGACAATTAAAATGCAATGTGGAGTTTTCCTCTTCACTGTGTGCTTCCAACCATGCCCTTGATTTCTCGAGTCCTGAGCAAAATTCGCCAAGACTTGACTCAAGTCATCTTCATCTACCCAGATTGACTGAGAAGGTGCATAGATCTCCTGCACCTTTACCTGTGTCCCTGGAGTCTCTCAGGCCAAATATCCTATCTCAATCAGGGGTTCAGTTTCTATATCCCCAACCTTTAGAGCCTCCACTTTCATGCCTGGAGATTGAGCGGGGTAGTCTGGCCACATTCCAATTGCCGTTGGAAGTGGTAGGAATTATTATGTCTGCTCGCCATCATTCTACCACGACGGTGTACTTCGGAGGATGGAACAGGTTTTCCACTTGGTATCCAGAAAATGGGGTGGATCTCCTGAAGTTCCATCTGTTGCACATCTTAAAATGTGTGCTAGCCTTTGTGCAGCAGTACTGCATGGTAGGGACCATAAAGGTCCTCTGTTTTCCAGACCAACCATCCTTGTTTACGATGCTCATTGTTTTGCATTTTGTCAGGGGCTTGAACAATGTATTTCCCTTACTCCCTTTGTTATGCCCCAATTGAACCTCAGTTCAGATGGGTTCACCATAGCCCCTTCATAGTTGCCAGTTACGTCTGTTGACTATTAAAACTGTATTTCTTGCTGCTGTTACTTCAGTGAGCCATGTCAGTGAGTTACAGGCACAGAGCTTTGTCTGCATTTTGCATTTTTTTCCCTGACAAGTTGGTTCTTTGAACCAGGGCTGCTTTCCTCTCCAATGTTGTGACCCCCATTCCATCTGGATCAATCAATTACTCCTTTTTTTTCGATCCACCACCACATCCCACTAAGAGGCAGCACAGGCTGGACTCGAAAGGGGCAGTCAGTTTCTATTTCGACTGCTCCAGGGCGTTCTGGACGGATGACCAGCTCTTTGTGGGGTTCGCAGGCAAAAGGAAGGACAGAGCTGTCCAGAAGAGGGCACGCCCAATGTATTAGGATGTTATCCTAGGCGTGAAAAGAATCTTCAAACTGCATAAGCGCTTTTTCTACCAGATTCAAGTCTTCCACTCCAGCCTTGGTACGAGGAGTTCCTGTGGCTGACATCTTCAGAGCAGCAACATGGGTATCTGCATTTTTGCTAAGCATTACAGCTTGGATTCAGAAGTGCATCATACGGCTATTTTGCCTACTTGATTCTTCAAGACGTCCTTGTCTGAACTTTTAGTTTAACTATTCCTTCAAGCCCCTTCTTCAAGTGGGGTACTGCTAATCCAATTGTTAATCTGTTCAAAAGGCAACGAATCTGCAGGTAGAAGTATCCATTAGAAAAAAATATTTACTTACCTATGGCGGTAGTCTTTCTGGTGGAAACTCTGTCTACATGCAGATTCCTCACTAATTCTGCCCTCCTCCCCATCTTGTAGTATGGTTCTCTGTTAGAATTGCAGGACCCTCTAAGGATAGTCCCTTGTAATGGCTGTTAAGGTTCCAGGTTTGCTGTTGTGTTGCACCTCTACTCACATAATGCCATTTTCGTGCTTTCGCCTCATTGATGTGGGATAAATCGATGGGAAACTGATGTCAGCATGCCAGGCATTTTATGACTTTGCTGATGTCATGATGACTTCACTGCCGGAGTCGACACAGAGTTAGCGTCACCTACCACCATGGAAGAGTTATGGAAAAGTTTCCGGATCCACTACTGGACCATCAACTAAAGTACAAATACCACTTAGATCTGGGGAAATCAAAATCCAAACAACTTCAATTTGCTTTTAAAACCATACAAAAACATCTAAGTGGAAGTTCAACCGGTCATATGTTAAAGGTTGTAGCAGCAAAATTCCTGCCCTCGCTCTCATACGGCTCGGAAATGATGGCAATCAGGGACTCTACAGTGCTAAACCTTGCCCAATCAAGATTGTTTTAAAACCTCTTCTCGATTCCGCGACATATTTCACATGCCCAAATACTTCTGGAATACGGGCTAACAAACCAGATTCCAGCAAGACAAGGGGCCCTGGTCAAATACTATTGGCGTATTAGGGACGCCGAAGATAACTCACTTGCCCACCTCTGCTGGGAAGAAGTTGAAAAACAGGCTAGGCTTTCCAACTCAACATGTAAGTCTCTCAGGAAGCGCTTCTATCGTTAAATCTGGAAGAAGCCTGGTTTTCTCCCATGTCTTATAATGTTTTTAAACAGATTACAAACAAAGCTATCAAACAAGCATCGCTGTAAATGGACAAAGATTCAGTAGCTGGCAAAAGCCATGCCTGGATTGTGATGCCAACATATAACCAAATGAAACAACAGCCATATTTGCAAGAAAGTTTCAGAGATTATTACAAGAGGAAACTAAGCCTTCTGAGGCTGGGTTGGTTCTCGAGCAAAGACCTTACCCCCAAATGGCTACGGACCTGGTCAACTTCAGATTGTCGACTCTGTGGCAAGGGTGCAGAGTCACTATTGCACTTATTGTGTAATTGCCCGGTATTACAAAATCTAAGGAAGATGCTCTTGATACCACTCTTAAGAGAAGCGCAAGTCAGAACTTGCAGGGCGGCTGTGATAAAATGCCTCAGCGGGTCATTGATACAACTTTCCTGCAAAACTATAAAATTCCTGGCTTTCGCTGCCCAAGAGCTGGAAAACAAGGCAGTAATTAAAGACGAACTGGGCCAAATGGTTCCCCCACGGCTGGCCCTGGACTCTCCCATATTTTCCCAATAGATACCCTTTTTTTTTTCCACTCTTCCGGCATATGCACTTTATTCTGAGTCAATAAGTCTCAAGTTATATCTAGTTAAATTAAACCCCCAAGCAATTTGTATCCCTTGTCACAATATTCATTGGTTGTCCCGAAGCCTTAATGAGACAGTTATCCCCTTGCACAGCCTTGCTTGTGTTTTTTAATATATTTTTTTCTTCATTGTACACATTAGCTGCATACTTGTGCAAAGTTGCTAATGACTTGTGTCATTTCACTGTGCCTTTTTTTATGTGATTTTACGCTGTTTCTATGCTGACTCAAAGATGTTAGCGTTTATTTCATGGTGGTAAGATCCACCCTTTTATGATTTTTACAAATCAAATAAAGTATTATTATCAGATTATCACTGTGGAGCCTGGGATATTCAAAGGTCAGGAATCTGCAGGTGGATAGAGTGTCCACCTGAAGGAACATTTCCGAAGGTAAGTCACTTTTTCTGTTCCTCATTAAGGCGACATTAATGTAATGTATCTCTTGATATTTCAGGTCCTGGGAGGATGGGAAGGTGCTCATCTTTGATGACTCTTTTGAGCACGAAGTGTGGCAAGATGCACAGGATTTCAGGCTCATCTTCATCGTGGACGTCTGGCACCCAGAGCTAACCTTGCAGCAGAGGCGCACCTTACCTGCCATTTAGAGCCTTTGCTCCTCTCCAAAATGAGGCTCCAAGGTGTCAAATATATGAAGGAATTGATGTGCACTGCAAGGATCGCCAGTGCCACAGTAGTCCCTCCTCTCTTTTTATATAAATTAACTGCACTGATTGTATAGACCAGAACCATTTCTTTCAGGAGCCTGCACAGTTTTTTCTCATAAATATGTGTTCTCCTCAGCAGTTTAAGACAGTTAGGCACACAGATGTTTAGTTAGTACATCGTGTAGATAATGTGAAGGGGTTGTTTAATTTTGCAAAAGAAATATATTTCTAAATGGTACCTGTATTTTTGTACAAGAACTTCGTGGATATTTTACTTCTGGGACCACTATATTTTTTAAAGATGTGCAATTGATGCTGTTCTTTACTCATCCATATTTATGGACTCTGGTGGACCACACTACATATTCTCTGGCAGCAGGTTGTCCTCAGCAGAATGCTGCTGAGTAAAGTCCTGCGTCTAGCTGCTAACTGTGCGAGTCTTGAACATGTTAACATGTATCATCCACTCACCTGCCAATAACACATGAGTGCAAGGTCCTTTTAAGACCAGCTCTCTTCTTGAAGTTAAACATGGATTTTTTTAAACGAATAGGTTGTAGTTGAAAATATGGCCTTTTTGGCGCTCCTGTTCTAGGCTGGGGTTGACATTGCACTTTTAAGAAGATAGGTTGTTGTCTGCCATGTGTCAGTTAAATAAAAAAAATCTAATTTCCTTAGTATTCGCTGTGCCAAAAACTATATTGATATATGAAAAGCATAAGTTAAAATACAATTTACATAGTGCAGTAATCATTGCAATTTAAGAGGAGTTTTCAGTTTACAATGTACACTTAGCTCTTAATTGCGCCCAATGTTTGAATTGCTCCTTCTTAATTCCGTAAATTACAATGTAAACTGTCTCAACCGTTACCATGCCTCTTTATGTAGCACACACAGAGAGAAGCAAGCGTTCATAAACACTATAATCAATGCTGAAACAGCACAGTGTAAAATCTTGAAAGGTATTTTACGCCTTTATATATTAGTACGTTCAGAGAATGTAGCAAAGATCCAAAGAGCTTTAAAAAGAAACTACATAACATTGAGCTATATAACACTAATTACTTTGGGCTCCTAAACTGGACATATGTCTCCGCTTTACGCTGTCACCGCAGTCTAACTGTCACAAATGCCGCTGTAGTAGACAAATTACACTAACAACTCACCTGAGATGGGCCCGGCAGTACAACGGGCCCACTATGGACTGTTTTACTGATGCGCAGGGAAGCGTCAACGGTGCCTCGCGCTGACGCACAGCCAATGACGTTGACGTCCTCAAAACAGGATCAGCGTAGTCTGAGGCACCTGCTGGTCCTGCGCCCGTACTTCAGGTGACTGTCGTGTGTGGACCGTATGACGGAAGGGGCCCTCGTTATCCAGAGTGGTTGTGTGTGGCCTGGTTAGAAGCTTACACAGCCATAGTGCTACTACGAGCTTTACCGCCATAGTCTTATTTCTGCACTCTTTACTTTTTTGTTTCAGTCCAGCGCACCTGTACCCAATACAGATTGTGGTCGTTGAGGAATAGCATACTGTGCATGACGTGTGTCCCATACGGATGCCCACGTGGTTTACCAGCAGACTCAGGGACGCAGCTGTAGCGCATAAACCAAACACGGTGCTTGTGCGTGGTACCTCCTGGTCGAGTAATGGCCGCTGTAAAGGACAAATACCGCAGGCTGTAGCATTTACCCTGGGGTAGTGTATTACCCGCTGAATGGGAAACCCCTGCTATCTGAGAATTGGATATGTGACGTCCGAGCACATGCCACTGCACCAAAACTGACAACAGACTGCCTACAAGTACATGATCAATATCAAGCTTAACATCGGGTTGCAATTTTGCTTCCTATGAAGTAGTATTTCTTAATATTAGTATTAATGGTAATTCAACATCTGTGCCACTGAAACTGGGTTTAAAAAATAGATTATTTGGCTAATATGCAAGTATTTGCTGCTACGTTAGGGGTAATCAATCAAATGGTCCCTGGTGTGTGTTCCTTTTTTCGTGTCTGTCGCCACCTAGAAGCATAGAGCATCTGGAAGTAGGCGCTGTTAAACGTGCTGCTACACGTCTCTACTCCGTTAATTCAAATTCAGTGTAAAGCATCAATCACCCTTCTGGTTGATAAAAGCATAATTGTATGGCTGCTATAACCTATTATCTTTCTTTGAAATATGTCCTGCCCACTTTATTTTTTTTCGTTCTTCTTAGTCCAAGCCTCTTTCCTACCTCACCCATTTTCTTATTACAAATGCCTTTCTAAGCTCTTCTTTTTCAATCAAGAATTTATAATATGTTTTTGGGTCACAATAACCATTTGTCCATCTAAATTAATTCCCTGCAATTAGGTTAGTCAGCCACCCGTCTAAATAATTTTGTCCTAACAGAAATTAACATAGCCGGCATTGTAAAGTGTGATTTAACCAGACTCGGATGCTCTACTACAGCCCTTCATGGAGATGAGAGTACCGAGTCCAAAAATATTACTGTCACAGGAATAGATACATGCAGCCGCCATTTTTCTCCATTCCATCTCTTGTTCGAGGTCAACTTGTACTATTTCTTCATTCCATAATCCCCTAAATTGTGCTCTCCGGTCCTTAATTCCCACCTCACTTTACCTCTTTCGCCTTTTGCTGACCCCTTTCTGCTCACAGTGGCCTTAGGCTTGTACCATATTTGCCATGATTTATGGCCCTGGTGTGGATGCTTCGTTGGTCTTCACCACTGTTTACTGCTTCACCTCCTGCCTTTATCAGAATGTTTCCAGTGCCATGAAGTTGACTCCATGCGATTGTTATTCCTGTACTTCCCAGACTGTACTGAAATGTGTTGTGTGATAAAGTGTCCATCATTTGGCGGACATCAGTCAGACATTCCTTGAGGTGTATACAAATGGAAGGTGCAGGGATCTTGTCTGAAGACCTGCTCAGTAAAACTCTGCTCTTATTCTGTGCCTTTGATTAAAGTCATGAGGGAATCAATTGTTGTGGACCAGAGACAGTGAGCAGGAAAGTTTGCATTGATGCAGTTGGGCCTTAATGATCAATGCCGTTCACCGTGTTAAGCCCGTCTTAACCGGTCTAGCACATCCTTATAGGCTGCGTGGTAGGATATGACGCATATATACAGCGCTGGACGAAACAACTACCCTGCTTGTACACTATGGATGATCATGTTTTCTAATTATATTTCTTGAAATATTAGATGAAGTACACATTTCATAGAATAAAAATGTACTACCAGTAATATGGTGCTGTGTGATTTTGTAGAAACCTACATTTTTAAAATGCTGTTTAACAAGTTTGTTTTTGTAGGGTTCAGTGTTAGAATCTGAGGTGCTTAACAAGCACCTCCCGGATGAGCTGGGACCAGAGGCAGGCAACAATGATTTGCTTTTGTGCTTGTAATGAGACAAGCATGTAATTCACCTTTGCTTGTGGAACAAACAATATTTATGAAGGGGCACTAACCTGGACATTAAGGTTAGTGCACTGGATGTTAGAGATCAATAATCCAGCTCCTAGTTTTAGTTTTCAACAATAATTTTGACCACAGCAAAACATCACTTTTTATACTTGCACATCGGGGACCCACTGGGGAAAGATCTTTAAGATGGAGCGTGAAGTAGCAGGATCCATTGCAAATGTTGTGTGACTAAAAGAGTGCACTGCGTTGCCCATTACTAGAAACAGAAAGGATCAATCAATCAGGGATTTGTATAGCGCAGCTAATTACCCGTGAGGGTATCCAGGTCTAGGTAGCAGGCTGAAAAGCCAGGTCTTGAGTCTTTTCCTGAATTTCACCAACAAGGGTGATGTCCAGAGGTGGAGGGGAAGGTGGTTCCAGGAATGAGGAATAGCCTCCGCTGTCGCTTTGGGGGATTTGCGGGTTCTCTGTGAGGGCAAGGGTGGCGGAGCAAAGGCGTCTGGGTGATTGGTGGAAGTTCAGGATGTGGTTGATATATGCTGGTCCTGGATCATGGAGGGCTTTATAGGCGTGTGCCAGTATCTTGAATTGGCATCTTTTTTTGGACGGAGAGCCAGTGGAGGTTTTTAAGGTGTGGAGTAATGTGGGTCCATTTGGGCGGGTTGAGCATGAGTCTGGCCGCTGTGTTCTGTAATGTCTGTAGTCTCTTAATGAGTTTGATGGTGGTTCCTGCATACAGTGTGTCGCCATAGTCCAGCCTGCTGGTCACTAGGGCTTGAGTGACATTGTTCTCGTGCTGATGGGGAGCCATTTAAACATTCTTCAGATCAAGCGGAGGATGTGGAAGCAGGCGGAGGAGACTGTGTTGCTTCATTGTGAGCTTGCTGTCCAGGTTGTGGGCGTGGTCTGTTGGTGTTGGAGTAGGTTTGAGTTTGGCGGGCCGCCAGCTGTCATTCCAGGAGGAGGCGTTGTGCTGAAGATCAGCCCTACGGTCTTGTCATTGTTGAGCTTCAGATAGTTTATCTTCATCCAGTTGGCGACCTTCTTCATGCAGTTGGAAATGTTCTTCATGCTGTTGTAGAAGTTGGTCTTCATGATGGTAGGGTCTGCTGAGAGCGAAAGGATGATCTGGGTGTCGTTGGTGTCGACTATGATGTTGTGGTCGTGGGTTCTGACAATGTCAGCCAGGGGCATCATGTAAGTGTTGTAGAGGGTGGGGCTGAGGGACGAACCTTGAGGGATGCCTCAGATGGTGCTCTTGGTTTTGAGGCAAAGGAAGGTAGGTGGATTCTCTGAGTTCGTCCCGTGAGGAACAATGTGATCCATCTGAGGGCATCTTCCCCGATCCTGATGTGGTGCAGTCTCTTGATTAGTATGTGGAGGGATATGGTGTCAAATGCTGCAGAGAAGTGGCAGAGGATTAGAGCCGCCGATTCTCCTCTATCAAGGAGGGTGCAGAGGTCATCAGTTGCGATGATTTGGGTGGTTGGTATGGAAACCGGATTGAGAGGCATCAAGCAGGTTGTTTTTCTCCAGGTATTCGGTGAGCTGCTGATTGATGGCCTTCTCCAGGATTTTGGTGGGAAAAGGGAGGAGCGAGATGGGACGGTAGTTCTGGAGTCCGCTGGGGTTGGCGGAGTCTTTCTTGAGGAGAAGTCTGACTTCTGCATGTGTCCATGTGTCGGGAAAGGTGGTTTTGGCGATGAATACTTTGAGGATAGTGGTGAGTTGGTGGCTGATATCCTTGCCTCTGAGGTTGAAGAGGTGGTAGGGGCAGGGGTCCGTGGGTGCTCCAGAGTGGATGGAGTTCAAAGTAACTGTGGTGTTCTGTGTGGGGAGCTGTTCCCAAACAGTGAGTGTCTGATCAGGATAGGCTTCTGGTGGAGCAAGCAGGATGTGGAGGTCAATGGTTTGGGACTCTAAGTTCTTGTAGATGGCGGATATCTTGTGCAAGTGGTCTGCTAAAGTGTCATAGAGTTCCTGTGAGGGAGAAATTGTGTTCTCGGTGGCTGTAGGGCAGGAGAACTCTGACTATGCTGAAGAGTCCCTTGGTGTGGTTGGCACTTGCTGTAATGTCGTTTTCCAGAGCGTTTTTTTTAGCGTCTTTGAGTCGCTGGTGGAATTTGTTGAGGGCGGACTTCAAAGTGGCTCGGTCTGTACTGTCTCTGCTGATGTGCCATATTCTCTCCATTTCTTTGCAGCTGCGTTCAATTATCCTGAGTTCTGGCATGTGCCAGCTAGCTTGTTTTGTGGCTCTGCGGGTTCTAGCTTGTTTGATGGGGTCAACTTGGTGATCCAGGAGGTGAATTTCTGGACTGCTTGTTCCAGATTCTTTGGTGGTCGGGCTCGGTGGTGTTGAGAGCGTTGATCCATTGGGTCTGTGTTACTTTGTTCCAGTTGCAAATCGTGGCTATGTGGGTAGGGGGAGCTGGTGGAGGTGCATGGTGATCCTGCGATGGTTAAGTGGAAGATAGAGTGATCAATCAAGGTGAGTTCTGTGGCATGCTTGTATTTGACTCAGTCGCTAGCCGTGATAATTGGAATCAGTGTCATGCTCTGTGTGGGGTCGGTGAATAGCTGGGTCAGGCCGATGTTGTTCATGCGTTCCAGGAGTTTGGCGGAGTTTGTGTCTGTGGGGTTGTCCAGGTGGAAGTTGAGGTCTCCGAAGAAGATGCAGTGCTTGGACCTGATGGCTAGTGGGACGATGAAGTCAGTGATGGCGTCGTAGAGACTGGTGTGTGGTCCCAGGGGTCTATAGGCATGGGTGCCTCTGAAGATCGTTCTATCGTTGGTGTGGAGTTGGGAATTGAGGGGTTCCATGATCGGTGTGGTGTTGTCCTCTGTGGTGGTACATCAGATTGTTTTTTTGTGGATGATGGCGACACCGTCTCCGGGTTTGTCTGATGCAGGATCTGTGTGTTATCTTGTAGCGGTTGGGTGTTGTGGTGGCGATGTCAGTTGGAGGAGGGGTTGAGCCTGGTTTCTTTGATGAAAATACCATCAGGGGCCCTTATCTGAGTCACTATCTCACTAGAATCAGAAGAAGAACCAGAGCCATCCACTGACTCTTCTGCCACATTGAACAGTGAAAACAAGCAATCACTTGTCTCCCTTTCTGGATCATATTTTCCAATCTCTGTCCCCCCTGCTGGATTGCTAATTGAGGCGTTGGGGTTGATCATTGGCTTCGTAGGTTGTCTCTGCCGGGTCAGGGAAAATGTAGTTGCTTTCACCGGGTGGGAAGCAACTCAAAGAATCGCCGCTCAATAATGCTCTCAAAGGTGCATTATTTAAATCACTGGCTCCCCCTAACTGATCCGCCCCCCACTGTCCCCTGAGGGCCCATTCCCCCACATTTACAAGGCCATGATTAGAATTCGTAGCCTTCTCAGTGAGTACAGAAGGTACATGAGGGTGCTCCCCATTCCCTTAGCAAGGGGCAGTGGCAGAAAAAAGAGGGTGCAAGCATACCTTCATCCTGAGAGAGGGTGGGTATCCCAGCGTCCGATAACCTCTTACCAACCAGCACCCCTAGATTGGGTGCAGCTATCAGCATCTGAGCTGCTATGACTGCGGTATCTGGCCAGCCTGAGTTAGACGCTCCAGGTGCCCCCTGCGTCTGCCGATCCCCCTGCTTCCCGGCTGACCCATTCAGCTGCTACACTACTGTTTGGCCAGCCGGACTTTGATTGCCGGCAGCCCGCCTCTCCACTTCCTCTCCTGAGGAGGCTCCACTTTCTGAGCAGAAGGAGGGCGACTTCTGCCTTGATGTGACGTCAGCCACCACGGTCTCATTCCCCTGCTCCACCGAGCCCGGTGTGGTCGTCATCACAGGAGGGTGCGTGACCTTCCCCTCCTGTGCTCAATCAGCCGTTTTAGGGACCATCCCTGCAGGCGGAATCGTGGGGCTTTCAAAGATCAGCGCCACTCAAGAGCAGCCTCTAGAGGCTAGAAGAATGCCTGCCGAAGCACCGAGGCCCATTAAAATGTGTTTTAGGTCAGTTTGACACAGGCTGGTCAAGAAGGTGGGCCGTCAAATATCAGAGGTCAAAGATCTAGCCCAGGACTACACACCCACAGAACGTCTAATCGGCCTCCCCCCCCCCCCCCCCCGGAACCTCACAGGATGTTGGTGGCTCTGACTCCCCCACACTGGACGCCATATATCTGGCCATAATAATGCACCGTGAGGGAACGCGACAAGACAGCAGCAAGTCTCAAACTGCTTTGAGGAAAGTTCAAGGGGTAGTTAGAAAACGTTCTAAGGTATGTAATACCATCAGGGAATGCCTGACAGATCTTGAAACAAGAACTATCATGGCAGAAACAGACCTGCCAGAGGCACACGAGTCCCAGCTGGTCGACATAGAGGGGAAGCTCAAAGATCATGAGAACTGGCAGAGGTGCAACAACCTCTGCTTGCTAGCCGTCCCAGAAGGCATCGAAGGCCCGGACATCCAGGCCTATGTGGTGGAACTACTACAAACCTCCCTCCCATAACTAACAGGATGGAACTGGTTGCAAGAAGTGCAGTGAGCCTCAGAGTACCCTCTGCCTTGAGACAACTATCTAGAGAGGACTCTGAACCGTGGGCTATTCTAGTTTATTTTGCAAACTTTCTCTTAAGGCAATCATCTTCAAGAAAGCAAGTCCTGAAGCAAAGCGGTCCAGTGGTGATGTCTCGTTCTTTGTCCAACCTGACTTGTACCATGCCACTGTAGAAAGACAGTGGCGGTTGCAGCAGCTAATCAATCTTTTCTGGACAAAAATGCACAGGCATATTTGGTTAATCCTCCATGCTTGAAAGTGAGTGGGGGCAAACATGATTTTTTTGTATCTGAAATTAAGCCAAATCAATCAATGACAAGATTTGTAAAGTGCACTACTCACCCGTGAGGGTCTCAAGGCGCTGGGGGGATGGGGGGGTGCTAGTGCTCGAACAGCCAGGTCTTGAGTAGCCTCCTGAAGGTTAGTAGGTCCTGGGTCTGCCATAGGAGGATGGGGAGGGTATTCCAGGTCTTGGCGGCTAGGTGGAAGAACGATATGCCGCCGGTTGTCTCTCTTCGGATGCGGGGGACTGTGGCGAGGGCGGTGGAGCTGAGCTGGCAGTTCGGGGTGTAGAAGGTGAGTTGTCTGTTGAGGTATGCTGGTCCGGTGTTGTGGAGCTCCTTGTGTGCGTGGGTGAGTAGCTTGAAGGTGATCCTCTTATTGACAGGAAGCCAGTGTAGATCTCTCAGGTGGGGTGTGATGTGGCTGTGATGAGGGATGTCGAGGATCAGGCGTGCAGAGGCGTTCTGTATGCGCTGTAGATGTTTCAGGAGTTTGGCTGAGGCTCCTGCGTAGAGGGCGTTTCCGTGGTCCAGCCTGCTGCTGATGAGGGCCTGGGTGACCGTTCTTCTTCTTTCGGTGGGGATCCACCTGTAGATCTTGCGAAGCATGCAGAGGGTGTGGAAGCAGGAGGATGAGACGGCGTTGACTTGCTTGGCCAAGGAGAGTGTTGAGTCAAGGATAAACCCCAGATTGCGTGCGTGGTCGGTGGGTGTTGGTGCTGCTCCCAGTGCGGTCGGCCACCAGGCGTCACTCCAGGCTGAGGGGGTGGGGCCGAGGATGAGGACCTCTGTTTTGTCCGAGTTCAGTTTCAGATGGCTGTTCTTCATCCACTCGGTGACGGCTTTCATTCCTTCGTGGAGGTTGGTTTTGGTGGTGAGGGGGACCTTGGTGAGGGAGAGGATCAGCTGGGTGTCATCGGCTTAAGAGATGATGTTGGGATCGCGCAGTCGGGCGACGTGGGCGAGCGGTGCCATGTAGATGTTGAACAATATTGGGCTGAGGGATGATCCTTGGGGTACGCCACAGATGATCTTGGAGGCTTTGGAGTGGAAAGGGGGGATGCAGACGTTCTGGGTTCTGCCGGAGAGGAAGGAGGTGGTCCATTCCAGAGCCTTGTCACGGATCCCTGCGTTGTGGAGGCGTGTGCGCAAGGTGCGGTGGCAGACAGTGTTGAAGGCGGCTGATAGGTCCTGGAGGATGAGGGCTGCAGTTTTGCCATTGTCCAGCACGGCCCTGATGTCATCATTGGCGGCGATGAGGGTAGTTTTGGTGCTGTGGTTCCTGCTGAACCCGGACTGGGAGGGGTCCAGGATGTTGTTCTCCTCGAGGTAGCGTGTCAGCTGCCTGTTGACGGTGTTCTCGATGACCTTCGCTGGGAACAGGAGCAGGGAGATGGGCTGGAAGTTCTTGATGTCCTTCAGGTCCGCCTTGGGTTTCTTGAGTAGGGCGTTGATCTCGGCGTGCTTCTAGCTCTCCGGGAAGGTCGCGGTCTCGAAGGAGATGTTGACGGCCTTGTGGAGATGGGGTGCGATGGTAGCGCCAGCTTTGTTGAAGATGTGGTGCGGGCATGGGTCTGGCGGAGATCCGGAGTGGATGGTGTTCATGTTTTTGATGGTGTCGTCGTTTATGTTGGTCCAGGTGAGCAGGGGGTTGATGTGGGTGGTGGCCGTGGGGTCGGTGGCTGTCGAGGCGGTCAGGTTGTTGAAGCTGTCGTGGATGTCTGCAATCTTGCGATGGAAGAAGGTGGCAAGGGAGTCGCACAGGTCTTGCGATGGGATGTTGTTGATGTTGGAGCTGAGGTTGGAGAGCTCCTTCATGATGTTGAAGAGCTCTTTGCTGTTGTGCGCATTGTTGTCGAGGCGGTCCTTGAAGGAGGCCCTTTTGAAGGATCTGATGAGGCAATGGTGTCGGCGGATGGCTTTCTTGTGAGCTGCGTAGCTGTCCGCAGTGCCATTTCTTCTTTAGTATTCGGCACGTTTGCTTGGAGACCTGGAGATCCGCGGTGAACCAGCTGGCTTACTTGTCAGTGCGTCTGTTGGAGGGTTTCTTGATTGGGGCGGGAGTGTTGGTGCAATCATCGATCCAGCGCCTGAGGTTGCGGGCAGCGGTGTCGGGGTCGCAAGTGGGCTTCGGGCGAGGGTGGTTTTAGCTGGTCTTCGGTGATTTTGCTCCAGCTGCGGCGGGGGATCTGTTGAGTGTGGTGGTGTGTGGTGGGTTTCCGGAAGATGAAATGGATGCAGCAATGGTTGGTCCAGTGGAGTTTGGTTGTGTGGCCGAAGGAGACGTGGATGCTTGCAGAGAAGATGGGGTGAAGCTTGTGACTGGCGGGGTGGGTGGGTGTTGTGACAAGCTGTCTGAGACTGAGGTTGGCGAGATTGTCAATCAGGGTGGTGGAGTTGGTGGAGTTGTTGTTCTTGAGGTGGAAGTTCAGATCTCCGAGGAGGATGTAGTCTGTGGAGGCAAGGGCGTGCGTGCTGACGAAGTCGGTGATGGAGTCGCTGAACTAGGGCCGGGGACCGGGGGGTCTGTAGACGAGAGTTCCTCTTAGGATGATGTTGGGAACAGTGTGGATCTGGAAGTGCAGGTGTTGGGCGGTGCTGAGGGTGTCGTCGGTGTGGGTCGAGATGCTGAGGGTGCTCTTGTGGATGATGGCGATTCCACCTCCTACTCTGTTGGTGCGGTCCCTACGGGTGATCTTGTAGCCGTCCGGGATGGCTATGGCGATGTCGGGTGTCAAGGAGGCGTTTATCCAGGTCTCATTCAGGAAGGCGACGTCCGGGGAGGATGTGTGGAGCAGGTCCCAGAGTTCGACGGCATGTTTGCGTGCGGAGCGTGTGTTCAGTAGTATGCACCTGAGGTGGTCGCGTCCTGTCACAGTGGGCGGTTTGGGGGCTCGGAAGCTGGTGAAGCAGCAGCTCTGGCAGGAGAAGGGTCCTTTGGTGTGTTTCTGATCAGCCAGGAAGCAGGTGTGCTGTTGTCCGGTGTTGAGTGCATGGAGGGTGCAGATGGTGTAGGGGCGGTGTTTGACGTGGTGTTTGTGGGGTCTAGGGGGTCGGGCGCGGCCCAGGTGCGGACGGGCGCAGACGGGCTTGCCTTCGGCGCACCAGCGGCGCGACTGCGCAACGGTCGCCAGTTGTTGGGGAAGGGGAAGGGACGAGCAGCTGGGAGGCGAGTGCGGGGCGGGAACGGGGTGAAAAACCAGAGGAAATAGAGGAACACAACTAGGGGGCGCACAGGGATAACCTCAGCCAACGGAATCAGGCACAAATACAATTAATACAGGCTCACAGGAACAGTATAATAAGTGGGATACTTAGACAAAAACAGGGTTCAGAGAGGGAGCAAACCCTACCACAGAGGGCGGCTGAGTTCGAGGGCGACACAGATGCCGCGGTGCTGTCGGGGAGAGTGATGTCCTGGATCAAGGTCTGGGATCAAAGGAGTTCCTAGATGGTGTTAAACCATAAGAATCACAAGAATAGGGCTTAATATGTATATAATTCCTGCCTATATTATACTTTTTGGCTCTTTTTTAGATGTTTCTTGTGAAAAGTTTCTGAAAGAAGTGAAGAGAAAAAAGAAAAAAAAAGGACAAGGGGAGAAATAAAGGAAAATGGGGAATCAAAAACCTGATTAGTGATTGAACCACCAGGTTCCTGCTGCTAGATTTATGGCCTGCTATTTTTTTGTGTATGTATTGAAAGAAGAAATGTATGTATAATTCACACGGGTCACAGGCGCTGCATCCATCTCTCTACAGACCATGTCGCAGTCTGGTAGCTTCTCAGGGTTGCTGAGGGGACGGGGTGGGAGGAGGGAGGGGTTTCTGGGGTGTTGGGGAGAGAGGGCACGGAAGGCTTGGAGGATTGGGCACGGTGGGTTGGCTGATCATGCTGACAGAGGGATGGTGCAGTGGGGGGGGGGGGGATATGAAAAGCGTACCAAGAGATGGAATAATGAGGACCATATCGAATTTTCACTTAGTAAAGCCAAGAGAATGAATAACGTGGTATTTCGATCATTGATTAGGTGGGTAAAATAACCATATGTTTGGTTAATGTGGGAGGGCTGAATGATAAAACCAAACGAACAAGGGTGGCTGAGTTTATGAGGACCACATCCCTTGATCTGGTGTGCCTGTAGGAGACACATATTCCATGGGGCAGGAGGGCACTGTTATCAATTAGAGGGTGTATTTTGCTGACCTGCACCTCTCAGAGCTCTAATATCAGGGGAGTGGCTATTGTAGCTAAACCCAAAATAGGGTTTATCAGGCGTAAACTGGCAGACAGTATAGGTAGGTGGGCATTGGTCGAGTTGGAGGTAGGACTGACTATTTGTACCATCTATGGGACAAACCAGGATTATCCCAAAGTACTGGAGGATCTCGAGGTGGAATTAGCATCCTGGCCTTATCTGTGGTTATTTGCGGAGATCTGAATATACATCAACCAGTTAAGAGCACATTAGCCTTGCAATATCAGGGGAAAAAACCCCTAGTATATAGGGCCCGATCTGCTTTTATGGCTACCTCGACCTGGTAGACACTTGAAATAATAAACATCCTAGGTATCCGGGGTATACCTATTACTCATGCCCGCACAAGAAATATGTCCGGCTGGACTGTTTCCTAATACCAAGAGGTCTGTCAGATAAAGCAGGGACCAGGAAGCTCCCAATGATAATATCAAATACTTCAAGTGCCAGTATAATTGGGCTTTTGATAGGAAACTTCTGGTTAATACATCCCTTGTTAAACACATAAAGAACTGGACACTTGGGTATTTTGATACTAATAGATTTAGTGCACCACGGGGTACACTCTGAGATGCTTTTAAAGTTGGCTTGAGGGGAGAGATTCTATACTTTGTTGCTCACACCAAGAGGCAGCACAAAACTGAGAATGAGAGGTTGTTGGGGGAACTAGCCAAAGCAGAACAAGAACACGTGGCAAAGATTACACAAGGGCTAGGAGTTTCGCAAACTCCGTTCAGAATTCCAACACTTAAAGCAGAGATGAATAGATTTTATACCTTGAGAGCAGCCGAAGAGTATCAGACACATAAGAACGAGATCTACGAGTATGGTAAATCAGTAGGGAAAATACTTGCTCTATGCACAAGGCAAAAAACAGCAAGGAATTGGATAGCTACAGTTAAAAAGGACGGGTCAACCTTTACAGAGGTCAATGGCATAGTGAATGTGTTCCAAGAATTTTATCAGGAACTATATAATGAAGATAACTGCACACCCCAGACGCCTTTCGGGTAGTGCCCGAGTCGGACCTTGGGGCAGCCCTAGATCAATCCACCAGCAACAAGTTAGAAGTGGACATCTCCCTCGAAGAGGCCCTAACTGCTGTACATCACCGACCCTCAGGTAAAGAGGCTGGTCCCGACAAAATACCCCTTGAGTTTTGTAAGGTATTCCAATCGGAGCTAACTCCTTTTTTTATTAAACTTGTTTTTGGGAGTTCAGCATAATGGACTTCCACCAGAGTCATGGAAAGGTACTGATATCATTATCTTCCAGAAGAAGGACAAGCCCCTGGATAGACCTACCTCCTATCGGCCAATATCACTGATAAATATGGACGTCATGATATAGTAAAAAATCTTGGTGGGTCGGCTGGGGAGGGTTATAGCCTGCCTGGTGTCACCTTGGCAGCATTGCTTTATACCCTGTAGAGGAACAACTGATCACATAAGGTGGGCTATAACGCTATTTGATGTTGCAGCAGAGACAGGAGGGTCAGATGGCTATGCTCCTCCTTGATGCTGAGAAGGCTTTTGACCGGATGGCCTGAAGTTTCTTTTGGGGATATTAGAATTAAAGGGCTTGGCTCTCGAATGATTACAGTCATTAAGGCTATGTAACTTGATCCATATACTCGACTCCAACTAATGGGTGAAGAGTCGGAAATTATAAAGGTGGCAAGATGAGCAAGGCATTCTGTTTGGCCTTTGCATATATCCACTGATTGAGAGAATTTTAAGTAACCACAAAATAAAGCTGGTTATCTGTAAAAGCTATGAAACTAAGGTGTTAGCATATGCTGACGATGTTGCTGTAGTTACTACTGATCCTGAAGGGGCAAGCAGGGAGATTGAATCTATTGCTGAAGAATATGGGAAAAGCCTCTGGCTATACACTGAATAAGGGGAAAATGTGAATTATTGGTACAGATAACATTACCTACCTTGATACACGGCGCGTTGATGCAGCCACCCATCTAAGGTGTATGAATGGGCTCCACCTATCTATCATTGGCAGGGGCAATGTCCTTAAGATGATCATGCTTCCAAAGATTCTATATTTATTTGTAGTATTACCTGTAGCTATTGACGAGTCAAAATTGAAAATATTGGACTCTATCTTTATAAACTTCATCTGGCAATATGGGAAGGTGAGTTGCACTATAAAATGTCTCTCTCTTCCTCAGCAACGGGGTGGTTGGTCAGTCCCCAACATCACACTGTACTAGTGGACGACCCTTTTACAACAGATGCGCATGTAAGTTTTTTGCCGAAAATACCGAAAGGACAGTTAAGGAAAGCCCCAATATCCTTCCCACTATTTACAAGTTTGCTTTAGGAAAAAAGTCTGATGGACTGGTTTTGTGGCAATTTGAGCCGAGCTACTTTAAGAAAGTATGATTCAAGATGATACTCAACACCTGGAAAGCATGGTGCAAGATTGGTAAATGTATGAGGATTTCAAAAATACTGCATATATACTCAGCTGTGGCGATCTTCACTTTTACCACCCTTATTTTACGGCGCTGTGGGAAGACAATGGGAGCAGTACAGCCTCACAAAAATAGGGGATCTCCATGCCCTAGGTCAAAAACTGCCCCTTATAGAGAAACACAGAATCTTGACCATCTGCCTTCCTATGGGAATCGCACCACACGTGGAGGACTGATACACTTGGGGTACAGTCTTTGCTTCCATTTACACAAAAACACATGGTGTTCCGTCTATGGCGGTAATACCAGATGTACTAAAACAGATTCAAAATGAATACGGTCCAGAACCTGCTTTAACTCTTGGTATGAAATTACTGAAAGACTTCAAGCAGGTCTCGGCTATATTATTAGACAACATAAAGGGAGAAGCAGCATCTGTGGCGATCCGCCAGAAGTTGAGGGAAACAGATATAACAGATCAGCCAATTGAGCTTGCCAGACCACTTGCACCAACTGCTCGAAAATCCTGAAAAATTATTTATTAAAAATAATTCAAACACTCCTAAAAAGAGCTGGGATGGAAATAAACAATCCACTCCCAAGGAAAGAGTTTTCCAGCCCAGAGGAAGATCTCCTCGACGGAGGGAAAGAACTCCGACTCGAGAACACCAGTCTCCCCAGAGGGAGCCCTCTGAGAAGAGATATAACCTTAGAAATAGGGATAATTTGAAAAAGCCTGATAGATATCAAAGTATTGATACATGTCACTCTCGATCTTTTTCGCAGAAATCGGAAAGAAGAGGACGGTCAGACCCAGGAGAGCACACCAAGTCCAAAGACAAGGAACCTGCTCAGAGTAAAAAATCTCAATTTCCGAAAAAGAAGGTAGCCAGTATTAGAGTAATCAACCATGCCGAGAATACTGAGGACACAGTTGAAAAACGGGGAGTGGGCACAGACAATGTTGGACAGTGCAGCAGAAATCACTATAGCCCGCAAGATCCTGATGAGTCATCTGGAGACAGTGGACACGAATGAATACATTCAGGTTGAAACTGCCGGCACCAGACTTAGCAAGCCCCATAAGATATACGAAATAACATTGCGTATAGAGGGTGATAAGACTAGGAAAATAAAGGGTCTATTTTGGGATAAACTCTCAAAAGGCTATGATATATTCTGTTAGCTGAAAAGGATTGGCCCCCAGAGTTTGTCAGGGAGTGCCCTCGTGGCGAAGAAATGATTATGCCTGCCTTCTCTAATCACATTCCGATTCACAAAAAATATACTTATGCAAGGAAATGGGCAGTAGCCCAGGCACCGGCATTATATAAAAATCATGTAGGATGGGATGAGGACTCACCTCCTCACAAAATCCAGTTAAAAAGTGAACCAACTGCCCAACAGCAGTATCCCATTAAGCAAGAAGCTAAAAACAAGTCAGGGAGATCTTAGATCAACTTGAATACCGGGGGGTGATTGAAACATGCACCTCTCAAATGAACAATCCTTTGTTTCCTGTCTCCAAGCCAGACAATTCATATCGTCTAGTTTTGGACTACAGACACCTTAATGCATGTTGCAAAACCTTTGCAGTACAAAACTCGCATAGTGCAGCCCTAATGAATAACATAGTTAGGAAAAAGTATAAAACGACATTAGACATATCTAATGGTTTCTTTTGTCAAAACATTGCACCAGAAAGCAGGTATTTGACCGCTTTCTCCGTAAAGGGGTCTTAGAAAAATTTCTGTAGGCTCCCACAGGGGTTCAAGAACAGCCCAGGACTATTCTCAGCGAGAGTAACAGAGTTACTACAAATATATGATGATGAGGCATTATCTTACGTAGATGATATCTATCTCACAGACGACGACTTGGATACTCACTTGAAAAGAGTGAACACCATTATACTTGGGTTCGCAGCAGAGGGTTACAAATTCAACTTTAAAAAGTCTCGAATTGCCCATCTGACAGTACTATTCTTAGGATACGAATTATCAAGTGAAGGAAAAAGCCTAGCGGACAACTTCTTAGAGAAGTGCGCTGTAATCCAAGCTCCAAAAACGCTGAAGAATTTACAATCCATACTAGGTTTTCTGAATTTCGGAAGAACTTACATTCTAAATTACGCAGAGAGGGTAAACCTCTCTACGAACTAATTAAACCTGATTTTAAACAAATCAATTGGACTCAAAAACACAGAAATTTTGAGATCACTGCAAACAGACATGTTAGCAAAAACAAAATTAGATACACGTGACAACACACGCGATCTTGTAATCCGAGTCATCCCAGGAAGATGCGGATTCACGTACCTGACCTCTAATGAGGGAGAAAAGGTACCAATTTCAATTAAATCTCACTTGTACAAACAAGCAGAAAAAACATTCAGTCGCACAGAAAGAACTGTGAAAGCACTGCAAATTGCGTTAGCAAATGAACGAGAACTAGCACACGGCAAAAGGATTAATATCCTCACAGCGGAATTCGCCTTCGAGGCGCTATTCAGCCCAGTAAACCTGCCTACAGTGTCACTGGATCCAAAATGGATACAGTGTATAGATTCTCTAGGAGCGGAAGATGTGAAATACTATTTCGCCCCGCAATTCAAAGAACTGAATGATTTAGAATATGAAGAAGAATATCCTCTGCCAATCAAACTTCTGCCTCTCCCACAGTACGCCTGTATAATCTATACAGATAGATTTGTACAGCATTTCAACATAGAGAGCAAATCCTACGATGCAGCCTGTGCGATTGTTAAAGGTCGTTGGCTGTGCCGTAAATTCAGACCGAAAATAACAAAAACTGAATCAGTGAAGTACTGTTCGGCTCAGAGAGCTGAAATCAGATGTTTAAAGATGGCGCTTGAAAATGCAGAACGTGAATTCCCGACACTAATCGTGTGCGATTCTCATTGTTGCGTCAACTCTTACAATAATAAACTGCAGAGCTGGATTGAAAACGATTACAAAGATGACACAGGTGCCACAATAAAGCATAAATTGCTCTGGAAACAGGTAGCTCTTTTACAGAAAGAACTACAAAAGACTCACGTGATACACGCACAGAGTCTTCAACGTGATGCCGTTCACGTTGCAGGGAATTCATTGGCTGACACAGCCACAGCGGAAGCAACTATTCCGGCTTCCGTAGCCACAAAAAAGCATGCAGAAAAATACATAGACGGGGAAACCATGCTGGCAGTCAAAACGTCCGTAAAAGGCGACTGTGCAGCACTACCCGTGAACTATCCACTCAATTATGCATACGTAATCGATGCAAACTCCGTTCCTTTTGCTCGAATCCCTGGAGTGGGGGATAGGGTAATTCCAAACAGGGTCCGGAGGGGCTTCCTATTACAGGAAGCACATATGGGGTTGGGTCTGAGACACCAAACAATCAGGGAGTCTCTGAGAGAATTAGAATCAGAGTACTGGTGGCCGGAAATGAGTGAAGGCATTCATGAGTTTGCAAAAAACTGTGAAGACTGCAACAGAGATCGCAGTGGAGAATCGGCCAGTGAAGTGTCAGAAGCCCTAATAGAAAGCATTAGACAATCTATCCGCGCTATCAAAAAAGAGAAACGCGTCCCACTGTACATCATTAAGGCTAAACACACTTAAAAAATGTGGCCCCCAGCGCTCGGCTGACGCCAGAACGGTTATAAAAGATCTGCGAGTCTTTATCGGCACATACGCAATTGCCACAATCCATTCTGACCAGGGTCCTGCTTTCAGCTCTCGAGCTTATAAGGAGGCCATGGCCAGCATGGGAATTGGGTTGCGGTATTCTTGTCCGTCACACCCCGAAGGGAATAGTGTGGTAGAAAGAAAAAAACGAGATATAAAGCGATCTATAACAGCGAAGGTATTAGGTTCAGGTGCTGGGTGGGTCAAACATCTAATAAGTGTCCAAATCAGTCTTAATAACTTGCCAAGAAATTCTCTAAAAGGTTTCAGCCCATATGAACTATTGTTCGGAATTTGAATGAGGGTTCAGGACTTAGATAGTCAAGTATCAGTGGTACAAGATAAGAAAACAGATTTTGACATCAAAGATCGTTTGGCTGTTTTACAGGACTTGAATGAAACAAGAAAATCCTTAAGCAACATAAAGTTAAAGCAACAGCCAGATACCACTGACGAGGCACCACAAGCAACAGCCCCAGCAAAGCCTGTCTGGATTCCAAAGATTGGGGATCTAGTCAGAGAAAAAATAGCGGTGAAGAAGGAATTTGGGCCTTCTTACAGAAAAGCAGTACCTGTCTTGGCAGTCACCGGAACAAGATCAGTAGTACTACCGCCCCTTGCTGGTAAAAAGGAGAACAGAGTTGTATCTATCGACCTGGTAAAGCCACAAGCATGTGGCCTATAATCAAAAGTAGGCCCAGTGGACTCCCAAGAAACAACAGAATACCCAAACTTGCAACAATCCAAGAGGTTCAAACTGAAAGACTAATCACATTCGATCAGCCTGCAGAGCACAGAGAAGGACTATGCAATAATGCCATGGAACTCGTGCCTCTTGAGACACAGATTGAAACAGTTCGTCAAGAAGCACCAGTCTACAATAATGTGGCATCAGAAAGTGCTACCGAAAGACAGATTGAAAGAACAATCCCAACAATTGACAGAACTGCCTCTGGTTATTTCATCGACTTCGACAACTTTTCCGAGGATCAAAGTAACCCCGAAGTGATGCCAGAAATAAAAAAGACTTTTAAAGAAAAAGCAACAGAACTCTTTCAACAAGTCAAAGAAGTATATCTGGATGCACCCTTGATTGAGCATTGGATTATTTCGGGGGTATTTATACTCCTACTATGCCTAATTTTAGTTTTAATTTTAGGAACGTTTTTTACAATTGAATGGACACAGCAAGTCAGAACATCAACCTAGTCCTCAAACCACACAGATCATCCCACGTGAAGAAAAGAGAACTGTCAACAGTAAATGTCACAGCCATTCCAATGCCTGGTGGGGTAGTATGGGAGAAAACTGACTATGAGATCTATAGTCCGGTCGAGATCCTGAAGTATCCTCATCAACTGAAGGTTTCCTTAAGTGACTTTGTAAAACCTAGTACATTCTCTGATGATTGGGACTTTAACAGTATTAATGACATGATGTCTGATTTAGTAATGTCAGCTAGATTCACAGAACATGATTATTTACAAGGTTCGTCTAGTTATGAACAGTTGTTCTGTTATACACATTATGACAATCATTATTTGCATAAATCTGCACAGCCTAGAAATGTTTTTAAGTATAATCAATGAGAACATTGTGCTACACCACCTAAAAGCAGTTCTAAAACATTCTTTGAGAAATTCAAGTACTTCTCAGGGTTTAACACCAGTGATGCAGAAACATTTTATTACAAACTGTTAGATAAAACAGGAACGAAAACAATGCTGACAAATACTAAATTAATATATTCAGAAGCATTTTATGAAAAAATGATGACATTTGGTTTTGATTATTGGAAAAATAACATTGAAACAAAAACCATTTGGGGTACGAAAGATTGGCAGGTACAAGGCCTAGAAGCACTATTCAGAACCTGCATGATACCAGAACAAATGATGTTTTTAAATGACACAATTCACCAAACATCCTGTCTTGGCCTAGCTAAGATCAAAGACCTAAACAAACCGTCTATTCCGAAACCAATACCTGAAAATACAACAGATATTGAGATAGACGTATCTAAAATTTTACATTTAAACAGAACACATCCTGATTGGAAAAAGTGGTTAATCTGGCCTACTGACACAAAAAACTGTCAAGATAGATTCCTGAATAAAACGCAGGGGTTAAAAATGACCAGACAAGACCCTAGATACTCCCAGAGACAACATCCAGGGATAGTAACAACATACAGTGTAGGGAAACTCTGCCTCGAATGGCTAGGAACATCCACACTGGCTGAAATTAAGCAACACTTGTCTTTACTTAAAGATGGTGCTGATTTGCGCGATTTCATTCTTGGACCACGCAAACAGTGTCAAAAGCGTTTCATAGCGGCCAGCATCTATGCTGCATACAACGAGGCTTGGAAAGTCACACAAATTGAAAAGCAGAAAAAATACGAGAAATTAATCGTATTAATTTGGAAAAATCACTTTCTGTAGTGGCCAATGGGTTAATGGCTCTGTCCTCCAGAATATATTCGTTGGACAATATTGTATCCTCTGCCTTTGATATAATAGACAGAGACTTGCTAATGTTACAGCATGGCCAGCCACAATTACGTTCTATTGTACAATTAGGCTGGACGCTGCAAAATCTTCGTTCAGGCTATGTGCCTTGGCGTTTAATCAACACAACGTCATTGTTTTCCATTTTTAACCTTACTGATAAACAAATCAGCTTGGCACAGAAAGGAGCAGACTATACAATCCTGAGCATCGAAAAACTTGAGAGATTACCATTGACAATGTCAGAAAGTCCTGTCATTGAATGGATAATACACGGAATTATCACTATTCCGATAACAACTGTCCGATTTAAAAAATGCCTTGAATACATACCTACTGGCCAGTATGAACGATTAGGTAAAGGATATGTTAAATCAGCATGGAAATTACCATACACTCATTCATGCTATAGTGACAGGAAATGTATTTATTAGTGGTGAAAATTGTAAACGTTCACTAAGCGGTATACTTTTGTGCCAGGGTATTAATTTACACGGAGCCTGTGAAGGTAATTCTAACAACCTTTCATGCCACCAGCTTGTCACACCTGCAACGCAGATAGAGCCCTTCTTTATGCAACTCGCGAATGGGAGTTACATTCTAGGAACGGATCACAGATGTTGTGGCCTTTTGCCAGGAAAAGCGTATCTCGTAAGCGTAACTTCCATGGTCAAATGCTGTATGCAAGCATTGTTCCCGATTGGCCCTGGAGACATAGAGACTCCCATCTGGCCTCGTCTGCATTTCTCTTCTATACGAATTGATACTTTAAGCAAAATGAAGTCTGTGCTTTTGCAGACAAAAGTGCCCATCACGTCATCAAAAGAGACGTATGATCTCCTAGTTGCAAGGACAGCTACGGAGGTTCATGACCTTTTATCAACAAATTGCCCCGTGCATTTCGTAAAAATGTTGAGCCAACTCCTTAACATGTCTAGTGCCACAGGCATCCCAGGCATATTTAAGACGATTTTTACGGGACTGCTAACACCATTTCAAGCAATTCTGGGAATCGTTCCAAATTTTGTCCACTCTGTTTTTGGCCGCATACCCCTATTTTTGGTACTTGTAGCAGGGATTTTATTTTTGACCCTCCTGCTTCGTTATGGCAAGCCACAGCTCAGACATGACTCCTATGGGAATGGAAGAAACAATCCTAGCAATCCGCTACCGGGACAGAATAACTAGAGTCCTTGGATTGGCCAGGCTGAGAGATCTAAACATGACCTGGTTCCTTTCATTCAGACCGATATGGCAAAACTGCATTTTACCTGTACTTCGATGTATGCTATGCGGAGATGAGTGCGTGTTGGACACCTGTCTTTCACTTCCATCAGCAGTACCAATGGATATCGATACTTTGCTAAGTCCGATAACGGCTCACGCATTGTGTTGTCCCCAGCGGCTACCAATCCTGATGACGGCATTCGTTGAGACTCCTGTGCTACGACTAGGTGGTAACAGTGGAGCGAGTGACAAAAGCAACATCACCCAGGTACGACCTTCTGTGAGCATTGCTGATCCAGCCTTTGATGACAGCAATCATTCTCACACCTTCCAAGTTACAGCACTATCAAATTTGGTCGAACTTTCACCTGATTTTGTAGACCAATTATTTGAGAGCCTGTCTGATATGATGTTCTCACCCGAACAGAAACAATAACTTTAGAGAAGCATTCCGACACACAGCGTTCCCATGAACTCTGAATTCGGCCTTCAGTTTTGAACAACAAAAACTGCTAAAAGCGTTGGAACTCTATTTTCCCCGTTCATGCAATAATTCTTTTCAATTGAACACTTTTTCATATTCATGTTTTTTGGCACGAAAAATTCTTTGCTTAAAGTAGAACTATTCATAGAGAACAGAAGCTTATAATTCTATTTCTATTTACATCTAGAGACATAATAACTTTACACCAGCCTCTAGCACATTTTACTGCAATGCATTTATATGTGATGAAATTATCTCGCCCTTCTTCTGTATTCAGAGATATTTCATGTGTAATTCTTTTTGCATAATCGTTCATTTATTACATATGCTATGATTTGAATGATTTCTATGCTTCAAAAACGTACAGTCCCTAAATTTTCACGTATTACAAATACGCCTATTTCAAATGCATATATGTATTTTGGGGTGGGCAATGTTACACATGCATCTTATTGCTCTAGTTTTAGTAATTTGATGGACATGAATTCGTGGAGTGGGTGTAGCATTCTAATCTAGGACCCTGATCGATACTGTGACCTTATGCCCCTATTCGGCTATAAATCCATTTATTCCCTATATTGGCATAACCGATCAAATGCAATATTCAGAAACTCGTCTCTGGCCTCACACGAACAGAGCCACATTTCAGAATTACTTTCTCTGCCACTTCCTTTGCAACCAATTAGTGCAATGACATAGCAGAAGTTACTATCTAAGATTCCTAGATTAACACTCCGAGTTCTTCAACAAGATAAAAACTCAGCAACCTGTAAATCCCCGCTTGCTATGTTTTGATTAGTAATAGAACTCTAATGAGCACTGATAGACGATCACTTCCTAGTGACATCTTTATTGACGTCTTATGTCCAAAAACTTACGTCAAACAAGGCACCTTTCAGGTATAAATATTACCAACGTTGCCTTAAGCAAACGCTGTCTCGTTGCTGAAGTTGCTGCTGTTATGCTGATGATACCATATCTGCTATCGCTTCTGCTATTGCTGCTAACGAGCGAAAGATGGTGTGGTGAACTTAGGAGCTGAATAGCCGTCCCCCTGCAAGAGCCCAGCAGATGCAAGCTGCCCGCGGACGCTGCCCCTCCTCCTCGACGCGCTGAGAGAGATGCTGTCTTTTCTCCTGCAGAGAAATCCAGCTCCGGCGTTTCCAGGCTACCCTTGCGGGTGACTGGGATATCGACCCCCTGAAGGAGATACCAGACCTCCATCATTCTATTCCAGAGGTATGGTGTTGACTAAACCCTTAGAGAGAATTCTTGAAGAAAACCTTGGCAAAACCAACTTAACTTAAAGCTACTTACTTACTCCCCTCTCAAGTATTAGGCTTAGGTCAGGTACACTGGGGTAGGCGTAGTTAGAAGCATTGGTTGAGTATTTTAGCCTAATGTATATATGAATGTATATATGTTTTATTCATTTTAAACCATTGTATAGCTAAGAAACCATATCAATGCTTTTACAGTATTATTTCGCAATACTCATCTTACTGTACGTACTTTTTATAATAACAAGTCTTGCAATTGTGGCAATTCATTTCTCTTGTACGAGAAGAAAGACTGTTCAATAAATGTTACCCTTTATTGAAAACGCCCGTCTCTCTATTCTCTACATATTGTGAAAGTAAACTGCACAACCACTGACTGAGTAAAATAACTGCCTATTGTTTCACACGACCCTAGAGATTGACTCTTATCTGAGGAGCAAAGTTGTCATGTTGCACGGTTGTTGGAAAACTGAATCCCTTCTTGTCTGTACCAGGGAGGCTGATCACTTCCTATTCAGTCAAGAAAGTTTCCAGTGACCTCTGAGCTAGTTGGTAACAAACCCAATTAAGTTTAGCATAGTCAGTGGAGGCCTGGAAGATCCGCACTTCTACGTCGATACTACTGTTTATGTTATTCCAATGCGCAGGGCCTATTGGGAAAATAGGAACTACGCTACATGGCGCCCAACGTTTGGTAAGGCGATAAACTAACGCAAGACGTTAGAGTAACTCAGTCGTGCATATTTCACACAGACCCCTTTCTCCCGTAAATACTCCAATAGACGTCTGGGCAGGGCCTATTGGGAAAATAGGAACTACACTACAAGATCCTCTTAGGAAGAAGGCATCCTATCTTTATCCCCCAACTATGAAGAAAATGAGCCGTAGGGTGTCAAAACATTCAAGGGGAATGGCAGTGAACACTATTTATTTCAGGAATTCTTCATCTAAATAATGCCCAACCGCAGCCCGTGCAGGTAAGAGCATTGGAGCCAGTGGATTTCGATAGACGATGACTTATTTATGTAATTTTCCCTCATGGTCATCTGTCGAACCCCCCTCAACCCGGCCCCACCGCTCTTACCTCCACAGGCACGACTGATAATGCCACATAATTATTTTTATGAGTATTGTACGACCCAGCATGGTTTAAATTGTAATGTGAAAAACCTCTTTTACCTGCTGCTCAGCCAGTATGAGTGTGCTGTGTTGAATGTTGGTGCATGGTGTTGTGTTGGAATGTTAGGGTGCCTGTGAGGTGCTGGACGGTCAGTTGCTGTATGGGCTGAGCAGCTGAGAGGCTGTTGTTGGTTGAGGTTATTATTGGATCTTATCTCTTACTTGCAACTAAGATAAATAAACCTTCATTACACCTTAACTTTCAGAATTCTTTTATTACAACAAAAAAAACTTGTTCCTCATCATATAAAATGTGGTGACTGGTGAAGTAATGGTCCCAGCCTAAAAGGCCGTGAAGGCTGTCTGGTAAGATCATAGCTGGCACAGATCCCGACTGGTACCATTTAGAAACCAGTGAGAAGATCATGACGCAGAAGCCAGGCGAACCTCTAGAGAATTCATGGTGAGTAAAGTGTTGCTCTGCAGATGACTGTGAGCTCTGGGGCTGCATTTTAGAGACTGGCCTAGTCTGTGTATGTAAAATAAATAAAAAGTGGCTACTGGTACAGAATTGTGGCTGCTGTTCCGTTATCTAGTACATCTCCACATAGTGGCTCACCACGCCTGTCTGTTGTGCACTTTGTCCATTGCCCTTACTTGATGGACTTCAATAGTTCCACTCACTTCCTATCAGCCTTGATGCATCACCTGTTTCATTTCTGTTGGGGGATCCCTGCTTCATCTCTTTCATGATGGAAGGTACCCGCGAGCTTCCGAACTCTCTTCAGCTACTCTTCCCATAGCCTCGCTCTTAGTAGTAAGGGATACAGCTCAGAAATAAGAAGCAGATTACACGTTACCGTGGCTTTCCCTACATTCATTGCCTAGCCCTCTACTTCTACCCCCCTGAATGTGAGCAGTTCCCGACTCCTAACAGTGGCCGAACGGCGGTCATGTGCGTTGGGAAACCGTACTGGAGCTTTCTGAGATAATCATCTGTGGAGTATCCTAGTCAATTCACATAGTCTTCAGTGCAGAAGAACTACTCAGTGCCAGCACAAGCACCACTGCTGCAAAGACGTCAACAAGGTTCTACAACGCCCCAGACCAGTATAACAGTAGAAGTTGTAGACGTGTTATTGAAGAGGCTCAGTCCACAGGCCTGTCTCACACTCCTATATATTTATTTGCTTATTAAGTTTCATTTGTCTTGATCTCTGAATACATTTAACTCTCCTTTCTACCTCACCCATTTTCCCCCTCCCTTTCCATCTCTCCTCCCACCTCTCCTCCTTCTCAGACTCCCCATCCTCTGTTTACATCACTCCCCTTATCGATCTCCTCATGTCAACATACACCACTGATGGACTTGTCCCTTTTTGGCTAAAGTTCCCAAAACTTTTTGCTTTCCCCCTAGATATTTTTTCTGAATCAGTGTTGCCAACTTAGATGCTTTGGGCACTTTGCCACTGCTGATCAGTGTCTAAGTGCAAGTGCTCCCTGTGTAAAGTATAATGGGAATTGGTTGTCTATGATTGGTATGTTTGCCTTACAAGTAAAGTCCCTATTAAAGTGCACTATGTGTGCCAGTGCTGGTAATGCAACTGCTACTAGTGGGCCTGCAGCACTAATTGTGCCACCCACACAAGTAGCCTTAAAGAGGGAACTCAGGCCTGCCATTGCAGTGCCTGCGCGCAGTTTGTTAAATGACCATGGGCCAGATGTAGGGGCCCTAATAGCGGTCGGAAACGGCCGATTTCGGCCGTTTCCGACCGGTATTAGGGTTTTCAGATGTAGGGGGCTGAAAAGTACAGAATTGGTATATTTACCGATTCTGTAAAATTACCGAATTGGTAAATATACTGATTCTGTAATTACAAATGTAGGTGGCACAGTTTACAGTGCCACAGGCCCTTAAGAGTCTGTATTTTACCACACAATCCTATTGTGTGGTAAAATACCGAATTCATGTGTGCATGCACATCTGTGCATGCACACCTGTGCAATGTGACACACAGACATGCCCTTAGGGCATGTCTTTGTGCCACATTGCACACTAGCCTGTATTTGGGGTGCTAGAGGGTGTCAAAGTGACACCCCCTGCACCCTTGCTGGAATCGGTATTTACCGAATCGGTAAATACCGATCCGGTAATGCCCATTGATTCCTATGGGCTTCAATGCCCATAGGAATCAATGGGCATTACCGAATCGGTATTTACAGAATTGGTAAATACCGAATCTTAACGATTCAGTATTTACCGATTCTGTAATACCTACACCCCCCCCCCTCTATTTTACCGCTTCTTAAATACCGATTCGGTAAAATTCGGTATTTGTTGTTCTGACAAGTGCACCCACCTGCCCGTCTTTACCCTTCTCTCTCTATGCACATCAGCCACCCCTATGGTAAGCCCAATGTACCCCCTGGACAGGGTGCAGTGTATGTGAAAGTTAGACATGTACTGAGGTGTGTACCATGTCCTGGCAGTGAAATAATCTCCATTTCGTTTTTCACTGTTGAAAGGACAGAATGGGGAGGCTGTATAATATGTTTCCCAGCCTATCTTCCCAAAGGCTGAAGATGGAGAGGTGAAGTTTAGTATACCTGAACTCACAATGTTATGAACACATCTTTTTTATGAAGGTGTTTTTTGCATTGGGTGTTTAGAAGCTACTCTTTTAGATGTGGCTGGGTTTTGTGCTCCAACATTTCTGTGTATCTCTGCCTGGTTGTGGATTGACTGGATTTGAAAGTAATAGGATCTGGGGAATGTCTTGGCCCAGGGGAGGAGGTGAGACAGAAACAGGCTGACCTGCATCTGGAGTGTAGGGGGAGGAGTAGCCCTTAGAGGTAAAGAGGCCTGGGTTGCTGTCGTAAAACAATGGTCCCATCTCCTGCTGAGTGATTGAGAATCCAGACCCTCACTAATCAAAGGAAGAAGGTGTCACTGGTAGAGAGGCACCCAGAACTGGTTTGAACAGGGGTCAGTGCCCCTGAACACAAAGACTTCAAAGACATTTAGGGGTATAACTATGAGAGCTGAAGCCCCTGAACTTTGGAGAAATGGATTGATCAAGTTTTAACAAGACTAAAGCTACTTCGTGGTCAAGAGAAACCTTTGCCAAGGAAGGAACAACTGAAGAGACTGAAGGAAAGAACTGACCCTTGCTGTGTGTTTTGGTGCTGGCCTGCAGTTTGTTGTTTTGACAAAGGAGGAGGTTACAGGGACTGTGCTGTGTCCCTCTGCTTGAAAGGACTTTGCTGTGCTGTGTTCTGAAGTAACTTAACCCCAAGGGCCCGAGGTGAGCTGGCTCCCTGTTGTGGAAACTCAGGAACACAACAGTTTCCTGAAGTATCTCAGCAAACGCTGTGTGTGTGTGTGTGTGCTTTTTGGCAGCCTGAGACCTTCGTAAGCTGTGCCCTGAGATTGTGTGCACCTAGTGTCCAAGTGAGTCTCAGCGACGCTGTGTGCATGTGCTTCGTGCAGCCTGAGACCTTCATGAGGATTGCCCTGTGGCCGTGCATCCCAGAAGTCAAGAGTGTCTCAGCGATGCTGTGTGCCTGTGCTTCTTGCAGCCTGAGACCCTTTGAAGAATTGCCTTGTGATCGTGGGCACCAGAAGTTCAAGTGTGTCTCAGCGACGCTGTGTGCGTGTTCTTTTTGCAGCATGAGACCCTCGAAAGAATTGCCCTGTGGGCACCAGAAGTTCAAGTGAGTCTCACTGATGTTGTGTGCGTGTGCTTTTTGCAGCCTGAGACCCTCAGAAGAATTGCCCTGTGATCGGGCGGCGCCAGGAGCTCAAGGGAGTCTCGGCGACGCTGTTTGCATGTGCTTCGTGCAGCCTGGGACCTTTTTTGAGGATTGCCCTGTGACCGTGCACAACCAAGGCTCAAGGGATTCTCAGCGACGCTGTGTGCATGTGCCCTGTTGCAGCCGGAGATCTTTGTTATCGTCATCAGCCCGAAATCAACCAAGCGCATCGGAGGCCCAAGTCTCGAGAGGCGGAGAGGAGAGCGAGGTCCCCCCCTCCCCCCCCCACCCCCCAAGGTAACATGTGGCAGCGCCTGGGGCGGGGTACGGGCTCGGAGAGAGACGCTCTCGGCCTCTCCCCTTCTGGCAGCGTGAGCCTCTGTCCCAGCTCGTGTCGCGAGTGGAAGTACCGGGCCCGAGAAAGGGAGCTGCACTGTGGTTTACACCAGATCTGTGTTGGGGGCATATGGTAACTGAAACTGACCGCGAGTCAGTCAGAGGGGCGGAGAGACTGTCTGAAGCCCTGTGATCGGTGCCGGAGTGTATTACACATTGCATTAGTTTGCAGAACAAACAACCAACCTCAGTGTTGCATTACGAGTTGCATTCATTCTGTATAACAAACTGCATGATTGTTGTATTACGCATTGCATTAGTGTGCAGAATGAACTACTTGAGTGTTGCATTACGCATTGCATTAATTCTGCATAACGAACTGCCTGATTGTTGTATTACACATTGCATTAGTTTGCAGAATGAACTACCTGATTGTTGCATTACGTATTGCATTAATTCTGCATAATGAACTGCCTGATTGTTGTATTACGCATTGCATTAGTGTGCAGACCAAACTACCTGATTGTTGCATTACGCATTGCATTATTTCTGCATAACGAATTGCCGGATGGTTGTATTATCCATTGCATTAGTTTGCATCACAAACTGCATTATTCTTACATTGTAAAGTGCCTGATTCTAGCATTAGGACCTGCAGCCTTGCAGTAGGACTGCATAGAAACACCTAGAAGTGCTCATTAATACCGCCAGAACTTACAAGAGCTGACTGACCTAATAACTGGCCGGGAGGTCTATTACAAATACACATATGTTGGATTTTTATTGTGTGGTCTCACCGTATATCTTTTTTATATAAACACATACTTGTTTTTATATGAAACTCGTATGGAGTTCTTTTGTGGTGTCACCATTCGATCACTGGGAGCATGGTTGCAAATACGTTACACATTTGCCTTGAAGATAAGCCTGGCTGCTCGTGCCAAGCTACCAAGGGAGTGAGCAGGGGTTATCTGAGAAGGTGTCCTTCCTTTATCTGACGTGGAAATGAGGGTCCCTACTTGGCCTAAGGTACCCACCTCAGCCAACTAGGTATCCCGGTTCTAACAAACAACACACATACACACTCAAGTGACGCTTGCACTTTAGGTGCATGTGCTGCACCTGTTCTCTGTTTGTGAGGAAGCATACGCATCACAGGAGAGAACCTCGCTCTTCTACTCAAGCACCTGACCTGTACTAGTTCATAAGGTGATTTCCGAATGTTATTGGGCAGGTAGAAAATCTAGGGAAATGGAAAAGTTTAAATAGATCAACAATGAAAAGAGAATACAGTTCTAGTTAGACACCAATTGTGAAATGTACTATTGAGCGTAAAGGAGGATTTAACTCAGTTACTGAAAAACTTGTGCAGTTGAGTTTACATTGTCTACATCTGGAGTTTACTAGTCTATGTGGCAGAAAAGAAACCTTGCTTTTTTGTGTTAACGTTTGCAGTCCCAAAGGGGATATATTAGTTGACAGGCATCTGTTACCCACGAACTGCTCTGGGTGATGCTAGTAGTTTACAGAGGGCAGTGAGGGCAGTGTATTCTCAGGTGCAGTAATATCTTATTGGATTTGTCCAACATTATGGTGCACATCAGTTTTACCGCATGTTGTTTGCTCTGCTTTGCCCACTTCTTTCTTTCAGAGGTTGATGGGGCAATTGTCCAGAAGTGTCCCCACAGTTGTGGCATTCCATGACAGTTTGCTAATGTTTGGCCAAAGCTATCAGGATCCCATGATAGCCTTGGGAATGATTCTGGAAACTCGGTAAAAGAAGAAGGAGGGTACACTGAGCAAGAGCATGATGTATTGTAAAAGGATGTGGAGTATTTGGGAGTAAAACCCAGTTTGGGGTTGGTGGAAATCTTTGTGAAATTTCATCCCAAAAGACAGGAACCACTGAATCTCATTGTCAGGACTCAGTGAGCTTTATGCAAAATGTCTAAAACATTTTGCCTACAAGACCAAGAGTTTTAGCGATTTTCTTGTAAAAGGGCTACATGTTTGAGAACTGAAGTAAGAGAAACGTGTTTCATCCCATGATATGTGACACTGTCAGTGCCACAGCGCTACAGGCCTTCATCGTTATCAGAGTCTGCAGCTTGACCCTTGCTTGCAGTGCCAATGGCTATGGGTCTGTTCTCACCATGCAGGATGGTCAAGTTTAATATCATGCAGTTTATGGCAAGACGCTTGCAATAGTTTTCTGTCACTGAGATAGAGATGTTTCTTCTGCCTGTGATGTGGAGAACTTTAAATCTATTTCGCGGGACATACATTTTGTACTACATACTGACCATTGGACATTGATCTATATTTCTAGTTGGAAAAGTGTTAAAGTCCACAGTCATGTATGTTTGGGTGACGTCAAAATTGTAATAATTGCATTCCAAGGCTGAATATATGGGGGGGGAGTGCGGGGGGGGGGGGGGTAGACAAGAACTGGCTCTTCATGCTAAATGGAATGCTGCTGACATATTGCCAATTTTTAATGTGGGGTGAAACTTTTCACTGCCTGAGAAGATAGTGAACACTTTTTATAACTCATTTTGAAAAAGAATGATTGCGCTGCCTCTTGGGCAGCAGTCATTGGTTGCAATATTGAGTAAGTAATTCATCAGATGTGATTTAGTTATAACAGTAGGTATTTGGTTAAAACGTTGGCATTGTAGCAACATGTTGGGTGAGGTAATAGGGCTTTGGATTAGACTACAGTGAATTTTATGGACCTTCACAAGTGCTGCTAATAGACTTGAAATATCATTTCCTGTTAGTTGACTATCTGTCTGGATGGGCTAAGGCTAGGTTTGTGGCAGGCCCTAACACAGTCAGCAATATACCTTTCAATGGCTTTGTTCACGATGGGGGGGGGGGGGGGTGGTTCCGTCACAATTTGTATCTGAAAATGTGTGCACTTTACATCACATGGGGCACTTTCTGACATCTTGTGGAGTCAGCCATCAAAAAATACACTGTTGTACCTTCTGCAAGCCGATTCCCAGTGAAGACATTCAACAGAATTGTAGTGTAGGGTCTGCACTGGGCTGTGAGCATTGGAGTGAATATGTTGGAGGTGGAAAGAAGCCTATTGTAGAGCTAACATACCGCAAGTAATGCGCCTATGGGTAAGAAAATGCATGAGTTTCTGAGGATGCATGGTGCATACACTTTAGTGTGTCTTGTGTAGTTGAGGGGAATGCATCTGATCTGTGAAAGTTGAGTTGAAGGATAGATTGCAAAGGAATTTAGATAGATTGGAGGATTTTTAAGAAAGCGTATGCGGCAAAGAGAAAGGCTCCCCTCAAATGCCAGTCACGTCTACAGCAAAATGTTCAGTTGTTTTTGGTACCTATGTTTAAACTGCAGCAGCTTCAACTCCTTCAGCCAGCAAGGCCGTCTCCACTATTCAGACTTAAGAAGTTTCACAGGTCCAGATACCAATGGTCGTCTGGTTCTCTCCCCTGCAGACACAGCTTCTTCTGTCTCCAGGACACATGGTCTGGGACTGCCGGCCACCCCCGCCCTAACATGCAAATTATAGTTAACAAAACCTATTAATCAGTCAAGCAACAGAATTCTTTGGAAGGCATGGGGTCTCGCGCCATTTAACCAAAAAGGAGGGCCCTTACATTCGCGCCATTTGCTGACGTCATAGTGTATGTGCGGGGTGGCTACCAGCCCGAGGAAAGCGTGACTCTCTCCCCCGCACCCTTCCAAGCAAGCGGATATCCTGCCCCTGAAGTTCTAGGAGACCATTGGCCCCTCCCCTGGGCAGCCCCATTCACTAATGGTGCCGCACCCTAAGGACCTTAAATTGCTGCTCACTGATTATGACCTTACCACCACAGGCCAGCATAGTTGACCGACTATCTGGCCCCCCGACTGCCTACACTGAAAGGTCAAACCCTCCTAGCAAAACCTTCTACCCATGCTAGCATGTTCCCTATCAATAGGGCATTCCCTGACTCTGTCAAGTGGACCCCATCCCGCAGGTAGAACTGTTCCCCCCAAATGCAACCATGAGGTATACTCTGTAGGTGAGGAGTTCGAAAAAGCTTGTCTATTTTATTGTTGACCCTCTTTACCGAGTGATTTAACACCCTGACTGATTCACCCCCCTCCACTGAAGCCTCGGTATCAACTGTGACTACACTATAATGCAATCAGGTAACAGTTTCGCCAGCCAACCTGCTGCTGAAATGATTTCTTCCAACAGGACCCTTCTGCCTAAGTCGACTAAATCATTCCCCCCCAGGTGCAGGATGACCAGGGTGTGTCTTTCGAGTAAATCTGACATGTAGCCCCTAAGCTGACTGAGGCGAAGCCCCCCTCTGCCATGGAAGGAAACATTGAAACCCCCGCACTCCGCCCTCCGTCTACCCGATCCTGCAAGGAAAATTGGTTTAGCACGTTTCACATAAGAATGACCGACTACCCATACTACATGTGTCCTCCTTTTGTCTTCCTGCTGTTGCCGAGATGTTGATGGTTGGTTTTGATGACCCTGTAGTAATTTCCGCCCTGCGTCACAGGCCAGAGAAACTAGAAGATAAACATAGACAAAGCAGGCGTCAGGGGTGTCGACTGACCCTTATAACATGTGCAGCCACACATAACGCTTATAGGCATTGGAAGACCATCTCCCAATCCTCTTCACACTATTGATAATCAAACCCCTCGCAGTGGCCTCGGTGGCTGCCCCATCCGGAAAGAATGTGTCCCAAATTCCTTGGGGTTTAAGCCTGCATTGGCAATACTCATAGCTAAGACTCTTTCTAACTGAAACTTAGTCAAAGGGGTACCATCCGCATGCATTAGCAATGCCCCCCTTTCCTCACTGGCCCGTTGTTTGATTAACGCCTCCACATGTGACACCGGGCAGCACGGGTTATTCGGTACCCGATGTAGTACTAAACTCTCTCCCCCTCCTGATCAGTCTTGGATTTCCGGATGGTAACCCGCATTGTGTCGCCCCGTATACTGGTATCTCTGAGCTGAAGGCCACCTATCCTGTCTAGTTTGTTGCTAGTCACTAATTCGCCTACCCGGAATGCCCCGTAAAAAGCCAGGGAAAAGGCAGCCTTGAATAATATTACCTCTCCCGAAGAGCTGCATGTGTCCGGCAGGGCGAGGAATACTACTGCCAACCGTTCTAGACCTATCGGCCTTCTGCTATCGGCGGTGACTGCCTGTAAGCGCCGCCACCCCTTTAACGCCTTCTGTATTAGGAAGCTGTTCGTAGGATCCCTGGCTCCCCTCGCTTGTGCGAAAAAGGAAACAGCTGCCTTATGTCTGCTTGCTGTCGCTGCTGAGCGCCCCTCCTTGTGTAATGTGTCCATGTACCCATTAAAACTGGCCTCCTGATCCCATTTGTTCTTCCAATCCTGTCCCAGAAATTTACAGTAAGACCTGAACGCCCCTTCGTAAGCTGTCCTGGTCCTGGGAGCTAGGCTGGCTGCCACGAAGTCATGTAGTTGGGGGCACCAATCTGCCAAAGTGTCGATGGGAAGTGAGCTGGGGAGGCCTCTGCAGCTGGTAGGTGTTCCCTGAATACCTGCATCTTAAAGCGAGAAAGGGCGTCAGCTGCATTATTCAAGACCCCTAGCACATGTTTGGCCCTGAAATGTACATTCAATTTCATGCACCTCAGCACAATCTCCTTTATCAGGCGCAGTAAGAACTTACACCGCGCTGCCCGTTGATTGATGCATTCAACCACAGTCATGTTATCTGACCAGAAAATGACCGACCGATTAGCCAATTTCTCGGGCCATACCTTTAACGCAACCCAGATTGGGAACAGTTCCAGGAACCCAATGTTTGCTGTCAAATCGCTCTCCTCCCACCAGTTGGGCCATCTTTGGGCCACCCACTTATTGCCAAGTATGGCGCCAAACCCTACACCGCCGGCAGCGTCAGTCCATAGTCCTAACTCTGCTGAGGTCAGCGTGGGGGCACCCCACAGTACTCCGCCATTGAAATCCTCCAGGAATGCAATCCATATCCGCATTTCCTGGCGAACCTCGACTGACAGTCATGTGCGATTATGCTTGTCCCGCAAGCCCTTCATGGCTAGCGCAATTGAGCGTGAAAATGGGCGTGCCATAGGGATGACCCTCAAGGCAAAATTTAGCTGGCCAACTGTCTGCTGCAACTGCTGTAAAGTGACTTTCTTTTTCAGCAAACATAGTTAAATGGTTGCCTTGGATTTCTCAATTTTTTTCTTTGGGTAACCTGAAACAGCCTTCCACGGAATCCAATTCAATTCTCAAGAATTCCAAACATGTCGATGGCCCTACAGTTTTTCCTTGCCCGAGCGGGACCCAAAAAGCACACATGAGCACGCAAAATTCCTGCAATGCCCTCGCGCACTCCTGTGAGCCCGCCAGACCCAGGAAAAGAAAATTGTCTAGGTAATGCATGACATACTAGTGGCCCGTAGATTGTCTCAGAACCCACTCCAAGAAAGAACTGAATGTTTCAAAGTAAGCACATGAAATAGAGCAACCCATGGGCATACACATATCCATGTAGTATTTGCCTTCGAAGGAAAAACCTAGCAGGTGTTGGTCTGCTTGATGCACAGGGAGTAGTCTAAACGCTGACTCAATGTCTGATTTCACCATCAGTGCCCCAGGACCCAACACTCTCAACATTTCAACTGCCTGGTCAAAAGACGTAGTTTTCACACTACAAATTGACTCATCAATCACATCATTCAATGATAAGCCCTTATGTGCAGACAGATTGTGTATGAGCCTATACTCGCCCTTTTCGTTCTTCGGGACCACTCCTAAAGGCGAGCAGACAAAATTCTGTACAGGGATGTCAGGGAAAGGCCCCGCTACTCTACCTAGGCGCAGTTCCTTCTCTATTTTGTTTGCTACCACCCCGGGATTGTTCTTAACTGACAACTGGTTCCTACACTGTGGTGTCCCGGTATAACCCCCAGCTGGAATCCGGAAACCATGTGTGAAACCTTCTTGGAGCATCCTTGCGGAAGTATGGTTTGGGTATCTATTAAGCCAAGGAATCATAGCAGCCACGCTAATAGGTGAATGCGCAATATGGGGGTTTCCTCCTCCCTCTGTTACCTGACACACTACTTTTTCACCGGCATGCCGTTTCTGGGTGGGAAGGGTGGCCGCATATGTAACACGTGTGCCTGAATTTGCAAGTGCCCGGTGCCCTGTTGCAAGTTCGCCTATTGAAATCCTTTCCCACCCGTATTGCCTCAGGCCTTATTGGCCACTTCCCCGCCTTGCGCCGGCCGAAAGGGCTGCTGAAAGGGCTGCTGGGGCTTCGGGGAATATCCTTTGTTCCAGCTAGTGCTAGTACCTGCAGGTTGCCCCCTCTCAAACTGAGAATGCCAGGAAATAGAGTCAACTTTATCCCAAGCTAAAGATCTGTTAAACTCCCTCGCTTTCCTGAAACCTATGTCATATTCTTTCCATGAGTCCCCCCCCCATGATTCTCATTAAACATTGTAATCCTGCTCTGCTAGCAAGCCATCTCAGCTTGCATACCGGGGGAACATTCGGCGGTAACTGCCATAAACACAGAAAAAGTCCTCATCCAGTTGTTGAGCGTCTCCTCTACCCTACATTTGTACAACTGAGACCGCCATTCACCAGGCAGCATCATCTCCTTCTGTGATTTAGCATATTCCCACTCCCTGTTGTCAATCAGCAATGAGAAAATATTAATATATTTATCTGCCCAAATCAATTCCTTCACGCTTTGAGATACATGCTGCGCCAAACTCTCCCCCCTGGAAGGAATCGCGCCTTCGCCCAGTACCGGCAGGGCAACCTCCTTACCACTTTCAGCGGGTTGCTTTGTTTCAACGGTCTTGACTGTGCCCCCATTGCTCGCTGGACCTGTTTGGGGGGAAATCGGTGTGCTCGGCATGCTACTTTCGCCCCTAGCCACCATGATTTGTGCAACCCTTCTCTGTGCCTCTGCCGTGGGGTCAGCTACGGGAGGTAACATTCCCCCAATCCCCAACCATGGAAGCACAGCTGCTATCTGTGCCGCTAATTCTGGTGGTACCTGACCCGCCCCAGGTGATGGGCTTGATGGAATTACCTGTGGGACAGCGACAGGGACTGGGTTAATGGGTGGCGTAACTGGCAGATATTGGCATGCTCACTGGAAATTGCGGAGCAGGCGTGGGTGACCCAGGTGCAACAGGCGCTCTATTCGGTACTGGCCTCGGGGACCCCCCTCCAACAACGGACTTGGAGGGGCGACTACTACCCTTCTTAGTTCTGCTACATTTTGGTGGTGTCTCGAAGTCCCCTCTTGGTTTGGGTGGCACTATGGTACGCTTAGGCCTTCCCGTCGGCCCTGCCTGTACTTCAACCCTCGCACCCAACTCAGCGACAGTCTTACCCAATTTGTCCACTTTCCCCAATCTCTTGTCCATTGCTGATATTCTGCGCATCATGGTTTGAAACTTTAGCTCCATGCGCGAACTCCCTGCACCCCGTCTGGCAGACATATCTACTGCTCTAGCACCTACACTGCACAATGCGTTAATTATTGGCACAATGTGCCTTGTACCTGTCCAAGTTGGAGGCTCACAGGCTGTCCGTAAGCACCACGCAACTGTGACAGCACACACCAGCTAGCTTGGAGTGTTTGGGCGAGCGAACTCTAGCCCCGCGGCCCGCCAGAAGCAGTGAAATGCAGGCCTGCCCGTGTCCTCGGATTCCGCCGTCCACTGTGAGCTCCCCAGCTACCCGGTCCGCAGCGGCCCTTGTCTTTGAGCCTAAAATGAGAAAATTGTTAAAAACCGAATTCTGGCTATAAAAAATGAGGGATTTTACGTCCCCACTGTGTAAAAGCTTCCTAAATGCGTTGCCTCAATTGTTATTAAATCACACAGCCTGATTTAAACACACAATTCGCTCCCCACTGATCACTTTATCAAAGGCTGCCACTGGGCCGTGGTAAGCAGTATGCTAGTGCAAAACGAGCTGTCTTATAAACAATTTTATATATATCAGGGCGGGTGAGGGGGGCCGGGCCCAGCCATGTGTGTGTGGGGGCAGAGCGGCCCCCTTTCCTTTCTGCGCTTTACCATTTCAGGAAAGACGATCCAACCAACTGTCAACCATCCCCTTCGAGGACCTGGACATGCTTTAGGCAGCAATAACCATGGGTATCCAAACCGGTCCTGGAGGGCCGGATCCATGCCAGATTTTTAAAATAACTACATGTATCTCAATGGAAAAATATGGCATGGATCCGGCCCTCCAGGACCAGTTTGGAGACCCCTGACCTAGATGAATTAGTAATTGCAGCATCATTTGAATCAAAGAGGCACAATTCTCTCTGTATTCCCCTATCATGAAGATGGGGTTTATTCCAGGCAACAATAGGGAGTGTTCTCTTCCCCTGTCCCAGTTAGCTCCCTCAAAGAGTCATAGTACATTTAAAAGGTACTCTCAGCTGTGTTTGGTGACAACCCCTGAGCAAATTAAACTGAAGTTTTTACAGTTCCCCCCACCAGATATGTACAACTGTGTTGCCCAGTTTCTTTATTCACGATGAAGTTTTACTACAAAAGCTATCTATCCCTGAGGGATTTGACCTATGGCATATCATAATTACTGATGTCTTACTTCTTTAAATTCCTCACAGGTTCTCCCCAAACTCCACCCAGGCTAGCCCACTCCTGACTCCAAAACATCAAAGGAAATCCCTGCCCCTCAAGGACACATCTACTAGCAAGCCATGCTGGGAAGAGCTGTGCTGTAGTTTGGAGATTCATTTTAAGAGAGGGAGCATGAATCAGAGCTCCCCCTGACAGACTTGTGTCTTTTAAATGTGAAGGGTGTTAGTGAAGCCTCTTGTACTGTGCGCCTTTGACAATGGACAATTGGCCACATTGTATCAGGAAATATGAGGTATGAAGTGGGAAAATTAGGTGTGCTTCACAGGGGGTTCTGCCAAGGAAAAGGTAAAATATGCTTTTAGTTTAGCCTAACCATAGTGCAATAACTTATATCCTTTTCTAAACGTTTTAAACTTTGTAAGAAAGATATATAACTCAAAACCAGCGTTTATATTGATGTTGCCTTACTAATTCAACTAAATGCATCAAGTTTGAAGTCTTCTTGTCAAAAGTCAGACAAATAGACATTTTTTGACACTTTAAAAAGCAAACCACTGCCGCATGAAAACAACATGGCTATGTTATATCTTTCAATTTAAGATGGGGAAATCCTTCAAGCTTACATTGTAAACTCAAAATTATATGCAGCTGTGCAAAACGTGTGCCCACTTTTATGCTGACTTATCAAAGTGTCAAATGTGGCAATTTAATAATGACAAACCGTACTTTCCTTTTTTTAACAGAGGCTATTTCATATTGCATCAATAAATGCTGCTTAAGAACTTTACATTTTTTACTAGATGTTAGTGGGGAGAATCCGCCATTTTAAACAAAACGAATTTGAGTTTAGATACAGAACATGAGCCTGCAAGCTTGTTAGCAGGTTCCTAGCTTCCCCAGAGTTCAAGGCACCATATGTCATGGACAAGAAAACCACATAAAAACAATGAATATCCTCTACTTTTCATCATGTCTTTGTTGGTAAAGTGAAGATATGTTCTACCTGCTAATTTCTGCTACATGATGTCAACCATACCATGCTGTCATGGAATACACATATCCAAGTGGGTGGTTCCTGTCTTGTCTTTCAGAACAGTGCCTTTTATCTGGCTGCTGCACTGAACCTGCAGCTTTTACCTATTCTGGTCATTTAAAAGTCACAGCGGCCACAGAATACATATATAACACCAATGCGGTGACCAGTAAGGCTGATATTTGCCACTTTTGAAAATATTTGTGTCACCATTCAATCAATTCACTGTTTATGCTTGGTATAATAACACATAATTGGTGTAACTTTGCTAATAACATAGGTCCCATTATAATCATGATTGCATACATTAACCCCTAGTTCCTCACAAAAACGGCAGAATTTAAAGGTACTGGAAAATGTTCTTTTCTTATGGATATAGAAATTTTACATGGAGGAATTACAGGCAATTTTAACTTGAAGTTGGCCAATCATGCAAGAAGAAGTGGCATTTTAAAACGGACTGATATGCGCTGGTGTATCTCAATCTAACTCTCCAAATTCAGCTCTATCAATAAACTAGACCAAGACTTTTCTGGAGGCTCTTGTCCTACGGGCTCTAAATGGATGCTGCCTAGGAAATATTCCAATGACTGCAACAAGGAGAACTTGTAAAGTTGAATCTGTTTTGGATTATATGTTTGTACCTCTCCCTCTTTTTCATAAAATCTTGTCCTTTAACATAACACCAAGGTGTAAGAGTGCTCACTCCCCTCAAGTTATATGGATTAAAAACTTTGTGTTGGTGCAGACATATAGAATTATTGGTACATAGGCCTCAAAATCTTCTTTTTCCTTTTCTCTAATGTAAAATTATGTGAAACAGTCACCTAAGCCCAATGAGAACTTTATGTAAAGTTTTACTTCTGTTCAGCCCAACAATGGACCCACTAGAAGTGTAATCGATAGAACTGTAGCAGATATTATTGAAAAATCAGGGCCCGATTGACTATGGACGAATAAAAGTACCTCCTACTTCTGTGGATGTGACGAAATGCTAACTAAATGAAGCATAATTAATTTAATGAGACTTGCAAAAAAAGGAATATTTAAGTCATCCGGAATTGTATGATTTACCCCATGACAGCCGACCGTGAGTGACCAATGGACTGATGAAATGGATACGTTAAGTGGGTGTAAACCTGGAACATTTGGAGTATAATTGCCCCATACAGGAAGGAGATGGGGCTGGCTGTCATTCATCTTTCCTGCTTGACATGCTGTCAGATTAACTCTTGATTCCTATTACTCGCTCTATGTCCCTTATCCACTCACTCTTGGTGGAATTGACTCTAATGAACTGAACTTTACTTCAAACTGCAACTCCAAATCCTGTACTTTGCCGGCTGGCAAAGTTGTGCGCTAAGTAACCTTTCGGCAGAGAGGTCATTTGACTCCTGCTATGGCATGCGCTGCTGTAGCTTGAACTTTAACTGAATCACCTGAGGACAGACCTGAAGGGAACAGCCTTGCCTGTGTTTGTGTGATTAATAACTGAATCTGTATTTTTCCCGTGCTCTCTATAGACTGAATTGTGCTGCTGAAATGACCTTTGCTAAATTGTGTGATTATTTGCATTAACATATTGTAATTAAAAGTCTGTTCTTGAAATATATTCCTGATCTGTCTATGCCATTTGAGGCATTAGATAAATGTTTTTCCTGAATTATCTTTATAGATTTTGTCTCATTCCTTTTGGTCTTATCTATTATGTCAAGGAGTCAATGTGTGTGGCTAAGGAAGGTTTAGTTTTAGGTTAGAGAAGATTATGGTCACGTTAGCAATTATATATTCCAGGTCCTCATAGTTTGCATCTTTCGAGTATTCTAGTTCCTATCAACTCAACAAAAAGATCCGTCAGAGGACCTATGTCATGGTAATGGTGGGTAAAGAGTAAAGGGATTATAAGATCTCATTGTGCTAGAAAATGGGTTTAGTGATATTGATTGAGTGTAAGTGGTAAGAAAAATCTGTTAAGCTTTATGCTACATTATTAGTAATCGTCCACTATTTACATCACGGCCAACGAGTAAAATATAGTATTCAAGTAACTCCCAAATTACAGCGTAAAGCACTAGAAAAGTAAGTGAGGGCTATAAAATGTCATTTGGATCCTGTGGCACAGTGTTTAACATTTCAAGAACAGCAAAATGCATTTTGAGATGTGAAAAGGGCCCAAGTTGATCAGGACTGAATCGACATTGTTCAAGCGTGTAAAAAGAACAACAACAAAAACACTGTGGTCCCTAAGAAATCATCTTGATAGAGATACATCGAGCTCTACAGGTAATAATGTAACACAAGAAGCATAGCTAATATACATAGGTTCTTTAAACGTTAGCCAAGATCAGTTTTTTTCTTTCACATCAGAAACCCTGCTCACTTTGCCTCTAGACGTCTCTCAAAGTGAAATAGATGAAAAGATCAAGAATAGCAGAAGTAATGGCGTCCCAGCCCAAATGGGCTGCCTGCAACTTCATTTAAAGAAGATTGTGGTTTTTGGAGTTCACGCTTCTGTATATTGTTTATTTTTTGTCTTTCAGGGGTGTTTTAATTTTTCAACCAATCTATATAAAAGGCGCTTCCACCACCCCTGATAGCTATTGTATGATTACTCTTGGGGATATTGATTCTAAACTTTTTGCAGGCCTGAAGTGGAGGACTGGGATGTAATAAAATGTAATTCAATTTAACCAAACAGGATCTAGAGCAAAATCTAGCACCACAGATAATTTGGTTGCTCTCACTATGTTTATTGAAAAATGCTTTTTTCTAAACAACACCTATTATATATATGCCTGTTTTGTAGGTTTCCTGAAAGCTTTCAGTCATGTTAACCATAATCTATTGTGGAGAAAACTGACTGGCTGGAATATTCCAACAAACCTGTTACACACCATCCAGTTATTATATTCGAATAACTGGTCTCAGGTTAAACATGGCCTGGACAAACGCCTATCGAATAAAATGCCAATAAAAAGAGGCTTGAAGCAGGCTGTGCTCTTGCACCAATTCTCTTTAAACTTTTCTTGGTCGACCTAAGCACATACCTAGATGCAGCCAATTCCCATTCCCCAAGTCTAGGGCACCATCTAATATCTTCACAATATACCGGCAATGTAGTCCTTATGAATCTGAATGGGATTGGTGCACAAAGGCTGCTAAATAATCTGCATTCCAACTGCACTGAGAATTAATGAACATCAAGGAAAGCCATTCTCACCCTATTCTCAACTGCATCTACTAAGAAAACTGCACAATGTATTACACTATCCATCATTCCCTCTCCGTTCTACAACGCAACTGCCACAATTACCATTTATCATAATGGGATCATCCTCATGCAGGCATCAGACTATAACTTTAATCTACTGGATAATTTCTTCCCAATCATCAAAGCGAAGGATACAAGACCCTATCCCACCTCTCCTAATCCTCTGAGGATCTCTTTACCTGATCCCCCCTCAAGACATTCTCCCTCGTTATCACATAGCACAAATACATCCACATGTCCAACTGTCACCCCATTGAATAATACTCATCCACAGTATACATGCTCCCCCCCCAGTAATACCACTATTCCTACTACACCCACAGCGCCTCACACTCGCGTCACCTCATCCGTGGCCTTCCCACACACTACTTCACCCCACACTACCTCTCCCCATCTCCACACTCTCTTCTTCTCCACCTCTTTGGATAGCTCACACCCCACCCACACCCCTCCCATTAACTCTATTCCAAATTCTACCCCAATCTCCCCATACATAACCAATCCTATCATGACCGCAGTCCCCCTCGCTCCCTGCAATCGGAATCTCAAAATCAGTCTTCTCACAGCACACATCATTACACCTGCACATCCACGCGTCACTCTCCCCCTGCCCAGTGACTTCCATTCCACAACAATGCCACACAAAAGTTCTGATACTCTCAAAGCACTCTCCACCCCTTCCATCCCCATGGGACTCATCACTGTAACCACACCACCCATCGATCCAACACAAGTCTCACCCCGGGGCACCACCACAAGCCTCAACACCTCCCCACCTAACCACATTCCCACCATCAGTATGACAACCCCTACGTCTGACCCCAGACTAGACGAGATAATACTGTCCTTACGGGGGAGGAGCTTCGCGTGCAAGTAAGATGGCCGCGTAAGCTCGGAGCTCCGGAGACCCTCCGACCCTCTGCATAAATCCTGATCGAAATCCTGTTCCACAGTGGTGGATTCTTGTTGGTGAATGGTCGTAGTGACGGGATCTGCTGTCCGATTCAAAATCCGACACTCATTGACGAAGATACGTCGTGTTGAAGTTCCATGCCAGGGGCGGACCATTGTCTCAGTGATGGCCGGTGGCTGCGACACTGAAGTGTATGATCGATATGCCGAGTGAATGACTCCTGTTCCAGTTGGCGGAGCAAGCGGAGTTGCAGAGTGGCTTATCGCTGACTGAACATTCGCGGCTGCTACGCTCCACACTTGCTTGTATACTTGTAGGGGTTCCGGTGGGCCACCCTTTGTTCTGTCCCTGGTTTCAACATGGCGGGCAAGGGCGACCCAGACAGAACGGCGAACCGGGTCAGCAGGAAGACGGTCCAACCCCAGACCAACAAGATTGACCGCTATGCCTAACAGAGAACCTCGCCAACTGTGGCCGCTCATTCAAAAGACACTCTATGCGCGGGCTCGCCAGATGAGTCCGAGCCGACACTCCGGGACATCATGGGAGCTATGGCTGGCATCAGAACGGAGATGCATAAGCAACACGAGGTCCTGACGCACAAAGTCGACACCCTGGCGATCGACCTCAACCTGATTAGGGCCGATCTTGGCAAAACCAATGATAGAGTGAAATCACTGGATATCAAAACTGCGAGCCTCACGACTGATGTCTCGGACCTGCAGACGGAGGTCCGGAATTTGAGGTCTGTCAACGACCTATTCTCAAAGCGGCTGGAAGACTTTGAGGGACGTGCCAGGCGGCAGAACGTTCGAATCATTGGGGTTCCGGAGGGTGCAGAGGACTCGGCCACCGACCTCTTCGTCGAGGACCTGATAAAGACTCATCTGGCCCCTGTGGGCCTCAGCCATTTCTGTTCGGTCGAGCGGGCCCACAGAATGCCGGGTGGACCGCCGAAGTCGGGCGCCACGCTGCGACCCATCATTGCCCGCCTGTTCAATTTCAGAGATCGAGATGTGATCCTACAGGCCTCGAGACGGCATGGGCCACTCAAGTTCCAGAACGCGGATGTCAACTTTTACCCGGACTTTACTAGGGCTGTTCAGAGACAGCGTCAAAGTTTTGCGGGAGTGAAGCGACGTCTCAGAGACTTGGGGATGAAATACTCAATGATGTTCCCCGCTAGACTGCGTATTGAGCACGATGGTCGTGCTGTATTTTTCAACATGCCTGAGACTGTAAGTGACTGGCTGGACACCTTGCCGCACAGACGCGAGGAACGGGAGGAGCAATTGGAGGGTGCCTCGGGAGGCCCCGATCGTCAGGAGTAGTATTCATTTCACCAACTTTGTTGGTCGGTGGTCCTGTTGACTATGGCCTACAAGCCCTACAGTAGCACTTTACTGTGAATATCCTTTTTTTACCATGGAGGGTGGCGGGGGGGACTACGTGATCTCCTTTCTCCTCTAGGGTCTTCTTGTAGTTTAGTTCATGGGGCGACAGGCACACTACTGGTTGGGGAGGCTAATTAGTCTGGTGCAGGGTGGGGGGGTGGTATGGGGGTTGGTTTTGTTTGCTTTCTTTGTTTCTTCTTTCCTTTCTTAAGGCAATGCAACGTCTGCTCTAATTCTATTAATGTATCGATGAGGCCTACTGGGGTCGGCGGAGGCCCGGGATTTGACGATGGGGGGTAGGAAATTAAAAGTTCTGTGTTGGAATGTTAATGGCTTGGGTGACCGCATCAAGAGAGGGGTGGTTTTGCAATTGTTTAGGAGAAGTATGCCTGATGGTATTTTGTTACAGGAGACACACTTGGTGGGAAATACGTGTCGTGCACTCAACAGGAAGGGTTTCAAGATGGTGGCGCACTCAGGGTTCTTTTCGGGGTACCGGGGGGCAGGGATCATGGTGCGCACGTCTCTCCCATTTGAAATTGACTCCAGTGTCGTGGATGAGAGGGGGCGGTACGCTGCGGTCACGGGGAGATGGGAGGGGCGGTCCCTGAATCTGGTTTCAGTTTATGTTCCCCCGGGGTTACAAAACAACACCTTTCAGGACCTTGGAGGCGCCATTTTGAGTCTACCTTATTGTGGGTGGTGACTTCAACTCAGTCTGCTCGGGGACCTTGGACAGACATCCGCCTAGAGATCTCCCTGGTTCACAATCCTGGTTGCCCGATTTCCTCGACACTATGGGACTGATTGATTGCTGGAGACTTATGCATCCTACCCAGAGTCAATACTCGTTTCATTCTGGGGCGCACAGCAGTCTCTCTAGAATAGATTATATCCTGGCCTTGGCGGCCCATGCGCCGGCGATTTCCGAGGCCCGCATGTTGGCAAGGGGCATCTCGGACCACTCCCCAGTGTGGGAGTCCTTTGACTTCGACATTGTGGTTACCGAGCGGCCTGTAGTAGTCAACCCGTGGAATTTTCGAAACCCAAAGACGCACAGACTCCTGGCCAGAGCTATTGAGCTCTATTTTACTGAGAATACTGGGTCGGTCGCATCAGCCGCCACTTTATGGGAGGCATTTAAGGCGGTTCTGTGAGGTGAGGCCCTCACCCTCATAGCGGAAGTCCGCAGGCACAGAGATGCCAACATGGTGCGCATCGAAGCAGAGATTATGGAGCTGGACTCCCAATTGGAAGCGGGCCCGACGCCTGAGTTGCTCCATGCCCTCTCTCTTAAGCAATCAGAATATCGCGATCATGCCTCCGATGCTGCCATCGTCATGGGTAGAGAACAATAGGGTAGAATTTATGATGTCGGAGACAAGGCGGGAAAGCTCCTTGCTTGGCTTGACAGGAAGGAGAGAGCTGGCCGCGTAGTTCCGAAGGTGCTGGGGGACGATGGCCTGCTTGTTACTGATCCGAGGGCAATAGTTGAGTCGTTCTCGGACTACTTTCAGGGCATTTACACTTCGGTCTCGGACCGGTCTGAGGCCGACTCCTGTGCTCTTTTGGCGGACATAGATCTCCCGTGCCTGCCGGAGGCAGACCGTGCCGACCTAGACAGGAATATTACTGCTGACGAGATAGCCCTTGCCATTCATTCCCTCCGGTCTGGTAAGGCGCCCGGCCCCAATGGCATTCCAGTGGAACTGTATAAAATCAAGCCAGATGTCGTTTCTCCGCCCCTACGGAACATGTTCCTGGAGGCGCGAGAGACGGGCATGCTTCCCCACGACCAGAGGCTGGCCACCATTGTGGTTATCCATAAAGAAGGGCAACCAAGAGATTTGTGCCGATCGTATCGTCCCATCTCTCTGCTGAATGCAGAGCCTAAAATTCTTGCCAAACTGCTGGCCAACCGCTTGATTGGCGCTATCGGCGACTTAGTGCACCCGGACCAGTCGGGCTTTATTCTACACCGCAACACTGCCCTTAACCTTCGGAGACTCCACGGAGACCTGGCTAGGGCCCACACCCTTGAGGAGCCAGCTGTTCTGGCATCGTTGGATGCCACGATGGCGTTTGACTCCCTTGAATGGAACTACCTGTGGGCAGTGTTGGCGAAGCTCGGCTTCGGTCCGGAATTCGTAGGGTGGGTTAAACTTCTGTATGTCAGCCCGCTGGCTAATGTGACGGTCAATGGTCGTGTTTCCGCGTCCTTTGCTCTTCAGAGGGGCACCAGACAGGGCTGTCCTCTGTCGCCCCTTTTGTTCGCACTTGCACTTGAACCATTGGCAGCCTGGATACGTAACCACCCTGTCATACATGGCATTCGCTGGTCCCCTGAATTCGAGGACCGAGTGTCATTATATGCAGATGACATGCTTCTGTATCTCACCTCCCCTTGCAAGTCTCTCATCGTGGCGTGTGACGTGCTTCGACTCTTTGGTCAGTACTCTGGCCTGGTTATTAATTGGTCGAAGTCGCACTTATACGTTCTGAGAGGGGGGACACCTCGTCTTCCGAGAGACTGTGGCATACAGGTGGCGAGACAGGGATTCAAATACCTGGGGATCTATATCTCCACTGACCCCAAAGCACGCTATGAGAACAATTTGCTTCCCCCCCTTCTTCGTCTCCGACGTGATGTGGAGGGGTGGCGTAAACTCCCTCTCTCTCTGCTTGGGTGCGCGGCGTTATTTAAGATGATGTCCTTGCCCAGATTCCTGTATGCCCTGCAAAATACTCAAGACCCGGTCCCGGCCAGATACTTTGGCGAAATCGAGGGCTTGCAACGTGCCCTGCTCTGGGATGGCCGGCCACGCATTCCTATCACGAAGCTCACGCTCCCGTGGTATGATGGGGGAATAGCATTACCCGACGTGCGGAGATACTATTGGGCCTCCCAGTTGGCGGCCATTAATCATGGCCTATACGGACCGGTGGATAGTCCAGGGAACGGCATGGATCGGTGGCTCCTGGATGGCGGGAAATATCATAGGGCGCTGTATACGAGATCTCTTGATAGGCGGATGTCTGGGCCAACGAAAACCGCTGTGCACATCTGGAGAACGATCACAAAGGCACAGGGGTGGAAAGATAAACTTACAATGGCAACTCCACTTTATGACTCTGAGATTCTGGGTAAACTGTGGCACACTAAGGGGTTTGATAAGTGGGACATGATCGGGATCTCTAGGGTTGAGGACATGATGTTGCGAGGGGAGGTGAAGTCTTTTGCCCAACCACAGACGGAGTTCCAGCTGGGTGGAACGGAATATTTTCGGTACGCTCAGCTGCGACACGCACTCCTGTCCCGGTGCCGGAGGGTGCGGCAATTCCCGAAAGTTCTCCCTTGGAGGACCGAGTACTGGACAGCGCTATCTCTCTGACATATAAAAAACTGATAAATGTCCGCACGGATCTTCTTCTGGGGGTGAGAGAGCAATGGGTACGGGACGGGATAGAGATCGACGACGAGGACTGGCAATGTGCTGTGTCATCCCCTAAGGAGGTCGCTATCCCCGCCCATCTTCGATTGGTGCAACTAAAGATCCTGCACAGAGTCTACGTCACTGGCCCCAGATTAATACATATGGGACATTCGGTTGACGGCCTCTGTCGGCGTGGCTGTGGTGCTCTCGCCACCTTTATGCACATTATTTGGGAATGCAGCGTGATAGCTTCCTATTGGAGACGGGTGCACATGATCATGAGTGAGGTGACCGGGGTAGAAGTACACGCGGAGGCCCGGAGATGCCTCTTAAATATCTGGGGCCCAACAGATCATAACAGTGCTCAAACCCAGTGGGTAACCCTTGGGAATATGGTCGCAAAGCGGGACATTGCACATATGTGGGGAGCAACAACAGCCCCGAAAGTGGTACAGTGGAAGGCCAATATGGATTGGTGTATGTTCCGAGAAAAGACTGTGTACGTGGCCAGGGGTAAACCCAAAAAATGGCAGAAGTTGTGGGGGGCTTGGAACGAGTATAGAGGGGACATCTGCATACCACCGGAATCCGCTCCACTGGAAGAGCACTTGACCCCATAGCCTATAACTCCAACTGACGGTTCTATATCCCTATTATCCTGTGCTTCCTTCCCCCATCGGTTCTTTGTACCTATATTGTTTTGAATCTAATTGTTGTCATTGTGCCTAGCTGACTCCTCGATTAGGCCTCACTGATAATGGGTTAATTGCCTTCTTTCTTAGCGCTAGTTTTGGCGCCTCTTTCTGTACTTGTTCCTTCTTCTTATAAAATATTTAAAAAAATGAAAATTATAACCTTCACTCGTTCTGGTACCTTGCTTCTTGCACTCTGATTTGCTGCTTCTGGAATTGCTGCCTAGCCTCCGGGATGTAAGGCTGAATAGCTGTGTGCACTATTTGAAAATAAAGGTTTTAAAAATTAAAAAAAAAAAAATACTGTCCTTACAACAAATAAAAGTAGACATACAAACTTTTCACGATCTGACCTGGCAACAACCCAAGCCCAAAGCGAAACCCATTCAGCAGCCTTGCTCTAGCCCCTCGCTTCAGGAGCTCCCCAAATGAAGAACAGTACCTTACCCCAATGCCTCATCCCGGCTGACCAGGGAAAGAAGAACACTATCACCAAAGGATCTTACTTCCCTACTTCACTCCTATGAACCTCCATCCCTACCTGATGGACCAGTACACTTAGAGAATACACAGAAGCGATCCTTAATCCAACCCATCTATCCCAATGTCTCTAGATGGACAAGACACGCTCCCAGAGGTATTGTTGAAAGCAACCTCACAAGAGTACCCATCTCCCATGAACAGAACACCACCTCGACCAAGGCCCAGTTAAAATGCATCCTATTAAATTGTAGATCGGCAGCACGTCATGCCACTGACATAGCTGACCTTATTATAACCAATGAACCGACCTTATAATTTTAACGGAAATCTGGCTAACTGAGTCATCCATGCCCATTCTAGACATATTAGTTCCCCTACTACATCACAAGACTAGATAGACCCGATAGGATAGGCAGTGGTATTGCCTGCATTCATAGGAACAACATCTCTGTGAGTTGCTCTACCACCCCGATGTTCTCTTCCTGTGAATACCTTTGCCTACACATTACTAAGAATAGCAAGCCAATATGCTCACTACACTCCTTCTACCCTCCTCCTGGTAACAACCTCACCTTCATTGAACACATGATGGATATTTTAGTGACAAATGTAGGACAACAGAATACACAGATCTTCCTGGGGGACTTCAACCTCCACTGAAACGATCTTGACAACCCAGAGGTCAATAGCCTTAAAAGCTTTCCTATCCGACCTCAATTTGACCCAAATTTGTGACAGCCCCGCTCGCGACAAAGGATCAAACCTTGATCTAATAATTTCTAAATCAGACAACTTCTTTGATATCTTCTGATTTCACGTTTATCTTTGACACTGTACTTTAGACATAGGAGTTTTTACAGTATGAACATGTTCATCCTCCTCTCTTGTCTCTGCTTCCTCTGCATGAGTACGACTGTATCATTTATATGGATGGCTCGGCACAACCGGCCACCGGTTCTTTACACGCTTATTCAGCGGCTTGCCTGATTTTTACTGGCTCAATTATGAATGGAGAGTTTAAGTCTTCCATTGTGCACACTCAGGCACTTGTCGAGTGTATGGCACAATTGGCGGAGCTGCAGGTTTTAGTACTTGCTCTAGAGTGTGCTTATCCTAATGTGAATACTCTTATTGTGTACGATACCTTTTACTGTGTCCAGCCTTTTAGTGACAACTTATTCTTTTGGTCTCAAAATGACTATCGAGATTCTAAAGGCAGTGCATTTAAGCATGAAACGCTTTGGGTTCGAGTGGCAGACTTTAATCGACATCTGCCCCTCTCACATGTTATACATACTCTTGGCCTTCAGCGTGTGGGAGCACATGCTCTTGGTAATTCTTTGGCTGATGAAGCAGCCAAATCTGCAATAGCCACCTGTTCCTTAGCAGCAGTTACACGGTCCATGACTGAAATAGTTAATGAGACTTTGACAGCGGTGGCAGTAACGAGGGAGGGAACAGCTTATCCTCAGGGTTTCCCTTCGATAATATTCTTATCATATAACTTCCGAACAAGTTCCTTATGCTCTGATTCCTTCAGTTGGGGAACAGATGATTCCCAACTTGAACCACAGATCTGCTCTGCTCTAACCCGCATACGAAGGCATTTCGTCTGCACATGCCGGTGTGTCAGCGACAGTCTCTATTTTACAGCAACGCTACTAGTGGCATGATTTATATAAACAGACCATTAATTGTGTACTTTCTTGTGACGTTTGTTAGCAAATCAAACCGTCTACCGCCACACGCCCACCTCAAACACAGCTGTGTATTTCTAATCAACCTTTTGGCTGTGTGTATGTTGATCACTTCGGTCCACTCTCTTCAGATACTGCGTATAATTATATATTTGTTGCAGTTAATTTGTGCACTAGGTTGCTTTGGGTTTGGCCACAACACAGTGCTGATGCTCGAAATGTCATCAGGGATTTGCGTATCTTTGTAAGGATGTTTGCCTGTGGCACCTCCCATTCTGACCACGGTCCAGCGTTCGCCTCTAAGGCAAACAAGGATGCGATGAAGTCGATGGGGGTGCTGGTGCAGTTTTCGTCTCCATACAGGCCTGAGGGCAATTCAATAGTGGAGCAAATGAACCGTGACTTAAAGCAATCCTTGACAGCTAGAGTCTTAGGTACTATTTACAACAAGGGGTGGTGAGGGACAGAGTCTCTGAATTAAGCAGAAAGCTCTCACCCAGTCAAGAGATCAGGGCTAGATCCAACACCGTTTTTTAGCTCACTGCACCATCCCAGTTTCAGTTTTAGCTCACTGCACCATCCCAGTTTCAGTTTTAGCTCACTGCACCATCCCAGTTTCAGTTTTAGCTCACTGCACCATCCCAGTTTCAGTTTTAGCTCACTGCACCATCCCAGTTTCAGAGTCTTAGGTACTGGCAGGAACTGGCTGGCCCACTTGCATGGGGTTCAACATGTATTTAATAATCTCCCTAGAAGATCTGTGGGTGGGTGGACCCCATATGGAATGCTTTTTGGCATTAAAATGTTTGTGCCAGACCTTGATGGTCTAGACGTTGTGGTGACTGCCGCAACCTTTGATGTAGGTAATCATTCTACTGTGTTACAGGATCTACAAAAGACCCATGACAGCTATGCAACTGAACACTTACCCTCTTCCATTGATGCAGCACTGCTGATTCCGGTTGCCGGCTGGCTTCCAAAAATCAGAGATCTGATACGAGGAAAGCTGGAAAACAAAAAGAATTTGGACCCTCTTATCGTGCACCGGTTCCAGTTCTTGGACTGAAGGGTACTCATACAGTCATTTTACCACCTTTACCTGGTCGTAAAGACAACAGATACATTTCAGTGGACAATGTCAAGTTACACAGTGTGGCCGATTCTGAATAGTGTCACGCCTGCTGTTTTGTGCAACACAATTTCATGGACCCACTAACTTCATCATCTTCCACTGGTCCTCGGGTGGCTAAGTAGGTGATGGACACTGTAATTGACCTTTCTCGTATCCGTCCTTTATCTTCCACTATGGATGTCGAGCCTACATATCATGCTGATGAGTCCGTGAGTGAGGTGCTGAACAGTCTTCGACAACATCAGGCGGACCCGGAACTTCCACCTCTGATTAATCGACCTACGAGTGGCTACTATGGAGATCATGACAGCCTCTCTTCTGGCTTGTCCTCCTCGGCATCCAGTTTGGCAGATGCACCAAGTATTAAGTATTTTCTTCTCTTGGTTCAAAAAGACTTACCAGGTCCCTCCATGGATCTAAATTTGATTGGTGTGCATACTAATTTTCCTCTTCATGTCAATTAGATTTGTGACAGTGTTCTTTTTGATCATCAATGGTCATTACTTGCCATAACGCTCTGCTATGAACTTGATAGATGGAATTCTGGCCCCTTACACTTCGTCCCATATCATGAAAAGTGATCAGACACTTTTGAACATTTCAGCATTTCCGGTTGCAGATGGCCTCGTTTGGGATAAAGTAGCCTTTGAAATCCATTGTTGGACTGAGGTACTCAGGGTACCATACATGTTTTGTGACTCAATAGGAGATGTGGTACCATGGGACATACATTCTGACGATTGGGATATACAAGCAGTACATGCATTGTTTTCAGATTTAAAATATTATGCTGCTTTTGATGCTGAAGATTTGTTTTTAAATTTTGCCAATTATGGGGATCTATTTTGCTATCAACATTATAGGGATAATTTTTTACACAAAACAAACAGTTTAAGACCTGTTTTTAATTATACACAATGGGAACATTGATTACTCCCGTAGAGGGGAGTTCTAAAACTCTTGGAGATAATTTCACTTATTTTACAGATTATGACACGTCTAATCCGAAATCGTATTTCTTTAAAATACAATTGTCTTCACAATTTTTATTGACCCAAACTAAATGGATTTGCGCCAACTTGTTTAGAACTAAATAAGCTACACAGGGTTATGATCACTGGAAAGAGACCATCAAGTTAAAATTAATCTGGGGCACGAAGCCTTGGCAGGTTCAGGTAACTGGGGCTTTACATCGTGCCTGCCTGATCCCAGCTCAAATTTTGTTTTTAAATGATGCAGTGTACCAAACCACTTATTTTGGCCTAGCAATTGTAAAAAATGTAAATACCCCGTCCTTAGCGGAATATGACGATTGGCGCTCTCAAACAAAATGTACTATTGAAGCATTGCAAGCTTTGCTTCGAAATTACACTTGTAATGTCTCTAAAATTGATTCTTCTGGGCTGTTGGTGTGGCAAACATAAACAAACGCATGCCAATTGCGTTTTTTTTAATGTTACACCTGGTTTCATTCAGACTAGACCTGATCCTCGTTATCCCCTTACACATTTGGTCACCACATTCTCTGTGGGCAAATTATGCCAACAATGGTTGGAACATTCTACATTGGCATCAGTTAAACAACATCTTTCACTCTTGTCAAACAACATTAATTTGTCTGATTTCATCTTAGGTCCTAGGTCTCCTAGATCTAAGAGATTTATTTATGCTGCTTACAATGACATTTGGAAACGTTCGCAGATGGAGGCTGCCTTTTGTCTGTGCCAAATTGATCATGCCAACTTAGAAAATGTTCGTGCCGTAGTAGACAATAGCATCAACACACTTTCCTCCCGCATTTTTACGTTGGATAATATTGTTTCATCTGTTATTGATATTGTTTAAAGTGATGTGTCTGTGTTATACCATGGTCAAATTCAGTTCCGATCTGTTATGCAATTGGCTTGAACATTGCAAACTCTTAAAATTGGAAACGTGCCTTGGGATTATTTGAATGCCACTGCTTTGTTTTTGCCATTTAATCTAACTGATAAACAGAGATTTATGTCCATGAAAGATGCTGAATATACACTCTTGCATATTGAACAATTGGAGCCCTTGCCATTCTTGGTAGCGGAAACAGACTCTGCTGTTTGGTTAATTCATGGGTTATCTCTCTCCCTTTTTCACTGTTTCAATTTAAATCATGAATGCAACATTTTCCGATTGGCCGGTTTGAACCACTGGGTTGTGCATGTCTACATGAATTATTGTCACTGTCTTTCACTTGCAGATGTCAGAGGGAGGGTAAAGAAGTTTTTCGTACAGGGGAGGACAGAAAATCCACAGTAGGGCATTCCCTTGTTGGCAAACACGTTAAGTTGCACGGAGCATGTAATGTGTCAGCGCCCAATCTGGCTTGTTTCTTAAAAGGGACCCCAGTACCATCAATAATTCCTGCTTTTTCATTGCTTACTAACGACAGCTATCTTATTTTGAACAACCAAGACTGCTGTGGTTTACTCGCAGGAGTCCCATATTTAGTAACGGTTTCCCAGCATGTAACTTGTTGTAGCAATGTGCTTTTTCCACACCAGCAAAGGAGTTTAGATAGGTCCATTTGGCCTTCCATTTTGACTTTTAAAACAGATTTCAACAAGTTGAGCAGGCCCAAAGCGCTATTATTCCTACAAGAAGTGGCTCCCACTTCGGCCAGATAGACCTTCGAGTTACAGATGGCTAGTACTTCTAATGAGATACAGTCCCTTCTGAACACTAACCTCCCACTTCACTTTGGGAAGCTTATACGTCAAATACTTAATGCGTCTGACTCTAAAGGCCTTGCACTTTTTTTAAATGTGTGGGACCTGGCCTTGTGACTTCCTTTTAGATGATATTTGGAGTAATACTGGCCTTTTTTCATTCTACTTTCTCCAGCGTCTTCAGAGGGTTCCCCTTAGTATTTGTATTAGGTGTTGGAATCCTGCTTCTTCTGTTCCCACTGCGCAATGGCTGCTCATCTTGTGGTAATGCACAGACCAGGCCAATTGCAGCTGTAAAGTGATCGAATTCAACAGGTTTTTGGATGCTTGCCATTAGCGACGCTCGGTGTGAGTTATGGATGAACTTTTCGCTTTACCTACTTCATTTGCGTGCAACCAGTGTTTTACTGCTGGCGATGCCCCTTCTATTGGGCAATGGATATATGCCTCTCCAACACGCTGTATCCAGGCCCGGATTTTAACCAGTTGATGGTTCACTTAGAGGCTCATGACCAGGCTTGTTCTGGGGATGGCCATATTGCACGTGCAGCGGCACTGGGAGTATTGGCTGAATGGGATCTATGTGCGGCTGCGCAGAACGTCCTGCATCAAAGTTTCATCAAATATCATGCAAGTTGCCCAGTTATGCTTTTAGATGCATCTGAATACGAACAGCACTTTTATTCCTTTGACTTACTAAAGTGGATTGCATCCCTTTTTTCTACCAATTATAGGGATGAGCTTTTGGAGGAAATTTCATTCCTTGTTTCTCACACCTTGATGGATTAACCGCCTCCTCCCTAATAACTTTGTTATCCCCGAGGCAGCACTGTTTCCATATGTCCTAATAACAATATTGATTTTTTTTTCTCGATTTTTTTCAATCTGGTTTTTTCAAACGTTTTGAACTCTGCTTGACTTGTGAACTCTGTTTTAGTCCTTTGTCTATGTCCTATGACTGTACCAAGGCGAGGGTGTTATATGGCCCTTAGGGACATTGTCGAAATTGCTAAGTTAGCATGCCCTTTGCTGCCATAATGCTGCTTTTGCGCACGTTACTACATAACTTGTTTTTGCAAGACTCTGCTTGTGCATTTTCACATGAGAACGGGCTGCCTTTTCACGTACTCTGCTTTTCCTGGAGTTTAGTCTGAACACGATGTGCAAGCCTGATAAACAATGCCCCTTGTTATTCTGTTCTGGTCAGGCCCTAGCACCTAGACATAACATGCTAAACACAGCTGCAATTCTGAAGACTCGTGCTTAGATATTACGGGGTTGCATGTTGTTTTAACATACTTGAAGAAGGCCATTGCATGGAGAAGAGCTCAGGCTATAAGGTATAGGGTCTGCTTTCAAAGCCCAGAGAGCTTCCTTTATATAAAAAACTTGTTCTAGTCAAGGGGAGGGGGGAAGCGGAGGGGGGTAGGCCTTGTCCTTTTTCCACAGTCTTTATATAATGACTTCCCCCTTTATACTCTATCGAATTGTAACAATGCAACTGTGTTGAGTTTATGAATTTTGCTGCTGGTAGTGGTTCGTATACTGTATTGTAGAGCACGATAGATTAAAATGAATATTTTTAACTCTTTCAGTGACTCTGCCAGTTCTTATTGTGGACAAGTACGAGTGAGTGACCGAAAGAGTATGTCTTGGTCCCGCGATTCCTGAGGGAGTCTGGATTGTTGTCTAGCTTTGTGATATTTGGAGGAGAACAAATGAGACACTGTAGCTAGTTGGTTTTTGGATTTTGGGTACTAATGTGGTAGGTTGGTACACCCCTATACACTGAGGTCCTATGTTCCTGCACATAGTTCTGTGTATGTGCAGAATCCTTGCAACCGCCTCATGGTAATGCTGTACCGATGTGTGCTGTACTTAATGACAGCAATGGAGGGAGGGGACTGCGCCAAGGCAGGTGCTACCTGCTGCACCTTCATCCAAGGGAAGGACATGGACAATTGAACATTGACACTTGTGATCCAAGCACTGCATAAGCTACAGAGAAGCATCTGTGAAAAAGGAGGTGCCCCTGAGCAGGAGTGGTTTTTGAATTGGCTCTCCTGGCTCCCACGATGGATATTACATCTCTGTAAATCACTGTTGCCAGTTATCGTTGTTTTTCTATTGGTTTGTGGGGTTATACAATTGGGGATCACCTGCTGTAATAACGCAGCTCTCAAACTAGGTAAAATGCAAGTAATTTGGAAGGCTGTCTTAATCAAGAGCGAGCATAGAGAACAGTAGGACCCAAATGAAATAATGGTACAAACGCATTAATTTGATAGTGTAGGTGAAGAATTGATGAATTTATCAATAAAAATGAACAATCATAATTATTAATGGATTCACCCATTCTGAACTTCCCATCTACCTCAACAAGCAAGTATGTAGTCAGGCAGGCTCTGCGACCTAGGCCCAGGATTACCGATTGATGGGTAACGCTCGCGCCGTAAACTCTTGATCAATCCACAGATAGGCGCAACAAGATTACAATAGTCAGGGGAGATTGCCCCAATAAAGCACATATGACCGGTGGGGGTCCGCGCTCCAAAAAAAACCATTAAGTCAGATGCTACATGAGATAGGAACACATAGCCAATCGTGACCTAGCTCATGTACTGATCAAGCGCGCCCTATGTCGGACCTGTGGACATATTCATCACTGGTCTCACTGTGTCCATGCAGGTCAAGACCTACCTGTAGCGACCATTGACTATTAATTTATGACTCTAAAGGCAGCAACCAACATTCCTCACCATCTATGGTATGCTGGAAACCTTAATTTGCTCGTTGTAATATTGTATATAAAAAGACCTCAAACTCAATGTAAATTGAGACAGTCCTCAGACCAAGTGCCTGGTACTGTTCTCTGGGCCGAACTGTTTGTTTAAACAAATTGTTCCTGTTTTGCTAAATGCCTATTGCCTTCTGCTTTTTTAAGGAAATTCTACTTCGAGTAACAACTTTTTTTTAAAATCCCCTTTATCCCCTCTACATTGCATCCATATACCCCAAGGTGAAAGCCCCACCCAACACCCCCAGCAAGTCTAGGGAAGGTCTGTTCACCTTCCTGTCCTGGAAGGAAAGTTAATCTCTGACAATTTATAGTGTGAACAGGGATCAGCGAGGAGTTCTAAGAATCCCTACAAACATATTTGTTTGTGGGTGTTCCCAAACTGCCAAAGCAAACCACGCCAATGGAGTGCACACCCCCAGAGTAGGATTTACTAATGCAGTTTTTCATGAACTCGTAGTGGAGACATTTGTGGTAGTAAATAGATTTATGTCCACCAGGAATCTTTGTGGATTCTTGACAAGCATAACAAATGTAAATTAGTCATAATTTTACATTGACGCCTGAATTTACCTTTGTGAATTGGGGCCTGTGTGTTCATGTATGTGTGTTGGTATATTTGTACAAGAGTGCTTTAAGGTGTATTCATGGGTTCATAGGTATGCAAGACTGCTTATATGTCTCTTCGCCGATGTGCCTGACTGTATGTTGATCTGTGTGTGTTGTTGGACGCCTGCCATTGGCCCATCTCCATTGATGATGCTGAAGCTTTCTGTTACAATGAAAGAAGATCCATAGTCTGTAGGTATGTTAGGATCATAAGTTTATTAGAGATAATCAGGAGACCCCACCAGGAGCAGTTCCACTGCTCAGCCCTTCAAGCCAACTGACATCTGCTTACTCAACAACCCACCCAACATTCCAATTACATCACCAAGGGCCAAGCAGGACAGCAGGGGGAAAACACAGGGAGGATGTACAAGACATGTACATTACAACACATCCCCCTTTTATCAAAATCAACAAATGTAAAATAAGCAAACATGCAAAACAAATCACAAGAAAGTAAAAGTGCAAAGATGTAAAAGCCCAAAGAGAGTGTTAAGAAAATTAAGAAACAAAGAGCCAAATAACACAACGATTCGACATCTAAGTACAAAATCTTCTAACACACCAAACACATTTAAATAAAGACAAGGACTAGATTTCTCAGACTTTACAGACACAACGACGGAGGCAAACCATCCTCACCCCACCTCCTTCCCAAAGGAAAATACAAAAAAAAAAAAATTGGGGAAACACCTCCCCAAAACCTAGAAACATACTGTAAAGGGTAAATCACAACCCAATTGGGAAAACATACATCCCAAAAACACAGAAAAATAAGATAAAGGGCAAATCACCTCCCTATTGGGAAAAAACATTTCCCAAAGACACAAAAACCAGTAAAATAGGGCAAATAACCACCCTATTAGGGAAAACACTTCCCAAAAACCTAGAAAAACTAATGGGGAGACAGACTTATGTCACCCACAACCAAGATAACGGCACATGGCCTATGGAGTAACCAACTAAGTTACTCACAACCAAATGAGAGCACAAAAACTCCCAGACACTCAAACAAAACCTTAAATACCACTCCTCACAGGAGGTAAAAACAAAATCCAAAGGGTAAAACCAGAAGCAAATAAGAGAAGCTACAAAAAAAAAAATCAACTTCTCTTGTGCGTACCCGTCACGCACAATCCAACGCTAACCACACAACCACATAGAGCATACAAAAACTAGACTAGAAAACCGTGTACTACCACTTCTCCATACACCACTGATACCACTCTCACACACACTTCCCTTTTTCCATACACAAATTAAAACTGCAGGACAAGGGAAAATACACTACTCCAAACTCAAAGAACAACCCAAGAATCACACACACTAAAGTGACTGGACACAAGATCTGCATGAAGACACACATTTCACCCCCCTTAAATAGTGAATAAAGGCAAAAACGAAATTAAAGTCTTATACTCCGGTGAGCGATCTCTCACCCGAGAATGTCAATCCAAGTGGAGAACAAGTTAAAGAAACAGTGTGTCATGATATTAAAAGTAGAAACGATGACAATCCTTTTAAGCAATACCGAAACAGATGTTGCCGACGATATGTCTGAAAGCTCACTTGTTGTTATAGTCCATATCAAAAAGTAGCTGTGCCTGTCAGCCAAGAGATTCCAAGAACGTGGACCTACGTAATTACAGACATCACAGCAACCTAATGGTAATCGGTCGTATATACATGTGAAGCATGCCTCATGTGAACTCCAGCACTTCATAAGCACCGAGAGGCAACATCACGGAAGAACAAGGACGGCACGTTGAACTTACGCTCGCCGGGTGGCTCCATGCACGCATATGCTGCAGAGCGTCTGTCAGCAGCAGAACAGCAAGGAAATTCTGAGGAAAGAAGCTTGTGAGGTAAGAGCGCACTCGCTCAAAGTACACGCGCTATGCAGCACTCACGACCATTTAAAAATAGAAAATGACAGTTAAACTGGTCGAACCTTTACATCGCAGAGAAAAAAAACGCACGGTATCAGGCAAAGTCAAAGGGAAAAAAAAAAATCAAACAAAGTCCTGTTTCACCTCCACAGCTCGTCACTCTTTCCACTGGGGGGCCCATCCACAAACAAAAACGTCGCTCCCTTTGCTCCAGAGCAGGCGATGTACAGCACAGTCCAAAGTAAACACTTAATTAGATAATATATGCTGCCAAATGCGTGTTGTTCTCTCTCGATAGGAATGAACAAGCAAATGAATTTCTGCCAGATCCATTTAGCAGTTAGAAACACCACAGGCCCCAAGTCTCTGCGTAGATTTTAAAACAAAACAAAGAAAACGATCTCACCAGCCACCCCTCGTTGTGGCATTGAATGTAAGACAGAACAGCTTGCAGATCCCAGACAGTGAGGCAGGCCACATTAAAACTGCCAAATAAAACCTTGATACTTGGCTCTGATGATTTTGGAGACATCCAAAACGTGACAAGACAGATAGTTGCTCCACACATCAGTCACAGTTGTTCCCAACAAGAGCTGATAAATCCGGTATGTGAAGCAGGCAAGTAATGAAACCACACGCTGCTTTCACGTTATCCTCAGCAACAGTTCTGCATCTCTCCAAACAGCTCATCCAAAGACATTGAAACTGGCACTTACATGAATAGGGCGACCGATGACATGGTCACTGGTGGGGTCTTTTCGGTGCCAGGTTTCATTAATTTCAAATGCAGTCTAGATTCTTTAGTTACTTGCAAGTCAGAAGTCCAAATCTATTGAAGTAGCACGCAGGTTCTTTTACAACGTCGCCAGTGTTACAATGAAAGAAGATCCATAGTCTGTAGGTATGTTAGGATCATAAGTTTATTAGAGATAATCAGGAGACCCCACCAGGAGCAGTTCCACTGCTCAGCCTTTCAAGCCAACTGACATCTGCTTACTCAACAACCCACCCAACATTCCAATTACATCACCAAGGGCCAAGCAGGACAGCAGGGGGAAAACACAGGGAGGATGTTCAAGACATGTACAACACTTTCCATCTTTTTGCTCCACTCCCTGCGATTTTCTTGCTGAAGATCTCTGCAGAAAGGAGAGAGAGTTGAGGCCTTCAAAGCTAGGCCTTTCCTGACCCTTTGTTTGTTAGTTAGTTTTGTATAATTAGTAATACTCTGGTTCTTTTTCTAAATAAGATAACACTACATAGAGGTTTGAAAGCACAGTAGTCTTAATATCACATGCCTAGTCCAAACCATATGGAATATGCATTTTTTCTATTACAGATTCATGTGCTAAGCTGCCACGTGGCCCTGTCATTTGTATAACATAGTTTAACCAACTGTGCTTTGTGAAACTTGTAGTTTCGCTTTTTGTGTCAAGTAGTTAAGAAATCCTTGAATGCTAAGTGCCATAGGCTAAAAAGCCTGGTTGTAAGTCACACAGGGCCTGGACCAATTTGGCAGCCTTCCACATTGCCTTCCCCTCACTCTAATTACCCCTCATTAAATATTGAGGGAAATATTTATCATTCAGTTGCATCGCCCTTGCACCACCACGCAAGGGTGCGCAAGAGCAACACAACTACTAAATTAGATTTAGCAAGCCACACAAGGCGACCTTGAGTGGCTTGATAAATCTAGAGACAGTGATTTGCACTGCGTTGCGTTACTGTGTTCCAGGGAGGTGTTCCATGGGTGGAGAGTGGGTGTTCCCATGCATCCACCCATGGATTTTGGTGCATTCCCCCATTTACAATTACTGGTAGACCTGGGAATGAGTCAAAATGCTATGCTTTTCCAGGTAATTCATAACAAAGAGAAATATCTTTTTTTCACCTTGTTTGTTCCTCTTGCTATATGTGCTGCATTGAGCAGCACACATAGAGATAGGACAATGCCCGAGAGGATTTTTTTGTGTAGGAAGTTGTCCCTTCCTGCTCAAAAGCAAAGCACACGCAGGTCTCCATCAACCAAATTAGCCCCCACCGCAGTGACATCAGCCCCCAGCTAAAAAGAAGCTAAGTACATGAGCAACAAAACGCTTTCCATGGTTTTATCTAGCCTATGTGCAGTACCATTGTAGTCCTTTATCTAACAGTAAGTGCTAAAATTGTAATTCTCTATCTATGATTGTTGCTAACGTATAGTCCTACTTCTATGTCTGTGATCATCGGGGCCAGTTTTTAGATTTGAAAATCTAGTCGCCCTATAACTCTGTCTCCATCATGCTCTTTTACAAGTACTGCTTCCAACCCACATCCACCAGCTTCCGTTATCAGTGGCGTAGCTAGACCTTTGGCACCCCATGGCTGTCCCTGCGTTTGGCGCCCTGCGGGCGGTCACAACCAAGGAGGTGAGGTGCTGCCGATTCCTGTGTTTGGCCCACGCGACAGCCACAGGTAAGAGTGGGGGGGAGGCCACCGCCCCAAAAACTCATGCAACCCGGGGCTGACCACCCCCTCCTGCCCCCACTTGCTACGCTACTGTCCGTTATCACAATGCCTTCACAATGAGCCTCCTTGTTTGCTATGTTCCACACAAACTTTACATTCTTTTTCAGCAAATTTCTGATTGGGGGAGTCTTCTCTGCATACTACTTGACAAACCATGCACTGAACTCAGCCAGCCCCCAGAACTCTTTTACTGATCCTTGTAATGAGGACTTGGAGCTAACTAAAGTTTCCTTGGGTTCCCCCTTTACCTGAAACACCAAGTCCAACCTTCCACTCCAACTTAACATTGAAATACTTATTATCTATAGGTGACTACCGAGAAAAGACTCAACACTAAAGCCCTAATTACCAGAAGCCCAGAGGTGGGTGCTATATATAGCACTTATTAAGAGTTCTGCTTGAAAAATGGGCATAGCATGATTTTTTGGGGGTCCCACACCAAAATCCATATGCCCCAGAATTTAACAAGCATATTTCTCTCGGAAAATGTTGACAGGTTTGACCTGCCAAAATGTACTTTAGGAAAATTTCAAGGGTATGGTGTTTGCAGTGAAATCCACATGTGTATGGTATTCATTCTTCCAATGCCTCACTGGTTTCAGCAATTGTGGAGCACCACATTTACTAAGAGTCTCCTGCCGAAGATTGCATTCTCATAATCGAAAGAAGGGGGTTCTAAAAGGGGAAGCAGCCATTACAACATAACTGTTCCACGCAGAGCCTTTACCACACATGCATTACAACGTCTGCACTGTTACCATGCATAGCTATCACGAGTTTTATTATGATGTATGCAGTGAGTGCATATGCTGGTATCAATCAATCTATTTGTAGAGAGCGCTATTTACCCATGAGGGTCTCAAGGCGCTGAGGGGAGTGGAAGCTTCGCTACTTTTCGAAGAGCCAGGTCTTGAGGAGTCTTCTGAAGGCGAGTAGGTCTTCGGTCTGCCGTAGGTGGGTAGGAAGGGTTTTACAGGCCTTGGCGGCGAGGTAGGAGAAGGATCTGCCCCTTGAGGTTGTTTGTTGTATGCGTGGGACGGCAGCGAGGGCGAGGCTGGCGAAGCGGAGCTGGCGGCGAGGGGTGTGGAAGCTAAGTCTGCTGGTCTGGCGTTGTGGAGTGCTTTGTGTGCGTGAGGAGTTTGAAGGTGATCCTCTTGTCGACGGGGAGCCAGTGTAGGTTTCTCAAGTGGAGGGTGATGTGGCTGCGGCGGGGGACGTTGATGATCAGTCTGGCGGAGGCATTTTGGATGCGCTGTAGTCGTCGTAGGTGTTTGGCTGGGATTCCGGTGTAGAGTGTATTGCCATAGTCCAGCCTGCTGCTGACGAGGGCCTGTGTCACCGTTCTTCTTGTTTCGGTCGGGATCCACTTGAAGATCATGCGGAGGGTGTTGTAGCAGGAGGAGGAGACGGCGTTGACCTGTTTGGACATGGAGAGGGAGGAGTTGAGAATGAATCCAAGATTGCGTGCGTGGTCAGTGGGTGTCGGTGCTGTCCCCAGAGTGGTTGGCCAGCAGGAATCGTCCCAGGCTGAGGGGTTGGGTCCGAGGATGAGGACCTCCGTCTTGTCCAAGTTCAGTTTCAGACGACTGATCCTCATCCAGTCGGCAATGGCCTTCATTCCGTCATGGATGTTGGTTTTGGCGGTGCGTGGGTCCTTGGTGAGGGAGAGGATGAGCTGAGTGTTGTCAGCGTAGGAGGTGATGTTGAGGTTGTGGTGGCGGGCCACTTGTGCGAGGGGGGCCCTGTAGATGTTGAACAGCGTCGAACTGAGGGAGGAGCCCTGGGGGACGCCGCAGATGATGTCGGTGGCTTCGGATCGGAAAGGTGGGAGGCGGACGCTCTGGGATGTGTCGGAGAGGAAGGATGTGGTCCAGTCGAGGGCATTCTCTTGGATACCGGCTTCATGGAGGCGTGTTTCTAGAGTGCGATGGCACTCTGTGTCGAACGCGGCCGAGAGGTCCAGGAGGATGAGGGCAGATGTTTTGCCGTTGTCTAATTGGCACTTGATGTCGTCTGTAGAGGCGATGAGGGTTGTCTCGGTGCTGTGGTTTCGTCTGAAACCGGATTGGTACGGGTCCAGAATGTTGTTGTCTTCGAGGTGGCAGGTCAGTTGCATGTTGACGATTTTCTCGATGCCCTTCGCCGGGAACGGGAGCAGGGAGATGAGCTGGAAGTTCTTGAGGTCCTTGGGGTCCACCTTGGGCTTTTTGAGGAGGGCGTTGATTTCAGTGTGCTTCCAGCTTTCCAGGAATGTTGCTGTTTTGAAGGAGATGTTGATGATCTTCCGTAGTTGGGGTGCGATGGCTGCGTCTGCCTGGTTAAATATGTGGTGTGGGTACGGGTCAACGGTGATCCTGAGTGGATGGAGTTCATGACCTTGCGTGTCTCGACGTCGCTGACGTTGGACCAGGAGGTCAGGCGGTTGGTGCTGTTGGTTTTCGGGAGAGGGGTGGAGTCTGGCGTGGTCGGGTCGGTCGTGGTGTTGAAGCTTTCATGGATGTTGGCGATCTTGCGGTGGAAGAAGATGGCCAGTGAGTCGCACAGTTCCTGTGAGGGCGGGATGTCGTTGGTGTTGGCGCTGGGGTTGGAGAGTTCTTTAAAAATGCGGAAGAGCTCTTTGCTGTCGTGTGCGTTGTTATCCAGGCGGTCTTTGAAGGAGGATCTCTTGGCTGATCTGATGAGGTGGTGGTGTCTGCGGGTGGCGTCCTTGAGGGCTGCGTGGTTGTCCGGTGTGCGTTCGTGGAGCCATTTCTTCTCCAGTTTCCGCGCTTGGAGGCCAGGAGCTCGTCGGTGAACCAGGTGGCTCTCTTGCTGGCGTGGTTGTTGGAGGGTTTCTTCAGTGGGGCGAGGGTGTTGGCACAGTCGTTGATCCACTGTCTGAGGTTGCGGGCTGCGTCGTCTGGGTTGGTATGGGTTGGTGGGTGGGTTCTTGGAGAGGGTGGTGGTCAGCTGATCTTCGGTGACTTTGCTCCAGCAGCGGCGAGACAGCTGTTGGGTGCGATGGTGCGCGGTTGGTTTTTTGAAGGTGAAGTGAATGCAGCGGTGGTCGGTCCAGTGGGGTTCGGTTGTGTGGTCGAAGGTGACATGGGTGCTTGTGGAGAAGATGGCGTCCAGCGTGTGGCCGGCGGCGTGGGTAGGCGCGGTGACGAGTTGTCTGAGGCCGAGGTTGGCGATCAGCGTGGAGGAGTTGGCGTTGTTGTTGTTCTCGAGGTGGAAGTTCAGGTCCCCGAGGAGGATGTAGTCCATGGAGGCGAGTGCGTGGGTGCTGGTGGAGTTACTGAAGCGGGCCCGGGGTCCGGGGGGGTCTGTAGATGAGAGTTCCTCTGAGGGTGGTGTTGGGGTCGGTGTGGATCCGAAAGTGCAGGTCTTCGGCGGTGCTGAGGAAATCGCCTGCGTGGGTGGTGACCTTGAGGGTGGACTTGTGGACGATGGCTATTCCTCCTCCGATGCTGTTGGCGTGGGCCCTGCGGGTGATCTTGTATCCGTCTGGGATGGCTACAGCGATGTCTGGTGCAGAGGAGTCGTTCCACCACGTCTCGGTCAGGAAGGCTACGTCCGGGCCTGTGGTGTCAAGCAGGTCCCAGAGCTCGATGGCGTGTTTGCGTGCGGTGCGGGTGTTGAGGAGTATGCAGCGGAGGAGGTTGGGTCTGGTTCTTGGTGGTTTGATGGTTCTGTCGCTGGTGAATCTGCAGCTGCGGAAGGAGAAGGGTCAGTGGGTGTGTTTCGGGGCGGCCTGGTTGCAGTGTTGGTCTCGGCCAGTGTTGAGAGTGTGGAGGGAGTCGGCGTCGTAGCTGAGCCTGGGACGGGTGCGGTGGGGGTGCAGGGTCAGGGGTTCTGGCACTGGGAGTGGGAGTGGTCCAGGCACGGACGGGCTTGCCTTAGGTGCGCCAGCGATGCGCCGTCGGCGCCCCCGCTGAGCGCGGCCGTGTAGCGGCTTCCATATGAGGGGATGTGGGAGGGAGGAGCAGCTGGGAGGCGGGAGCGGTCGGGGAATGGGATTGCAGGTGGGCGGGTGCAGGGACGCAGCGGTGGGAAAAATGGGCGGGGGGCGCAGGGGAACTGGGCACAGGATGGAAAAACAAGTTTAGGGAAGAAAACAAGTACAGGCACAGAGGAATAAAAACAAGTCTGGGCAAGAGAGCAAGTTAGGCACAGGGGAATAAAATCAAGTCTGGGCAAGAAAGCAAGTACAGGCACATGGGAATAAAAACAAGTCTGGGCAAGAAAGCAAGTACAGGCACAGCGGAATAAAAACAAGTCTGGGCAAAAAACCAAGTACAGGCACAGGGGAATAAAAACAAGTCTGGGCTAGAAAGCAAGTACAGGCACAGGGGAATACAAGCAAGTCTGGGCAAGAAAGCAAGTTAGGCACAGGGCAAAAATACAAGACTAGGCAAAAACAATGCAGGTATCGGTGGTAAAGGTAGGTGCATGGTCAAGGGTTTTGTGCGGGCTGCGCTTGGGTCTATTTTTAGGGAATAGGGCAGGGGTTGGCTATTTGTTAAAAGGGTCAGAGTGGGGGAGCATCGGGGACCGGCTTGAGTACTCAGGGCAGAGGTCTGGGAAAACTTTTATCACACATAGGCCTTTGATATACATACTTTACATCAAAATATATTATAAAAGCATGAGTGGTAAAGGTTATATGAGGTAAAGGCATTTGCGTTGTTGCGCATGCGTGGTAAAGGCTATACTTGGAAAAGTCATTTGCGTTGTAATACATGCATGATAAAGGCATGCGTTACAATGGAATGAGTTGTTCTGTCATACAACCCAATACCCAGTTACTTATTTAATGTAGTAACACCTATTAATGAGTTACCACTAGGCCATAATTTAATGTATTAATTTCATAACAGTGTTTTGCACAATTGTGCTTTTCCTCGATTTGTTACTGGATGATAAAGTCAGTTCTCCTTCTAGCGTTAATTCATTATTACAAAATTAATTTTTAAATAATCTTTTTAACAACTGTACACAGTTTGAAAAGGGATCACACCTGAATCCTCATATTTACACAATCTATTCCTTGTAATACCTTTTGGATGCACAGCACATCTTTCTGTGCCCATTTATGCAGGGAACGAAGAATGTTCCATTTGAAGAGTTTGAGTTTGAGTTTAAATCACTTCTAAAGCGCACGTACACCTGACGGTTTCATGGCGTTGTGGTTCACTGTGCCTCAATTAGCAGGGGGGCCAGGAGACAGAAAAGCAACTCATTGGGGGAAGTCTTGTGAAAAAAGAAAGGTTTTTTAATGCTTTCCGGAACAGAGGATATTGGGTGAGGGACCTGAGATGAAGCGGAAATGAATTCCAGAAAATGGGGGCAATGGTGGAAAATTTGGAGCCTCCCCATTTTTTTCGACGAAACCGGGGGACGACCAACAAGTGTTGTGAGGAAGATCGTAGTTCCCTTGCCGGGGTATAGGGTTTAATCTCAGAGGAGATAAAGGCTGGGGAGGATCATGACTGAGCCTGAAAGGTGATGCAACCCATTTTGAACAATGATCGTTCACGAATAGGGAGCCAGTGCAGGGATTTTAGAAGCGGAGTGACGTGGTGTGACTTGGCCAACTTATAGACTAGGCGAGCGGCCTGGTTTTGTACCAGCTGCAGCCGTCGGACACTGTAAGCGGGCATACCACAATATAGAGCGTTGCCATAGTCTAATTTAGAGACGACCATAGCCAGTGCAATAAGTTTCAGGGCAGGGAAAGAGAAGAAGCGGGAAACCTTACGGATAGTGCGGAGAGAAAGAAAAGAAGAGGACACCACCGAACTCACCTGGGAGTGCAAGGTAAGTTGATCATTGATCTTGAATCCAAGCGCTTTGACAGAAGGAGAGGGGGAAGGGGAGGGACCCAGAGAAGAGGGCGTAAAAAGAGAGGACCAGGGACAGGCACAACCACCTGTTAAAACCAGTTCGGTTTTATCCGGGTTAAGTTTCAGGTGGTTGTGACTCATCCAGTCCCGGATAAAGATCATAGTGGTTTGAAAGTTAGATATGGATTCAGGGGCTGAAGAAAGATTGAATATGAGCTGGAGGTCATCCGCATAATTGAATACGGAGACCTCCATGTGTTGAAGGGCGAAGACAAGAGGGGCAATGTAAAGATTGAAGAGTAGTGGGGAAAGAGAGGAACCCTGGGGGACCCCGCATGGCACCTTGCAGGGCTCAGCCGAGAATTCGCCCAGCCGCACTGCTTGGGTGAGGTCCCTTAGGAAGGAGGACAGCCAGACTAGGGCTACCCCGCCGACCCCGGCCGCCCCGACACGGGAGAGTAAGGAGTATAATGTATTTTGCTCCTTCGTTCCACGGTGAGTCTCTTCTTTTGTCAAGAATTTTATGTTTTTGTTAGTCTTCGTGAAAAATACAGTCGACTGACATGCTATGCTCTTGCCTGGGTGAAAAGGACTGGACCTGAATTTGTTGAGCCCAGAACCCCAGAGTGACTCCCAGGGCTAAGCGGCTGGCCTCCTGACTTGATTTCTTTTTCTTCTTTTTTTTTTTATCAGGACCCCCCCTAACCCAAGAGAAAATTCGCTCAAACGTAGCTAGTGATTGGCTGCTGAAAACAAGCGGGATATTCCGAAACAAATATAGTAGTTTGGGGAAAATACGTCATCTTTAAGACGTTGCACCTTCCTACTATAGTTGGGTGCAAGTTGTCAATTTTCCGAAGTGATTTCCCCATTGTAGTAGCAAGAGGAGTCAAGTCAAGTCAAGTCAAGTCAAGTCACAGAAATTTGTATAGCGCGCTACTCACCCAGAGGGTCTCAAGGCGCTTAAGGGAAAGGGGATTGTTACTGATCGAATAACCAAGTCTTAAGGTGCTTCCTGAATGAGAGATGGTTCTGGGTGAGACGGAGGTGAGAGGGGAGGGAATTCCAGGTCTTGGCCGCCAGGTAAGAGAAGGATCTTCCTCCCATGGTGGCTTTTCGGATGCTTTTCGGCGAGGGCTAGGGGGCTCGATATACAGAGCGAATAACAGGGGGGATCAAGGACACCCCTGCCTCGTCCCTCTTGTGATCTTGATTTTCTCTGTCAGCTGGCCATTAATAAGAATTTTAGCAGTGGGGTCTTGATAAAGTGCCTGGATTGCCTGAACTATTTTTGGACCAAAGCCAATCCGCCGCATAGTAGCCCATAGAAATTGCCAGGAGACCCGATCAAACGCCTTTTCTGCGTCTAAAATAATTAACAGAATCGGGTCTCCTGACACTTCTGCGGCATCGAATAAGGTGATCGAGCGGCGGATGTGCTCAGTGGTCCCTTTTTTGGGAATAAAACCGTGTTGCCAGTTGGATTCAATGTTGGCAGAGAGTCTAGTAGCAATAATTTTCGAGAACATTTTTGAATCAGTATTAATTAAGGTTATAGGTCGATACGATGACATTTCCAATAGTGATTTATCCTTTTAGGAAAAATAACTATCTTAGCAGATGACCAAGACTCTGGGGGTTTGGCTCCTCCAAAAATAGACCTCACCACCTCGGTGAATATATCTTTTATCTGCAGTGAGAAAACTTTATAAAATTCTACGGGTATGTTATCAGTCCCGGCAGCTTTACCATCCGGTAGGCAAGTGAGTGCAGTTACAATCTCGCTCCACGTCGGAAAGGTTTCAATTGCCTCCCGTTCATTCGGATTAAGTTTACTAATGGGGATCCTAGCTAGATATGCCGTAATTCTAATCTGCATATCCAAATCGACTTCTTCTGAGTAGAGTTCCTCATAATATTTCCTTAAAGCTTCGTCTATCTTCCTAGGATCAGAAACTCCTAGATTATCTATGTTTATTATGGTGATGGTGTTAGCAGTTATCTACTGTCTGGTGGCAATGGCCAGTTGATGACCAATACTCTCCCCTAGCTCGTAGCATTTTTCTTTAGAAGCTGCCCATTTCATAGCTATTTTCTCTGCCAACACAGCGCCCATCTCTGATTTGGCCACTGAAACCGCCAACTGTGCCTCATCGACTCCTGATCCGGTCTGGACCGCGTTAATTAGTTTTTTTCTCCGCTTCCACCATCCGCACTTGTGACAGACTAATTTGCATCTTCTCTTTTTTATTCTTCCTAATAGAAAATCGGAGTGTCTCACCCCTTATGCCGGCCTTAAGAGTATCCCACACAACCATAGTGGAGGCAGACCCATTATTTATACTAAAAAAATCTTGTATCCATCCGCCCATATGTTCTCTATAATTATTGTTATATAGCTGTGCTTTTTCAAAGGTCCAGTGTGAGATAAAAAGTCCAGTGTGAGACTGGTTCCTGACTGCCTCAGCCTTCTAAAGTTAAAATAAGAGGGTTATGGTCAGACAGAATACGGGGGGCGACGTCAATAAAACAGTCTTGGATTAAAGCAGGAGATAAAAAAATAATAATCTAGTCTGGCTAGTGACAAGTGGGGAGCGGAGAAAAAGTAAAGCCAAACTGATCCGGTTTCCAGTAGGCCCAGACATCTTTTACACCATGAGTGCCAACTAAATCAAGCAACGCTCGAAACACTTTAGGGTTCCTACCCTGATAGGCCCATACCCCTGTTGTATCCCATGTACTAGGTAAATTTAATTTCAAGTCGCCGCACAAGAATAAAGGAAGCGGCCAATGAGCAAGCTCTTCATTTACCTGGTATATAACCCCTGGGTCGTCCAGGTTACTAGCATGAACAGAACAAATAGTGAATACAGATTTACGAAATAAGGTGCACCTCGCAATAACCCATCTCCTTAGTGCATCAACTTTAACTTGACTGGCCACTAACGGTAAGGTTTTCCGAGCCATTATTCCAGCCCCCTTCACCTTTGCCCCTTGTGACGTTGCCCCGATAACTTTAAACCCAAGAGAACTCAACAAAGATCTCTGGGCCTCTTCAATGTGTGTCTCTTGGAGTCAAATTATATCTGCCCCCATTAGCCGTAATGTCTGTGCAGTTCTCTGTCTATTTGACGGATCATTCAAACCACAGATGGTTAGTGAAACAATCTTACGTTTATTTAATGAGCCCATTATTTAATTCTGGTGATGATCCATATCTGAGTGGTGCCAGTTTGTACCTTCGCTATACATCTCCTCCCCCCATATAACCTCCAACCCACACCCACCCAGTCTCTCCCTCCCCCCCCATATCATGTTCCCATATCCCCCACCATCCAAAAACTCGCTCATAATACTCCTCTGAGCTACAGTGCAAAAAAAAGATTGAAACTTAAATACAGTCGAGCTCAGCCTGTTGTCTTTTAAGCCTATGTTGACCCGGGACCCAGTCAGCCTCCCCCCCACCCAAAAAAAATAGACCGTCAGGATAAACCTGAATGATGGTGAGCACATGTGAGGTCCTGGTCTCCACCCTGGTTATGGCCTCGTCAGTTGGTAATCTGACCTGAACAGCCCTAAAGGAAAATAAGGAAGCTCAATTTATACAAGAGACAGAAAAAAAGAAAGCAAACTAAGTAAATAATTTAAAAAAAAGGAAAAAAAAAGAATTTTGGTCAAAAGTGTCGATCATGGTATAGTCCCAACTTGGATATGTTGTATTAGATATTATTTGATCTTAAACTGAGTCAAGAATCTTTTAGGACGGCAATCAGTTTTTCAGGTTTTCTTTCTTCTGGATAGCTCTTTCAGATATTCTCCGGCTTTAATCTCAGACAAGAATACTCAGGTTGATCCTTCGAAAATAACTTTCAGTCTCGCCGGGGTCATCAAGTAAACTTGAGCCCCTGACTGTTGTAATGGTGTTATCAATTGGCGGAGCCGCCACCTCCGCTCAACCGTTGCATGCCCAAAGTCTGGTTTCAAGAAGAATTTTATCCCATCTACTTCTTTAGGAGAGTTTGGCCTGGCCTGATCATATACTAACTGTCTTAGCAAAAATTCCCCCAAAAAACAAAAAAAAATCTTGGTTTGTCATTGCTAGATTTAGTACCGTCCCGCCGTGATTTCAAGTTAAAGGGGAACCAGTGAGCCCTTTGGATTTCTTGATCCCAGTTCCAGCTAGACTGCGAGGGGAAGGCAGCCCAAAGAAGTCTCACCATAAATGCTCTGGGATCTTCCCCCTCGTCCCCCTCGACCCCCTCCGGTATTCCTAATAATCTGAGGTTGTTTCTCCGCATTCGGTTTTCTTGATCCTCCAGCTTTATCATCATATCCGTAAGACAAGCCTCCTGGGTTGCAGATTGCTCTTTTACTTGCGCCACTTCCGTCTCGAGAGACTCTGTTCTACCTTCAACCATGGCGACCCTATCTTCAAGATCAGTACAAATTTTGTTTAATTTTCGGATGCCGCCCTGGAGTTTTTTAGAGGCCCCTCTTGCAGCTAAGCTTTCTGTTTTAGCCTCATCTCGAAACTGTTTGATAGACTCCAGAATTGAGAGTAGAGATGGTTTGTTTGTGCTTGTGGAGTCCAGCTGTGGACTAGCCCCTTGCTGGAGGCTAATATGCCCTGAGGACAATGACAAAGTCCCTTGTAAACCTGAGTGGCACCATTTCGGCTGACTGCGTTTCCTGCTTCAAACTTTTTTCCTTTTTACTGTGCTCAATGCTGAATCATTTTGCCCCCCTTCAGACTTGCTACTTTCAAGTGAACTTATCGCCTCATCATCCGTCCCTGACACAGAGCCATCTGAGACGGAGAAAAAGTTCTCATTTACTAGGTCCGGGGTCTGTGGGTCGAGAGAGCTCTTATTTGCATTTCCAAGGCTATCTTCCATGCCCCCTCTATCTTTGCTGGAGACACTTTTAACCGCTTCAAAGTCAGTTATGATAGGTACATCAACGGTGAAAGATAAAGTACCATTATCAGGGGCGGCATCGCTAGATATGGTAATCTGAACATCGTGATTTGAGGCTGGCGGCATTGTTTCTTTGTCTACTGCAGGCTCTATTCTGGTTGCATCCATGGTTAATTGGGCATGCTGGTGCAATGGTTGCACGACATCTGAAGCTGTTGCAGGAACCACATCAGCTGGGCGGCTTAACTCATTTATAGCAGGAGTAGAAGCAGGAACAGGGATAATTATGGGGGGGTTTTAACAGCAGGGAAATGTCTAGCTATGACAAAAAAATAACAACCACAGCGGACTGTAGTGTGAGCACCTCGAACTTAAGTAGTCCCAAACAATATCTTGAGTTCTGTGCTGACAGACCTCCAGGACCTGCTGTGTTTCGGTCCCACTGGATTTCCAGATAACAACTTGAAGCAACGTGGAGGCAGCACCAGTTATATAGTAGACAGTTGAAGCATCTAGTTGTATTAAAATGTCTTTTATTTTTATTTTTCAGAAGTGCACAAGACAGCCAACGCGATTCGTTCCTACCCAGGGAAGTTCGTCAGGGCAGAAATAATAATGCATTTAATGGAATGTCCCAAAGACTGCAAGTGGACAACGTCCGGTGTAAACCAGTTTGACGGTATATCAGCAGAATAATCAATATGATAACCAATGTCCTATTTATTTATTTATTTATTTATTTACGTAATTTTTATAGCGCAACAAATACCCTGGGGTGTCTCGGCGCTGTGGAGCTACTGGGGACAGTCATCCTCTCACTGGTTAAATAACCACGTTTTTAAGAGCCTGCGGAAGCTCATCAGGTTCGGGGCAGTTTTGATGGAATGTGGCAGAAGATTCCAGAGTTTTGGGGTGGCTACCAAGAAACGTCTATCTCCCCAGGTGGCCGTTCTTGTGCGTGGCACAGTGAGGAGGTTGGTATTGGCCGATCTTAATTGCCGTCTAGGAGTGTATGGCTGAAAGGCTTCCGTCAGGAACCTGGGTCCTATGCCGTGTACTGCCCTATATGCAATGCAGAGGGCCTTGAATTTAATGCGGCTCTCTACTCTCAGCCAGTGGAGTTGACGAATGCCAAGAGTGGTGGAGTTGCGGCGAGGAAGGCTCAGGAGAATCCTGGCTGCCGCATTCTGGATGGATTGCAGCTTTGTTATAACACGCTTCTGGGTATGGAGAAAGAGAGCGTTTCCATAATCCATTTTGGAGAAGACTAAGGTAGAGACCAGAGTCTTCCCAGCTGAGGGAGGGAGATAAGACAGCAGCTTCTTAATCTTTTTCAGAATAAAGAAAGAAGACGACACCACCTTGTTTGTATGAAGGTCAAATACCAACTTGCTGTCAAAAATGATTCCCAGGTTTCTGGCTTTTTCCACTGGGACAGGTGGATAGCCGAGCTTTTCCGGCCACCAGTTAGAAGACCATTCTGGAGAGAGTTTTCCAAAGGTCATAACCTCGGTCTTGTCCGAGTTGAGCCTAAGACAATTAGAGGCCATCCAGGTACTGACCTCAAGCATAGCTCTCTGGAAGTTGGCTGCCACAGCGCAGCCGTCCTTATGGATGCTCAGGACCAGCTGGGTATCATCTGCATAAGATGTTAGCCGTACTCCATGTGCCTTTATTACCCTCGCTAAGTCTGCTACATAAATGTTAAATAGCATGGGACTTAGCGAGGAACCTTGTGGGACTCCACAGGGGAGTACAGAGGTGGGTGAGTAGAAATCTCCCAGCCTTACAGTCTGGGTACGCTGGGGTAAATATTGATAACCCCTGTTGGTACAGGTGTAGTAAGGCTCGAAGCACCAACCTTGGTAGGGTATATAAATGGTGAAAAATAGGTCACTTAGTAGTTTGCTGCTTTAACATCGTATTAAAATTACCAGGTATCCATGAATCCCATATGCGTCTAGTGGACGCCAGTGTGGCGTCCTGCGGTATGGGGGATACTACCGATCACTCACTCCTTGTAGAACAAGACTTCTGGTAACTAATCAAGGCTTGCTCAAATACATCGGGGCATCTCCATCGGACCACTGGCTAGAACACCTTCTATTATCATCCAGTAGACGCATATGGGATTCATGGATACTATATAACTGGTTCTGCCGCCACGTTGCTTCAAATGTCTAGCTATGGATGGATAATTTCCCTGGGGCAAAGTGCCTGCAGCAGAGTTTTCATTCATGTTATTCGCCCCACCAGTTTAACTTATCTTTTTTGCCCCCCCATCTTCCCTTGTACCTTTTTTAGGAAGTTCTGTTCTTTCAATAGCCTTTTCCAGTTTTTCTCTGTCTCCGTTTTCTTCATGGCTCAGGTTTTCTTTGGCTTTAAGCATTTTCTGTACGTGTGGTCATTCTGTTGTTAACCACACTGCTCCGTTTAGCAGATAAAAGTCCGCCCCTCACGATGTTCAATCGTACCGGTGGTAGTCCACCACCGCCGTTGATAGAGATGTTAGAGTTTGGCAGCCCTAAACATCCTTGGAGTACATGCAGCGTTTCACTAGAAATGGCAGAGGAGCAGTCGGCCGTTGCAGGTACGCCAGCACGAACCCGTACGTGCCAAATCGCTGTAATCCTGACATGCACAGGAAAGCTTCTGTGGCCGCGCCGAGCAAATGCGGATGCCTGCGGGACCCGCGATTCGGCAGTGTCAGGCAGTTTGAGTCCGCTCATCCTCTCCAACAAGGAAGAAGCCGGACCAATATACCAAGCCGCCGAGTCGAAGTAAGCTACAGTCCGCTCAGGTCAGAGTCGCGTTGAAAGTGGCGTGGAGACCAGGAAAGAGATCTCTCACGCTAGCGCCATCTACTGTCTCCACTTTAGGCTATTGAGTGACTTGAGCCACAGGAAAAGAAAGCTCCAACAACCTTCAGCTCAGCCTCTGGACTCTGCCTTCCAGGAGTCTACCCTGCCAAGGGGTGCCACCCCAGTCCCGGACCGTTGGAAGTGGGCCTAAGGTGCTCTGTAAAACTTTGTGGATCCAGTGGAACCAACGCATCTTCTCTACTGCGCGGCTCAACCCCGAGCAAAACCAAAGCATCGCATCTGCTGCGTGGGTCTCCTCCAGCGCAAAGACCCATATCGCAGCCCACTGCCTAATCGGAACTGCTGCTGCATGATGCATCCTCAGCGCAGGCCCTTTTATCCCTCACCAACGGCAGCCTTGACAATGACATCAGACTCTGCGTCGCAGCTCCTCGGAACCAACGCATAGCCCTGACTTCGTATCGCAAGCTCTCTTTGACGAAATCCTCGCTGACTCAGAACTTTTCACTGCAACCTCGGCACATCTTGGAACTGACACATCACTTCGGCCGCACCATAAATCTTCAACACAAACCCTTGTAACGCTACGCAAACCAGGATTTACTGTACTTTATTCAGTGGACCTCACTGGGACCCAGTAGCTGGGCCATGTTCCATAATGGTTGGCCTTAACTTGTGACTTTATCCCGGTCCAGCGCGACCTGATATCCACAGTTGGCGCTTTGTGCTTTTTGGTGGTATTTTGTGCTGAATCTTTAAAATTGCATATCTCTAGTTCTACTGATTGGATTTTTGTCATTTTGATCTTGTTCTGTTTATTAAAACTAACTCTATTTTTCTAACTTGGTGTGGCATCCTTTTTGTGTGGTGTTTTTCACTTTATTACTGTTTGGAGTGTGTTGCACAAATAATTTACACATTGCCTCTAAGTTAAACCTGACTGCTCAGTGCCAAGCTAACAGCTTAGCGTTGGCTTTTGCCTCACCCTGACAAGGATTGTGGTTGCTGCTTGGCCAGGGTTCGCAACCCAGACAACCAACAACCCAGTTTCTTCCAGCAAGCTTTGAATAATGAGTGATAAAAGAGGCAGCTGGGTCCTGGGATAAGAAGTGTACAGTTTTTGCATTGTGATGTAGTATTCTTTAAAGAGGTGCATTTTCTATTTTTTTCCTCAACTGGAGAAGTTTTGAGGTAGCCCTGATGGATAGGGGATATTGTTCCAGGTCCTGCGAGCATGGATGGAAAAGGCCTTGTCTGTTTGTTTACACTTCTCTCCAGTTTGATGGTGGCCTAGCTGCGGGTGTAGAAAAAAGACAAAGCCTCTGTAGGGACCTATATTTCTTTTAACATTGAGTGTATCATAAAAATTAGTGAAAAAGATGCCAAGGAGAGATACTTTGAAGTATTATTCACAACATAGAAAGTTTATTTAACAATTTTTTCATTTTTAAAATTTTTTAAGAGACATTTGTGCAAAGGTACATTTCATTGTCACTGTGAAAATCAACATTTTTACATACATATTTTAGTGGTAATCTTATCATTCAAAAATGCCCTCTAATAGCAATTAGTCCTAATGATCTAGAACACAGACTCATACATCAATCATACATTTTCATAAGAGAAAAAAGGGAACATACCTAACGACATGAACACATAAACAAAATTATACAAAATATTAGACTAACACAGGTAGTAGCTCTAAGGTGTACTTAATGGGGTACGTATAGGAACCTAGATGGTGTGGTTCTACTGGTTAGGATGTAGTTAACCAGTTTGTATCCTGGACAGTAGATGTTGGGCCGACGTACGTTTCGGTGAAAGTCACCTTCCTCAGGGCCAAGGACAATGAATATACAAGTATATAATATAAAATCTTAAAAATAAGAGGGCATGATACAAGGTTCTGAAAGACAGAGAGAACAAAAAGATTTTTAAGTATCGGAATTTCTTTTACTTTTTTATATATCACAGTCTTAATCAATGGCATCATTTATATACATATCTTCTTTACAGGTTTTAAAATTTAATAAATGCTCATAGCTAACAAAGCATCTTTCTGACTAGAGATAAGAAAGACCATAGGAGTTGTGAGTCCACATGGTGAGGAGATGAGAGGTAAAGTCACCAAATATACCCATTAGATTTGGTTCACCCAGAGTGTTAACATTGAAAGTGCCAGGTGCATGCAGTGCTTAAAAAATGTTTTGGAGTACTGTGATCTTGGGTTAACATAAAAGAACTATACCTATGATATGGCGAGTCTAGGCGTGTTTTAGGTGAGGTTCTGGCCTGTCTCTTTGAGGCATGTGCTAAAAGATACAAAAGGATTTCTGTAGTTTTTTATTTATTGAGAGGCTGTATTGTAGGTGACAATGGGATTGGTATTAAATTACCTCAGTGTCCAAGGCGCGCTCCCTTAAGTTTTCTCAGTTTTAGAGCCACCCGGTGGACTTCTGTATGTCGGGGGGTAGTCGCTGTATAAATACCAAAAATATAGTCGATGAACTGGCCGCATAAGAGGCAGGGCTCAAAAATGAGTTTGCACCAGGTAGTAGGTTAGTTACCTGATCGTTCGTATTACGCGATATTTTTATTAAGGAGACATGGAACGTTTGGTATAAAGCGCCTTTATCTGTATGAAGAGATAACAAAACATGTAGACAGGAGTAGGATTTTGTACCTCAGTTTTTATAGCACGCGGCGGTAACAGGAGCTGCTCTCACATTTGCACTACATTGTCGACAGAAACCTAAAATGTGTATCTGCTACGGGGTTTTTTTGAAACTTGATAATTACATATGGATTAAAAACTGATCTGTAGTTTACGTTTTTACGGAGAAGAGTTGGTAATGCGGCTTTGGACTGGAGGTGCAGCACGATAGATTGATACAGCAGCATGTTTGTATACTGCGTGGGGGATTGAATTAAATGTTGAGAGTGGCTCATCTTACCTGATTCCTAACGGTCCGATTTCGTGATCGGCGCTTCCAGGGACTCAGCCCAACGTGGGTAATTATTCAGATACACGTGTTTACAGCCTCTAGAAGTGATAGGAACAGCGGTCAGTTGGTACGCTAAGACTATTTAGACACTGCCTTAATTTGCTAAGATCCTATCGAGGAAGTTAGATTCAGTATAGCGAGTAATGCGGCAAGCGTTGGAATTACGAGTGGCTCACATAAGCTTAAAGCGGCTGAGCGCACGAGCGGGGCGCGTTCGAAAGCGTCTCTTACCTATTGCTTGAAGTGCTGTTGCCGCGACCGGGGGTTCTGGGGAGTGATCTCTGCATGAAAGGGTTGCAGGCATAGGAAAACAATTTAAATGTGGTGCAGCAATTGGGACCAGGTGAAAGGTCATTCGCAGAGAGGTAGGACTAATGCTTTGTATTGAAGTGAAACATAGTTAACAGACTAGGGCTGAGTTTCCTTGCACTGTGGTGGCCATATTAGAATGGGAAAGGGTGATCATAAATTAGGTACATGGTACCGTATTGTGGCAAAACTTAACAGTATTTGGTAAAAATAAGACTATAAGCAACACCTATTTGTGAAGGTTCGCAGTCTGTCGTGACATAAGGTAGGTATTGCGCTGAGGCAAGGTGTTTTAAGGTGGCAAGGAAGTTAGTTTCAGTTGTAGCCATATTATTGAAGTGTTACTATCCACGAGATTTCTTCATTGTGCCCAAAACGGACTGTGTCCAGATAATGGATCCAAAAAGTTTCGCGTTTTTTGCGAAAAATTGCTGGGTCTTTGCCTGGCAAATAATATGGCTACAACTGAAACTAACTTCCTTGCAGTGGTTGCTGCACTCCAAAGTGCGCAGGACTGCTTGGCCGGCCCTCTCGGGCCAGCCAACCTGTCCTGCACACTTTGCATGTTCCCCACCAGTCTGCATTACACAGTGTGGTGGGGAACATGTCCAGCCTCCCATTCCCTGTCTGAACGCCGAGCCACAGTGCTCAGACCAATCACCACGTTGCATTGCAGCGTTGTGATTGGCTTAGAGGAGGGAACCTGTGTGCTTCTGGCGGAGAGGACATCACAACAAGGAATGTGGAGGAGGGACAACTCGAGATGCGGCGAGAAGGTAAGTGTCTGCTTTTATTTTGTAAACCTGCGACCCCTTCCCCGTCCCTCCACTCTGGTTCTCTGCCAGCAGATACTGAATAGGTGCCATTCAGGGCTCGAGTCACGGTACCACGCGGGTGGACGGCATCCCCCCCACTTATTTTACTGGGGGGACGCCGTCCCCCCTGCCGAACAGCTCGACTTCATTCTTTGGCCTCTCTGGGACGAGATCCGAGCCACCTGCCGTGACGTCACTTCATGCCGTAAAGTCACTTCCGGTGACAGCGTCCCCCCACTTCTATTTTTAGGACTTGTGCCCTGGTGCCATTGAGAAGTACTTTAAAAAGAGGTTGGCGTTTCACGACACAAAGCTTTTTGGCACAGCACTTTCAGCAATGTTTAATGTTAAAACAATACACAGTAGAGCCAAAAAGTAGATCAGTGCTCCAATTTGCAATGCTTTTGGCCGAGTACCACTGCTTAGCATTGTGAAAGGACACGGTTTAACTTTTACTTTGTTCCGGCTACAATTTATCAGCTTATTTGAATAACTAACAATTGTCTAATATTTACTATTCGAAATGCCAGTTTCCTGGCTCTTTCGTCGGACGTAGGATATTAGTACCGCACTGAAAGCTTTCCTCTGTAGGCATAGTGTAGTATTCTGTGTTTGTGCCCTTATGGCACTGGTAGTTGGAACCCTGAGTGTTGGGAGTTCTGAGGCTGGGGAGTGGAATGCTGACAGTTGGTCAGTTGGATGCTGCACTATGTCCCTGTCGCTGTGCTGCTCTTGAGCCGAATAAACTTAAACACAAGCTTCCTGCGTCAGTGACTCTTCATTGATACTACAGAATTGATGGCGACGATGCTCAAGAGCATGAAACGGACCTGCAGTCTCACCTCGTGAATGTTGCTGAATCGAGAGAGAAGGTCGGTGTGTCTCAGCGCCGGCGAGGAGGAGGAATCGCGTTTTGGGAGTAGAACAGTCCCCACAGAAGGAGAAGGAACCTGTCCTGAGCGGAGCGCACGACGATGGACAGTTCAAGATAAGTTTTCCGATTTGCTTTTCAGCGCGTCCATTTGGGGGCGGAGAGCCGCTGCGCAACGGTCGTGGTTGGCGCTGAGTGGAGCGTGTGGTTGGCAGCGTTAGGCACGCTGACCTCGACCCGTCGGCCATTTTGACTGTGACGTGACGTCTGTGGTTGGCAACGCGGGTCCACGCACGCAGCGGCCATTTTATCTAACGAAAACATACGTGGTTGGCAAATCACGAAGAGACTCAAAATACTGTTGTGTGCTATACGCTATGGGGCAAGGTTCAATTTAAAAACGGAATACAAGTTAAAAGTAATATACTGTTGTGCGCTACACGCTGTGGGGCAAGGAACTTTTAAAAAGACAAGGGAAAAAAAAACGCTCTCCTCCATAACGCTCCACTGTTACTCGAACAGTGAGTTGAATCCAAAAAAAGGAAAAAAAAAGCTAAACGAGTTTTTACTGCTGCATTCAGTTTTGCAACCTTACTAGCCAGCTTCCAGTACGTTCAAAGGAATACTTTATTCCTCAGTTGGCACAGCGACATCACAAGACCTGTTGTTTTCTCTTATTCTCATTCCAATTACTTTTTCTTGCAATGCAGTCAGTTTCGCCTCCACCACCTTTCCTAGAGACACCAGGGAATCCACCGATAATTTGGAGGAAGTGGTTCGACGCCTTCGAAACCTATCTAGGTGCAATAGGCGCGTCTAGATACCGCGCAGAAAGGAAGAAGTGTCTTCTGTTGCATTCTTTGGGTTTCGAGGGTAGGGAAATCTTTAAACACTTACCCCCTATTGCAAGAAACAACGAAGATGACATCGATGAGTATGTCGAGACAAGAATGAAATTGGAGTTGAGGTTTGACGTGAAACCAAGTCTCGTTGTGATCAGACATACGTTTTTCAAAAGGGACCAACTCCCAGGCGAAGATGTGGAAACCTATGCTTCCGTTCTGAGACAATTGAGTGCAGAGTGCGAGTTTGAAGGATTCAGAGAACAATTGATAAGGGATCAGTACATCTGCAAGTGCACCGACAAGTCGATACAACAGAAGTTGCTCACGTTAGGGAATCCTACTCTGGAAGAAATAATCCGCACAGCCAAAAGTATTGAACTATCAAAGAAAGAGGTTAAAGAACTTGAAAGAAAGAACGAAGAGACAGTCTCCATCGTGAGGTCCAAGGAGAACAGAGAAACCAGACCTAGTCCTGGTCAACAACCTTTTGAGAAGAACTTTCCTTCTTATCCACAATGCAACAACAGAAATATGTTTTCTAGACGTGACATTTGTTATAGATGTGGGAATCCTTCTCACAATAAGGATAATAAGTTCTGTCCGGCTAGGAGTGCTACTTGCCGCACCTGTGGGAAGTATGGTCATTTTGCAAAAATTTGCCAAAATCCTAGGCAGGGTAATACGAGTTTTGTCAATAAGTCTCAGAGTCAGGTTAACACTACTGGGGTAGGATGTGTTGCTGAATGCAATGAAAACACCAGCAGGGGGGGAGATCACATCAGTACCATCCAAGATGACCTTAGAGATATGGTTGTTGTGGTTCGTGAGGGGGAGAATTCCATTGATGTGCCCACCAAAGTCGACAAAGACATGGTCATAGCTGTGCGTGATGATGGTGTCATTGTTGGAGACCCTTCCGATTGTGTTGATCCTTATGAAAATTTTGGTGTAGGTGATAAAATCATTTCCTTATTAGTAGACTCTGGTGCAAAGGTCACTATGATCACCCAAGAGCTATTTAATGAGACTTGGCCAGGAAGGAAACTAGAACCTCCCGACAGAGCTCCTGTATCTTTTGAGGGGCGCAGAATAGCATTGGATGGGTATTTTGAGGATATCATTCAGTTCAGGGGGAGGAAAATCTTTGGGAAAATTTATGTGGCTATCAAGGGTCTTAACATTTTGGGTTGGTTTCATGGTGGATTGTTTCGGTTAATATTAAGACCAGGTGCTAAGGAACAGGTTGGGATGGAAGAGGATGTTTTTTTAGAGACTTTAGCAGTTGTAGAAACTGATGACTATGTGGTAGGTTTGGCCAATAAGTTTCCTTTTGTTTTCAGTAAGGAGCTTGGAACGATTAAAGGTTTCGAACACGAAATCAGAGTAAAGGAAGGGGCCATTCCAGTCAAGCATAAGGTAAGGGGTGTCCCTTTTAGTGTCAGAGATAGTCTTGAAAAAGAACTTATGGACTTGTGCAAAAAAGGAATTATCGAACCTATCGAGTCTTCGTTGTGGTTGTCTCCCCTTGTTGTTGCAAGGAAAAGGAATGGAGATTTGCGTGCCTGTTTCGACTTACGCAGCCTTAACAGAAACATCTGGGTTGACTCGCACCCTTTGCCTAAGATCACCGATTTATTGTCTCTTACCAGGGGTGCTAGATGGTTCACCAAGTTGGATCTAGCATCTGCATATCACCAGGTGGTTTTGAGTGAGTCCTCTAGGCATTTAACTGCTTTTGTTTCGCCTTTTGGCAGCTTCCAATACTGTAGAATGCCCTTTGGACTTGCCTCTGCGGCAGCAGTTTTCCAGAGGTTAATGAGTCAGATGTTCAAGGACACTCCCGGAGTGATCGTTTTCCAAGACAATGTCTTAATTTTTGGGCAAAGCAAAGGGGAACATGATGTTTCTTTAAGTCAGGTGTTAGGTATTATGCAAAGTAAAGGTGTTGTTCTTAAAAGAGAGAAATGCGTTTTCCTCAAAGAGAAAATGGAATTTCTTGGTCATGTAGTCTCTTACAATGGGGTTGAACCACGTCCAGGGTTAGTTAAAGCCATTGTCGATGCCTCACCTCCCCTGGATAAACCTGGTTTAAAATCCTTTATAGGTTTGAGTGAATTCTACTCTACTCTAGATTAATCAAGGATTACGCGTCTAAAATTCAACCTTTAACCAACATGCTCAAGAAAAATGTACCTTTTGTGTGGAATGAGAACTGTGATGAAATTTTTCGTTGGATCAAGTCTCAGCTAGTGAGTGACAGTGTTCTTAGAGCTTTTGACCCCAATAAGGAATGTGTGGTGACTGTTGATGCTAGCAGGTTTGGTCTAGGGGTTGTGCTCACCCAGAAGAATGGTCAGGATGACAACACCATAGCTTATGCGTCAAGAGTTTTGCGTGGTGCAGAAATGAATTTCTCGGTCATCGAGAAAGAGTTGCTGGCCTGCTGGTGGGCAGTCAGAAAATTCAATTCCTTTCTCTGTTATGTTATGTTATGTTATGTTACTAAGATTTTTGAGCGCACAGCTGCCCCAGCGAAGGGGCGGTATAACTGGAAAAGCAACATAACAGGCAGAACCAGAAAGAACAGAAATTTTTAATAAGGCAGGGGAAAGAGATGCGTTTTAACAGCCTTCCTAAAAACCAGAAGATCTTCCAAGGCTCGAATGTGCCCAGGAAGCGCATTCCAAAGCTTGGCAGCCAATACAGTAAAAGAACGACCACCTAGTCTACTTTTTTTAAAGCGTGGAACAAGTGCTAGATTTTGACTAGCAGAGCGAAGACTGCGAGATGGCATATACAGGGTCAAAAGATGCTGGAGGATGGAAGGGGTGTCGGTTTTAAGAATTTTAAATGCGAAACACATTGTCTTAAACTCTATGCGCCTGATTACTGGCAGCCAATGTAATTTACAAATTGTACTACGGGCTGAACAGAATCGTGGCAGGCCTACCAGAGCCCTGGCAGCCGCGTTCTGCACCCGTTGGAGTCGCAGGACCTCCGCCTGATTGGCGCCTAAAAACAGTGAACTAGCATAGTCAAGCCTTGATGCTATGCTGGCTTGAATCACCAACTGGCGGGTGGGGGCATCAAAAAATTTGAGGATGGGCCTCAAACCACGCAGGATGCCAAAGCATGTAGATGCCACCTTCTTAGTGTGGCACGAGAAGGTAAGTTTGGAGTCAAGCCACACGCCAAGGTTTTTGAGTTCAGAGACCGGTTTGGGTGGGGGACCCAACTCGTTGGGCCACCAACTCGCACCCCACAGATCAGGATGTTTCCCTAGCACCATCACCTCGGTTTTGAGGGCGTTGAGCTGTAGACAGTTGGTAGTGAGCCAGCTAGCAACAGCCCTCAAACCATCCACAAAGTTGGATGCCGACTGGTCAGAGTCCCCATCAAGAACCACTGCCAGCTGGGTATCATCGGCGTAAGATACCATTGTGAGACCCCAACTCTTCGCAACCGTCGCCAAAGGTTGGACGTATAAGTTGAAAAGAGTGGGGCTCAGCGCCGAACCTTGCGGAACTCCTTGAGTAATGGCGTGAGGTTTTGATCTGAATGGTGGCACTACTACCTGAAATGATCGTTCCGCGAGAAACGACTGGAACCAATCCAACGCCTTGCCAGATATGCCCGCCTCACCAAGCCTGCGGATGAGAATGGTATGGGATACAGTGTCAAAGGCGGCACTAAGGTCTAATAAGACCAGTGCCGCCGTTTGACCTGCATCTAGTACAGAGCGGAGGTGTTCAACCATATATAAGAGTGCCGTCTCTGTACTATGGCCAGATCTAAAACCATTCTGTGTAGGATCTAGAAGGTGAGCGGAGTTCAGATGTTTCGTTAGGATGTTATTCACATGGGCCTCTGTGATCTTTGACACCCATGGAAGGAGAGAGATGGGTCGATAACTCTCCGGCTTCACTGGATCCAGTCCCGGCTTTTTTATGATGGGCATAACACAGGCCGTCTTCCAACTAGGTGGCACTGACCCGGTGGTGAGGGATTGATCCACCAATTTTCGAATCGGTGGGAGGCAGATAGGTGCAGAGTCCAAAAACTGGGCCGGTCTCAGAGGGTCATCCGGCGACCCAGACTTAACCTTGGCTACTAGGAGATTAAACTCCAGTTCCGACGGTATGGGAAGAATAGCCAGGCATTGTGATGTGCGCAATGTAAAGGTCGTACTGTCAGAGTCAGCTTTAGGAAAGGAGCGGTAGATGGTATTTACCTTCTCCACAAAAAAGCTGGCTAACAAATCACAGTGCGCAAGGGAGCATATCTCCGTGTTAGGAAGTCTGTTTGCAGAGAGCTCCTTCAAGACCTTAAAGACCAGCTTGGATGGATTGGAACTAGCCTGAAACTCTCCAGCATAGTAGTCGGCCCGAGCCTGACAGACAGCTCTATGATAAATCGTAACCCTCGCCAGGTAGAGTACCTTTAGATCTCTGTCGTAGTTTTTCCTCCATGCTCTTTCGGCTTGACGGCAGGTGGCTTTAATCCGTCTAAGTGCCTCTGTATACCAGGGGTTCGGTTGAGAAGAGCGATTTCTGCTCCATTTAGCTGGAATAAGTGCGTCTAGCGCTTGGACAATCCAGTTGCAGAAGGTGTTATAACCGGTTGCAATGTCCTCCTTAAGATCCAAGGGAGAGGTGGCCAAAAGACGATGGAAATCCTCCAGTTTGAGCTTTTTCCAGGGGCGCCTCTAAGATGTTTTATCAGGCATCCCGGTTTGGCGTGTTGTCATAGTGACACAAAGCTCAATGAGATGGTGATCACTCCATCCCATGGGTCTGGGAGTAGAAACCTCGACCAGTTGGAGGTTAGTAAAAACCGGATCAAGGGTGTGGCCACCCTCGTGGGTCGGAAGACAGACCAGTTGAGGTAACTGCATTGCTTCGAGATCATCCAACAGACTACTAACCGCTGGCATATCAGTGGCATCAAAATGTATGTTAAGGTCGCCGATGATGGTTATATTGGAGGAGGACAAAGACAAAGAGCTAACCAGCTCTGGAAGAGCTTTCCTAAAGGCACAATCGCTCCCTGGGGGCCGATAAATCAAGAGGCCTGATAGAGTTTGTGTCTGCCCGACACTGATGGAAAAATGGGCACACTCAGCCCCACTCAAGTCCATGGGCTTCCAGGTACAAGTGTGGCAATTTTTAAAAGCCATGGCTATACCGCCTCCTCTTCCCTTACGATTTAGGGTATGGATTGCGTAGCCAGGAGGAAGGGCCAAGTTGATAATAGCCACATCCTCATCACCTAGCCAGGTCTCCGTCATGAAGAAGGCATCAGGGCCTTCTAGCGAGATCAGCTCGTATATGTCTCGATGGTGCTTAGGCAGAGACCTGACATTATGGTGCCAAAGTTTGAAGGTACTAGGAGGAGGAGGTGCCTTCTTCCGATGTAGTGGTACCTGGCTGGGAGCTAGAAGCGGTGCTGATAGTTCCCACCGACCACATGGGCAGGAGTGAGGACCGCACAGGGGATGCTGATCTGAATGGGGGCAGGGGGGCAGACTATGTCTAATCCGGAGGAGATCCAGACGGGAGTAAATGATACTCATAATGACTGACCACAGAGTCCTGCCGTAGTCCACGCGTCCTTAGCGCGGACGGGCGCAGACGGGCAGGACTCTGGCTTGACTCCGGCGCGAGTCAGGCGCTACCGCTGCGCGTCACCGCTGCGCGGGTGCAGCGAGCTTTAAGTAGGGCTCACCTGTGTTACAGATAAGCGCTAGAGCGCTCAACAAGTGGCACAGTCAACACAAGTCACCCCCAAGATGGCGGCCACGCGCCAAAAACGAGGCAAACAGATCGTTAATCCGCTCAAAACGCGGTGAGGGGCCCAATTTACAATGCAAGTGTGTGGCCAATACAGAACTATTAAAAGCAGAGTAAAATAAAAATTAACAGGAAAGAAAATCGAAAAACGGTATGATTTTAAAATAACCAGCGCTGCAGCCTACAATTACCACAGCATAGCGCGCATGCGTGCTGTTACCTTATCCAGGGTCGAGCTGAGAGAATGCTCGCCTTAAGTAGGGCTCACCTGTGTTACAGATAAGCGCTAGAGCGCTCAACAAGTGGCACAGTCAACACAAGTCACCCCCAAGATGGCGGCCACGTGCCAAAAACGAGGCAAACAGATCGTTAATCCGCTCAAAACGCGGTGAGGGGCCCAATTTACAATGCAAGTGTGTGGCCAATACAGAACTATTAAAAGCAGAGTAAAATAAAAATTAACAGGAAAGAAAATCGAAAAACGGTATGATTTTAAAATAACCAGCGCTGCAGCCTACAATTACCACAGCATAGCGCGCGTGCGTGCTGTTACCTTATCCAGGGTCGAGCTGAGAGAATGCTCGCCTTAAGTAGGGCTCACCTGTGTTACAGATAAGCGCTAGAGCGCTCAACAAGTGGCACAGTCAACACAAGTCACCCCCAAGATGGCGGCCACGCGCCAAAATCGAGGCAAACAGATCGTTAATCCACTCAAAACGCGGTGAGGGGCCCAATTTACAATGCAAGTGTGTGGCCAATACAGAACTATTAAAAGCAGAGTAAAATAAAAATTAACAGGAAAGAAAATCGAAAAACGGTATGATTTTAAAATAACCAGCGCTGCAGCCTACAATTACCACAGCATAGCGCGCGTGCGTGCTGTTACCTTATCCAGGGTCGAGCTGAGAGAATGCTCACCTTAAGTAGGGCTCACCTGTGTTACAGATAAGCGCTAGAGCACTCAACAAGTGGCACAGTCAACACAAGTCACCCCCAAGATGGCGGCCACGCGCCAAAAACGAGGCAAACAGATCGTTAATCCGCTCAAAACGCGGTGAGGGGCCCAATTTACAATGCAAGTGTGTGGCCAATACAGAACTATTAAAAGCAGAGTAAAATAAAAATTAACAGGAAAGAAAATCGAAAAACGGTATGATTTTAAAATAACCAGCGCTGCAGCCTACAATTACCACAGCATAGCGCGCGTGCGTGCTGTTACCTTATCCAGGGTCGAGCTGAGAGAATGCTCGCCTTAAGTAGGGCTCACCTGTGTTACAGATAAGCGCTAGAGCGCTCAACAAGTGGCACAGTCAACACAAGTCACCCCCAAGATGGCGGCCACGCGCCAAAAACGAGGCAAACAGATCGTTAATCCGCTCAAAACGCGGTGAGGGGCCCAATTTACAATGCAAGTGTGTGGCCAATACAGAACTATTAAAAGCAGAGTAAAATAAAAATTAACAGGAAAGAAAATCGAAAAACGGTATGATTTTAAAATAACCAGCGCTGCAGCCTACAATTACCACAGCATAGCGCGCGTGCGTGCTGTTACCTTATCCAGGGGTAGTCATTTCACTATACGCACGGATCATAGTCCTTTGGTCTCAATTTTGTCTGGTGAAAAGATTAAGGAGCACACCCCCAGAATTGCAAGACTGTCGACCAAGCTACTTCAGTATGATTTTGACATAACCTATTTGCCTGGAGCAAAAAATGTCAGGGCTGACTATTTCTCATGCTTTCCTATCTCTGCTAACGACCCTGAGGTTGAGAGGGAAGATGATCAGGAGGATTGTTTTGTAGCGGCATTAGACTTGGAAGGCATGTGTGCTGTGAATGAAACTGAATGGAGAGGAGAATTGGCCAAGGATGTTATTCTTGCTCGTGTCATTGAATTTTTGAAGTCTGGTTGGCCGAGGGAGAAGTATGTCTCTGGACCGTTTCAGACGTATGTTAAGGTTGCCGATGAACTCACTGTAGAGAATGGTATTCTTTTGCGATGTGGAAGGCTGATTCCTCCGGAGAGTTTGAGGGAACGGCTTATGGATGGTGCGCATGAAGGCCACTTAGGGAAAACTTTCACCAAACGCAGGTTGCGAGATGTATTTTGGTGGCCACAAATGGATGCGTGTGTTGATTCAATGATTGATGGTTGTGTCATATGCAATTGTTCTGACAAAAGTCTTAAAGTGAGGACGTCCCCCCTGGAACCGGTTCAACTTCCAGAAAGAGCTTGGGAGAAAATTGGAGTTGACCTGGTCGGACCTTTTAACTTCCTACCACCCACTTCACGATATGCAATCGTGGCCATTGATTATTATTCTAAATGGCCTGAGGTTCGGTTCATCAATGAGCCTTCCTCGGCAAATGTCATTCTGTTCCTGAAGGATATTTTTCTAAGAGAGGGTTTTCCTTCATGTATCATGACCGACAATGGGGTACAGTTTGTTAGTTCTGATTTCGAGTGTTTTCTCAGACAAAGTGGCGTCTCTCACAAGAAGAGTTCTTTGTACCATCCCCAGACTAATGGTCTTGTCGAGAGAATGAACCGTGTGTTGAATAACTGTGTGCAATGGGCCATTGCCAGTAAGTGTGTGATAGAAAACGCTGTTCGCTCCATGTTATGGTTTTACCGTACGACCGCACATTCTTCCACTGGTTTCTCCCCATTCGAGCTTCTAAGAGGGAGGAAGCCGTCGACAAAGATTTGTCCAGGTTGGATGTCCAAGTGGGTCAAGATGAATGTGATAGATGGCATTGATGGTCTTGTGAGGGAAAATGTTAACAAAGCACAGACTAGGCAGAAAAGTCAATTTGATGAGAGGAAAAGGGTGGTGTCTCATGGTTTCTGTGTTGGTGATGTTGTTCGCATTAAGAATCCTGTTCATGTCACCAAGGGCAGGAGTAAATTCTCTGAACCGGTTGTTGTCAACATGGTTTGTGGCAATGCTGTGCGTGTTAACAACAACCATTGGTGGAATGTCTGTAGGCTTGTCAAAGTTAAAAATGTCTCCACTGAAACCACCAACTCTGGCAACAACTGTAGTAAAGATGTTTTGTCGCCCACTCTTCGCAGGAGTTTGAGAGTACCCAGGATTCCTGCCAGGTTCAGATAGTTCTACCTTTCTTCCCAGCTTTGCTATGTTAGGTGTTTATTTTGTTTTGTGTACTGCCAGACTTTCTTTCCTTTCTTCTTTCTTTCGTTTTCTCTTTTGTTTCTCCGTTTTCTTTGTGTGTCTCTTTACTCCTTTCTTTTCTTCCTTTTGTTTGCAGAAATGAGGATAATGTAGTATTCTGTGTTTGTGCCCTTATGGCACTGGTAGTTGGAACCCTGAGTGTTGGGAGTTCTGAGGCTGGGGAGTGGAATGCTGACAGTTGGTCAGTTGGATGCTGCACTATGTCCCTGTCGCTGTGCTGCTCTTGAGCCGAATAAACTTAAACACAAGCTTCCTGCGTCAGTGACTCTTCATTGATACTACACATAGTCAGTGAATTCTTGGTAATTCAAGGCATAATTGAATTTATAACGCAAGATTTCAATTCGTTTTCAATCGATTTGACTTCGTCATTCTCCCACGTATTTGCTAGTGAAGCTACGATTTCTAAGGTTGGGAACTTCATCCTTAAATGTGAGTTGATTTTGCTTATCACTCTTTAATTGTTATTCATTAAGAATGAAATGTTGTGGGCACCGAAGGCTTACTAAAACTTGACATCTCATTTTACTTAAACTCTCTTTCAAGTTACATGTAATGCTCATGTTTACCACTAGATGGAGGCGATTTATAAGACCAATATTATTCACAATGCTTTTGATTGCAAGTAAAAGCTCGATTGTATTCATCTTGGTTTTCAAATTTAACATAACCAATGTCATTTAATTCCGTTTCATGTGTTAAGTCCAGTCATTCATTACATATTTGATTCCCATGATTGATCGTGTCAAATCACAGAGTGAGTTTCACCGAAAACGTAAAACTTATATCATTTGGAATAAAATATACCAGTTTTCAATTATTTCTTAGATACAAATACATTTCCTGGCCCGTGTTTAAGCCGCACTTTTCTGTTTTTTACATTTGGATGAGAAGTATGGATTTCAAACATTTTAGTGATTTCCTGTCAGCACCACCTTCGGGTTTGTTTTCAGTTTTATTTATCGCAAACCCAAAGGTATTGGAGCTCTTTACATGAGCACCGTGCCACCAGTTACATTACACAAAGACACATTCACAGGATGTTCAGCCGAGCCGAGACTCGAACCTGATTCTCAAAGTTAGCAGCTCTGGCCATTAGTCCACATCATCCTTTGGATATGTTGGAGCACTTTCACATTTAGGCATTAAGGGCCACAATTTGGAACCTGAAAAATGATGGTTATAGGTCGGAATCGCATTTATGTGCTCTGGGATTCTTAATTTTATCACAGCACTAGGAATATTTAACTGTGAATCGGTGCATTGCAAAGCATTAGTGCGCTCTGTTTCTTCTTCTATTGCTGGGTCTGTTCTTATCTTACTGTTCTGTTCTTACTTCACTGTGTTTTGTTTGTCTGTTTCTGGCTGTCAATAAAAGCGCCGGGACACTCCTTTGGAGTAGCCATGCGCTATAAAAGACTGTTTTAACATTAACATTAACATTAACATTAACATAGGCTACAAACGCGGTGCTGTAGATAATAAATCAATAAAAACGCATACATTTGTTCGACCACATAAACAAATTCCACTGTGGTTTGGAAGGCTGCTGCTTGTCGCCCCACCAGCGGCGCTTCTGAAGGCTATAATGATAGTTAAAGGCCTTGTTCCCGTGTTACTAGTCCGAGTCGCAGCATCTTTTAACAACTGGTATAGCTTGAGGCAGAATGGCACGAAGGACATTTCACATAATGATGTTAGAATGTTCTAAAACAAATAGGGAGAAACAGAACCACAAACATGGGCAGCTGAGGGTTTGTACCAGCAATTTCAGGCACTTAGTCATTTTATTATCTTCAATATATCTTCAATGGAGCTCTCAACACTGCAATGTTCTGAAAGTCCAGATGTCCCTTAGATGTTGGTCTTATCCAACTTAATTGCTCCACTAGGTTTCGATCTACCATCAAAATATGGCAAAGGGTCTGCAATAACTTACACCACAGGTCAAATTTTATCTAAGGAGCTAACGTCTGGTTTATTTTGCTGTCTCTGAGTAACTTACATTCATAACATGACAATTTCCTTCTTTCTGGTCACCTTAAGCTTATACTTTACTTGGGGCGTGGCCGCTGCGGCGATCGAAATGGCCGCCTTTCCCTGAAGCTCCTCCATGCGGGCTCCTGACGGCGGCGACTGAGATGTAATCCGCCACTCCTGTTCCCTACATCCTTGCGGATCCGAACACTGATGTCGCCCCGACCATCTGGGTGACTTGAGAGAGCGCGGGAGCGGCCTGTAGAGTGTGCACGGCGGAGGAGAAGCAGGGCCTTCGGACCTCGGCGCCATCTTCTCTAACTGCGCTGGATCCCTGGTGAGTGCCGCGCGGTGCCTGGTCGCCGGGCCTCCGCCCTTTCGAACGTCTCCTGCGGAGTTTCTCGCGCGCTGCCCATCCCCTGCGGGCTCCCGGGTGGGGGCTGCCGGTTCCCGGTGCGACCTCACCCCATTGGCCTGGGGGGGGTGCCAGGACCGGGGCATCGATTTGCGGGCCTTGGCCGGGTGCTGGGCGGCGGGTGGGGACTCTCGCTGGGGGACGGCGGGGGTGGGAGAGCGCAGCGGCTAGGTGGCCGGTGGGCCCTGCTAAGTGGTATTCGGTGGCCCCGCCTCGGACGCACTCGAGGAGATCTTCGAATCCCTCCATTCCTCCTGCTCTAGCGACGGGAGAGGGCCGCTCCCCGTCCCGCTGAACACAGCAGGTGCACTTCGTACTTGGTGCGCTGCAACTCGGAACTGGGCCCCTGCTGCAACCCGACGCCATAACTCTCCACGTGAGACGCTGATCTGGTTCTCATTCACCTCGGCTGTGCGCAATTAACAGTCCGACGCTGAGGCCTACCTGCTTGTGGAACTGTCTGGAGCTTAGTGTTACACTGCCGCTCTCCCCCATTACGAGTTGCCCACACAGTCGCTTCCAACTCAATTTCGCCTTCGGGGCTACCGTGGAGATGGGAAAGAGAGACCCTAACCAGAGGAAGCTTAGCTTCGATAAGACCCCCCTTCTCGCTACGGACCCTCCACCTGGTTCGGCAGCCGGAGCTTCTACCTCAATGGACTTGGGTGACGGCGTGGCTATGGTCGCCACCATGATGGGCGAAATGCGCGCCGGCTTCAAGGCACTTGACACCCGCTTCGACAGCCTAGAGCAAAAGCTAGTGGACATGGGCTCCAAAGTGCAGGCCCATGACAGAAGGCTCGATGTGGCTGAATAAAGGATATCGGACATAGAAGATGGCGCCTCGAAGTCGCTTAAGAGACTGGAGCGGGTTGAGAAAATACTTAAAGACGTGGCTATCAAAAACAAAGACTTGGAAGCGTGTAGTCGGCGCAATAACATTCGCATTCTTGGTGTGGCAGAGACAACGGCCACGGGCCGGTTCGACACATTTGTCGAAACCCTTCTCATCGAACTATTTGGCAGAGACACCTTCACTGCTGGCTTCGTTGTTGAGCGCGCATACAGGTCTCTGGGGCTTTAACCTCGCCCTGGCCAACTACCACGACCCATTATCGCCAGAATCATGAACTTTTGCGACCGCGACGCAGTGTTACGTGCGGCACGTGAGACTGAGGAAATACAGTGGCAGGGCAGCAAGCTGTCCTTTTTCCCCGATTTCACACTGATGGTCCAGGAGGCACGTCGCAAGTATAATGGAGTCAAATCCACCATCCGAAACTTAGGACTGAAATATGGTATGCTGTGGTTGAAGGTGGATGTGAACGGCAGATTCCGCATTTTTGACTCTCCCGCAGAAGCGCAAGATTTCTGCCATGACTACAAGAAGTAGGGCTCATCGGCAGCTTCTGGTTCAGCGCCGAACACTCCGCCTCGTAACAACACACAATCCAGTGCTGACCTTTTTGCTGAAACTGGTCAGGGCTGACCACTAAGCGTTAATTTTATTTTTGCACCCCTCTCGTACTACTGTCTATTGGATGTAGTTCCTCCAATGTTAATTGACTGGTCTCCGGTTTGGAAACCGCTTGTTGGGTTGCCCGCTTGGAGTTGCGTTGCTACCCCCGATGGCGCAGGCCTTGTGGTTTGACTTTTTTGGGGCATTAACAAATTTTCTTTTGCAGCGATATTGTTTCTTTGAAAGGTCATTACTTTTTGTAACTTGCACTGTTGTTCAGCAATTGTCTGGGGATTGCCCCTCGGGGGATTCTGGGAGGCTGGGTGGTGGGTGGGGGTTGGAATATGTTTTGTTTCAATGGTCATACGTTGGTGAGAAGATGCGAGTATCATTGGAGTAGACTGTCATATGCACACTTGCTGAATACTATCTTAACGGTGGAGTTATGGCCAGGATAGGCTTACAGTCTGGTCCTTCCAGGCTGACCTGGATGTCTTGGAACATTCGGGGTTTAAACACCACAAGGAAACGCAAGCAGGTGCTGGCTTATGCGGCGCGACATGGAGTGGATATCCTCTTTCTGCAAGAGACTCATTTGGTGCAGCCGGACGCGGCCTTAGTGGCTAGGGGTCACACAGAGTGTTTTCCTGTTATAGTAGATACGCTAGGGGTGTAGCAATTATTGTGCACAAACGTGTCCCATTTGTAATGACTGGCAGCAAAACTGATGAGGAGGGCAGATATGTGCTCATAAAGGGAGTGCTGTTTGGATATAAGATCGCAATGGTGGGAGTCTATGGGCCCAATGTGGACTCCCCGACCTTTTTCCAGGACCTGCAGATGACACTGCTCCACTCTGACATCGATTTGTTGGTTCTGGGGGGAGACTTTAACGTATTGATGAATCCTGACAGGGACAGTACTTCTCCCTCTCCCGACAGCAAACCCAGGGCCCGCTCTGTTCTGGCGGAAGTTTGCTCCCACTTTTCCCTAGTGGACATAGAGGCTAGACTGCACCCTCACGCACCTGCTTATACACATCACTCTGGCTTCCACAATACTAGCACTCAAATTGATTATTGGCTCCTTTCCCCGGGAATTGCGGGCTGGGTGGATGGTCTTGCCACGTTGCCTCACACCTTGTCTGACCACTCTCCCATTGTTTTGACATTAGCGGTCCCCAGATTGGGGGGGTACGAAAGGCAGTGGCGATTTCCTGGTAGGGCTCTGCTGGACCCGACCTTTAAAGCGGATATCCGTGCTGCCATTGATGACTACTTCGACATAAACAAAGGCTCTGTTACCTCCTGGGCCACGTTATGGGAAGGTTTCAAGGCCACAATACGTGGGGTTTGCATCACCAAACAAGTAGGGTCTCTGCGTGAGATTCGCTCCACCTTGACTCGTATTGAAACAGATATCACTACGATAGAGAAGGAGATCCTTCAGTCCTTGAGGATCCCTCGGCGGATCGTGAGGCTAAACGCCTTGGATTACTTTTAGAGTTTCGGGACGCTGCAGATAGGGAAGTGAAGTTCATGGGTAAACACTACACTGCGCGGCAGTACGGCGAAGGTGACAGGCCGGGCAAACTATTAGCGCAAATGCTTCGTCCGCCACACTAAGCAGCTTACATTACTGAAGTGATTGATGCACAAGGTACACGACAACATTCCACTCCCGATGTATCCAACACCTTCTTGTCATACTACAAAACCCTTTACACTTCCACACTCACGGGGGAACACCGCAACCCGTGACCGTACTTGAATGAAATAGCCATGGTGTACCTAGAAAAAAACATGCAGGAGTTTTTGGCCATGCCCATTGAACCAGATTTTATAATTGAGGCAATTGACTCATTGCGGAGCTCCTCTGCTCCCGGCCTTGATGGTTTCTCAGCTGACTTTTACAAGGAGTATAAGGAGGAACTTGTCCCTAAGCTTATCGAAGTATACGCGGAGGCACTTGAAGCAGGTGTCTTTCCACCTACGCTCCGGGAAGCGGTTATTGTTTTAATATCCAAGCAAGGCCGTGACCCCTCTTTGTGCAGTTCCTACAGACCCCTGTCCCTCTTGAATTTGGATTACAAAATTTTGGCCAAGGTCCTTGCAATTCGCTTAGCGCTGCTCGTGGAAACTGTCATTTCACCGGCTCAGTCCGGATTTGTCCCACATAGATCCACTTCCCTCATTCTCGGACACTGTTTTCTGTTTTTACACAGAATAGAGCCCTCCACACCGGCTGCAGCGGTGTTCCTGGACACGGAGAAAGTGTTCGACACCCTGGAATGGCCCTTTTTTGTCAATTATGAGAAGAATGGGGATGCCTGCTATGTTCGTGGCAACCGTGAAGTTACTGTACTCGGCTCCCACCGCCCGGATACGGTTGAACGGCACCATTACTGAAAGCTTTACACTTTCACGGGGCACCCGCCAGGGGTGTCCACTGTCCCCGCTCCTGTTCATTATTGCGATGGATCCGCTGGTGCGACATTTTCAAGAGAAACATCTCCACCGGGGACTCCAGTTCCGTACCGGGCCGCTATTGGTCTCGCTGTATGCCGATGACACGGTTTTGTATGTTTGGACTCTTCAGTCTAACTTGGAGCCACTGTTGACGAAGATCTCCTGCTTTGGCAAATATTTGGGCCTTAAGATAAATTGGCACAAGTCCGTCATTTTCCCGCTCACCCCCTCCAATGGACCTGCTCGTTCCCTCTTGAATGGAGCACTGACTCCGTGAAATATGTGGGTATTCACATCCACCTTGACACGGTGTCCATTGTCCGATTGAATTACGTCCGCGCCCTTGACTTTTTGGAAGACCACACGGATCACTGGATCCGCCTCCCACTGTCTATGGCTGGTCGGATTGCCATCGTCAAGATGATTGTCTTCCCCCGTTTCTTGTATTTATTTAACAACATTCCGATCCCCCTCACAAAATTTTTTTTTACACAACTTCGCTCCTCACTTCTGCGTTTGATATGGGGCGGTAAAAACCCACAAGTGGCATGGCGCACGTTGACACTCCCTTACGAACGTGGTGGATTCGGAGTGCCAGATTTTTTTCTTTATTACCTAGTGGCACAGAGCTCGTACGAATACCCTTGGTTCACCCGGATGCCAGGATTCTGCATCTGAGACCTGAGGCTGACTTGGCACTCCCAGTGGCCCTCTCTTCCATCCTCCCTAGGGGACTCCCCCGAGACCCGCAAGACATTCGGCCTTTGTCCACTACATGTTGGGCTTGGGGTAAACTACGATGCCTCTTACACCTTGAGAAACTGTACTCGCCTGCACTGCCGTTGCCCAACCCTCACTGGTTCCCCATTACAGGCGAATCGGCGGTACAGCGCACGCTGTCCAAATATCAATTACACACGGTCGGGGCCCTATTCCCAGACGTCCATGCCTTTTCCCTTACGGAAGATCACCGCTTCACGGACAGGACGTTCATGGACTCATTCACGCTGACTAGACTTCGCTCAATGCTCAGGGCTGAATTCCCCACATTTCCGCTCCCTCCTGATGACACCCCAGCGCTCACTTTCATAATACAGAATCAGACGGGGGCACATATAGTATCTAAGTTGTATAAGCTATGCCTTGCCTCAGTTCCTTCCTCCGACACAAAGATACGCGCAGATTGGGAGGGCGACCTGGGTATCCAGATTACAGATGATCAATGGGCGGCGTGTTGTGCAACCACGAGAGAGGTGTCCATTAACACCAGACATAAACTTATACATTCTAAGTTCCTGAGGAGGACGTACCACACTCCCGCAGTTGCTCACAGAATTGACCCTAGCAGGCCGCACAATTGCCCTAAATGCAAAGCCCCTCAGGCGGATTTTGCCCATCTTTCCTGGACTGGCCCGTGACTACATACCTACTGGCTGCAGATACACCGGGTTCTGGGGGACATACTAGGCATGGACCTGCAACCCACCCCTGAAATTGCGCTGCTTGGTTATGTTGTCAACTTCCCACGCCCTCTTCATAAACTGGCATCTATTGGATTCCTTTTAGCTAAACGAGAAGTGCCGCTTCTCTGGTGTGCTAGGCGCTCTCCTACAGTCCGCGCTTGGCTCCGCAGTATGGCCTACTGTAATGTTAACAGCGCTGAATACTCAGATATGATGCCTATTGCTTCCAGACTGATTGACATATGGGGGCCATACCGGAAATACACTGAGAGGCTCGCTCAAGAGGCTCAATCCCAATCGATTAACTCCTTTGTTCCTGCGGGGGTGGTATAGGAAAGGCCACATTGCCACATAGGGACTATCTTCACCGCTATCTTTCATTCGGTTCATACATGACTAACATTGCTAAGTTTCAGAGCTGGCCGCTCTGGCAACTTGCTGAGCGGCTTCAAGGGCTGCCTGGGTGTTGCCTTTTTCATTGTGGGATTCCGATCTCACCGGTGTGGTGTTTGACAGGGGATTGGTCTGTACCTGAACGTCTTGATGTTCCATTTCTAATGTGCCATACTGAGAGAGGAACTGCTTCTTGTGCTGATTGATCTGCTCGGCTGTGCTCGCAATATCACCGACTTGACTTATTTTTTGTACATTGTTGACCATTTTTTCTTCAGTTATTGTATGATTTTCCTTTTTCTTTCTTGTTCCGTTAAGAAGCAAAAATGTATCATTGCACTGTGTCATTCTGTAAGTCTGCAATCCCACTGTGATGCATCTCATTATTGGTCGTTGACTCGACTTATACCTATCAGTATTTATCATGTTGCATGTATATGTAATAAATGGATTGCTTTCTTGTGCAATAAACACATTTACAAAACAAAAAAAAAAGCTTATACTTTACTTAAAGAGAACCTAATTGATTTTTAAGCTGTAAGGTGCACAGCAATGGTGTTTTGGACTCTTTTAGTTAATTAGACACAGCGTATAAATTGGTGATGCTAATTTGTGTGTGGAAAACAAGACGAGTAATGGTAAGAAGTGATAAACCAGTAAGAGGTGGAGTTGGACTAGCTTACCTACAACCACGTGGTAAATGTGCTTTACTAAACAGTCTAAACCTGAAACAAAAGGACCAAAATAGGAAAAATGCCCAGAGTGAGACACATAAAGTAGTGGTGGCAGTTTGCAGAGTTTTGCGAATCAGTAGTGATTGGAGAGGTGTGGCGCAGCGGCCAGGGTGCCTGACTCTGGACCACGGGGTTCAAGGTTTAATCCCCGGCGGCAGGTTAGCCCAGCACCATGTGACTCTGGGCAATAGCTCAGTTAACCTTCTCGGCGGCCTCCAGCGCCGGTACACGGTAGCTGTGCACTTTACAAATATCTGGCATTTCATTTCATTGTGTTACAGACTTTTTTCTTTGTATTAGGGGAGGGTATTTTACTGATCCTGATCATATAAAGTTCCAGTGTCATGTGTACCCCAATTCGTTTTGCTGACATTGTGTGCACATGTTCAGTGCATACTTGTGCAGTGAGTGTACAGCACATGCGTGGTAGTATAACTCTTTGTGTGGTGAGAGTCTGAGTACTAGGACCAATGGATTACATTTTGGCTACCCCCTGGTGGAAGCGACCTGACTGCATTAATATGTCTGGAGGATGAAGACACAGACACTGAAGTTATGGAGGATGGAGATGGGGCTCCACCTAGAAATTCATTGAGGACGTGGTTAGCAAAGGCTGCAGATTAGTTCTTCCTAGAACTGCCATTTGTTAGATGGTAGGGTTGAGGGGTGGGACTGCAGTCTCCCTTGTTCAAGGTGAGGATGTTTCTTGGTAGGTTCTGTCATTTTGTTTGTCCCTGCTTCAGAAAGACTTATGACAGCCAGCTGTAGAGATTTCCAACTTCATTATGCCTTTACTTTGGATACTTTTGGTCTGAGCCAGCATCCTTGCTGCCTGCTGCCTGCTACCTGCTGCGACCGTCATCCCTAGTGTCTGAAGAACAGCCATAAAATGACAATCCTACAGAATAAATCCACATCTCTTATCTGGAAAATGTGTACAAAAGTGTGATCAACACCACCCCACTTGGTACCAGGTTTAGGTTCTTCATGACCAAGATAGGGAGTGTGCTGCAGAGTGCTTGACAGACTACTGTGTGACCAGGACTCATGTCTGACAGCTTTTCTCCCAGAGGTGAGATAACATTGCTTGAAGTCTGTACTTTCTGTTTTAGAAGCTGATGGGAATATTTATCAAAGGTGCAGGCAACACAGGGCAGCAAGCAAAGTTGCTCTGATGTATTGCATAAATGGGAGAGAGTTGAAAAGCGCCATATCAACTAAAATACAGCACTTTTTAGATCTCTCCTAGCACTGGTGAATTTGTGGCTGCATAGTGCCAATGCAGGTCCCCTTCCGTCATAGTGGAAGGGAACCTGTGTTATGGGCTGGATTGTTTGTTTTTGTGCAGGAGTGGATACCTTCCTGCAGAAAAACAATCCAGAGAGGCATTTTCCTCTTTCAATGCATGACACACTGACCTCCGGAACCGACGCCTGTCGATGCCGCCTCTTCTGAGCTTTCTGCGAAAGTCCCAGACTCCCTACATTTCTAAAGGTACTGTTTTGTGGGTCTTCTCGACACCGTAGCTGGTCCGCAACACCACGGTCAGCGAGAACTGTTTGGATTTGTTGTTCACGACACCGTGATAACCTCAGACAGAGCTATCGACTTCAAAGAACTGTATTTTACGTTTATTTTTGCATATTGCAATTTCTAAGATCTTTATGGGGAATTTCTTTATCTTTTTTAGTCTTGTTCTGCACAGATACAAAGTTGGATATTTTTCTAAAAATGGTGTGGTGTCCTTTTGTAGTGTTTTCACTGTATTACTGCTGGTTGTGTGCAAATGCTTTACACACTGCCTCTGAGAAAAGCCTGACTGCTCGTGCCAAGCTAGAAAGAGGGTGAGCAGGGGTTATTTTAGAAGTGTATCCCCCTTATCCTGACTAGGAAGAAGGGTCCCTACTTGGACAGGGTATCAACCTGCCAACTAGAGACCCCCCATTTCTAACATTGGTTGTCAGCGGTGAGATAGGGCTTGCGTTTTCACTTGACCTACAGTGATTGTTGTACACTCCTACCATATCGCAGACCATTAAATACCATGTACTGTTTTTCCCTGTTGGCCTTCTGGATGTATTGTTGAGAACTGGAACTCTGCTTAGATTTTTTTACCTGTTAGGCCTTGACAAAATGGAAATCAACTTTTGGCACTTGTACATCTACATTATGAAGGAGCTACAAGTATTTTGCAAGGAGAAGAGGTTGGGTAACAGCACTACCAGATGACTCTAAGAAGGAGTCTGAGGGGGAAGATCTCCAGCCAGACTATCAGAAGGACAGTGGCCTTCAAAAAGAAAAATGAGGGGGAAAGATGGGCTTGTGAAGAAAAGAGCAAGATCCGCGCTTGGTTTGAAGGGAACCATTTTTAATCTGGGAAGCTAGCGGCATCGAATAAAGTTAGTTATAGCTAGGTAGCTTCACCAAGTTTTAGTGGTGAGGATTGTCTGTATATATCCTCACGGGGTTCATTGCGCATACATGCTATTAGCATGTTATCACATTTAGGTCTTTAGATTTTGATTTCATGGTTTTGAGTTTCTGTTAACAACACACACACGTTTCTTTTTTTCAAACGGAGAGGTGGTAACCGATGATGATAAGTGGACTTGCTGACGAGTACCAGCCAGCAGTCCCCTTGGTGTTACTACCGTGAGGTACCTCCTTTCCGCTCCACACTTTTTTCATGCATATTGGGTGGATTATGGTGGTATAAACATTTGGAATTTGGATACACCACAGCATAGGGACTTAGTTAAGTCTGCGAGGGAGTTGTAGAGCTTCTGGTGACCCCTCCATTGCTGGATATATACAGATTTGGTTGTAACTCTTGGTGATCAGGCCCATTGTTAATTTATAAAAACAGTGATCACTACCCCTTATCTTTAGAGCTGGTGACCCAATGTGATGATCAAATTGCATCTGCTAGATCAGGTCCATTAATTTGTGTCAAGAACAAGGGGTTACTATGGAAGTGGTCTACCATAAACCCTGACCTGGTTTTATGGCAAATTATAACATCTAATGCGATTCAAGTCCTAGACTGCCTGGAAGATAACATAAACCCTTTAGTTATGGTAACATCTGTCGAGGCAATAACAGAGACCATAAATTTTGCATTAACTAAGACTAGGCCACAGAGCAACAAAAGGTGGTTTAACAGTGACTGCACCGTTTTTCATAACAAATTAATTAAGACATTGAAAACAAAATCCCGAAATATATCTTAGGTAAAGCCGTCACGCCTTGAATATAAGCAGTTGCTAGAGAAACGCAAGCTAGAAATTAGACTCGAAGCTTGGGAACAACTTTACGTAGCCTGCCAGAGCAGAGACTCTAAACTTTTTTGGTAGACTGTGAACCAGAATTATTTTAATGGTACCAACAGTGGCAAAATTGATGTGGAAATTATGCCAGAGACTTGGGTCGAACATTTTTCAGGCCTTTATAAAATCGGTAGTGATCCTGATTTTAGTATTAACATCAAATATGGGGCAATAACCATGGCACTACTAACATTAGATGCCACTAACACAGGGCATTAACCCAGACTGGCCCTGGACAGGGCATTAACCCAGACTGAGGAATAAGGCCTCTAGCCCTGATGGTATTCCTGTGGATCTGTTTTTAGCCAACACATCCCTGTGGCTCCCGCTGCTAACAAACATCCTAAGTTGCTATGTGGCTCGGGGGGGGGGGGGGTCCCTGGAGATCTGTGATAATAGTTCCCATCTTTCAAAAAGGTGACAAGGCGGATCCCAAATGTTATCGGCCAATATATTTAATTGACTGCACCTGCAAGATCATGGGCAGATTAATTTTTAGAAAGGCTAGAGTTTTGGGTAACAGAAAACTGTAAGTTTTTGGATATTCATTATGGTTTCAGGAGAGGCCTGGGCTCGGTAGAACAGTGCTCCCCAGATAGGCTGAAGGTTGTTACTGGCATTATTATATGCAGACAACTGTGTTTTAATGTCTAGAACTGGGGTGGGGCTGCAAAGGCTTTTAACTAGTTTTAATAATTTTATGAATGACCTTGGCCTGAAGACTAATGTAGCAAAATCCCACATTATCGTGGTGGGTAAATCTCCCACAATTGTAAAGACATGTTTTATAAACAATGAGAAATTGCTTTATGTGCCTACCTTTTTCTATTTAGGAATTTCGTTTAGACTCAAAAAGGCTTCATTTAATAGAGGCAATGACTAGGGGCTTCAATCAAAATCTGGAGGCCATCTTTAGATTTCCTAAAAAACTAGGTGCCCGTCCCATAAAAGGTATTATTGAAATCTATAAGGCACGTACATGTGCTGCTACCTTGTATAGTGCTGGAGTCTGTTTTTTTTGTAACAGTGCAGGCCTACAGAGAGCTGAGAATATGTTTTTGAAATGCTTTTTGACTGTTCCTATAAGTACTGCTGCCACTATCTGTCACAGCGAACTTTGCATGACCCCCCTGTCCTTTCGTATACAACTAGCTCCTCTATTATTGTGGCATAACATTTGGGTAAAGGAAGAAGCAGTCCTGAACCGTGCTGTTATTACAGACTGTTTAAAATTGGAGTGGGTTAATAAAATCCCCTGGATTTCTTATGTCAAAGCTCAGCTGAAGAATTTGTTCCGACAAACCAGAAAATATTGCCAAAATATCAAGAGCAAAGTTGAAGAGAGAATTTCGGGCTTACTCCTATTCGACCAGAGGTACTCGGGAGATGGCAAAAAAAGGGTTAGTGACACTCACTTCTAGTTTGCTCTCCAGGCACTGAGCCTTACCTCTCCTTTTATTTTAACCATGCTAAACTGTATTATCTTATTATGTTCAGGATTGGCATCTCTCATCTTTTGGTTTCATACCCACGTAACTTATATTCTGATGCCAAATAGGATGCATGCCCATGCGATTCAGAATCAGTCCAGAGTACGTTGCATTTCATGTTTTTTTGTAAACTTTATATCAACCCATGACGTGCTTTTTTAAAACCTCTTTTAAAATTCCAAAATATAAGAAAACTTTAGGCTGCTTTAAGCTATCGTCACCTTTTAAAAGATACATTGATTTGCCTAATGGCTGATAATTATATCTCTTCTGCAGTTTGGCTTCGGAATATTGTTGGAAAATGATTTCCATGTATTTTACCACATTTTGTGCCTAGGAATTAAGATCCCTCAGCATGGGATTGCTTCCCACAGTGACTAATGATGATATTTTAAACTGTTGCCAATAAGTATACGTAGATGCTCCCTTTCTGTCCATTTACCATCTCTAGTTCTAACACTGTTGTGCTTCTATGCCTTTGTAGTATTCACCTTAAGAGACTGATATCTGGACATTTGTAAATTGTTCCTTTTTACTTACGGAATTTCTATTTGATGTTTGTAATTCTATTAATTGCATTTGTGTTTAACCAGAAATGTTTTTTTCTTTTATGGCTGAATAAAGATTTCTGACTGACTGACTGACTGACTGACTGACTGATCAAGGAACCTGCCAAGAAGATCTGGAGAAGCTGTGAGGAGGAACTGCCACTTTGCTGTGTGCTTTGCTGTGTTGGCCTTCAGTGGCTACTTCTGCCTTGGGCAGTGAAAGGACAGGCCTGAACTTTCTGCAACTTCTTTGTTTGCGTTTCTCTATGGTTTGAGTTAGAGCCTGCCCCTGTTCAAGAAGTCTCAGGAACAGCAAAGACTTCAAGTTCATCTGATACCAGCACTGGGAACTGTGTGTTTTGTGCTGCAAAAGAAGAAAAAGCAACCCAAAGTCGTCAATGATGCCGCAGCTGGCTCGGTGTCCTGACGGCACAGCAGAGGGCACTGCCGCACTTTGCACTGCAACCCTGGTATCACCGACGATGACGCCAGACGCCGCCACTGAGTGGCTGCTTCCACTGTGACCTGTGGGCACCACACTTCGCACCGCCTCGCTTCAAATCGCTGCCCTGGTAACCCAGACGACACCGCTCCAGCCTGACATGAACGCCACTGCTTGCACGGTGGTTTGAGGGCACCACTCGTCAGTTACCTAACGCACAGCCCCCGTCCCACACGCAACCTTGACCTACGGATGCCGGCGCCATCGAATCCGGTTCGTCAGCCAACGACAGGGCTTCAGCAACAATGGTGTCACCTCCTGCACTGTGACCTTCCAGCACCGCACCACTTTGCACCACAGCCCTGTTCTTACTGACACCGCTGTATGACTGTCACTGAGCCGTTGCCTGCACTGTGACCTGAGGGCACCGCACGCCGCACCAATGCCGATGATGGTGCTTCTGACTTCAACCGCACAGAGTTTGATCTCCAACGTGTGTGACTTCAAGGGCCCGACGACTTCTGCATCAACCTCCTGAACTGATGCCTGCCAACGCCAACTCTTCGGAGCTCACTGCGAGGTCCCCAATGCCCTCCATTTCTAAAGGTTCTGTTTTGCAGGTTTTTCCAACACCGTAGCCAGCCCGCAATGCTGCAGTCAACCTTTACTGTTTTGATTTGTTGTTCAAAACGCTGTGATAGCCCCAGACAGAGCTATCGACTTCAAAAACCAGTATTTTGTCTATTTTTGCCTATTGATATTACTAAGTGTTGTATGGTGTATTTTTTATCAAATTTGGTCTTGTTTTGCACAGATAAAATATTGGATATTTATATAAAACTGGTTTGGTGTCCTTTTGTAGTGTTTTCACTGTATTACTGCTGGATACTGTGCAAATCCTTTACACACTGTGTCTGAGACTAGCTTAACTGCTTGTGCCAAGCTACCAAGGCGGTGAGCAGGGGTTATTTTAGAAGTGTATCCCCCTTATCCTGACTAGGAAGAAGGGTCCCTACTTGGACAGGGTAACAACCTGCCGACTAGAGACCCTCATTTCTGACAACCTGTCACACCAGATTCCTGTCTACACCTAGCCTGTGGTGGTCACAACAGCTGCCATATATGAGAACTGCTGCCACGTGCCACCGTACTGAAACCTTCAAAATCATCAAGTTCCCAGAAAGGCTGTGGCCCAACAGCTCAAAAGCAGCAGCTGCAGCAACAGGACCATTGCATATTCCCCCCCGCACCTACTTAAATTGCCATTCTAAGATGTTGGTAACCGTGGGGCTGGAGAACTGTGAGAGAAGTAGAGACAGAGTGGCAGACCAAGGACTGCAGCATGAACTAAGACTTTAAAAAATACTGCATAATGAACTGAACTGTTGGAGGCATATATGCCTTTGGGATGATTGAGGGAACTGCACATGTGCCTGATCAGCGCTGGGTACCAGATGAGATGCCAGGAATTGCAAATGCTGGAGATCCCTGTTAGTGAGTGTTGAGCAGTAAGATCATAAATAGGATTTAAACCGTGTGTCACTTTCAACAAATGGTACTGTATTGTATTACAATATGCCGTGCAATGAAAGTACTTTCTTTTATTCAAAAGGTAAACCCTTGGCTGGACAATATGGTATTGTGTTGGTTGACTGAATGTTGAGTCCTGATCTCTTATCCCCTCCCCACTTTACCTACCCGAAAAGCCTTTGCGTGCTTGGGCTTGCTACACTGGGAGTCAAGTGCGTAAGAAGAGTACTTTGCCCAGTTTGCAGTACCATGCGAGGATGGACCCCAGGGCACCAATGGCAAATGAGTGAAATCACCACTGTTGAGGACCCATGTGCCCTGTGACTCCCCCTCTCCCAGAAGAGATTTGACATTCCTCATAAACTAGTGCCTGTTCTTACCACATAAACCACTTGATCAAACTATGCACTACGTTTGTACCATGAAAATTGATAAATTACTTCCAGTGCCGTTGGGGGTTTTGTATGATATACTGAACAGGTTAGTCATTGTTTCTGGTCAATGTAAGTACAGGAAGAAGCATTGATATTTGGCTGTGGGTCATAGCTTTTCTGTCTTAGAAGATAGTGATCAATAAGTATGACAAAAGCAGATTTGTGCACCAGTTACTGCTCGGGTTGAAAATATACCCTTACCGCACTCATAATCAGAAACCAGATGACACATTACATCAGGGATTTTATTTAGGTGAAGAACGGTTATTATTTTCTTAAATTAGGTGTTGCAGAGTTGTGACTGTTGTGACTCATCACTCTGCAAGAGACAGAACCCACAATTACAGGTGCTGCTGATTATTTCAGGCCACAAATTCAAGATTAATAGAGTTACTACTACCCAAAAAGTCAGTATAGGATGTTATAAACCAGGGGTGGCGCAAGTGTTTTTGGTGTACATTTGCTAACATTTTGGTACAACCCCCACTCCCCCTCTCTGCAATTGCATTACATTTAGGCTACTGAGGGTGGCCTGACTCGTCATCAAATATTGCTTCTCCCCAGAATTGGCCAGATGTGCTAAGAACTGGTCGCAAAACACTTGTCGCAATTTGCAATCAGGATTTTTGCTACCAGTTTGGCAATTTGTGAACCACCTATGTACTCATAGTTTGTATTGCAAATTGCTGATTCCTAGTGGGTCACAATTCAACCTACATAATGAATAATAGTGAGGTATGTTGCAAATTGTGACCCACTAGGAATAAGCAACCACCAAAGGGATGGTGGCCTGTTGAGGTCAGCAGACCACCATGTCTGTACCTGCTTTTAAATAAAGCAATTTTTTAACGAAATGCCTCGTGTTTTTTTAAAAAGGAAAATGGGATGCATTTGAAAAATCCCAGAAAAGTGTATGTTTAATTTTTAAACTACTCTTAAAAAATGTTTTTGTCAACATTTACAAAGAGGGAGTGTCCCTTGGGGAGCCCTTCCCGCTTGCGAATTTACCACCGGCTTTGAGGAGGTGGTAATTGATTAATGTTTTGCAACTGAGATTCAGTCTCAAATCAATATATACCAATCTGATTTGGTATTTGGAAGGGACACCCTAAACACACCCTTTCCAAATAGTCGCAATTTAATTTTGTACATAAGAAAAGTCCTTTGTGTGGCAGGAAGCGGCCCGATTCTGTTTGGCAGATCCTTTGAGAACACAAAAAGACTTTGTAATGGCTCGGTAATACGGCTAGCACAAGGTAAGATGTTTTGCTTATTTCTTATTTTTATTTCAATTATTCCATCATCTGTTGACTTTCCCAACCCTCACCCGCCCCGCCGCTCATACATGTGACGCCAGTCCTTTCTACCAGGCGCGGTGCGCCCATTGGGGCGTGGGGGCATAGCCCCACTAAGCCACATGGACGCACACATGCACGCTATTGGCAAAAGAAAAGCAATTGTATTTTTGCCTGCTTAGCCGCCCGCTAAGCAGGCAAAATACAATTGCATATGCCAGTGCTCCTTCAGTTCGGAAAGGTCCTTGACTCCTTTGCCGCTGAAGCCAGGGGGTGGGGCGGCTGAGCTGCGGGCCGGCATCTAAGTCTCGGGCTGGTGTAGCCCTGTGTCACTCAAGTTGAGTGACACAGGGCTTTGGCCAGCTCGAGCATGCGCGGTGCACTGTACCAGCGGGTCCCAGCAGGTGCTGCTCAGGCCGCCAGGGCCGGGAGGATTCAGGGCGATTCAGGGTGAATACAGACTGTGCCCCCCTAGCCAATCATGGCGCTGCATGCAGTGCCAGGATTGGCTAGGGGAGCACAGTGTATATTCGTCTCATCATCACACAGGCGACTGCGGCGGTGAGGAGTGCTGAGGAGATCCGGAGAGCGCGCGTGCCAACTGCCAAGGAGACTTAGGGACCCGAGCAGAGGATACTGTACACAGTAAGTATGTATGCCCTTTACACGTTCCTCATTTTGACAACCTGCGAAGTTTCTAGTTAGATTAGGAAGTTTAATGAGGAGTAAAGATGGCACATCAGGGCCCCCAACCAAAGTGTGAGCCATATGCAGAGTGTTTACCAGGGTTAGCTGCCTCCCAGCAATCTGCACAATCAATCTGAAGCCCAGGGCATAACCTGGAGTCTCTGACACGCCATGAAAATAGCGCTATTTGGCTTCAGTCAAGATCCACATTTTGGTAACTTCATCGATTAATGTAAAGCATTGCACGTTTTTTATAGTTGGTAAAGTGAAGTCTGCGAAGACATTGCCCTCCTAAGAAAAATAAAAAAATTGAAAACATGTTCGAGACCTGTGTATGGTAGTGCTTTGTTCAGCATCTCCGGTGCGAAGTGTGGCTTAGATTTTCATTTTCTTTCTGTACTTAATTAAGGATTATGTAAAAAACACTTACAAGATGTTTCAATTATCCTTATAAATACGCACCCTGGAACAAACATAACACTGATTGTGTAAATATGCATGAGTAATTGACGCTTTTCTATTTGGGAAAAAAACGGAGCACAAATGTATTTCTTAGGGTGATTGGCAATGGCAAGAGAATTCTCCATATGGAAAAAAGAAATGCTCTGTGGATAAAATAATGTAAACATCTGAACGTGCAGATTCACATTTCCACCGTGCATTTACAGGTGGACTCTCCGGTAGGCAGTCAGCTGAAGTACACAACGGGAAGGAGGAAATTTCACAGGGCCCTGTCAGACATGTATACATGACAGAGGGGCAGTTAGGTAAGAAGGAGGAGAGGGCAGAAGAGAAGATGAGTGGAAGGGCGGTATCAGAGGGGGAAGGGAGAGCAATGAGTGATCGTGAGCAGAATCAGGTGTGAAAGGGTTGGGAACCGCTCTACAGGATTCCAGAGGTACCAGGCTACAGCAAAGAGATCCCATGGAGGTCAGGAGCCTGCTGCTTAACATTTCCCATATTGTTTGTCAGATTATTCGCGCAGCCCCTCCTTAATGGCTATTGTCAAGTTTGAGTAAGGCAACGTTGGGTTATTTTGCTTAGTTCTGTAGTGTTTTATGTCACTATAATGTTGCTACAAATCACAGGAATGACGGACAGAAGAGATAGAAAGGGGGCATTTTCCTTTTCATTACCCCGGACCTCTTAAAGGGATTACGCTGCTCTCCCAAGCTCGCCATCTTTTACCACACACTGCTGTTGCCCATTGTATGCCTTACTGTTCGGTGTGGCCCCAAACTTATGGTTTTTTTTAAATATTCAGTACTGCCTGCAGGGTTAGAGTGTGGGGGACCATGTAAAAAGTTATTTTGTGAATTTTGGGAAGGCCTACTGAGCCAGGGAAGGAGGTGTTGGGATCCAATATTGGACACAAATCAAATGTTCATTTTTAAGCACATTATGTGGGCAGCAGTGGTCGAAATTGCTTAAGATTTAAAGTCGAGTTTATAGCAGTTTGATGATTCTCACCCAATGATTTGTTTCAGAAATATAGTAGCAATTTTTAATGCAGTGACCAGTGAGCTGAGACCTTTTTCCACTATAGTGCGTACCTTGGTTCTTTTGCATGTAATCTTGCATGAAGTTCTATAGCCTATATGCTTTATTGCCTGTAGAGAGCTTCGGGTATGGCTTTATGTTACATTTTGTCTTAGTCCCCAATATAAATTAGTTTGTGCTCTCAAGCCATGCATGCATAAGGCTTTCACAAGCTCTTCCGTGCAGATATTACTGCCTGTGTGCACGAGGCACTGTCATTGATGCCAATTAAAAGTAGCCAGGGGTAGCAGCAGTCATTTGCGTACTTTGATACCCCCGGGCAGAAGGGCACAAAAACGAGTGGGGCACAAAAACAAGTGGGACTGAGGGCAGAAAGGTACAAAAAATGAGTGGGATAGAGGGCTTTGTAAAGGCTGTCTCCGAAACTGCTGTGCAACTTCTTCTACTCTTAGAGCTGAGATTTTCATGCAAGTCTTATAGTCTGAATTCAGCAGCGTAATAGGACAGTAGATATGAAGCTCTGTGGTTATACTGTATAAGCAGCTACCTATGTTATGCCATCTATTAATGTAATAACTGCACTTTCACAATTGCTTTATTAACCTTCCTGCTTTCTCAAATTTGCTTGGAAAGTGCATGATTTTTCTCCTCTTTTTTCAAAAATTACTTGGGGGGGTTATCCCCCCAAACCCCCCTTATGGGGTTCGGGCTCGTTCGCTACGCTGGCTCGCTACGGTGCAGTACGCAAATCAGTTTGCGCCCCACCACTTTCAAATGTCACCACCCGCTCCTGCTTTCTACCAAAGGGCAAGTGCATTATGGCGATCTTTGGACATATTGCCCCACATTACCTTCACTAGCACCAACACGTCATCAAACAGGACCACCTCCAGGGACTGGGATCCTCGCTGGTTTTCAAATAAATCTGCGTTCGCTTCCTGTTCTTCTCGTCGGACTCCGCAGGAGCGCGCGGCCTTTCTAGGTCACCACAGACGCATGAGGATCCGTCAGCAATCAGTTGAACAACACTCAAAGAATAACCACGCAGCAAACAGTATGGTGTCCACCAGTTTTATTAAAATTACTTTAAACTTTTTCAGTTTGAAGATGAGAATGGTAAAGCGCATGAAGAAACAACAAAACCAGTGGATCTTTGGCATTTCAGTGTCCATCGCCCTTTCTCGACATTTTCTATTAAAATTCTATCAATAATGTATCCACTTTTTTTTCTTCTTTTCAGTACAACTCACAGCTGCAAGCGTGCCCCCTGGTGGTGGCATTGAAATAAACGTTTTCTTATTTTTCTCCGGGGAAAAAGAAAACGAAAAACTTCGATTACACTACAATACAGAGTGCTCAGTCGACACACAGAATGAATGCACCAACACGGAACGATTAACTAACCACCTCGTTAACTTGCCTTTGCGACCACTCACCCACCAACATCCAGGCACCTCCCGACATAAACATATCCGTCTTCTGTTTCTGTACATTGACTCATAACATATTTCTGATTTTGATACATTAAGTACAATTGGCAACTTTTTCCTTGTCCCTTGACATCAGTGTAAAAAAAAACGATGCGTGGGACGCTGATACCTGATCCCTAGTGGGCAGAAATGACGACAACACGACTCCAACCTACAAACAGGTTTATGCTGGTGAATTGTTCCGAGTCATAGTCCAATCGTAGTCCAAGTTCACTATAAATACTATTGATTGGACTGTGATAAAGGCCATGGCGTCCTCCATTGGCTGCGAACAGTGGTACCCTACCACTGAACTTTAATACACTTGAAATGCCCGTAACCTGAATCATGACTGGGGAGCTGCCCCCGTGTGTACAATCATTAAAAAAGTAACTTAACATTTGTGTTCTGTGAACATACAATTTGGCAGTGATCAACTCAAACGCAGTAAATTCCATGAGGGTGAGCGAAACAGGCAACAAACCCGTAGTTTGCACCCCAGTTCATTAAATCTGCAAATCATGTACTCCCGCTGCACAGGCAGATGGTTGGCGTTCTTGCTGAGTAAGAAAATGTAGGTTCATGTCAAGCAGAATGTGTGTGTGTGTGTTGGTTCAGCCTGTGCTTGCAACCAAAGGTTACCATACTGCCAAAAACAGACAATGCGCGCTTGTGGAGGTGAAGGGTTCAGTCTAGTGCCAGCAGGGGCTGTGTGTTGTCGCTCTCTCTTGGCACCTCATGTTTCAGGGTCCCGGGCTCCACCACAGACTGAGACCTGGAAGGGAACAGAGACATTGTGGTTAGGGTGGAGACAATCACCACAAACGACATCTTCATTGACTGAGACCTTAAGAATAACCCAAGGAAAACATTCCACCTTTCAGGATACAGCCTTTACTTAGTTTGAATGTCAATTTACAAAATCGTATTTTCTATGGTGTAACAGTGGCATTAAAATATGACATTCACTGTCACGAAAGATCATTAATTTAAATATTCTCTGTTCAAAGTTGTACAAATAAGCATTGCCGTTGACCTATGAAAGGAAGGCCGTTCGTTAGCGTGGCAAAACGTGCAGAGTTTTAAAACACTTGAGGCAACTCAGATTTCCTTAAGAAGTAGGTTGTAAGTTATCCATTGAGAAGCTTCAAGCCCTCAGTCCTTATTGGCAGATTGCTGATAAAGACCACAACAACAGCATTGAGAATAGCACAAAACTATTGATTAAAAGTCTCCAGGAAATGGCTTGCTTCGCAAGAAGTCCAGTAGTAGACCCTACACCAGAGCTTTCCAAACGGTGTGTCCCGACACAGTACTGTGTTGCCTGCAAATGGTGGGTGTGTCGCGGGAAGCTGGGGTGAGGGGTGAGGGGTGAGGTGAGAGAGAGAGAGAGAGAGAGAGAGAGAGAGAGAGAGAGAGAGAGGGAGAGAGAGAGAGAGAGAGAGAGAGAGAGAGAGAGAGAGAGAGAGAGAGAGGGAGAGAGAGGGAGGGAGGGATGTGTGTATACCGGGTATGGTAGCTCAGAGGACGAAGGGATCCGCTGCAGGGGCCTGTGTTCAACCTCATCGTCACAGTTTTTTCTCTACCCCCGCCCCCTCCCTCACTGAACCTGCCCCCACCGGTGAAGCCCTCGGCCACAAACCACACTGTACGCTCGCTACACTGCCTTACTGTGTCCCAAAATTATGCATCTCCAAAAAGTGTGTCACCAACATGAAAAGTTTGGAAAGCTGTGCCCTACACCACAGATACTGAGAGCATTCCGAGCTGGATCTCAAAATTCACGCAACGGCGGCTCCTTCACCCTTTGCTCTCTGAGCCGAGGCTTGAATGAAGAGGCAGAGCCATTGCGGGGGGAGGGGGGCGGGGGCGGAGGGAGCAGTCAAACGGGAAGTGGTGGACACTGTTCTCAGTGAGACGGCTGGCCAAACCGTCATGCGCACTATATCAGTCTTTGACTCAAGCTGCGTAGCCAGGTTGGAGACAGCAGGCACAGACTCCCAGACTCCATGGGAGAGCAAATTGAGGGCATTCTGGCCAGTCCTGATGCTACTCTCGTGACGTGAGAGAAGTGTCAGGATTGGCCGCAGGGGAGTCTGGGAGCCTGTGCTGCCTGCAGTGGAGCCTGAAGATCAAAAGAGTGGCGAAGCAGCAGGTAAGTTCTTATTTGTATTTTTTATTTTTTTTTAATTTTTGTCATCCTCTGTTGTCTATTGTCCCCTCCCCCCTGCCCTGCCTCTATACCCTAACACCAACCACCACAGTGGGAGCCAATGGATATGATGATAGGATCTGGAGTCACATGCACAACCGTCTTTCTCTGCAATATTTTGCAACAACTTGAGTTGCTATACCAGGCATATGAATTTCTGTGCAAAACTATACTCCTAGTGTAAAGTCACCCTGATGCAACAATGCAGATGTTTAATTCAAGACTTCAGAGGGGGGTTAAATCTAATTTCGCTGTAGGCTGGTTTCAACTATCAAATATTTTGTGACACTCCCACCTGCCTTTACTGATAAACGGCGAGCAGGAGCAAGCAAGTCCGTGGTCCATAGCGACCCAGAAAGGGTTTTGAAAGGGACTATTTGGGGCACAATTTTCAGCATTTGAAAGTTGCGGAGGCGCTATCTACTACAAAGGAAATTTTGGTGTACAAAAAGAAATCAGGACCCAAAGAATTTTTCACCCTTGTCCACCCACAATTTCAGTAGGGCGGAGGTGTTGCAGGGTCCTGCAGGAGATGGCAGGCAAACGTGGGCCAGCCGGGAGAGAGATACAGCTCCCAGCGCGAGTCAGGGTGGCCTAGGAGCAGCCGGGAGCCCCCAAAAGGCGCAGGGACTGCTCTCGACGATGATTTGCAGGTAATGCTGGAGAAGGCCAGGGAACCGGTAGCCCTGAAGGGAAAGACCTAGATGGACAAGCAGATACAGGGAAGAGCTCAAGCGAAAGGCAGGAAACTGCGACGTTCATCCCCTCCAGTGCCGCCCCCCCAAGGAAATCAGGGGTCTGGGGGCATGCAGCCAAAACGGTGGCCCCTGCAAAAGCCAAAAAGGCAGGTGCACGAGCCTCCCTGGCCAGGTGAGTGGAGCAGAATGGGAGGAATGTCCTACAAGCCACAGGCAGGAGGACAGCAACCCATAACCGGTGTCCACCTCGGAGTCCGACAGGAGCAGTGACGATGAGGGGTCTGTAGCCAGCATGGCGCCCCCTCAGGATACACATGGTGGATGAGCCGACATGGTCAACAGGGAGAGAGGTAAGCATCACTCACAGAGCGGCAAAGGGGGGCGCGGGAGCGTGCAGGGCGTTGGTCCAATAGAGGGGAGACATGTGCAAAATGTAAACATGGGCACGTAGCAGGGTGTGAGAAATGTAGCAATGCAGGGGCCATGATCCATACAACCCCCATGACAGACAGGGCTAGGTCAGGAACAACAGGATTACCAAGGGGAAGCATGGGGTCCAGGGGTTGCCCACCCAGTGGCTTGGATGCCCTGGTGGCAATGGCCAGGGGCAGGTGCTCCCTACGGTGGAGGCCATCCGTGGGGTGGCACAAAAGGAGGGACACACAAGGGAAAAGGATGCCCCAGTTAGGCACAACAAAGCGAGCAGGAAGGACCCGAAGTATCCACACAACAGGGTAGAGCGGCCCTGTGGTTAACAATACCAGGTGGGAGCAGGGCGGTGGAGAGCCAGGACCCCAATGGGAAGCCGGCCAAGGAATACATGCGCCCCCCCGCTGCCCCCCCCCCCCCGGGAGATACCCCCACAACCTCGAAACTTTTAGGTATGGCCAATCTCATCCCTCTGTACATAAATATCTCAGGGTATACCCAACTCACCCTCCTGTATCTGGGTAACAGACACAATCATATATAAGTGAACAATGATACGGAGGAATTGATATGTTACTTTTATTCAAGTGTAGGGAACAATCAATTACCCTCACCTTAGTCTTTCAATCCTATTGGACATATATCACCTAATTTGATATAGGGCACACATACATGATGGAACCGGTCTTCAGATCAAATTAACATTAAATATATAAAGACATACAAATGGACATAAGGAAAAATATATACACAACATGAATCCTAATATAAATAACGTAATGTTAAAAAGTACCTTGAAAATGGTTTATCACATTAGTGTCTGCCCATTTATTTGAGGCAGTCCACTTAGAGGTAGCCAAATGATGTGTTCACTGAGGCAAAACAATGCTTATCCTGTTGCTCTCTTGTGTCACAAAACATAAACTTATGAAATATTAAATAAGGACTCCGCCACAGTTATATTGTCGATGCAGACGCGTTTCAGCCTCTGAAATTAAATCGGCCTCCTCAGGACGAGGGCAAAGGAACAGTGATTGCCTGTTTTTTCTATGAGGTTCAACAGTTGAACACCTAAAACTGCGCCTCTATGGCGCCTGGTAGGCACTGGTATCAGAAATGTACTCCCTTACCTCTCACGTTGAGCTTTTTTTCTATTGGTAGAACAAAACTTCCAAAATACAACCGCCTCCCGGTCAGCTGAAAATATTCAAGCATGGTACCAAATCCGGTCCGCAGCGAATGCCTCCGCAAGTGCCATACCCACCCACCCCCCAAAAACGGACCGGATTTGGTGACCGGCTTGATTATTTTCAGCTGACCGGGAGGCGGTTGTATTTTGGATGTATTGTTCTTCCAATAGAGAATAAGCGCAGCGTGCGGGATAAGGGAGTACATTTCTGATCCCAGCGCCATAGAGGCGTTATGATGAGGTGCTGAAGGTAATCATTGGCAGATTGAGGCAGCAAAGGAAGGCGACACTAGGCGAAGTGCAGCAGCTGCTGGGGAAATTTAACTTTGCCAACAAGAGTAATCCCTGCAAGGTGCAACTTTGCTAGGCACCTCGCATGGATGACCAGGGGCATGACACAGAAGCACCACAGGGTCCACATGACACATGCGGTAAAAGAAGATTTGGGTCAGTGGGAGAGCTTTCTGATGGATTTTAAAGGCAGCCTCATGTGGCGTGAACCGTGGGTGCAAGCAAACCAACTGGAGCTCTACACGGACTCGGCTGGGGGTTTTGGCTTTGTGACCATCCTTGGAAAGGCATGGATAGAGGGGCCTGGCCAGCATCCTGGCAAGAGGCAGGGATCACTGCCAACATATCCATGTTGTAATTGTTCTCAATTGATGTGACCTTCCACATTTGGGCAGAAGAAATAAAGGGAAGTCCCTATCTCACCATACAATTGGAAAAAGGACCTTCCAGTGAATAGTCCTTTTTCCAATTGTATGGTGAGATAGGGACTTCCCTTTATTTCTTCTGCCTCATTCCTCCTTGTCCCTGATTGGACCCAAAAGGAGACCTCCCTGTCTTTTAAAATGCTTCCACATTTGGGCCCAGCGGCTAGCCAATAGGCAGATAACGCTATTGTCTGACAAAAATGCGGTGGTACATATTGTCTGACAAAAATGCGGTGGTACAAGCAATTAACACAGGGTCAGCCAAGTGCCCGGCAGTGGTCAACCTGCTGCGTATGCTCGTCGACTGCCAACTGAGGGCAAATATCATGCTTAGGGCAAGACACATCCGAGGAATAGACAACTAAGTTGCTGATGCCATTTATCATTTTCAGTGGGTGAAATTCTGAGAGCCCACCCTGGACGCAGACCGTGGGATGAACCCAGTGCCGGAAGAGGCTTCGGCATGGGTGGACCCGGGCTGAAGACGATGCTGGACAATGTGCCTGCCCCAAAAAAAGAAAATCATTATTGTAAGTGCTGCAAGACTTTTGTGGTCATGACAGGGCTAGCAAACGGCTGACAGGCAGGGCAGAGGAAGTCTTAAGCTTCATGGAGTGGGCTTTTGGGCCAGGGAAGACCAAACAATGGGCCCAGACACACCTGAACGCAGTAACACATTACACAAAAATAGCAACAGAGGAGGACACAACTAGGCCCTTCCACTGTAAAATGGCTTTGAGAAGTTAGGGCAGGTTGCAGCAAGCACAAAAAGATACAAGGCATCCCATCCATTTGAACATACTACAGCGCATGATGGAGGTCCTAGGGGGGGGTCTACTGCTCGGAGCAGGAGACCATACTCTTTCGGGCAGCGTTTGCGCTGGCTTTTTTTGAGGCTTACAGAGTCAGTGAGCTGGTAGCTCCATTTGTCGATGACCCTGGGACGGCCTGCATAAACAGGTGTGATGTAGAGATATGGGAAGGGCACATGGATATCCTGCTGCGAAGGTCTAAAACAGATCAGGCCGGCAAGGGGAAGTGAACCAGGCTAAACTGCATTAGGGACAAAGCATGCTGCCCACTGTGCTTACTTCAAAAATACTTGGGACCTGGGTACCACGGTCCCGGGCCACTGTTCCGGCACAGGGACGGGTCTTTCCTCAGCCGTTTTTGCAATTCATAGCGGTAATGAGAAAGACGCCGGAGGCAGCTGGGCTTCCGGCTAGAGCATTTGGGTCTTACTCTTTCAGAATAGGGGCTGCCACCACAGCCGCCGGACTAGGTTTGGGCACCGAGCAAATCAAGGTAATAGGGCATTGGGTATCCAGCGTGTTTAAGCGTTACATACGCCCTACAATGTACTGAGTCCGGTTTCTTGCCCCCATCTAGGCCCAGCCGTGCTGCAGAAGAAGGTGTGGATCCTGGCTCACTCCTACATAATGCGGGCTTAATGCTGGGTGGCGGCGAGCCACGAGTTTGGAGGGATATGGCAGCAGGACACCGACCGATTGTGGCTGGGGCGTTCGGGTATGAAATGGGACCAACTGCTCCCCGTGGTGCACGAAGCGAAGGGGCAAGGTGTCAGACCGGATGCAGTGGTGGTCCACCCAGGATGCAATGATTTGGCAGCACTAGGGGGGAGGGTCCTCTTAGAACGTATGCAAAAAGACCTTACAGCCGTGGATCAACGGATACTCCCAGCAGAAGTAATTTTCTCTGAAATCATTGTGCGGAGGGCATGGCGTGGGGCCTTGGACTTAGGGGAAGGTGAAAAATCCAGCCGAAAACTCAATATCACCATGACAAAGATGTGTAGGGCCAACGGATGGGGTTTCATAAATCTGAGGTCCCCGGGTTTTCACTTGGAGGACGGGGATCACCTTACCGGGGTGGGGGTGGACATGTTCCTCCGAACATCGTAGGGTTGCTAGAACAGATGGGCTTCAAGTAGGAAGGGACCACAGAGGTAGGGCAGTGGGGGAGCTCCCTCCGATCATCGTGAAACCGTAGGTAGCGTGGTGGAAGGCACACAAGAAAGGTAGAACAAAGAATTAAATCAATAAAGGTAGAGGGAAGACTCACACAGTGTCCTTGGGATGCTTCACGGCAAGGGCACTGAGGGAGCAAAGGGCGGCATACCGCCATAGAAAGAATAGAGCTGATGCACCCGCAGGGCCCTTGGGATGCCTAACAGCAGGGGTACCAAGGGAGCTGGATGGAATGATGCAGCCTCAGAGTAGTTTTTTGCAATTTTCACCCCGAGTGGGCTGGGTATGCTCAGACGTGAGTCCCAGGCTCTCCACACCACTGGAGTCAAGCTATCCAGGCTGAATGAAGGCTGATAGCCAGAAACCGGTCCTTGGATGCTTGAATCTGGTCTAGGAAAGACATGGCTTGGTAGTTTGGGCTGGACTGTTCCCATGAGGCACAGGGTCATGGCTGATTTGCATATACCCATTGTCTGACCCAGGGTGGTGTGGAGTGCAAAAAAACGATGGATTTAGGCCCAGATCCTTGTACTGGGGTGAATGTATGACATTGTTCTACATTCTGTCCATCAACTGCGTTTTTTGCAATTTTCACCCCGAGTGTGCTGGGTATACTCAGACGTGAGTCCCAGGCTCTCCACATCACTGGAGTCAAGCTATCCAGGCTGAAGAAGGCTGATAGCCAGAAACCGGTCCTTGGATGCTTGAATCTGGTCTAGGAAAGACATGGCTTGGTAGTTTGGGCTGGACTGTTCCCATGAGGCACAGGGTCATGGCTGATTTGCATATAGCCATTGTCTGACCTAGGGTGGTGTGGAGTGCAAAAAAACGATGGATTTAGGCCCAGATCTTTGTACTGGGGTGAATGTAAGACATTGTTCTGCATTCTGTCCATCAACCGTGTTTTTTGCAATTTTCACCCCGAGTGGGCTGGGTATGGTCAGACGTGAGTCCCAGGCTCTCCACATCACTGGAGTCAAGCTATCCAGGCTGAAGAAGGCTGATAGCCAGAAACCGGTCCTTGGATGCTTGATTCCGGTCTAGGAAAGACATGGCTTGGTAGTTCGGGCTGGACTGTTCCCATGAGGCACAGGGTCAAGGCTGATTTGCATATAGCCATTGTCTGACCTAGGGTGGTGTGGAGTGCAAAAAACGATGGATTTAGGCCCAGATCTTTGTACTGGGGTGAATGTAAGACATTGTTCTGCATTCTGTCCATCAACTGTGTTTTTTGCGAGGCTCAAACAAGGTCCTTGGTATGCCAAATGGCAGGGACCCCTGGGAGCAAGGCGGGTCCATGAAGGGGTCCAGGACAGGCGGGACGGCACTTGCAGCCCGGGCAGATCCTGACGGACACCCTCCAAGTCGAGCAAGCTGAAGCCTAAACCAGAGAAATAAACGCCCAGACAGGTGCCCCCCCTATCTCCCTAGATATTGTTCGGGCTGGGACCAAATAATGACCAAAGGTATGATGGAATTGCAAAGTCAATGAAATGTGTAACATGGGCACTGAATTGACAATTGAAATGCCTATGAGTTTCTGCAATATGTGTAAACATATGATGTTAAATAAACTGCAACCTTTTATGGCACCAAAGCACTTTATCACAGGTGTGATTTGAATGGATGAGGGACGCAGTTTAGTAGCGGGAGGGGGAGAGGGGGTGACGACTCGCCTCCTGGGAGGGGTTATAAGTAGGGTTATTAATGAAGTCCTTGGCCGTCTCATGATGATGTATCCTGCACTGCACCAGTGTAGAAGGGTCTGTGTGATTCTGTTTAGCATTTGCGGCGCACACATTAATCATCCGCAAGTTAATGCATGTTTTGCTGACAGCACAGCTTGGGAAACACAAAGAAGCAATTACTGCCCTTAGTTTCAGAGCTCTGTTGTCAGCAAAAAACGCATTAACTCAAAGATTTTTCAAGTCGATGTCGGTGTTGAAGATGTCAAAAAGAAGCCCACGGTCCCCTTCTGCACTGGCGCAGAGCGGGAAACCGCCTCTTCATGATACGGCCGCTGTGCTAACTATCTCTACTGTGCTATGGGGGCTGTTTTGTTGACAGCACTCTGATGTAAAGGGTCTCTTGTAGAGTTTGGTGAGAAATGAAAATCCGGCAGTTTCTGTTGGAAACTCTAAATATGGAGAAGAATCCACGAGCTTAATTTGTCCAGATCGAGATAGTATTGTGGAGCAAATGTAGCCAGTTGATTCTGCTCTTTATCTAGAGTTCTGTAGTGTTCTGGAGGTCATGAGTGCGAATCTCAGCAAGATAGACTCCTCCTTTCATCCATCCAAAGAGGCTGAGGGGCTTATTTACAAGAGGTCTGAGCCGCCGGACTGTCACTTTTTTGACGCTCTGACGATGCAGACCTCTCAATCATATCTATGAGGCGACGCAAAGCCACCCTGCGTGGCGTTCCGTGGCCTCAGAGATATGGCGTAAGGCAAGGCAGCACTTTACACTTGCTCAATGAGGTGTTCCAAGTGCATTGAGGGGGTGTTTCGACATGACACCCATGGATTTTGACACTGCCTCATATTTGCATAATCACGTAAACCCGGGGTAGCGTCAAAACATTATGCCACCCCAGAGCAGGCATAATGAGAAATATTTTAATTTCTTCTTTTTTTTATCTCTTTCCGAGTGTGCGGCATTCCGCAGCAAACGTAGAATGAGGAAAACGCCTCTCTGGATTGTTTTTGTGCAGGAAGGCGATTTCAAGATCACTTCCACATCAATGACATATTTGAGATGCTTTCTCTGGAAAATATTTGCAGGTGGTCTACTAATCTAAATCAGACTGCTGGTTCCTTTTACTGTGCGTATATTTCAGAACACTGAAATATTTCTCATCGAGTTTCTAGTGTATGGCTGACTTCATCCCATCCTCGCTCCTCAGCAGTCAGATAACAATCAGGACTCTTCAGCCCGGATTAACAAAGTCTCTCACTGCGGGGAGGGCTGCTCCTGACCTCTTGTCATGCTGCAAAGGCTCAGTGCCTGTCCTTTTTAAGGCAGCCCAGGACAGGGCGATACACAGCATGCAGATGATTCTCCAGGGCACATTCACGCCCTCCCCTTCTGCTCCGGGGTTTAGCAGCCGCAGGCCACGGTTAAATGGAGCGACAAATTATCGCTGCCACAGGCAGCAGGACTTTCCTTTACAGGGAAGCCATGGGGCATATTATCAAGCCTGTGCGCTAAAATTATCGCCGCTTTATCGGCCGAAAACGGCCGATAAAGCGGCGATAATGGGCTTGATAATATGCTCTATGGAATTCCAATCGAAGCCCATGTTAGATGTGAAGACATCTAACATGGGCTTCGATTGGAATTCCACAGAGCATATTATCAAGCCCATTATCGCCGCTTTATCGGCCGTTTTCGGCCGATAAAGCGGCGATAATTTTAGCGCACAGGCTTGATAATATGTCCCCATGTGCGTCTGAAAGGAGCAGGCTGGTGATTCTCCTCAGCAGATTCAGGGCCTTATTTATCAAAGGGTTGTGTTGCTTTTGCATCATGCAACGGGGTGCAAAAGTGGCGCAACCCATAAGATGAAATTTATCAAGCCACGCAATGTGGCCCTGAGAGGCTTGATAACTCCAGAGTTACGCAATGCAGTGCTAATCTCTGCGTTGCATTACTCTACTCCAGGGAGGGGTTGCACGGGTGGTGCATGTTTGTTTCCATGCAAAACCCATGGATTTTGACACATTCCTGTATGTACCATAAGTGGCATAACTGCTTAACCGCCACAGGTGAGGTGTCACGAGGAGAAATATATTTATTTATCTTGCTTTTTTCCTCTTTCTATGTGTGAGGGAGGCAAAGGCCTCAAGGTATGTTTTTGTGCAGAAATGTGCCCCTTCCTGCACAAAAACAATCCTGATAACAATGCAGGCACCCTTACACCAGGGTGCAAGAGTGTCTGCGTTGGTGCTAGGCAGCACATTGTGCGCCAGCGCTGGGAAAAGGACAGAAATTCCTGCTCTTTCTCTATCACACAGCGCAGCAAGGTGACTTGCTGTGCTGCGTGATTTAATGGCCAATAAGTTCCCCGCTGTTTTTCCCACTTCTGTCTGAGCACCTTCAGCTATGCACTGCTAAGAATTCCTCATAGAGCCAGTTAAAACGTATATTGCCCTTTGGGTTAAATGTCAACAAACAATATTTACTTGCATTTTTCAGATATGGAACGTCGGTCAATATTAATAAGGTAATCTGACTCCAAAGTATGTCTTCTCCACCTCTGCAACAAGAGCCTCTCGAAGGTTAAATCCAGTGGTGGGAAGCTATAAGATACCAGGGACGTAACGCAGGCCCCTGCAGCCCCTGTAGAGCACTGGGTACCCAACCCTTTAGGGGGAACCCAAACCTTCAGAGGCCCCCTATTCAGGCCAAGGCCAAAGAATATCTGTGAGCTGAGGGAGACTCTGGAGCTCCTCATCACATTCTGCAGGTGGGCCCCATCATTTTGCGTTAGGCCACTGTAATGTAGCGATCAGCTGTCTGCACCCCACTGTCCAAGTTTCCTCTCAACCTCTTTGCAGTGTGACACTGGGCATGTAGCACTGTGGTCTGTTGCCAGTTGTGCTCATTTGCGCATGGAAGATAATTAGTTGGCCATTCTTAACTGGTCAGTTCCTTCATTTATCCTAAATATTTGCTCAAAATACAATATTAAGCCATAATTTAAGTGGACATTGGTGCCTTTGCTGGCTTGGATAATGAATTGGTTACAGGAAAAATGCACAACTTGTTATTTCCTTAATTTACCTCACAAACAATTAGATGTTGATTTTAAAGTGTGTCATTACGTCTAACTCACCGCAGTCTGAGTCAGCCCTCTTTATCCATTTGTCTACTGTAATGTCCTTCACATTTTGCATGGGCTCGCCATAGCATCTAGCTTGAGGCACAGGGTCAGCCCACTTTAGCCATTGGCTCTCTTGCACTGTCAGTGGGGCATTCTAAGGCTGCACAGTGTGCACATTCGCTCAATGAGTAGTCCCCTTTCAGAAAATGTGGGCCTTATTTATGAGGCCTTGCGTCACTTTTATGCCGCTGGTGCGTCAATTTGTGGGACGCACCAGAGGTGTAAAAAAGGCACCATATTGCCTCATATTTTCAAAGTGACACATCTAGGTAGATGCGTCACTTTGGAAATCCCTGCACCACATAATACCTGCGCCAGGTATAATGTATGAAGGGGGGGCGTTCCGACGCAAGAAAGGGTCGTAGAAGTGATGCAGTGAAATCTATGAGATTTCTCTAAGCCACTTCTAGAACACTAATGCGTCAATATTTTATGACTGCCTCATGGCAGGCGTAAGACTGACGCAGGCACATTTCACATGGGACTTGCCCATGTGTAATAACCCATTGCCGGAGTTGGGACACACTCCAGCAATGCGTCATTTTTGAGTCTACAGATACGTCAGAAATACTGACGTATCTGTAACTCCTTGCAACATGATGCGTCACACTGTAAATATGATGCATCATAGGTGTCGTAAGGACGGCGCAATGAAAAGTAACTCATCACTGTTTTCTTGCAGCGATGCATCACTTTTCATAAATGAGGCCCTGTGTGTTTTTATACAATGTGCGGCTTCATACCTAAAACATTCACAACTTAAGCATTGGCAAAGCCAAAACGTCAGCAACCAACACCAGACCTATTGGTCCCCAGATTTGGAAGTGTTGATCGGCCCACGTTGTTCAGTGTTTTCCTGCGTGCCGGCCGGTAGGCGGCTCCCGACCCCCCACTGTAGTTTCTGATATCATGCGCCACTAACGTTTTTGAAATTCTTTGTCCTTTTGCTTGATAATGATAAGAGCGTGCTGCTGGCTGGAAGCTTGTGCGCTTAATTTATATGCAGAAAACCGACTAACTCGTTAAGGCCTCAAAGAACCTTCGAACCCTAACTTCTCTGGGGACGGAATCTAGATAGGTATTGATTTCATGGCGCTCTTTCTGTTGTTCACTTAATAAATGAATTACATTGATCGACCTTTAGAGAGGAAGGCTCGCTCACTTTGCTGAACCATGTTTCTCTTAATGCCCTTGTAAAAGTACTTTACATTACAGAGATACAGTCTCCCAAACCACTGCATGCTGTTTGACTCTCACAACACACTACATGTTGTGTGTCACTCACAACACCACTGCATGCTGTTTGTCACTCACGACACCACTGCATGCTGTTTGACGCTCATGACACCACTGCATGCTGCATGCTGTTTGACACTCAAGACATCACTGCATGCTGTTTGTCACTCACAACACCACTGCATGCTGTTTGTCTCTCACGACACCACTGCATGCTGTTTGACGCTCATGACACCACTGCATGCTGTTTGACTCACATGACACCACTGCATGCTGTTTGACACTCAAGACATCACTGCATGCTGTTTGTCGCTCACAACACCACTGCATGTTGTGTGTCACTCACAACACCACTGCATGCTGTTTGTCACTCACGACACCACTGTATGCTGTTTGACGCTCATGACACCACTGCATGCTGTTTGACGCTCATGACACCACTGCATGCTGTTTGACGCCTACGACACCACTGCATGCTGTTTGACGCTCACGACACCACTGCATGTTGTTTGACGCTCACAACACCACTGCATGCTGTTTGACGCTCACGACACCACTGCATGCGGTTTGACGCTCATGACACAACTGCATGCTGTTTGACGCCTACGACACCACTGCATGCTGTTTGACGCTCACAACACCACTGCATGCTGTTTGAGGCTCACAACACCACTGCATGCTGTTTGACGCTCACGACACCACTGCATGCGGTTTGACGCTCATGACACCACTGCATGCTGTTTGACGCCTACGACACCACTGCATGATGTTTGACGCTCACAACACCACTGCATGCTGTTTGAGGCTCACAACCCCACTGCATGCTGTTTGAGGCTCACAACCCCACTGCATGCTGTTTGAGACTCACAACACCACTGCATGCTGTTTGACACTCACAACACCACTGCATGCGGTTTGACGCTCATGACACCACTGCATGCTGTTTGACGCCTACGACACCACTGCATGCTGTTTGACGCTCACAACACCACTGCATGCTGTTTGAGGCTCACAACACCACTGCATGCTGTTTAAGGCTCCCAACACCACTGCATGCTGTTTGAGACTCACAACACCACTGCATGCTGTTTGACGCTCACAACACCACTGCATGCTGTTTGACACTCACAACTCCACTGCATGCTGTCTGTCCCACACAGCACCACTGCATGCTGTTTGACGCTCACAACACCACTGCATGCTGTTTGACACTCACAACACCACTGCATGCTGTTTGACACTCAAGACATCACTGCATGCTGTTTGTCACTCACAACACCACTGCATGCTGTTTGTCATTCATAACACCACTGCATGTTGTTTGACACTTATGACCCCACTGCATGCTGTTTGTCACTCACCACACACTACATGCTGTTTGTCACTCACAACACCTCCGCATGTTGTTTGTCCCACACAACACCACTGCATGCTTTTTGACGCTCAGAACACCACTGCATGCTGTTTGTCACTCATGACACCACTGCATGCTGTTTATTTCTCACGACACCACTGCATTCTGTTTGGCATTCATGACACCACCGCATGATGTTTGACACTTATGACCCCACTGCATGCTATTTGTCACTCACCACACACTACATGCTGTTTGTCACTCATGACACCACTGCATGCTGTTTGTCACACACGACACCACTGCATTCTGTTTGTCACTCACGACATCACTGCATGCTGTTTGTCATTCATGACACCACCGCATTTTGTTTGACCCTTATGACCCCACTGCATGCTGTTTGCCACTCACCACACACTATATGCTGTTTGTCACTGACAATACCACTGCATGCTGTTTGATGCTCACGACACCACTGCATGCTGTTTGTCCCACACAACACCATTGCATGCTGTTTGTCACTTATGACACCACTTTGTGATGTTTGACGCTAATGATCCCACTGCTTAATCTTTCAAGCTCATCACACCACTGATGCTGTTTCATGCTCATGACACCACTGCATGCTGTATCACGCTAATATCAATACTCAATGCCTTTTCACCTTTATGACACCACTAATGGCATTTCACGCTCACCACTGCATGCTGCTTCACGCTCTTAAAACAACTATATGTTGTTTCAAGCCCATGACACCCCTTCCTGGTGTTTCATGCTCATGACACCACTGCATGCTGTTTCACGCTTATATCAATACTCAATGCCTTTTCACCCTTATGACACCACTAATGGTGTTTCACGCTCATTACACCACTGCATGCTGCTTCACGCTCTTTAAACAAATATATGTTGTTTCAAGCTCATGACACCCTTTCCTGGTGTTTCAAGCTCATGACACCCCTTCCTGGTGTTTCATGCTCATGACACTACTGCATGCTGTCTCATGCGCATGTCACCACTTCATTGTCTTTCACGCTCATGACACCACTTCATGGTGTTTCGAGCTCATGACACCACTGCATGCTGCTTCACGCTCATGACACCACTTCATGCTGCTCCACGCTCATGACACCCCTTACTGGTGTTTAACGCTCATGAAATGAATCGAGCGAGACTCCATTAGGTAGAGGCAGCGAATAGAGCAAGGGAAGAACTGGCCATCTTGCATGCTGTTGGCTCGGCCTTCCAAGTAGACATGTTTTTAAGCACTCATTAACGTTCCCATGGGTCTCAGATTCTCCCACAGTTGAAGGAAAATTTGCCCATCGTCGGCACATCCTTGGAATTGTTACATGTTGGTTTTAAGCAAAAATCATTGTTAGTGAAGATAAAAGGGGCCACAGAACAAAATGACAATGCCCTTCGACAATTTCATGTTTGAGTCAATTTAGATCTGCTGGATATGATTAGAAAAGAACTACAGCATTAAATCCAGATCCTTTACTGACACCGTCTCTCATTTTCATCAGAAGTCGAGTAAAATTGTAATTGTAATTGCATTTATATAGCGCTTACTACCACTGATGAGGCGTTGAAGTGCTGTTTGGCGAGTGGCACGCTACTCCAGAACCCAAAAAGGAATAGTGGTGCACTAACATTTAATTGCTTTCCAGTTCACTAGTTGTCAATCACACAGCTCATAAAAACTGAGAGTAGCTGCTGTGTGCACCAATGATATTTACTGCCAGATCTACCCCTTGAAGTGGTTCTATGCATTGTGCAAGCAAACCCTATACGCCATCAGCGAACGAGGGCCAATCATTGTCCCGGCCACCCCTTCCTCTGCTCCTGAGCACTTTGCTCCCAAAATGCGATACACATTGTGTGTACAGAGGACATTCAAAGCCACGTGCATGCTCATGACTGTGCACGCACCCCTCCAAGTGCGCTGGTACTTGTGCATGCAAAAGCCATGAGCCCACCTCTGAGCTTGTGTTCACCACATGTGCAAATATATACTATGGGCACAGAGTGCACAGATGCACTCACTGCAGGTTGCTTGTAAATGAAATGACTCCTCACGTTTATCCTGTCCCAGCTCACTTGATGGGGTGGGCAGTGGGGGAAAACTCCACCACGTGGTGGAATCTGAGATTGATGCAGAACTCTGAACTCCCAGCGGAGTGCGGACTCGGAGTTGGCAAAAATCTGCTGGCGGAGTGGAGTTCAACGCCCACCATTGATCAAGGACACATTGGTGGACATTCAAAAGTCCTGCTGCAATGTAAGGAGGTGGGACTTTCATTAGAAGACTTATTATTTGGTGTTCAAGACTGCAGAGAATTGTGACATTCCGCAGCTTGATGATGAGTGTTGATGCATGCTGAAGGATTTTTGGCTGTGTCATCGGAAGGAATGACGACCGGAGGACCGGGCGATTATGATCATGGTAGAGCAGACCTGTTGGCATGGCAAACGTCTGAGTTTTTGTTCTCACAGAAGGATAGAGCGTCAAATTGATAATGAGAGGCAGAGGAGAGAGTCTCCTAGCTGCACTGCCCTGCATCACAGGGAAAGGGCAGGAATGTATTTATTTATCTGTCAGATTTGTATTGCGCATGGCTGCCCCAGCAACGGGGCGTCCCAGCGCAGACCATAAACTCCAGGACGAGAACCAGATATGAAAAGCCTTAAGCCGGAAAAAGCCTGGTCTTAATGGCCTTCTGGAACACAAGGTGATTCTAAATCACTCTGATGGACACAGGAAGTGAGTTCCAGAGTTGCACGGCCAGACTGCTGAAGGAGCGGACACCTGTTCTAGCTTTCCAAACACATGGGGTGCATACCAGAGCTAAGGCGGCAGATCTCAAGGGACGTCGTGGCGCATAAAACTCCAACAACCCCATCAGTCCAGCCGGTGCCTGAGGTGATAAGATCTTGTGCGCCAGGCAAAGCGCCTTAAATTGGATGCGCTTTTCTATCGGCAGCCAGTGAAGTTTCTGAAATACATGGGAGACCGAACAACTGTACGGGAGGGCCATCAGCATGCGGACGGCAGCATTCTGTGCCCTTTGAAGCCGCTTGACGCTTGCCTTGTTCGTGGCTAAGTATAGGCAATTCCCATAATCCAATCTAGACAGGATTGTCGCCTGAAGGATGATTTGGCGGACTTTCGGGGGTAAAAAACCCAACAATGGTTTCAAGCCCCTTAGAATACCAAAACAAGCCCCAGCCACTGCTTTGGACTGGGCGTCGAATGTTAGGCCATTGTCGAACCAAATGCCTAGATTTTTCACAGTCTCCTTGGGTAAGGGGGCAGGTTTCAGGCGGTCATCCAATAACTCTCGAATCACAGCAACTGATCTTTCCCGAACAGCAAGATCTTGGACTTGCTAGCATTAAGCTATAAGCAGATTGGTCCTCCTTAAACTTAATCAAGTTGGTACTGCTTTTCTTGGAAAAGGCGATCACTAGCTGATTGTCATCAGCATATGATACTAGTGTCAGACCCCTTTCCTTCACCAACACAGCCAGAGGCTGAACGTAAATGTTAAACAATAAGGGGCTTAACACTGACCCCTGCGGTACACCCTGGCGCAAGGCAAGCTCTTGAGACTGGAAAGGGGGGACATGAACTTGGAAGGACCTACCTTTTAAAAAAGATCATAGCCACTCCAGAGCCATGTCTCTGATGCCAATTCCCTGCAGGCGTTTTAAGAGAATCGCATGGGAGACAGTATCGAAAGTGGCACTTAGGTCCAAAAGGACCAAGGCCGCTGGTCTCCAACATCTAGGTTCGCCCGAATGGCCTCTGTGACAACCAGTAGTGCATACTCAGAGCTGTGGTGGGCACGGAAGCCATGTTGGGATGGCTCAAAAATGTCATTCTGCTCCACAAACCTGGATAGAATGGAATTCACATGCGATTCTGTCACCTTAGCCAGGAATGGCAGTTGGGAGATCGGGCGGTAATTAGCTGGCTCTGCGAGATCCAACGAGGGGTTTTTAAGCAAGGGAATAACCTTGGCATGTTTCCAGGCCCTGGGGTCAGACGCTGAGGACAGAGAGAGGTTAACCAGGTTGAGATTCAGCAGAAAAAGAAGCAAATGGAACTGACGAAAGTGAGCAGGCGTCAGCGGATCCGCTGGTGAGCCAGATTTAATCTTTGAGCAAAGTACCTCTAACTCCGGCTGAGTCAGCAGGGAGAAGGATGACAGGGTATGCGCCCCCATGAAACCCACAGTCCCGGGTCTCCCCGCCTGGGGCGAAATAGGGGTGGGTAAACCCTGATAGATCTTATCGACTTTGTTCACAAAGTGCATGGCCAACTCAGTACACTGTTTATTAGAGGAGATCACAGAGGTCCCCGTAATACCTCCGCTCTTCATGCTCTTCAGCACAGCGAAGATAGTTTTGGCGGGGTTGGTACTGGCCAGGATTTTATCGGCCACAAACTTGGCTCGAGTTTGCTGAATAAGCTTATGGTATTGATTAATTGCGGCACGATATTTCCTTTTTGCCGCCTGATCGTAGAAGCGCCTCCAACTGCTTACAACCCTTTTTGGCCATGACTAAAGCGTCATCAAACCAAGGGTTTGATGGCTCGCGAAATTTCCCTCCCAGCCTCGCCGGAATACAACTGTCCAGTCCAGAAGTTACCCACTCATTAAAGCAAGAATAAGCTGTTTCCATGTCCGGCGGCAACGAGGCCTGTGGCTAAACAGCCATGTCGAGAGACGGCCAGAGTTGAGCTTGTGCCAAGGACGCTTTAAGACAGGAGCTGGGCAAATCACATCGCCTTTACCCTGAAGTCGCATGGTAAAGGGGACCAAAAAGTGGTCGGTCCATGCCTGCGGGACGGGCAATAAAACCGTGCAAAAACTTAGATTGGAAAAAACAGTATTTATCCGATACAGTGCATTCCTGCCCTTTTTCCTCGCTCTGGTGCTACATTGGTGCAAGGGTGCTTGTGTGCAAGGGTGCAAGGGGGACCTTCCTGCACAAAAACAATCCTGAGAGCCGTCTCTTTCTATGTGTGCTGCAGAATGCAGCACACAATCTAAAGAGGAAAAATCTAGGAAAAATAAAGATATTTCTCCATGTTACGCCTCTCTTGGGAGGCGTATCTTTTTGGCACATTCCCAGGTTTGTAGGGTCTTGTAAACCTGAGTATGTGTCAAAAACCATGGTAGTTGCATGGAAACACCCGCACAATGCCCATGGAATGCCTTCCTAGGGCAGAGTAATGCAACGCAGCAATTTACCCTGCGTTGGGTTACATCATATTTTTGGGATCCACTCGAAGCCATGCAAAGTAGCTTTGCATGGCTTAAAAATGCGACTTAAGGTTTGTGTCGCTCTTGCACCACATTGCGTGGTGCAACAGCGATGCAATCAAGGTCATAATTATGGTCCTAAGTCTGATCTACTTGATTTTTTAGACATTTGCGCAATAAAAGCAGAGACACCTTGCAGTCTGTTGACACAGCGGCAAAAGTGAAGGAAATATACTTTAAAACTCCCAGCTCATTCCCTTGGCTGTCTAATCCTAGTGTTACTGTTAAAACAACTGACATCAAAGAAATCATAACACTCCACTTATAAATTAATACGTTGCCAACTGCAATAGATGTTTTTGTTGTTGTCAATTACTTTTATCATCTTCTATGTCAACATTTCAATGTGTATTTTAATGTGTATGCTCTAATTATAACAAAAATAAATTGTTGCAAAAACGTAAATTGCTGTCTTAAACTCCACTTTATTGACAATTTGTGTCAGTACAGCACCTTATTACACATTTCAAGTCATTTATGTCATACAATGATAATTGTTTAGCATAATATTATGACTGTTTATCATACACCAATATTTGTTGCGAGAACTTTCTGATGCTCACTGTGTAATTTCCATTCGATCTGAGCCAAATTTACAAAGTATTCCCACAACACGGCGCAGCAGTAAAACCTGCTGTGCTGCATTGCGTATAAGGGAGGGAGCAGGACAACGCCAATGCTAATAAGATACAGCACTGTTTTCCTCTCTCCCTGCGCCGGGGAACTGTAGACTTCCCTGTGCCAAATTATGCATCATAGTGCAATGGTGTGTGCGATGTCAAGCATAGGTTTCATATTCGAAGGGGACCATTCTAATACATAATACTATGCTTTGACATATTTTAGTACTTTTATAACTTTGTATGTGTGCTGTACTGTACAGCATACAAACGTTTTGAGTAAAGACAATGTTACACCTGCCTCCAGAAAGGTTTATATTTTTTGGCAAAAAACCCTGTCTACCAATAGCAGCAGATAGTGTTTTATGTTAAATATTGATGGGTGTCTGAATAGGAATGCCCATATACCATTCATTGTGCACCCCATTTGTGACAGAAGTGCAAACGACTAATTTGTGATACTTTGAAGGTACTTTCTAGTACACAGCATATTTTGCTCTTGAAAGTAAATTCCAAAATCAGCTTTTTGAGCCGGGTTTCCATCATAGAAATGATGCAAACCCAGTGCAAAGTATTGATCCAGGTACCACCCCACCCTGGCCTTTTTTTAAATTGAGGAAACACCAGTGCTACCTTTCTAAAGTAGGAATGAGTGTGGGGCCCACAGATATTCAACTGCTGCAACTTTTTAACTTAAAGAACTGTTGGGTCATTCTGCGTTGGTGTTATGAATGTCTTTTGGGACTGGGTTGTAAGCTTTATCTGTTTATATTTACTGTCTCCTATATCTTCCACATAGACATGGTTGGGGAGAGCCCCAGTGGGGACATGATTCCACCATGTGCAGGGTCACATTATACAAAAGGACTTCAGTGAGCTACCTTCGCTATTCATGAGAGTGTATGCTTTGTTTGTCCCAACCCCACATTGTGTACCTATAGCTCGATATATATAATAGTCACCATCGGCTTGTGCTGATAGGCCATCCTGCTACGAGAGGAAATCAATAGTAATTCATGCCTCTGGCATGTAATGTTTTTTTTCTTTAACTCTTGGGCCTCTTCTCAGTGCCATGTCATGTTTTCAGCTTTGGCCCATTTGTATAACAGATCCATTGGCACAGATACGGGCATGTGGGAGGTTATCTGGCCATGGTAGAAGTTGGCCCGGTGAGCTATCCCCAAAAAGTTTAAAAAGAGCTACATTTTAATCAGCATATTTGTGACAAAAATGATGAAATAAATGAAATTGTGTGAAGCTAAATTTCCTTTTTTAAGCTGCAAGGTTGTAAAATCAATGCCATATTATCCTATGGGGTTTCTCTCAAAAGACATTGTCCAAGACCAAAATTTGGACATATATACCGAAGTGCACATGGACAGAAAATGCCATTATGTATTCCCACGAAAAGGAATAAATGTTCACCTACATTGCAAACGTTTTATCTACAAATACATGCTATACATCACTATATGCTTCCACCATCATGGTATAGTTCCATTGCCGATCTTGTGCTGAAAGCCATAATTTGAGTCTGCAGGTTTTAAAGAGGACCTACAGCTTTCTTGATGAGCTGGCAGCAGAGACAGAGATTACTGTTATATTTTAAATAATGAAGGTCCAAGCTTGAAGATGTTCTTTCAGTGGTTTATTCATAGATAGGATCTCATCCAGCCAGGAACATCAACTGACCTACTCACATATATCCAGTATGACATACCCCAAGGTCTGGAACTTACACACCTCACAACCATAGACAATACTTATCCTAATATAGAAAGTAAATGATCATAGAGAACCATTAAAAAAATGTTTTCTTTTTAGTTATATCAACCCCTTCACTGCAGGGTGTTTTCCCCCCGCTGTGTGGGGGAAGGGAGGCCGCGCGCAGCTCCGCTTTGCTTGTGACGAGCTCAGCTCATCATGAGGCACAGTGGAGCTGCACTCATGACGAGCTGAGCTCGTCACAGCACACCCGTTTTGGAATGTTCAGCACAGCGGGGTAATTATCCCCGTGTGCGAACGTTCCAACGGCCGTGACGAGCTCAGCTCAGCTCAGTGCACCTCAACCATGCCTCATGACGAGCTGAGCTCGTCACAAGCACTCAACGGGTTAAAGGGAGGAGATGTGTGATATCCTTTATGACCTTCTAAACTTTTCAACATCAGAAGAAGATTTTGAAGAATTTCTCAATGTCTTTGAAATGTCATTGTTTGTTTTCCAATCCCTCTTCAAGAGTTCTTGATGATCATGATGATCTTTATCCCTATCAATTTCAAATTTTCTTTTCACAACCACAACCCTATTGAGGTTCCATACACGATGATCTTCTGTTTTCAAAGCATTGGTGAATATTTTAATAAGCACCATAGGATCCAAGTATTTTGAGTAATTGGCAAATACAATACCTGGGCGCTTGATGGCCACTAAATCATCTACATTGACTTTTAGAGCTTTGACTGCATTAGATAAAGGATATCACAATTACTATTAGAGTAAGGCTCTTAGTACAGCAAAATGAATTTATTTGTATATATATGTTTGCCGTGTGATGGTGTTTGCGCCATTCATGGTAAATAAATAGGGGCAGATTTACAAGCCCCTTGTGCCACTTTTGCATCACTTTAAAAATAGGAAAAGTGACGCAAAAGTGGCGCAAGGGCCTTGTAAATCTGCCCATAGAACTCTGTGCATTTTTTCAGAGGCTTTTGGTTCAGCCTTCTTGAGCTATACTTCAGTTATTGACTTCTCTGGCTCAGTCACCTTCAGCCATTGGCTTGAAATATTGCCAATGACACCTTAATCTCAAATTCTTTCTATTGACCGCATAGGGGTGAACCTCTGCCTCCCTTGAAATGCATTAGAAACTATTTTACATCTCAAAAGCACATCCTGTTAACTAAAACATATTTCTTTATCTCATCCATACATTTCATACACAAGCAATATTTGTACATTGATTTACACTGCCAGCCAGGATGTATGTATTGCTTTTGTCACTGCTTGAGAGAGCGCAAGAGAGAGAGAGAGAGAGAGAGAGAGAGAGAGAGAGAGAGAGAGAGAGAGAGAGAGAGAGAGTGTGTGTGTCTGTGCGTGCGTCCGCCCAACCTATGTGCTTTGCCAATGCTTGATTTATTAGTTTCTATATTTATATAGCGCGTTCCTGATTCAGATCTGGTCACCGTTTTAAGGGTGCAGATGAGTTTGAGTATGTGTGAAACTTTTCAGGTTGATTTATTACATACTTAATTAACCTGCCGCCTCTAGCACTAATTCTTGGGGTGGATTGGTTTCGAAAACATTTTCGCTACAATCGAACCTAGAGCCTTGCTTCCAATCTTAATGAATTAAGGGATTGGATACCCCAGGTAATAATTAGCCCGCGGGGATGCGGCGTTTAATAAGCAGTGTCTGCTCCTGGGGGGCTCCTGGCTGGGCCGGCTGTGACGTCTCTAAAGATGCCCAGATCGGCTAAAGCCTGGAAATGAGAGAAAACAACCAGCAGTGATATGGTTCTGCGCGTGCGCAGCACTGTTGCTGCCAACACCTGCACTCACTGCTACGGGTGTTATGACAGCACACGTGCCTGTGAACCACAGCAGGCGCCGCAGAACGTGTGTCTCGACCTTGAGTCCAAGGCTTTTAAAGTGGAATTAGCTGGACATGTGCGGCCTTGCCGTGCATTCCGCTTTTCAGACTCACCTTGGAATTTCTCCAAATCCCTTTACTTCTCACAGTCCTTTTTGACATATTCATGTTTAAGGAATAAGACAAACAGAACTTAACTAGTAACAGTTCAGCATTAGCTGGCTGACATCTGTGTGTAGAATGAAGGCCCAAGGACTGCTTTCTTGGTCTTTCATCCATCCTGGGCCAATAATGTAGGTGCCCATGAGTTGAGTAATTGCAAAGTATGTTATGTACAGCGGTATAGAAGAACAAAACTGTTATAGCTGGCAGTATCCTAAAAGATAATATTGCACCACTATTTGGACTGGTTCAGTAATGTTTGCCTAAATGTGAACGTGTAATGACAATCAATCAATATCAGAAAACGTTGAAAGGAAGACTACATTAGCCTTGTTAATAGCGTGCGCATGCAAACTATTGTTTTCTGAGTTGTTTTATTATCTTATTTCACTCCATAATGTTTATAACATGTTTTGTCTGTGGCCTTTGTAAATCAGTATTTTAGAAGTTAAACAATGTGCATTGTATAGCACACATTCACCCATGGAAATCTTGGTGCTGGATTATAGATTTTATAGTTGCCCAACAATACTCATGTTATCGACCTTAGGGGAATGAAAGGCTTGCTCAACCCCTCAGTATTCTGACGTGTGCTCATTAGATCAAAAATTGATCGCCCGATCTCTCTCCTGGATAATACACAAAAAATTTTGGGGCGAGTAATATATAATAGGGTGGTTGAGTGGACTGAGGACACGGGCATGCTGGACCCGTGCCAGATGGGATTCAGGAGCAGGGTGGGGACTGTCGAGCAATGCTTGAACTTGAAACTGAACATCGACAAGTATAGCATTGCCCGATCGTCCCCGATCTACCTTGCTTTCATGGATTTCTCATCCGCTCTTGACCTAGTGAATAGAACGAAACTATGGGCAATTCTTTTAAATTACGGACTGGACGAGGCTCTTGTTAATTTTCTGGCATATCTCCACACAGACCTCAAAGCGCAAATTAGGATTGGGGCGGTTGGAGAAGTATCGGGACCCATTAAAATAGGCAGAGGGGTAAGACAGGGGTGCGTTTTAGCACCCCTGCTGTTTATTATTTACATTAACGGCCTGGCCAAGACACTAAAACATGTGACTAGTGACGTACCTTTTATCCAGGGGCACCCATTGCCAGTTTTATTATACGCTGACGACGCGGTCTTGATGGGAAGAACTCCCAACGCCCTTCGTCTACTGGTCAGAGGCTTTGTCCAATACATGGAGGGCTTAGACCTGCGCGTCAATTAAAAAAAAACTTTTATCATGCCATGTGGCACCGGGAAATGTAAACTCAATACGATACACATAGGGGCAGATAAATTAGAATCTGTTAGTTCATTCCCCTATCTCGGTTTGGTTTTCGCTGCGAACGGCTCATGGAGTGGGCATAAGGCCCACGCCATGAGCAAGTTCTCGAAGGCCAACAATTCTATTCTGAGTTTGTCCCGACCTAAGAAAATAGGTGCCACTAGAGCTATTTAAATTTTTTTTAAGCTACAGTGTTTACCAGTAGTCACATACGGGGCTGAGGTTTGGGGAGCGGGAAAAAGTCCCGGGATTCAGCGCGAAGAAGCTCGAATCTGCAGGAAAATCCTGGGTGCCCCAATTTCCTCTACAGAATGGATTTGCCATGAGGAACTTAACCTCTCCTACGTATGCGACTTCATTAGATCTAGACCAGTTCTCTTTTGGTTAAGGATCTGGAGAAATGACTCCGCAACTTTAACACAAAATATAATAAAAGACTGCCTTAAATGTGATCATGGCATGTCAATTCCCTGGCTCGCTGATGTTTCAAAAGCATTGAGCGATGTGAACAGGGAACATCTTTTCTCCAATCCTAATAACATTGAAGCGAATGACAAAATTGAGGTCAAACAAGCACTGTATGCACTTGATAGTTCAGAACGAATGGAAAAAGAAATTGTTAAATCAACTGTTGTGCTTTATCAGAAAAATGAATTAAGTAGGAATAATCTTGCACAATACCTCACTTTACCGATGACAAACTGGGAAAGATCATTACTGTTCCGATTAAGGGCAGCCTCTATAAAAACTTTATTGGGATTTCCCTTGGGCTACCACCATGTAAATGATTATAATTCATGCCCATGTGATGGTATTACAGAATGATTTGCATTTTCTATTCTTCTGTAAATTTTATTTAAAATATATTAACTGGTTTTTAACTCCGTATTTTAGAAAACACAGACCCCTTTCATTAGGGGAATCCTATTCAATGTTATTGTCCCTGGACACAGATGAATTATTCTTCCGCACTAGCACTTTTTTGAGAATTATTACATGTGTACGTAAAACCATGGAAAGCCCTTCTTAAATTGTTTACTTGCCCCATGAGAAATGCTTCAGTTTTTAAATTTATGATTACATACCTGTTTTTAATGTACAAATGAATGTTTTTATTGTGTACTTTTATGAATTTTACGAAATTCGAATAAAGGTCTTTTGAACTTGAACTTGATCCCTGGAGTGATGAATTAATCCACTCCCCATCAACCCGTAGTAGGAGCAATTGCTCATAATTTTCTTTTGTTAAACAAACTTTATTAGCATGTTCCATATGCAAAGGACAAGCAATCAACAGTCAGAGTCGGGGCACCCATCCAGTAAAATGTAGCCAACAATAAGCCTCACACAACACCATTGCACCCACAATCAGAAAGAGGCAGCAGTCTGTAGAATCTTAACAAATTATAACCACAGGGCGAGGTATTGTCTGTTCACTCAAGACAGTAACAGTGAGACATTCCCAAATATAATAAGGGCTATTACAGAGATGAGGGGGGGACACGTTAATAGATAATAAACAAACGCATGCCCCACATGTTAGAGGTAGGACCACTAATACACTGGGGATGCTCTATTAACATTATTATGTTGCAAAAGAGGAGGTGGATGTAATTATGTAGCGGAGTGGGGGGTCAGGGGACATGTTCAGTGGGACTATAGGACGTCCATCATCTCCAGTCCAGTGGGGGGTACCGGCGCTATCCTCATCTGAGGAGTCTTTTCCTGGGATGGAACTGTCCGTTGTTATCAATGGACAGTCATGCATAATCTACTCCCACGATTACGCATGCTCAGGATAGCGCCGCCCTCTATGCACCTGAAGCGACATGATGGTACCCACACATTCTGCCCATCTTATAAGCTCACATCTCCATCCTAGCAGTGGGGCACCTGAAGGAGCTTTCCAAAACATAGCGATATCTTGGTGGGCGAAAATTAAAGCTGGGTCTGGGAATCTGGAGGCAATGGCCTTGGTATGGGACTTAGAAAACAGCCTAAGTAAGTAGACTGCAGGGGTTTTGTCGAGGCTGCGGCCAGTAAACGTGTTTATAAGAGATAACACTGCATTTCAATATGAACTTAAGTGAGAGACGGGCAACTCCACATAAAGCGACAAAAATCCGCCCCATCCAGGTGACAGTTGGGGCAGGCGGCAGAAGCCCGCAGAAACATTTTGTTGATACACTTAGGAGTCAGGTACACTCCATGAAGGTAGTAGTATTGTATCAACTTAAAGTGAGCATTACAAGAGGTGCTAGCGGTGGGACTTGGAACAGTACACCAGTCTTTGTCCATCAGTTATGACCCCAAGCCTGTAGCGCAACGTCCCGGAGGGGGTGAGATCTTGCTTAGTTTGGGAGAACACTGATCTAGAAAGAAGCGTGACTGCATGTTTCTGGCTGGTCATGGTGCATATAGTCTAAGAATATTATGTTCTGTGGGCTTCACACCCTCTCTGCCCCTTAGTCGCCCGCCGTATAGCGGCTATCACTGTGCCACAAAGAATGAAACGCTGTGGAGGGATCATTGGGTCTGGAAAGCCACACAGTTGGCCATCGGAAAACCAGTCCCAATAGTCACCATACTCCTTTGGTCCCACTCCCGCAGCCTAGTCAAGTTCCTTACTATGAGGAACATATAGAAGCATCAACAGGGAAGATCTTTAGCATGGGGGAATTGTGCGTTGGTGTGTTGCAGCGCACTGGCCATGCCAATCGAAGAGAGGATATCAAAGGCCCCTCGAGTTCTGCACAGAGTTGAGGATGAGGTGCTAGGAACAGAGCCGCCAGGGTGGCCCTGTGGGGCTGAAGTCTTGACCGCCACCATCTCCATCCCCAACAAAGGTTGTGCCAATGAGCTGCCCATTTCAATTGTGACGCAGCCCCTCTCGGCGGCTGGGAGGCACAATCTGCCCAGCGCTATGTGTGGGTGTTCAGTGCCCCACATGAGTTGAATCAACAAGCTATCTGTTTCTTTAAAAATGGATCTGGGAAGTCGGACTAGTAGTGAAGTGAAGAAATAAAGGAGCAGAGGGAGGATTATAATCTTCAGTAAATAAATTATTCCCATTACAGACCGCGATGAAGGGAGGCAAGGGTCGCTGTAATATTACTCTCTATAAGTTCTGAATCCGTGTGATATAAGTGTACCCCTAGAAAACGGTACTCAGCCAGTTTCCAACATGGGGTAGGGCTACCTCAGAAGAGGGAGCACATATGTGTGAATATACAGTGGGAACGCATTAGATTTGTCCCAGTTAATTCGAAGGCCAGAAAGACGGCTTGTAATGACGTGTTTATCGTTAAGTAACTCAGTGATACTCTTTTCAGCACTAACTTAAATGCTGAGCAGAGCACTGGGATTAGAACGTGTGGTCTAACACTCCTTTCGGTGTGTTTTAGAGTCTAAAAACGGCAAGCTTCGAAACAAGTGTTCTATCAAAGTTTAACAGACATTTCACTTGATTTACTGCATCATTCCCAGCTCTTCTGCCTCAGAGGTCAACCTGAATTGACGGATGGGCGTTTTTGAACGTTTCCACCTTGAGTATATCTCTTTGCAACCCTCCCTCTGTTCTTTGTCTCCTCAATTGACTCTGAAACATACTGGCAAGTCTCCTCTCTCGCCTCAGATTAATAGAATAAAGGCATTGATAAGCATAATAACTCCCAGCCGTCATCCTTGTAGAAAGAAATCATCCGAATTGTGTTAAATTCCAAAATGGGCAGCAGAAGCCGAGGGGTGGTTGCATGGGACTGTTCGTGAGTGCTTGTATGTGGAATCACCATGAGGGAGGCAGAGGCCATGGCAAATTTAAAAAGGCAACAAGAGCAGAATCAATGAAGTCCTGCTAGCCAAAGTAGGAGCAATGTCTGATGACCACAACCAGGCTAAACAAAAAAGAAATTAACATATAGGGCATTTTTCTGGCATTAGTGCAAATGCTTCTGATTGTCTCCTCTCGCTTAACAGGCATGAGGTCAGGAGAGCACGGATAGTCGTTTACTCCAAGAACCTTTGCTTAAATGCCTTCCCTAGAGGTGATAATATCTTTTATGGGAAAACTAGAGTAGCTCTGGTCTCATCTGTGATGTTTTCCGCTCGCAATTTTCTCTGAGCTATATGTAAAGGCTGATGTACTTTAAATAAACAATGCTTCAGATTTATAACAATGTGCCCTACGAGCACCATTGACCGCTACCCATTCTCCAGCATCTCCAATTTGAGCTACAAAATAGCTCTTTCGATTGGTAAATGATACCATTCTGTAATAGGCACCAGTAAATAGAAAACATTTAGGGCCCGATTACGATGTCATTAGGAAAGGTTTCGGATGGTATTCGGTATTGCAGAATCCGATTCAGAACCCTTGCTACCTACTGAATCGTACAGGATTCCCAAGGACCGAATATGATGCCCCGAAACCGTTCCAGTAGACCGAATCTGTTCCGAAAGGCATCCGGGCAACCAGAGTCTTTTAGAGCCGATTCATATAGCTCTATGGACTTGTTTTTTGTACGAGCGATAACGACGACGATTCGGACAGCCATTCCGATTCGGTTTATCCGAGATCAAACGGCTGCCAGAATCTGTCTTTGGGGGCCTGTTGCGGGCCCCCCTTCATACTGAGATTTACAAATGTAATCCGTGGGGGTACCCAAGAGACACCTCTTTCCAACTATGCACAGTGTGGCAGGCACCATGGGGTGCCTGCCACAGAGTGCAAGGTTTCTCCCAACCACCCCTTATTTCAATGGGAGCCTGTGTTCTCATTCAGAACACAGGCTCTCATTGAAGTCAATGAGAGTCTGACCGAACGATGTTGGAAAGCATCAAAATCAGCCATCCGGACTCAAAGGACCCGATTCGTTTGTAAACTATTCTGGAATTGATTTATATGGGACAGTCTCCTAACAACATCGTAATCGGGCCCATAGCAGGGAAAAACTTTCATGCCCATAGTTACTATGGCAAAGCCCGCCAAACTCTGCTACACAAACTGCTTTCTCCTCATCATCTGTACATTACGAGCATCTCTATCTCATCTTCCTTTTCCTCTGTGCTCCAGTGCTGCCCCTCTGGCCCATGTAGGTACAGGCGTTTTGCTTGATTTGAGCAGGTGTTTGCCAGTGCTCAGTAGCTGAACTAATTTTAGAGCACAAAGGGCCAGATGTAGGTCACCAAATACCGGTCGGTAACGGCCGATTTCGGCCGTTACCGACCGGTATTTGGGATTTGACATGTAGGGGGCCTCATATTTACAGAATCGGTATATTTACCGATTCGGTAAATTTACAGAATCGGTAAAATACCGAATCGGTAAATATACCGATTCTGTAAATTCATATGTAGGTGGCACTGTAATCCGTGCCACAGGCCCTTACCGAGTCGTTATTTACCATGGAATACTATTCCATGGAAAATAACGAATTCCAGTGTACATGCACATCTGTGCATGTACACCTGTGCCATGTGGCACACAGACATGCCCTAAGGGCATGTCTGTGTGTCACATGGCACACAAGCCAGAAATAGGGGTGAAACAGGGTGTCAAAGTGACACCCTGTCCCCCTTGTAAAATCGGTAAATTTACAGATTCGGTAATTACCGAATCGGTATTTGCTATGGAATCCTGTGGGCTTCTAGGTCCATAGGAATCATTGGCAAATACAGATTCGGTAATTACCGAATCGGTAATTACCGAATCTTACGGATTCAGTATTTTTACCGAATATTTTACCTACATAGCAATTACCGAATAGTAAATACCGAATCGGTAAAATTCGGTATTTACCATTCGGTAATTTGCTATTACCTACATCTGGGCCTAGGTCTTCACTGATGGGACTCCATTGATAACAACACCAATTGTCCAAGGGGGCGGATGTTTGTACATTTTGCATAATACAATTACTTCTGTGGGCTACAATGACTATTTATGACACACAAACATGTTTGTTTTAATAATAGCACAGTTACTACACCAAACAGCCAGTGGCTTAACCCTTTAATTGCTGCCGACGGCCAACGGCCGTCGGGTCAGCATTCGTTCTCCGAACGTTCAGCACTGGGCGCTGAACGTTCGACGCTGGGAACGGGTTAAATGAGCCCAAGACCTTTCCTAGACCCTGAAACAACTATAAGAAGGGAGCGCCGTTGGCTTGTTTACCATTGGCTGATTTCACCCAGTGCACGTTGACCTGCCTTTTACCACCATTTACCTACTCCCTACTGAACGGTTCCGCACTGTGGAACCGCCAGCTGGCCTAGCGCTTGCAAAGACAGATTTAGATGTAGAATCTGAACCACAACAAATATGAACTCTTAAGGCGGCGTATGGAAGGCAAGTAAATTACTACTCATGTTTTTTTATTGAACTATGGTACTTATAGTTTGTTTCCTATATAAACTTGGGACTGAAAAAAGCCAGACTGCAAAAGAAAAGCAGCACTAGGTAAGTCACTCATTCAGGAGCTGTCCATCTCTGAAATAATGTGGGACAGTGATTGTTTGCAACATTAAATATAGGTATTGGATGTTCTACAGTGCTGGACACATCTAGTTGGGGATCAGTGGAGCGCTGCACATAGCAACAGGCTGACCCTTTATGTGAGAGAGAGAGACAGAGCAGTGCTGACAGCACCAGCCCCTGCAGTGGGCACCGCTGGTGGAGACCATCAATAAACATCTTTTTTTTTAAACTTTATTTTCAAGTTTATAATATACAATAGAACTCCCCCCTCCCCCCCCCCAAGGCATCATAAAAGCATTTGTATACAGATCGACAGACTCATTATGGCACATTTTGGACATGGGCTACAGCTTGACATTCGTAAGTTCATGAGGGACAGTAAAATAACAAGCGAATGAGAAGTGTCATTGTGAGGAAAACAAACCAGGCCCAACTCCATGAGCTGTACCAGATTCCCCTCAGGGGGCACCCCCCCTCCCCCTCAGACCCCGATTCTTGCGCTGAAAATAATTTGCCACTGGTCCCTTCGGAGTCGCTGTATGAAAATTGCTCTCCCGTAGCCAATCCTGCCATACACATGGTTCGCCTTGCCAGCAGGTCCTCTTACAATTTCTCGTCTCTCCTGGTGTTCTGCATGTGTGTTTCCTCTGCGAGGGTCCATTCCCTCACACCTCTAAGCCATATGTGTAGCTCTGGGGCCCTCTGTCCCACCCACGTTATAGCTACCCTACGCCTGGCCAGCACTAACACAAGTTCCAATAATTTATAAGAAAGTTTCCGTTTCCTCAGCTTAGGAACTAATTCCAGTAGGCAATGTAAAGGTGTTAGCTTGATCTGAAGCCCAGTGGTGGCCGTAATGTGACCCACAACTCCCGCCCAGAAGCCCCCCACTAACGGGCACTCCCAGGCCAAATGCAGGAATCCCGCCCCTCCGTGCTACATCTGGGGCAGTAGTCCCTTCTGTCCTCTGAGTAACGGCTCAACATCTTCGGAGTGAGGTAGGTGCTGTGGAGGAAGTTAAAATGAATGAGCTTAAAGCGCTCATTACAAGATACCCGCCATGTCAAGGCCCCTATGCGCTTCCGCTGCCCCATGTCCAGTGGTGATCCCAGGTCAGCCTCCCAGGCCGCCCATGCCGGCGGCACCGGCGGGGAGGAATCAAGCTTCATAGCTGCGTACAACAAGGAGATCAGCCTGCGTCCCCTGCCGCAGGACAAAATGATATGCAAGGTGTGAGTCATTGGAGGTGTTTCCGGACACTGAGGCCAGACCGAGCGCACTATGGCACGCAATCCCTGATAATGTAGATACTGTCCTCCACCAAGGCCGAAGGACTCTTCCACCTCAATAAACACCTTTGGGCCCGTTCATTTAAAATGTATTTTGCAAACTAGACACTTAACAGGCTTAACTCCCTCTTTGCTGGAGTAGTGTATTCCATGACTTTGCAGTGTACACTGTGCTCACTGAGGAGTAAGGGCCCCTCGTCTGCACCTTGCAAAAGGGGGTCTGCATTAGGAAAACCCGAGATTCTTTCATTAGATTGTGGAAACTAGGAAAGTTGTATCTGCTTTGTATGGTTACCCCCACTTTTTGCTGATGTCACACTGTTTTTGGATTAGTCTGACTGGAATCCTACTATCCAGGACCCCAATCTATCGGCTTTCTCCTGTAAATTGCAATGCATGTACTTTAGGTACACTCCAGATTGGATTCCGGGGCACCCTTATCAGTCCCTAGTATATGGTACACCATGTACTTAGGGCATAGGTACCCCAGATGCCTCACATGGGCAGCAGCATGTATTATGCCACCCACGAGAGCCCATCCAAATTGACACTATAGGCCTGCTACTGCAGACTGTGTAAGATGGTGCTTGAACCACTTACTGAGATATAGGTGCACTATATCTCTCTTAATCACTACACTTAAATAACTATCAGTCACCCCTATGGCAGGCCTTATCAATCCTGAAGGCAGGGTGCTGGGTTTTATGTGAGAGGGTGCCCCTGCATGAGCAGAGACCCTCTGCAGCCTTTGGAGACCATTCTTCGGGGTTGTCTGTGATGCAGCCAGACATATACGTTTAAGTGCATTATAACCTTGCGGTAAATGCTAACTTTAAAATGGCTGCTTAGAAACATGTCGTGTTTGGTGTCAAGCACCTTGGAATCATACCTCCACACCAGTAACTGGTGTGGAAGGGATGATTCCACCCTTCTATACGGACATATGTGGGTCACCGGTATACCCGGTACCAGGTTTCTCGGCCTGGGCAGCACAAAATGGGTGCTGCCAGCCACAGACAGGGGTTTGCCCTCCTGCTGCTGAGCCAAGCTCACGCAGAGGAAGGCATGACAGTAGGCATCCTGTCACAGGGAGGTGTAACCACTTCCCAGACAGGATATAGTGTATTGGGGCTGGGTGGGTGCGCTCTCTGAGTGCCAGAAAGTCTGCATTGGGGGCACATTTGGTGTCCCTGTGCATAGTCTGGCTCTAACCAGTTCTGGGAGCCAGTGGCTCCTGCTCTGGTGCGAAACTGGACAAAGGACATGGGTGTAGCCACCCCTCTGTCCTGTCCCTCCCACAGGAGGGTCCACAGAATCTATCCAATCCCTTCCCCTGGGTATAAAGTGGGTTACCTGATCTCAGGACTTTAGATTTTACCTGGACAAGATTCTGCTAAGAAGAGACCAAGTACTTCGACTGTCTGCACGACGCTGCACGACTGAAGAATCTCCCTTGGAGTAAAGGAGTTACTCCCCTTCTGAAGCAGGCACCTAAATGCCACTACCCGGTTTGCTTCTCCCGAGCTCCTGAGGACTCTTAAGATTTCAGCAACACAGGAGGTGGGTTCCCGAGGGTCCCTGAGATCGATCGGCCCTCTCATCAATTCTGAGACCAGTATCCCACGTGGGGACAGTGCAAGCCGAACCCCTGTGCACCGTGTACTTTTGCAGTTGCATATGCTTAGTGGCAATTCCTGAGCCTGTGCTTTGGACTCCTTGTAGTCCTGACCCCGAGCAGTATTTGCACCAAATATTTCCAGCCTCCACTCCACAAGGGTCCTGTGGACAGGTCCTTTGCATACTTTCTTGAGGTCTCCTCGCGATCCCCGGTCCATTGGCCTGTGGGTCCTGGTGAGGGTCTCTTTGTGAATTCTTGGGCTTACTTGGTTGCTACAGACATGCCCTGACTCTCCATTGCTTGGAGAGTACCCTGGACCTTGCTGGTACACACCATAACCTGTTGCCTCTTACCACGTTGTTTGAAGTTGTCAAGGCTTGTTGGTGCTCCATCCTGACATCGACCCCTCAACTCTCTGCATCCTTCATGGGACAGCTCACCTCCGGATTCTGGCCATCCTAGACATCTCCTGGTCCCCTTGGCAGCAGAGTCAAGCAACCCTTCTTTGCCCTTAAAGTACCCAACATCAGTGGGCATTCGACTACCGAGCCCCTGGTCACCAGAAGTGAACCAGACTCTGTCCCCTCTGCTTTCAGGTTCCTCTCACCTTGAATCCAGGCTTGAATTCCATCGGACAACACACACCAAGCACAGGGGTTTGAGGCTATATGAAATTGCACCTATCCACTGGTGTCACTCGAATATCTGAGAATTTTAGGTGCTAAGGACAGGAGATCCAGACCCCTAGGTCTCCCTGAGACTAAGAAGTCTCAAACAACACAATTTGACACAATGTCCAGCACTCTATAAATGTATGGAGATGATCTATTTCTTTATCGCATAGTGGCAAATTAAACAATAATTATCAGAAAGCACCATATAATTACAACATTTCAATCATTCCATCCAAGTAAGTTAGGAGTCTTCAATAGTTGGGTAGTCAGGTCTTTTATTCTGTTCAAAATGCTATCTCCATAAAAACAATGTTGTAGCCAGTGCCTACGCGTTTCGTCCAACCGGACTTCTTCAGGGCAGGTTAGTCACTGTTTTTTTTGTTGTCTAGTCTGATGCTTCGTCTAAGGAGTTTATCTCTAAAACTTCTTTCTCAGCGTGGTTGTGCAAGTATTAAGGCGAATACCTTGTAAGCAGTAAGTATGTTTTCTTAGTTGGGGGTCCCGAAACGAATGCGGTTATGATGCCATGATGCCTCGACTCTACAGCTCACAACAATAAGTTGGACCTACAACGCCCCGGCTCAGCAAAATTATTTCATCAAATAAAGCATGAAAATATCTCTCTGAGTTACGGGACCCCCAACTAAGAAAACATACTTACTGCTTACAAGGTATTCGCCTTAATACTTGCACAACCACGCTGAGAAAGAAGTTTTAGAGATAAACTCCTTAGACGAAGCATCAGACTAGACAACAAAAAAAACAGTGACTAACCTGCCCTGAAGAAGTCCGGTTGGACGAAACGCGTAGGCACTGGCTACAACATTGTTTTTATGGAGATAGCATTTTGAACAGAATAAAAGACCTGACTACCCAACTATTGAAGACTCCTAACTTACTTGGATGGAATGATTGAAATGTTGTAATTATATGGTGCTTTCTGATAATTATTGTTTAATTTGCCACTATGCGATAAAGAAATAGATCATCTCCATACATTTATAGAGTGCTGGACATTGTGTCAAATTGAATTCCATCGGACACTCTTTTCCTTCCTGGCAGCAGTATTTGCTTGCAGCTCTCCATTGAAAACGACAAAGGTTTCCCACACCGCTTGACACCTATGCATCCAGCTTCTCTGGAATAGGTCACACGAGTACCTCAATACTCACTGGTGGGTTGGCCTTAGAACATCCTATGTACATCCTATGTTCTAAAGGGTTTGCTTGAAGTCCTCTTAGAAGTGTCCTTAACGTGTAATTTTCCAACCATGACTTTCCCATAGAGTTGTACGGAGCACACATCTGTGTATCCTCACTGCACCTGTCCTCCATGGGCTCCCTGTCTCACTTCTCTGGGTGGTTCCTTGGGGTCCCAGCGATTCTACATGCTCTAGGCACTGTGTCTAGTTAAGTCGTTGTTGTTATACCATTTTTTTGTATATAGTTCGGTATCCCCCGAACCCCGCTGTGTATTGTGCTATTTACGAATGTTCTATTGATTCAGTATTGTGTGCTTTGAGCCCTAGTCTCACATAGAGACTAGTAGAGAGAGTTATATTATTAAATACATCTTTTTATATAAACACTGTGTAGTTCTCCTTTCATTTAGTCATTTAGGAGGTGATATTCTGGTAAAACAAGCTGCTTTACATTCCTTCAAGATTAAGCCTGAAGGATGCTCTCCATAGCTACCACTAGGATAGTTTCAAATAAAGGTTATCTTTGACCTCATACATCATAAGGGTTATGTGGACTGGTACAAGGTGCCCACTTTAATTAGTGGACAGCATATACCAACTCACCTTCTCACAGAAACCAATTAGAAATGAGGGCCCTTCCCTCTGTAACGGCATTCAGGGACACAGGGGCATATTATCAACAACTACCGATATTTATCGCTAAATAAGCTTAGAGACAATTTTTCTATCGCCTTGCATCGCCGGATTTTATCACAGAGATAATGTGCTATTAGCAACGTTTATCTCAAATGCGATAGAATATACGGCAAAAGCGGCTTAATGCCTGAATATCGTTGGAAATCTAGCGATATTCAGGCATTAATGCCAATAGGGTCTTAACCTGAATATCCAACTCCCATTGGATATACAGGTTAAGAAGTGGACTGAGCAGGCGTTAGTTTTCAGCGATATTCGCGCTTAGCGCAAATTTTTTCATCGCTACGCCTTCGTTGAAATTATGCGATAGCGATGTTAGCATCTGCTTTCAGTCGCTAACAGGTTGGGTACGCCCACTTTGCATGTCATTAGCGATAAATATTGCTGACATGAAAAGCGGGCCCCAAACCGCTCGCTATCACCTAAAAGCTCTCCCTAACTGATGTTAGCGACAGCTTGTAATATGGAAGATGAAATTATCGCCGCTTTGCAGGCCAAAAACAGCCGCAAAAGCGGCGATAGTTTCATATCGCCCGCCTTACTAATGTGCCCCACAATACCTTGGGCCTTATTTATGAAGGCCTTGCGCCGCCGGTGTGTCACTTTTTCCCATGTTAAAAGTGACGCACCGGCGGCGCAAGGCCTTCATAAATAAGGCCCCTTGCCTCTAAGAGAAATGTTCGTTGTGCAGACAAGTTTTCACAGCTTTGGGTGCACAGTGCACATTGCCTGACAAGGCTTCCGGTTACAAGCATTTCCAGTGTTCGGCGCCGAGGCTTCTTCACCTTTTCTACTGTCTTAATAATACCAACTTTTCTTTCACGGGAAGGTGTTTCGTATGCATAAAAACAGACATTGTTTTTGAAAAGGGCAGGCAGCTTGTTATAAACCTCTTCTTACAAGGGACATTTGGTTCACTCAAAGGAAGTGCGTCACTGCACGTTAATGTATTACCAGAGCGATTCCCCGAGCAGGCCACACATCATTATGCCTAATGAAGGATTCTTAAATACATTCTTACTTGATATTACCAAGCCCCCTGCAGCGCTTGCAAATTGCCTCATTAGCTACGCAGCAGCGTCCCCTGCTGGCTTCGATAAGTACTAGGCAGCAGTCGAATGGCTGCCTCGTATGAAAATACATTTCTGCACAGCGGAGATGGGTTGTGTTCTGCTTTGAGAGCAACTCAGTACTAAACGAAGAGACACTTCACACCAAGTAATCACATTTTGCTGGTTATAATCAAGGTTTTGGAACATAGTTTTAAAACACACTGCTTACAGTAGCAGCAGTCTAATGGGAAGAAGCAAGGCCCTTTTGAGTCAAACTGTTTTTCCCAATAGACACTCGGGCACAGAATTACTAAGATTTTGCACGGGGAGTGCAGTCCTGATGCAATTCCTTTTTTGCATTCACCAAGCCACTCAAATCAAGATCTGAGTGACTTTGTATGGGCTTTTATCCAAAAGTAACGCAAGGCACCGCATAGCACTTCCTTGTGTTATTGTGTCGGAGAGCGTTGCATGGTTGGGGCATGGGCGTTCCTGTGCAACCACCCTTGTATTTTGATGCAATCTCATATATACTGACGTAAGTAAATGTGAATGTGCGCCAAAAATGTGCATATACCCGAGGCTAGTGTAACAAGGAGAGATATCTTAATTTCTCATTATTTCTTCCTCCGTCCATGTGTGCTGTACCCGGCAGCACACATGCAAAGAGGAATAGGCCTCCAAGAATAGTTTTTGTGCAGGAAGGTATGGCTTCCTGCATTAAAAATATTCTGACCACAACAGAGGCAACCTTGTGTTTTGGTGCAACAGAGCCTGAGTTGGCGCTAGGCAGCCAGAAGTGTGCCAGCCCTGCGAGAGAACAACACCATCTCTTAGTATATGTGGCCCATTTCTGCTCTCTACCTTTTGCTCAATGGAGTATTACCAGGGATAATTCTGAAAGAGGCCAAGATTTTGTATGTTAGGTCAGCTTTTAGCTAATTAAAAATTCGCCTTTTTAAACTACAATGCTGCAAATATTACACCTTTTTAGATAATGTGGAGTTGCAAAGTGAACCCACCCAAGCACCCCTCCGCGTGTTCGCTTGCTACCTGCATGCTTGCTCCATGCAGTATGGGGGCTGGGAAGGAAACATTTGTCAGGACTGCCTCTGGTTCTCAGTCCAGCCCTGGCTGTGTTGCAATCTGCAAGCAGTACAACTGCCTGAACTATTTTCGAAATATATTAGTGTCTCAGTTTCCACGTCATCTTAATTAAAAAATATATTAGCCTTTGATGCTAGTAGCATGAGTTATGGTGTAAAGAACAACGGATGACAAACATACACCACTGATCTGAAGTCTCAAAGAGCCGTGCTATGTTTACATTCTTCGAAAAAACACGACATAGAGTGGAACTTGACACCGAGAACGTCCTGGTGTGCCAGTGAATTATGCTTGTGAAAGAAATGCAGACCCTGATGGACATGGCCTTGCCCGCTCCATTTCAAGTCTACATCCTCAAGTAGCGTTAGGTGGGAATCAGGCTTGCTTCAGGTGTCCCTTCAAACAAATAGGTTCTACCATTGCCTCTCTAAACATTAATTGCCTCGTTTTTTAATCCTACCGGCTTCCTGCCTCCTTTAATATGAGTGGCTCATAATATTATAGACACTTGAGTATATTCAAGCAATTAATTTCCTGTAACTGTTTTAGTTCGAATGTGGATTTACCTTGAAAAAACAGTCAGTACCCTCCCCTTTGGTGTCCCTCCCGCAATTCCTATCTTGCTCCGTTTGAGGCAGGGCGCATTGTAAGTGTAAGGTAGGACATGGTGTGTGTAGCATGTCCTAATCAGACCCTCCAGCATTTTGCGATTTCGCGATTCATGAAAAAAATCGTGAAATCAGCTGGCAAGTACAACGGGCAAGATATTTATCTTACTGTCAGCACTACCCATAAAAGGGAGTCAGTGCACGCAACACAAGAGGAGGTTGTACCTCTGCACCCAGGGAGCGATAGGGGTCTTTGAGACTGCACCCAGGGAGCAAATGGGGGCTGTGTGACTGCACCCATGGAGCAAAGGGGAGCTGTGCGACTGCACCCAGGAGCGGTGAAAGTGGTGCCCCGGCAGGGGTGCACTCATGGGCGCTAGAAAATACCAGGGAGAAATACGCCCCTTCCCACAAGGTTAGTAGGTTAGTAGATTGGAGCAGTGCTTACGTAGAGCTGCAGAAACTTTAAACATGCCTATTTCAAAATGGAATACCATGCTAAAACAGGTTCCATTGATTTAGGGCTGAAAAGGAATGATTACGAGTAAAATAAAGTGTCGCAATAATGCCGCTAAATTTACATTTTTGTGCCGCTAAATTTACATTTTTGTACCTGAGACAGGTTTGAAAGGTTACTTCGGTGAGTGGCGCAAGCAGCGCCGCAAGCCGACCAGTAGCATTTAATTTACAGACCCTAGGTGTATGGGATACCACTGTACAAGGGACTTATAGGTAAATAAATATGCCAAACGATTGTAGACCAATCTTACCAAGTTTATAAGAGAGAGCACATGCACTTTAGCACTGATCAGCAGTGATAAAGTGCTTAGAGTCATAAAACCACCAACAACAGGTCGGAAAAAAAATACAGGAGGAAGACAAAAAGTTCTGGGATGACCCTGCAAAAAGGGCCAAGTCCAACACAAACGCTTCACCTCCGCTTCAGTAAGGAACCAATGCATCACCTCCCCTGTGTGGCAGTAAGGAACCAATGCATTACCTCCCCTGAAGCAAGGAACCAACGCATAACCTTCCATTAGAGTAAGTAACCAACACATCACCTTCCCTGCACCGGTTTTCTTCCTGTAATATTGATGCATCTAAAGTATTTTGCTCAAAAAGTGACAGATCCATAGTTTCCTATGGACAGAACTGTTTTTACCTTTTAAAAGTCATATTTTGATATCTATAAGTTGGATTTTTGTCGTTTTGGTCTTGTGTGGTTTAGATAAAATACTTTATTTTTCTAAACCGGTGTGGTGCCCATTTATGGAGTTTTTACTGTCTTACTGTGTGTTATATACAAACTATTTATACATTGCCTCTGTAGTTTAGCCTGGCTGGTCTGTGCCAAGCTACCAGAGGGTGAGCACAGGCAAACTTAGGTGTGTACCTTACTCATCCTGAGTAGAAGGAAGGGTCCCTACTTGCATATGTGACTTAATGCTTTCATATGTACTATGAAAATGAAAATCCTCATATGTTCCTGAATGTGTGCTGTTAAATTTTATTAATCCATTACAATGTCATTCTTGCATCTACTTGAAGACCACTAAAGTCTTCATATCGTTGCATATTTACACATTTTTTTAAATGAACTATAGTCCTGTTACTCCATGTTGTACACTGTATGTTTCTGCTGAACCACCCTAGCATAGCTTAGCTTCATTCCAAAGTTAAAGGAACAAAGCGAGGATTTTAGAAAGTAAAAGAGCCAGCTCCTTCTCATGTTAGGCCTCTCTTTGTGTCAAGGACTTCTCACAATTCTTCCTCTGGTGTCTGCTCATTATTAGTTATCCATTAGTTTAATTTGTCACGTGTTCCTGCTCCCATTCCTCTTATTACGGAGAACACAAAGTTCCAGATGGACTCCAACATTTTGAAGACAATTTGAAGAGGCCAAGCCCCCCCCCCCCCCCCAATTTCACGTTTTTCATTATGTAATAAAACAAGTGTAATTATGTTGATTATAATTAACAATAATATTGAACAATTTAAGTCACAGTTAACGACCAGCCGGCCAATGTAAGAACATAATAGTACCCGTTCACAACCAGGTCCCTCACAATTTGTGCATCTAGGAGGCTCGCACTAACCAGCATACGAATACGATTAAGGTTTAATTATATTTTATGAAGTGAATTAAACTGAAATCTGGTTTGATGATTCACAACACAGATAACAATGGCACCATTTCAAAAGCATGATGGAATAGGGCCGGCCCTGACTGAGCCCACACCGGACGCACTGGCGATCCAGGGGGGTAAGTGTCCCCCCTTACCCTCCCCTGCGGACGCCCATGGATGGAGGGTGGAATATTCCACAGGTTGGCTGTCTTTATATTTCGCCCAGCCGGGAATGTCTTGTTCTTAGGCCCCGATAAATGCTGATACCCCACGGATCGATATTTCTTGGGAGCTGACAAATAACTCCTATTGCAGCTTTTCCTCAGCGAAATAGTTCATGAAATGCAGAGATCCGAAATCCACCCGCCCATGTGTTTACCAGGCAATCTGTACCTGTTTAATTAAGTACTTGAGTAAGGGCACAATTTACCAGGCAGCTCGTAGTGAGGGCCTTAGTGTGTTGTAATTAGTGAGTTCAGAAATGAGTTGCAGGGCCTATTGTTGATGGCATAAGAGTCCAATTTTCTTTTGCAGTTCCCTAATTTTATACTCTTGCTATCTTTAGTTTGATAGATTGCTGCTAATTAGAGCTTTTGTGCTATTAAGAAAAGAAGAACATTTGTCTTTTAGCAGGTGACGGCGAGAGGAAAGTGCAGTGACCCCATTGAATGCCAGACGGCACTAGCATTGCTGAGTGAAGATCTGAAGTCATTAAAACGAGATTGAACGCTTCCCCACCAGCCATTCCATTGCCTTATGATGGAACGCCAAGACACTTCTCTGCATCCGTGGTTCCTGCTGTAGCCTGCTCTGTGTTCGCCCACGCGGTCTCCATTGACGTAACAATCTAAAGCTGTCATTGCTAAACGCCCTTTGATGAATCCGGTTTCCACACGGTCTATTAGTCCTGTAATAATTTGATAGTCAAGCCAATTATTCATCTGCATATGTTTTACAGACCTAGTAAATTAGGGGAATAGATTTATAGGTAGCTACTCTTTCACTTTATCTGCACCACTGCACTCTATGCCACTCTACACCACTGTTTTTCATGCCACTCTACTCTATGCCACTCCCCTTTACTTTGCACCATCCACTCTGCACCACTTCACTCTAAAACACTGCACTCTGCTAAGCAACACTGTACTCTACTACGCTGCATTGTACACCCCTGAATTATATGCTGATGCACTGTACTCCTCTATACTCTGCAACACTCTATGGCAATGCACTCTACACCATTCCACTCTATTCTATGCCAATCCACTGTACACCACCCTACGTGACTCCACTCTATGCTACTCCAATACACAGCGCTCTCTGCCACTCAACTCTACAACATTCTACTCCACTGTTCAACATACCGCTCTATGAAATACACACCACTCTCCTCAACATTGCTAAAACACATTGGCAAAGCCAATAGCTCTTACAATAGTGAGACCTTTTTGGCTTTGTCAAAGCTTGTTTCATCACTTTACATCACTTTCTGTTATTAGGGCATTACTGGGCCATTATAGTGCAAACACCTATAGCTTTTGATGGACAGCCAGATGTACTAGCTGGATGACCTTGATGACCAATCACCTGGTTATGATGACACTGTGTATTTCAGCATAATATCAGTTACATCTCAGTCCCTTTGATTGAGATGTGACTGACGTTATACTGGAAGACACAGTGTCATTACCATGTGACTGATCATAAACACTATTGTGAAATTAGTAATGATATAAGAGGTAGCTCACTGCACTTTGGAAATTATACTAATTCTATGCCCTGAAGAAGTTCCATTATTTCAAGGAACGAAACATGTTGGCTGTTTATGCTTAATTTGTCAAATATATGATAAAATAAAGGAGGGCTTTTAAATGGACATTTAAACTCTTGTCTGAGTCATGGTACTTGAAGGGTGTTCACTTTCAAATTTGGATTTATAGATTTTCTCTGCAAAAGGTTGTAGCAGTGCCCATAGGATCTGAGAAACAGGAAGAGGAACACCTGTTAATCAAGTCATATTCAGGACTAATCAGGGTTGTGCTGAGTGTCTGCTTTGCCACAGCTGCTGTAATTGTATATTTATTCTGGTATTTCTTGTTAAACAAAATCCGCAACTCATTCTGCCTATGGCATTATCGAGGCGGTAAAAAGGACGTAATTTAGGGTTCGTCGGGGGTCGCAGCTGCAACTCTAGGCTTGCCCCATATTGCCCCCGGCCCTGCCGTTGCGACCCCTGGCCTCAGAGTTGGCAGTATCAGTGCCAGGAATACAAGGCCAACTCGTCCTTATGGATGTCGGTTGCGGTTCCACTTTCTTGTTTTCTGTAAAAAAATGGATTACAGTAATAGTGAATAATATTTTATCATTCACTAGTACTGTAATACAGCATGCATTACAATTAGCTGGAATATGACACTCTTTGGCAGCTAGGGTAAGTAAAAGTGCTTTTAAATATATGTTGTGCGCGTGCTTGTGGGTGCAAGCATGTTCAAGTGACAGAGAGAGTGTGTATGTGTGAATGTGTGTGTATGCGTAAGAAGGCATGTGTGTGTGAGTGAAAGTAAATGTTAAATGGCATATGATGTGCCTTCTGCTACCCCAGGCAATTTGGTGAATTGACCTTCATGGGCAGTAATCTTTTCTAAGCATAACCTACTTGCTAACATTTGTGCTTTCATGTAGAAGACTTATGTATTTTCAATCTGATGCAGAAGTTTTTGTGTGTAGTCTCTTCTGAAAAATCTCGAAGTCTTTTTTTTTTTTTTTTTTTAAATTTTTGAAAACCTTTATTGTGCACGAAATACAGTACAAATACGGGCCTACAACCTTCCGGCCGGCCACGAACTCTCATAGAGCACCCAGGCATGCAATACGGTGACATAGTAATACAGCTGCACATCGGCTAGCAAGCAGGAATCAGACTGGAAATTGCCGCAAGACCATGACACAGGAGTGTTTAAGGTTAAGTTTTCAAGTTTTTCTATGCAACTATTAAAGTCAGGTCATAGTGTTCCGTACTCGTAAAATGATAAAAGAAGAGCAAGGACCATGCAGGTGGGACATGACAGTAGCTACGAGCCGTACAATCCACATCTCAACAAACAGTCCCGACCGGGCAGGATGGCCACACAATGTTCACGTTACAGGGTAGCAATCCCAACCACCCCCTCATACCACTCCGCCACCCTTCGCCCAGTATGCCTGAACACGGACCGAGGAAAGAGAAGAACACAAAAGAAGCAAAAACCGGTCCCATAGAAACTAACAAAAATAAAATGTAACCCCCCACCCTACACACATGCAGAGGCTATGGCCACCCCCCCCCCAGCAGAGTGTCTGTCGCCCCTTAAACCCGAAATGCAGAAGAGAAGAAAAGAGGTGAAATAAAAGGAGAGATAAAGCAAGAAAACGTAGAAAAGGAAGAAAGAGGTTTAATTTTAAAATTATTTATAAGGAGTCCACAGCGGTAAGGTCAAGAAGGATCCGAGGCAGAACAATACGATGAGGACAGAAGCGGGTAACGAAACCTCAGAATAATCAGCAAGCATTTCCCACAAGACAGTCAACTGTAATCAATTAATTCAGGATAGAACATAATTCAGTCACCTAGTGACCTCCAATCGCTACCCACCAGTTCCCAAATCACCCTCTGACCCAAGAAAATAAGGGAGGAAAGGAACAAAGGACAAAAGTAATAAGAAGAGAAAAGAAGGAAAAAGAGGCCCATAGAAATTAAAACGATCGAAAAATTAACCCCCCACCCTACACACATGCAGAGGCTACGGCCTACCCCCCCCTAGCAGAGTGTCTGTCGCCCCAAAGGAGTACCCGAAATGCAGAAAAAGAAGAGAAAGAAAAAGAAGAAAAAATCACGTTTGATCGGAGGAGGGCCCAGGATATTACCAAAGCAAACAATTACTTTACCCACGGCCGCCCAACCCCAGGTCCCGACCTAGTACCTAAGCAACCTGTACCTCCAACAAGTGTCAATCCCAGTCCCGGCCATACACATAGAAAGTTGCAGCATAATAGGGTGCATCATCAGCCCTGTCCCCTTCGAACCAGGATGTCAACAAAGTCCAGTTCCAGGGCAGCCAACATGGAAGGGGAGGGCCCCCGTGGAATCCAACGCGAGAGTCGAGGCGCTTGCAGCGAGGCCAACTGGCTCGGGGCTCGATGGTAGGGGGCACAAGAAATCTTCACTGCCAGTCCAAAAACAGCACTACAGGGTGAAAGACCAGATGAGAGTTCCAGCGTAGCAGTCAGACGATACGCAAACAGCAAGTCCCGAAGGATGGCAAGAAGCACGTCTCCAGAGAACAAAGGAGGAGGGCAGCATGGCGTCTGAGACTGAAGCACCGGCCCTCGCAGAGGTGCAGTGTCACCAAACTTCCCCGAGGCGATGTCCAGGAGTACTGCAGCAGAAACAGTGACGCGCCCATCCGATGTCTCCGTACAATCTAGACCGGGTGTTTCACCATCGACCAACGGAGGATGTGGCGTAGTGTGCAGTGCTGAGAAGCCACCGTGACCAGCCGGAAGGACCTCAGTGAGCCGGGCCCCCAAGTCAGTAGCAAAGTTGCGAAAGGCCATACGCAGACCTTCAAGTGCATCCAGGACATCCCGGAGCCCCAGCGGTGGATCCGGAGTGGGGGATGCATCTGTGGCCACCATCTTGTGCGCCCAGCCGCAGATCGCCACGAAAAACAAGCCTCACTCGCCAGCGAGCCGTCCCCAATAAACCGTGCAATATCTGCAGGGCACAGTTGACACCGTGACACGAAGGCAGCCGGGCACAGGGAAGTTTCTGATGTTAGGAAGCCGGCGGAGCAGGGATTCCCTCCGGCAGGCACAGGGTTGCAGACGCGGAAAATGGCGTCCGCCTAGGAGGAGTGCAACAAAGAAACAATCCCGGCCCACTTCCAGCGAGGCCGGGATACAGTATACTGGAGCCGATACAATGTAACAGGCTAGGCGCGCTATGCTACCAATCCGAGAAAAGCTACGATGGAGAATCCCAGCGCCAGTCTGCAGCAAACGTCCACCGGCACCTCCCCCTCCTCAGCGGCCGCGGCTGTTGCTGTCGCCGCCGGCCGCCTCTGCAACTAGATGTCCCTGCTGCGGCCACTCGAGAGGCCGGGATGGACACAGCGGCTCTACAACCTCGGAATCACTCCGCTTTCGCCGGGACTCGCAGCAGCGGGAGTAGGAGCGTCCCCTGGGTGAGTGTGGCGCACGGAGGTGCAGGATTCGATGCAGGATCTTTGTAGAAGGCACACGGGTCGACGGAGCCGATGCGCTAGGCGGCCATCTCGGCTGCTGGCTAGGCTCCTCCCCCCTCGAAGTCTTTTTATGTTACTTATGCTTTTAAGTTCCTCAACCACTGTGTTACCTTGTGTGGAGCTGTCCTTACTTTGCAGCAGTTCACCAGGCTGATATTGGAGGAGGTGTTACATTTTAAATTTGAATGTATCAGTTCAAGACCACCTCAGAATAGTTAAGCATAGAAATCTTGTCGGGTGGGGAATAGGCTATATTCTTACAAACCAAAAAACTGTCTTCATGGTATGTACACATCCAATAGTTAGCCTGGTGGGGGCCTTTGATACTAACATTGTTTAATATATGTATTTTTTTTCCGAAACACACGAGCCGATAACAGACTTTGATTAACATTTGTATACATTTCAAAATACAATGAATGGAAAATAGTGCACCCACTTCGAGTAAATAGATGCAGTAATTACCAACACTGGGTTGAAGAACTGATCAATTCCCACATGCAAAGACCAGTTGAATCTGTTTAGGTTTCAACAGATTAGGCCCAATAGCCAATGATAGTGAGAGAAGTTGCTCTGGGCTAACAGTCCTGTCATTCGGAAGAGTATAGCTCTGCCTGCATAAGATTCCATTTTCAACTATAAGATACTTCTAAACTGTACACCTCCATTGTATGGAACCCCGGTGATTGTGATAACAGAGGTGTTCCAAAGCATTTAAAGTTGGCAGGGCTGAACTAATTGGCAGCGGGTGAAATCGATGAGCAGGAGAGATATTCATCTGCATTAGGAAACCCTCAGCCATATTGGAATAATACCTGCAAGGTGTTCAGGTAATTTTGATTCTCCACAATTTATCCTCTAGAAGCAAGAATTACATCATACTTGCGTCACATCACAAGTGCAGAGTGAGAAAAACATTCAGGAGAAGATTTAAAAGCCCATTGCAACACTTTTGCGCCGATGTTGCATCTTTTTTTGTGATGCAGCAACAGCGTAAACAATGTGCCACGTTGCTGCCCATTTACAACGTGACGCATCTAGGGAGATGCGTCACCTTGTAAAGACCTGCACCACATTATACCTGCATCAGGTATATTGTATGTAGGGGGGCGTTCCCCCTCGGGGATGCCTCATATAAGTGACTTCTAGGACACCACTGCATCAAAACCCTACGCCTACTTGGAGCAGGTGTAAGGAGTGATGCAGTGTATTGGGAATAGGCCTCCCCATGCATTGCTGGAGTTACGTCATGCAAGCAACACGACTCCAGCAATGCGTGACTTTTGCGATACCAGAATTTCTGACGTATCTGTCAATCCTTGCTTCATGGTGCGCCGTATTGTAAATATGATGCATCCATGGTGGCGTAAGGGTTTCACATGGAGGTGCAGGGAAACTGACACATCTGTATGGATGCGTCAGTTTCTTGTAAATCTGCCCCATAGAGTTTAGACTTGAGACACCCACAAGTAGTAAACTAGATTCTCCCATTAAGAACCCATGTTTGACCCCCTGAAACTTCAGAAGAAACAAGAAATTAAGAAAAAGGGAGGCTCTCTGCACTCTTTGTGCTGATAAACCTTTGCTGCCTGGAACATTGGAAAAGATGTTCCTGTCTCTTACTTGACTTCTTGTCCCCCAGTACTTGCAATCAAGTAGTAATGAAGCAATTCCATGAACAGAACCACTGATTCATTTAAATGTACTTGCTCGGGATAGATGCTTATCTCCTGAGAAGCTTCCACCTGAGTACCAGCAATGCTGGAGGCTGAGAAGGGCCTGTGCCTTAGCAGGCCCTATCACTATTACTAGAAATTCCAGTGAACTAAAATAACTGGTCTGGAATGGGGAAGAGTGTGTAAATTGACACAAGAATACTTAAAGAGTGTGATTTAACAAGGCTCCATATATTTGGACTCCAGAACAAAATGGTGAACCAAGCGTATCTGGTACACAGACAGAATATTGAGTTTAAAATGTCGACATACACAAATGTCAAGTTTTAAATATTGTGATACAGAAATATTGACAGGAAGAACATCGCGGTCAAGAATATCAACTTGCAGGTAAGAAGTATCGCTTTTGGAAATATTGAAGTTGTTAATATCAACTTGCAAAAATATAGTTGTTTAAAATATCGATATATTAATCAGTGTTATGTATTTTCGTATGTCTTTTAAAAGTATGCGATCTATTTTTTTGTGTAAGAATTTTTTTTAATATGTGTGTTAAATCTTTAGTAGTTATTCATTTTATCTTAATTAAATTTAGTGTTTTTAAGGTCCTTTTGCGGGTTGTGGGCTTATAGGGGAAGATAGTGGGAAGTAATTTAATTATAATAATTTTTTTTATGTTTTAGTATTTATTTAATTTAGATTTTATAGTGTTCATTTTGGCAAATCTGTTAAGTGTGTCATTTTTAGGAATGGATTGTGGTTTTATAGGGCAATAGGGTCAGAACTAATTTAATTATAATAAGTAATTATAATTTTTTATGTATTAGTATTTATTTAATTTAAATTTTATAGTGTTACATTTATTATTAATTATTCATCAATTGGCTGTTAATTATTATTAATTGATAAATTGGCATTTATGTTAATTGTGTCATTTTTTTAGGAGTGGGTTGTGGGGTTATAAGGGAATAGGGTGGGAAGTAATTTAATTATAATACATGTATTACTATTTGTAATTATTAACATTTATTTAATTTATACTTTATAGAGTTAATTGTGGGATTCATTTTATTATTAAATATTTATTAATTGATTGTTAATTATTAATTAATGAATTAATTAATTTGAAATTAATTTTGTTAATTATGTCATTTTGTAGGAGTGGGTGGTGGGGTTTGTAGGAGAATAGAAGGGAAGTAACTTATTTATAATTAATTAATAATTGTTAATTAATGCTAATTAATTTATTACAATTAAAATAAGACAATTGTGTATTGTTTGATGTAACATGTGGGGTTTATAGTGGTAAATGGTGGGAAGTAAATTCTATTAAAATCATTAATAAGTTGCTGATAATTGATATTAATTTATTCATGTAAAATTAGTTATGAAAATTGTGTAATGATGTTTAGGTGTGGGTTGTGGTGTTTATTGGGGGAGAGGGTAAAACGTAATTTATGTTTAGTTAATAATGAGTTGATTATTAATATTAATGTATCAATTGATAAATATTTATGGTAAGTGTTTATTGTTATTCTGTGTGTGTTTTGGTTTTTATAGGGGTAACGTTTGCAGAGTAAAATAAATTGCTATTTGTTATTTTTTTTACATTAATATTATTTGTCTTATTCATAATTAATTATGTTAATTATAGAGGTACATTTAAAAAATATATATAAATGTGGGTTGTGAATTGTGTGGTCTTATAGGGTAGGAAATAAAAAAATACATCTATGTAATACATAATGTTTTTGTTTATAAAAATTTTCTATTAAAAATAGTTTTTTGTTTTAAAATTATTTTTGCATTTTTTCAAATAATCTTTCCAGGTATTAGGTAGATCTCTTTAACATTCTAATCTGTTTCTATCTTTTGTAATATTTATATTTTTTATATATATATATTTTTTTAAAATCTTGTTGTTATTAATTTTGTTTGTTTTTAATTTTGAACTGAGTCCAGTGGGAATAGTAATATTTAATTACATTTATTTTATTAAATTTGTTAATTTTGGGAATTATATTTTATCAGTGAAACGGTGTATCTATCCAATCAAGAAAATGTCAACCACCTCATCCCACTCATATCTTTTTAATTGTCACTAAAAATGTTTACAGAGGTCTCCCACAAAGCCAATCAGAAGCTCTAGGAAATTTGCACCATTCTATTCCCAATAACTTTGGCGCCAATAGACGAATCTTTGTGAAATTTTAAAAACTTATGGCCCGCTCCAGTCCACTCATATCCTGAAAGTCTCAGGGTGATTCTGCAAGCGGGGGCTGAGAAAAAAAAAATATTTATATATATATATATATATATGTATATATATATATATATATATATATATTTATATATATATATATATGTATAAAGAAACAAAATGTGAAATTCAAAACTTAAGAACGCTCTGTAAATGTGATGGAATTTGAAACTGGAGACTAAAAATAAAGTTGGTATCCTTAGTTTACTTGCTGGGAGCAGCACAAGTACACCAAACAGAATGTGGTATGGACGATGGGTGGCCTCAATTGTACTGCCCACAAAAACAAAGCAGGCATTGGGAAAAAAAGAACAAAGTGATGTGCTAGAGTCTAACATATTGCTTCATCTTTTAGAATTAAAAAACAAATTCAGAAAAGATCCAACCTTCCCATTAAAAGAAATGTTTTGATTTTTTTATAGTTGTGTGTGAATAAAGAAACTATTTCTTAATTTGTAAATGTTTTTGATGTTGACTTGTTTCTGCATTTTTGTGGATTGTTTTGAGGTTTAAATTGTAGAAATGTCTGATGCCATGGCCCATGGCTTCCACTAATGACTCCGTTGGAGTCTACGGATGCCAGTACTGTGTCAGTGGGGGTCCTCGGATTCAAATAAGGATTTAGTGGGGATCCAGAGATATCAAAAGGTTAAGAACTACTGCTATCAACATGTAGCTAGCAACTGGACACATTTCTTCCTTGCTGATATGCAGAAATAAATAAGTGGAAAACCCTGAAGTTGTGGTAATTATCGTACAACTCCTAAGTACGACCCCTGTTTAAATTTCTGTTTGCACAGGGATGGGAATTTAGCCCCAAATTGTAATTAAGGCCTTACGGTCTGAGTACAAGTGTCCTCAAGGGCTAGTCAGAATGTATTGCACGCAATAAAATATGATAGCCCTTGTAACAAGATTTACCAAGTTCGATATATTTCACCTATTTCAGGTTACTGGGGAGTAACACGTGGATTTGGGGGCATACCACACCAAAATTTGCATGTCCCCGTAATTACAGGGGATTTTCACACATTAAATTTTGGCAGGTTTGGCATGTCACATTTTATAAAGGAATGGAGACTTTCTTGCACCCAGTATTTGCCCCGGTTTGCACAGGGGTCAGAATTTTCTGGCTGGTCTAATCAGGCTAATAATGGCACATTTAGGAAGTCTACATTTCTAGGTGTCATTACTTGTCCGTTTAGTGTCAGCTCTGCAACAGGAGATTTTTCTCAGCTGAATCATATTGAAGCCTGGTATGTTTTCGCTATCAGATCTCCTCCTGTTGCCATGGGAACCTTTTTCATATCCAGCAGTAAGTATAGTACGATGATACCAATAATGAATGCAGCAAAGGAAAATTACATTATGAAAATGCTTCATTTTAACCCAATGTTTTTCACAAAAATTGTAGCTAACTCTTTCAGCCTTCTAACACCTGCTTGATTGTGATGTTAAATGGCTGATAATTGTCAAAGCGAGCTCCGAACTAATAAAAAGACTGCCTTTTCAATTTTAAAATAAAGTTTAACGCCCTAGGCAAAATGCTTGTTACACCTCAGAAATCTAGTAAAAGTTTAGCAGTTCAATGCAAATTTTGCAGAATAGCGTAAAGATTTGTGGTTACAAATGTTGGTTAATTTCCTTGTGCAGGCCACTGGTTCGAACAGAAAATGTCTTGCGTTACTTATGAAATCAAGGCTGTGACACGCTTTCCTGCCAGTATCTTGCATGACTTTTGAATGTGAGTTATTCCCTAAAGTTCAATTATATCCATGATAAAAATGCATTTCATTATTTTTTTTATAGTTTTGGGTCATTTTTTGCAAACTTTGTACAATTTGGCCTCTACAATTGAACTGCTACAAATTAGGAACTGGACAAAATCTAGTGAGATAGATATCAATTTATTGAGGAGTTCCACACCTTGTCATGTTCATGGAGGCCATGGGTTTTGGCACGCCTTGAATTAAGGAGTTTGTGTGTGGTGCAATGGGACTACCTACATTTGCCATGGTGTAGGATTTTAAAATAGCAGGAACGCTGAGCATCAAGGGAGTGAACCACCAAATCAGCAGCAGTAGCTCAAGTCAAAAGACAAATAGACTAAACATGCTTCAATAAGCAATGGTAACCTCGCTCTATAAAATCTATCTTCTAGTCCAAATTGAAAGTAAAGCAGCCAAGGGATATGACAACATCTAGTCCTCCTTTTTACTACCTTTTATGTATGTGAGATACTGAACTCTTCTTGTTGCTGTCAATTTTGTTTCTTTATTCAAAAATTCTCTCCAATGTTCAGATCAACAGTGTGCACTGCAGAAACACAATTCAGGGGCCGATTCCGATCTTGGTCGGAAGGGCACCGAATCCAGCTTGGCATTAGCGGATCCGATTCGGAGGCTGAATTTCCGTCCGAGTCGTACACGGTCCGGATGTCGAAGTACGATGATAACAAGAGCAAAATCTCCGTCCGAATCGTTTCCGGGTCCGAACCGCTCCGTACGACTCGGACACAAGCAAACCGTGGTGCGCAATGGAGACGTTTCACGACCAAGCTAGTACGATGCTCGATTTGGACAGCCGGATCGAGTCAGAGCGTCCGGCTTGCAATAGCTCCCGGAGTTGGACTTCGGGGGTCCCCGTCGGACCCCTTGTTACCCGCAGCCTTACGACTCAGACACAGGGGGAGACCCGTGGGCCTCCCCAACACAGGCATGTACGGTGCGGATAGCACCGATGCTTACCAACTGTAGGGGCTGCACTTGTCCATGACGTACCCATTCAGTCAATGGGTACTTGTCGTACAACCGGCTCCCATTGACTTCTATGGGAGTCCGACCGAACCGAGTCCAAAAGCATACGGCCGCATCGTACTCGCTCGGTCCGACTGCAGGAGTCCGGATCGGTCGGAAAACACCCCCGATCACGCTCGATCGGAGTGCTTTCCGACCCAGATCGGAATCGGCCCCTCAGTGTTTCCTTCAACACATCCACTTGTTTTCTGTGCACCTACAGCACATGTATGTATACGTTTTGTTAAACAGAATGTTCCAATGCCCGTCATAGTTGATGCTTTCGGTGGTTTGTTTTTGTTTTGATGTCATTATTGGAAACTTGGAGCTGGTGCTGAGGTGGAGGAGAATGCTTTGGCTGTTGTCAGTTAGGCTGTGAAAATTTGAGATTTGAGAGGGTAAACTGAAGATGTGACCTTCGCATCTGGCAGTATAAATGATTTAGGTCAGAACTGTATAATTTTCAGTGTCTCTGAAGAAGCCTTGGTAAATGTGGCCCCTGAGGTAGACCTTGTGTGTACTCCTTTACGTGTATTTCTTCTCAGGCTTCCCAGTAGAAAGGTTCTAGGATCCTTCAACCAGAACCTATGTTTGAAGGGACAAGGCCCTTCCACAGTTCGAGAGCTGCACATTGAGGGGTAGAGACTGTGGTAATGAGTACACAGGTAAGCCATAAGTATTACATGTTAGTGCAGCACTGGGCAACAAAATCTGTTTCTTAAATGAGGCAGAAGATGTACACGCGGTCCAGGATTGGATTGCATGGGATGTCTTATGCCTGCTTGGAGGGTACTTTATTTAGCTACTGGAGATACAGGGCCTCATTTACGGGCCCTATCAGCAGTTTTGCACCCCCGGAACATCACTTTTTTGATGTTCCAGTGGCGCAATGTGCCACTGCATATTCATAATGCCACTTAAAACCATTGTACATGGCTTTTCATGGCCTTATAAATATGTGCACCTTTCACGCGGAAAACTGCGTGAAAGGGGTGTTCCATGGGTGTTTATGTGGGTGTGCCCACGCAACACCCATGGAACCTGACACATTCTGAGATTTACGAGGCATTGTAAAGCAGGGAATGCGTCAGAACCTAACATCACCCCAAGGATGGCATTAGGAAGGCGCAACGATGAGAAATGAAAGCATGCTTTCATTTTCTATGTGCGCTGCATTCTGCAGCACACATAGAACAAGAAAAAACGGATGAATGGATTGATTTTCTGCAGGAAGGGTCACTCCCTGCACAAAATCAATCATCCCCGCAATGCAGGCACCCTTGCACCATGGTGCAAAGGTGTCTGCATTGGCGCACAGCAGCCCATTGTGCACTGGTGCAGGGGAAAAGGACAGGAATTTGCTGTATCTGACAGATACAGCGCATTCCTGTCCTTTTCTTTTGCCATAGGGCAGAGCTGCAGGAAGGCCGCTGCGTTGCCCTATGGCAAAACCTCATAAATAAGGCCCTTAGTACTTATCTTTACTGAAAATTATAGTTCCAAGTACTAACACATTTCTGTGTCAGAAGATATTCGAGGAAGTCATAGTGGCAGATTTACAAGAAACTAATGCAGTGCTGTGCAGCAGGATGCAACATAATTACAACAATATGCCGTATCTCTGTGCTTCCCCCTGCGCTGGTGCGCAAACTGCTGCCATGCACCGATGCAGGCACCCTTGCACCATGGGGCAAGGATGCCTATAACACGAGGATGATTGTTCATGTGCAGGAACACATCCCTTCCTGCACATAAACAATCAGAAATGGCGTTTTCCAAACTTTTAAAACGTAATTTCTTTAAAGGACTGTTTATGTGCAGGAAGGGACACCTTCCTGTACATAAATAATCATTAGAGGTTATTTGCTCATTCTATGTGTGCTGCTGAATGCAGCACGCAAAGAAAGAGGAAAACAATGAGGCAAAAGTAATACATTTCTCCTTGTTACGCCTCCCTACGCATCCCCTGGGAGGTGTAGCATTCAGACGCATTTGCAGATTTACCATTTCTTGTAAATCTGGAAATGTGTCTGGGAACACCCACAGCAACATCCATGGAACACCCCTTTCACACAATGTGCTGCATGTAAAGGGGCCGTATTTACAAGGACAGGAAAAGCCATGTAGTGGCATTTGGCATTTCCTGTCCTTGTAAATATAGGGCAGACAAATGCGCTGCCAGTGCGTCACAAAAAGTGACTCACTGGCATCCCTAGGGGCTTGTATATCTGCCAACCTAGAACCAATATTTATTTGGTGGATTCTCATGAAGACTTATTATCTTGTTGCATTTGTATTTCTATGTGGTAATACATTATCTCAAGGTTTATTTGTGCTGTGCATTTTCCTTAAATGGTGACTGAACTGATCATACTCATCGCAGGAACAGGAGGCACTTTAGCACTAATGATCGAGAGCCAATTTATGCGCTTGTAAATGGCATATATATTTGTACCCTATAAATAAAATTATCAAATGGGTCAGATAACATTGTTAACTCATCCTGACAAATAGGTATGTGTTTTGTAGGTTAATACATTGAAATCTGTCAGACCCTGTTTGGGGGCCCGCATACCAGACAGGGTTTACTGGCTAGCCACTGTGTCTGAAGTGATTTACCGTTGGTGTCCTTGGGTCCATCCTGCTATGGCTCTGTAAACTGGGCCACATACAGCCTTTCTGCTCTTGGGTTACCCTTCGGCACTTGGCTCAACAGTCAAACAATAGACACAAAAACATATAGTCTAAACCAGTGTTTATTTTTATGCTAAAGAACATACTATAATCTTACAGCACACAAAAATACTACACACTCTAAAGGTGTTTCAGTGTTGCAACCTTGTTAGACCTGGCAACCTTGGCGTGGTTTCTCCCTCCCCTTTTGCCTTCAGGCCTCCTCTTTTTGCTGACTTCATTTTTGCTGGCTTTAGGACTCTGCGCACTTGACCACAACTAGCCAGTGCTAAAGTGCTTGTGCTCTCTGCAGAAAACATGGTAACTTTGACTTATACTCAATTGGCATCATTAATTTACTTATGATTCCCTACTATAGTGCACTATATTTGCCCAGTGCCTGTAAATTAAATACTACTAGTGGGCCTGCAGCAGTGATTGTGCTTGCCACTTAATTAGCCCTTTAAACATATCTCATACTTGCCATTGCAGAGCCTATGTGTGCAATTTTTATCTGCTATGTTGACCTGGGAAAATAAACCATGTGTCAGTCCCAAACATTCCTTTTTAATACATATAAGTCACCCTTATGGTAGGTCCCAGACAGCCCCAAGGGCAAGGTGCAGTGTATTTAAAAAGTTGGACATGTACTTTTAGGTTTTACATGTCCTATTAGTGAAAAACGTTTTCTCTACTTCAAGGCCTACCTCTCCCAAAGGTTTAAATTTGCCTTGCCTTATTACATTTTATAAAGTGTAATTTTGAAATGGGAAGAGATATCGGTTCATATTTGGTGTCTCTGGAATAAAAAATTATAACTTATGATGAAGTAGGATTTTAAATTGTAATTCTAAAAATGCAATTTTTAGAAAGTTGGCATTTTCTTACTGTTGCCATTTGTGGGCTGCAGCCTGTCTCTGGTCACATGACTGGGTGTAGTTGGTAGTTTGTCTTTGTGTATTCCTCCTAGACATCCACACACAATGGGAGCTTATGTGTGGGCCATCACCGGCAAAATAGTAAGGAGGAGCTGGGACAGGCCTCACTAACACCTGAATAGGATGTGTCCTGTCCAGTGGTGGCTCCTCAGCTAAGGCGGAGAAGCGTCGCCCCACTGCTTTTTTCAGTGTAAAAAAAGGAAACATAAAATGATAATAACTCAAGGTTATTATTATTTTAGTTTTCCTCGTTGTGGCGTTTTTGTGGGGCGGGCTGCTCTCAGAGCAGGAGGAGGAGTGGTTTGCACTCCTTATATGAGCATGAGTGCTTGGCTGGCCCTATCGGGCCCCCCAAAACAGTCATGCGCACATACTGTGTTCTCCGTGCAGGCTGCAATACAGCCTCTGTGGACAACATGCCCACCCCTCTGTAGTGTAGTTCCTATTTTCCCAATAGGCCCTGCGCATTGGAATAACATAAACAGTAGTATCGACGTAGAAGTGCGGATCTTCCAGGCCTCCACTGACTATGCTAAACTTAATTGGGTTTGTTACCAACTAGCTCAGAGGTCACTGGAAACTTTCTTGACTGAATAGGAAGTGATCAGCTTCCCTGGTACAGACAAGAAGGGATTCAGTTTTCCAACAACCGTGCAACATGATAACTTTGCTCCTCAGATAAGAGTCAATCTCTAGGGTCGTGTCAAACAATAGACAGTTATTTTACTCAGTCAGTTGTTGTGCAGATTACTTTCACAATATGTAGAGAATAGAGAGACGGGCTTTTTCAATAAAGGGTAACATTTATTGAACAGTCTTTCTTCTCGTACAAGAGAAATGAATTGCCACAATTGCAAGACTTGTTATTATAAAAAGTACGTACAGTAAGATGAGTATTGCGAAATAATACTGTAAAAGCATTGATATGGTTTCTTAGCCATACAATGGTTTAAAATGAATAAAACATATATACATTCATATATACATTAGGCTAAAATACTCAACTGGTGCTTCTAACTGCGCCTACCCCAGTGTACCTGACCTAAGCCTAATACTTGGGAGGGGAGTAAGTAAGTAGCTTTTAGTTAAGTTGGTTTTGCCAAGATTTGCTTCAAGAATTCTCTCTAAGGGTTTAGTCAACACCATACCTCTGGAATAGAATGATGGAGGTCTGGTATCTCCTTCAGGGCACTCGATATCCCAGTCACTCGCAAGAGTGGGCTGGAAACGCCGGAGCTGGATTTCTCAGCAGGAGAAAAGACAGCGTCTCTCTCAGCGCGTCGAAGAGGAGGAGGGGCAGCGTCCGTGGGCAGCTTGCATCTGCTGGGCTCTTGCAGGGGACGGCTGTTCAGCTCCTAAGTTCACCACACCATCGTTCGCTCGTTAGCAGTGATAGCAGTAGCGATAGCAGCTATGGTATCATCAGCATAACAGCAGCTTCAGCTTCAGCTTCAGCGAAACAGCAGCTTCAGCTTCAGCGAAACAGCAGCAGCATTTGCTTAAGGCAATGTTGGTAATATTTATACCTGAAAGGTGCCTTGTTTGACGTAAGTTTTTGGACATAAGACGTCAATAAAGATGTCACTAGGAAGTGATCGTCTATCAGTGCTCATTAGAGTTCTATTACTAATCAAAACATAGCAAGCGGGGCTTTCCCAGGTTGCTGAGTTTTTATCTTGTTGAAGAACTCGGAGTGTTAATCTAGGAATCTTAGATAGTAACTTCTGCTATGTCATTGCACTAATTAGCTGCAAAGGAAGTGGCAGAGGAAGCAATTCTGAAATGTGGCTCTGTTCGTGTGAGGCCAGAGACGAGTTTCTGAATATTGCATTTGATCGGTTATGCCAATATAGGGGTACAAGGGGATTATAGCCGTATAGAGGCATAAGGTCACAGTATCGATCAGGGTCCTAGATTAGAACGCAACACCTCCAGACCCTGGCTGAACGGCATGTCACGGCGCTCAGACCAATCACAAAGCTGCATTGAAGAGTTGTGATCGGCTGCAGGAACCCTGGGAGCCCTGGCGCTTCCTGTCTCCCAAGAAGCCAGAAAGAGGACATAGGAGAGGCGGCGGCCGACCAGCTGGCCTGCTGGGAAGAGAGTTTTTTAAACCCACCCCCCCGTCCCTTCCCCCACCCGTCCCACCGCTGCTTCCAGGTGGCAGTCATCACTGGTCCTGTCTCCAACCAAAGGATTGCATACCCCATGTAGTTAGTCTCGAGCTAGGACAATGAAGATAGGGCATCTGTGCATTTCAAAGGCACCACCATCTCAGTAAACTTCTGGACCTGTGGATACTCTGCCAGCAAGAAGGACTGCTGTGCTGTTACAAGGACAGCCACTCTGCTGGACTGTTGCTCTTGAGGAACTGCAGCCCTGCTGACCTTCTGCCTCTTGCCTAGGTGAGAAGGACTGGAGATACATCTCTGAACCCAGAAACCAGAGTGACTGCAAGAGCAAATTGGCTGGCCTCCGAATCTGAAGTCTCAGGGACACAACAGGCTTCTAACAACCTTGCATCTGTACCTGGACTCTGCAATCTGTGAATTTACCCTGCCAAGTGGTGCAACTTCAGTACTGGATCTTTGGAATTGGGCTAAAGGTGCACTGCCAGCCTCTGTGGATCTCTGAAGCAATGCATTGCCGCTGCTGCATGGATGAACCATCTCAAAAACTGGCATTGCATCACAGCTCTTCGGAACTGCTGCATCGCCTCGACTGCACAACGCATTCTTAGCGCAGGCCCTCGCATCCTTTGCCGAAAGCAGCCTCAATAACGAGGCCGGACTCTGCACTGCAGCCTCAGTGCTCTTCTGAACCAACACATTACCTGACTGCACGCTGCATCCTTGACACTTGACTTCACATCACAAGCCGCATCAACAGAATTCTCGTTGCAGTCTTGTCGCATCTTGGAACTGATACCTTGCTTCGGCTGAGCGATGCATCTTTGATAGTAGACCCATGGTCCATTGCGGTTGGCCTGCACTTGTGACTTTGTCCCGGTCTGGCATGACCAGATACGCTTGTGCTTTATGGCGCTAATTTCACTAAAACCTTTAAAATGGTATATATTTGGTTCTAATGATTGGATTTGTCAGTTTGGTCTTGTTTTATTTATTAAACTCAGCTGTATTTTTCTAACTTGGTGTGGGATACTTTTTATGTGCTATTTTCACTGTGTTACTGTTTGAGGTTTTGCACAAATACTTTACATATTGCCTCTAAATTAAGCCTGACTGCTCTGTGCCAAGTTATTAGTGGGTGAGCACAGGTTAATGTGGGCTTGCTTGTGCCGTGCCCTTACAAGTTTTGAGGTTGCTGCTTGACCAGGGCTCACACCCCAGTCAACCAATAACCCAATTTGTAAGAAACCTCACCTATGAACTCTAGTGAAGTGCATTTATGCTCTTCAGAGCCTTCTCCTCCCTTCTCTCCCTCTCTCCCTCTATCTCTCTGTAGTAAATTCCCAATGTTTATTGTCACTTTGTAAATTATTTAGATTATTCGTTTATAGACATTAATTAGACACATGTGCTAATAACTATTAATTATCCCAAATAAATAGTTTGCACGTCACTTTATAAGAGTTTATGTCCAAAACGTTTGTAATGGCAATGGTTAGCATTCTAACATCAGAATTTACCTTTTAACAAACCGGGCATATTCTCTAAGTTCTCACAGGCTTAGCCCTTTTTTTTACCTGCTCAGTGGTATTATGGGTCAGCGGCGCTGGTGGGTGCAGTCACCCAATTCGCTCCCTCTGGCTTCAGCCAGTGGAGAAGAACCACAGGCAGCGGTCTCTACCCTCTCTGGGCCACCAGTGTTGAAAAGTGGGTCAAGCCTGTTTGTCGGAGACTCACTTTCAGCACTTGCAACCTCTAGGTCGATGCAAGTTGACACTCATTGTGAGGATTTGGGTATAATATATGATACAGCTGTGAGGCTTTATCATAGAATGCACTCACAAACCCTGCATTAGGTCCAGTCAGGGTGATTTGTATCACCTTTGCTCAACCCTGTGTAGCTGTGGCTTTGAGTAGCAAGACTTAACAAATGAAGCATTTAACAGCGCTAAACAACGTAATAAGAAAATCACAGAGCAAGAAAGAAAAACAATAACAAATTATAAAGATAGAGTCCTTGATCATCAAAAGTCACCAGAGGGTTCCGGAGATACAGATTTTTAAAGCATTAAATAACTTTTCCTCCAACCACAAACATGCACTGGTCAACAAAAAGTTTGTAGACTTTTGAAAAGTTTGAAAACATTTGTTCGGTGACTGCAGCCCAACTTGGGTGACCAAATCCAACAGGACAAATGCTTAGGAGGCATTTAAGGTTTCTTTGGACATCTACCTGACTACCACAGTCTTTTCCAGTCCAGTTCCAGCTTTTAGGAAACAACCGCCATATATGACAATGGAGTTGTCCTGATGCTGTGGATGCAGGAGGAAAAGATGCTCCTAGTGCTGTGCAGTCAATGTGGGTAAGTTGTAGTTGAGTCCTTGATCCCCGGGTGAGGTGGGACAACTTTGGCCATGGAACTCGGGGATCCACAATGTCCTCTTTGTGACAGTAAAAGGCAAGCAGCAGCTGGGCTACCAATCTCACGACACCCCGGTCACAGCGAAAATTCTTGGTGTTGGCTAGTTTCCCTTATGGTCACTGATGGCACTCCTGGGTACAGCAGACTCTGTGCAACTTTTGGCCATTGTGGATGGGTCACTTTGGGCACCCGGCAGCAGGTAGCGGCAAAATGTCTGTGGTGGCTTGAACTTGGCAGTTTGGGCTTCTTCAGCTCTTTTGTCCCTGGAGCTAGTTCCAGGAGATCAGCCAACTGATCCTTGGAGTGACTGCTTTGATCTGGGGCTGCGAATCAACTTTTCCCCGAGTCAGCAGCTACAGGCACAGTCCACAGCCTAAAGAGCAGCAAGTGTAGTCTTAGAGGCAGCAGGGCAGTCCTTCTTTGGATTTTCCTCCAAATCCAACATGTACTAAGGTCCAGGGTGCCAGGGTTGCTTATTTTATCTCGGCAAAAGTGCCCTAAGGAGACAATGCAGTCACTTGTCAATGGACTAGTAGGTCCCCTTCTCTTTAGTGACAATGTTCCAGTGATGTGTGGCATTTGGCAATCCCAGAGTGCAATATTCTTGTCACTCCTAAGATGTCGGGACCTTCCCTCAACTGTGAGGATCTTGGTAGTCCACCCCAGAGGTGTAGCTACCTAAGGACTACATGCCCACAGGAAAACCGATTTGGGAACAGGTTTTTCCTCTCTGTCTACAATTTGTCTGGATAAACCAAACACAGCCTGCTTGAGAGTGTTATCTTCAGTTGCCCTTCAAAGATATCTTAACCCTTTGCAGCATCCCTTCCTGGGATAGGAAGTCAAGAAATTGCCATAGAAATGTGTATTGGGCATTTCTTCCCATAAATCTGTAAATTAAGTAAAGTGGTGGTCAAGTACCATGTGACAGGGGATAGGGATGACTGGGTGTTGATTCCAACCCAAACTGAGGTTAACAAACAGCAACAACTGGGTTTTTGAGGCACATACGCCAGAGATAGTTACATGTTAGGGATAGTGAGGAACCACATCTATAGATGTCTGTCTTTCTATTATCTCAAAGACCACAATTCACACAGCATAAATTAGCTAGCCCTATAACCTACAGCACAAAGCATAGAAAACTGGGCTGGGGGAAGCAAAACAAAATAAAGAATTCAGAAAGGAAACAGAAAAACAATGGTATGCCAGGCTCAGAGTGGAGATAATGCTCTGTTTATCATTCTGTAGAATCAAAATGGGGGAAAGAGTATTTTAGTTGCAACAAGTTTGTGATATATTTAAGTTTGTGATTTTATAATTGAGAATATGAGAGTTGATTCTTACTAAGTGTAAAAAATGTGACCCGTCTATTAGCTTGTGTGCATAAATATGCCATGTAAAGTGTAAAAAATACAAACAGGGAAAAGTGAAGGACTCCATTAATGTGGTACTAAACAAATATTTCATGGGGCGCCATATGTTAGCTGTGAAATGAAATAGGCTTACATCCCTGATGTTGCTACCAAACATCAGTCATCATGTAGCCTGTGAGGAACATGTACTCTCTTCGACTATGTGAGAGCCAGAAATGTTTATTATATCCACGCTAGTACTCTGATAGAAAATGTATTCCTTATGCATGACTCCTTTATATGCCCCTCTGATCCCCCTGATCCACCCGTATTAGCTTCTCCATTTTTTCTGGTCACACAGGGCCTCATTTATGAGGCCCCTCCGGCACTATTGCGCTGCCGGAACGTCATTTTATTGACGTTCCGGTGGTGCAATGTGCCACTGGCATATTTAGAGGGCCATGTAAAGCAACGTTACTTGGCTTTTCATGGCCTTATAAATATGTGACCCTTTCACACAGAAAACTGTGTGAAAGGGGCATTCTATGGGAGTTGCTGAGGGCTTTCCCAGCAACATCCATGGCTTTTTGAAACTACCCCAGATTTAAGAGAAATTGTAAGTATGAGGCAGTGCCAAAAACTTAAGCCTCCCTGGGGGAGGCATAAGGGAGGCACAACGAGAAAAAATATCTTTATATCTCCTTGTTTTTCTTCTTTCTACGTGTGCTGAAGTCTGCAACACACATGGAAAGAGGAAAAAGCCTCATGTGATTGTTTTTGTGCAGGAAGGTTTCCCTTCGTGCACAAGAATAATCATCCCCGCAATGCAGGAATCCTTGCACCATGGTGCAAAGGGTCCTGGGTTGGAGCACGGCAGCCCGTTGTGCGCCGTTGTGCGCCAGTGCAGGGAAAAAGGACAGGAATGTGCCATATCTAATAGATTCCTTCCCTTTTCTTTTGCCGTAGGGCAGCACAGGAGCAAGACCTGCTGCGCTGCCCTACGGCAAAAATCCTATAAATGAGGCCTACAGATTTTAAAATGTAATTTCATTCCTCATACCAGGATTGTACTTATAGAATTTAAATCCAGTATTTGAACAAACTAAAAACTTTGAACCGACACACCGTGCACAAAAAGGGAGAACATCTTACATCTTTTTAGCTAGCAAGGACGACCTTGAGGTACATTTTCACAAAGAAGGGGCTACATCCTTTTCAAAGTATAATCTAAGAGTTTTTAACTTGTTATTAGTCACCAAACATAAATCTCTTCCTTATGATGTGTATAAGTTTCAGATTTTAGTCATTACAAATCTATCGTCAGCAACTGCCAGTAAGGGCATGGCCGCTGTAATAAGTATAACTCAGTACTTCCAATTTTGTACACATGCTGTAGTAAGGAACGGTTTAGGAATATATACTCAATTGTTGTCTTGGATTGGCAACTTATTCTGATTGGTGGCCCCAGGCGATCACCTAAATAAGCAGCCATCACCAATAGTTTCCATTCAATCAATTAAAAACTGGTGGAGGGCTGGAACCATACAATACACCCACTTCTGTGAGAATGGAATCAACATAATTGTGTACAGAAATGTACATTTAAGCCTTCACCAGAATGTATAAACAATGATGTTGTGGCTTCTTGCTATCATAAGCATTCTCCTCATATTCCTGATGTTCCCTGCTGCTTAGCCGGTGACTGAGGTCATTGGATGGTTGGAACGTTGAGAGTGTTTGTGCTTGGAGGAGTGGACAGTTGGGTTGAGAAGGACTGAGCAGTAGGATGCAGCTCCGGTAGGACGTTACATGATTTCCCTGTAACCTGATCTAAACTCAATAAACCTACTCCTTTTATAATCTACAAGACTATATCCTTGATTGTAACACTGGCGAAGAAACTACGTGTGAGAAACTAGAAATTAAGAAGAAACTGGAGAAACTAAGAAGAAACAAGAGGAACTGCAGAAGAAATTAAGTGGATTACAAGCAATAAGAGTTTGAAGCCAGTAAGGAAGAATTGTGCCTGGTAGCACCAGTGGGGTCTAGTTACACCACTCAGCCTGCAGTCCAAAGCAATTGAACAGGTCTGCATACTGTGTGCAGCAGATCTACAGGGTTGCTGCTGAGCTGAAAGACTTTGGTACTAACAAGATTGAGTTTGGTATTTACAAGATGATTTCATAGTTTGGATAGTCAAGCCGGAGGGGCGAGAAGAATACAAACAATGTGGCAAGTTGTGAAGTGAGTGAACCAGCAGCATATAATTGACCTTTGTGGTGATCACTAGGGAGAGTTTCTACTGCTGAAGGACATCAACAATGTTATAAAACTGGTGAGTTTTATCTGTGTTACGACGCTGACTCAAGCAGTGAGTGTTTTTCGCATTTTGAACAATGGGGCAGATTTACAAGCCCCTTACGTCACTTTTGCGTCATTTTTTACATGGGAAAAGTGACGCAAAACTGGCGCAAGGGCCTTGTAAATCTGCCCCAATGTGTTTAAATTTGAAAGCAGCGCGAGGAGCAAAGCACAAGACGCCGCGATGTACCAACATTCATAGTCAGCTTGCAAGGAGCAGTTTTGGGACTTCACGTGTGAGAAACTGTTAGTGTTTGAAAGAAGCACTGGTGTGGAGCAAACTGGTGGCAAGGAGCATCTGACCTGAGTAATGTTCATTGTGAAGCAAGTACCTGCGGTGAGCTTTGGAGATGAGGCACTTGAAGGGCTTAAGTGTATGCCTGCCACTGCCGGGATTAATTTGTAA